>NC_135786.1:99105000-99712500 GCF_051106095.1 Pogona vitticeps
AAAAATCAATAAATTCTCCTATATATCTATGCATTAATCTCTACTTTTTACATCCCTCATATCTTTTAGGTTATATGCAAGTTTACCATTGATATCTTGCATATAACCTGTGTATATAGGTTCTCTATACCAATCACCTAACTGGAAAGTATACACAGATTTCCAATTCTTAGCAATAATCAATGTCACTGTGGCTAACAAACTGGAAATTAAATATTTAGTTGTCCAATTGTTATTACATACTATCAAGTCCCCTCTAACCCATGGCAACCCTATGAATGAGCTATTCTTGTCTTCAACAGCCCAGCAAAGCTCTTGTTACCTAAATCCCTTTAGGAAGTCAGTCCATCTCATATTTGTTATTCATCTTTCCTGCTGCCTTCAACCTTTCCGAGCATTATTGTCTTTTCCAGAGAATCTTGCCCACTGGTGATGTGCCCAAAGTAGGACAACCTTAGTTTCATCATTTTTGCCTCCAGAGATAGTTCATTTGCTCTAGGACCCATTAGAGTCTCATGTTGCAGTGGTTAAACCGCAGTACTGCAGTCAAGACTCTACTCGTGGTCTGAATTTGATCTTCAATTTGTATTCATCATCTTTTTATCTCTTCTGTATAGGTCTTTAGTGCACTGTTCCTATCTTCTCCTTATTTTCTTTTGATTAGAGTGTGTGCTTCTCTGTTGTCGCTCAAGTTTCTTCCATCATACACCTAGGTTTTTCTTTTCTTTTCACTACAGGCATTGTCATTTTGCATTCTTTTGTAAGAATATACAGTGATGCCTCAGAAGATGAATTTAATTTGTTCCGCGGTTAATGTTGTCTTGCGAAAAATTCATCTTGTGAAATGCATTTTCCCATAGGAATGC
The DNA here is from genome assembly GCF_051106095.1 of Pogona vitticeps. Taxonomy (NCBI): domain Eukaryota; kingdom Metazoa; phylum Chordata; class Lepidosauria; order Squamata; family Agamidae; genus Pogona; species Pogona vitticeps. Next base: position 99,105,867 of record NC_135786.1, read on the forward strand.
TTTGTAATCTAATTAATGCATTCCTATGGGCAAAAAAGTCAGAACAAAGTCAAATTTGGTTTACAAAGGGTTTATTAAGTGCTCTTTAAAGCCACACATATTGTGCAGATGATTTCAAAAATTTCAATTAAAATGTTTTAATTTTTTAAACATCATAGAAAAAACATTTAAAAATCAGAAAACATGAGGCAGGGACAAAAAAGCGGAAAACATTCTTCTTGCGAAGCATGGCCATAAGAACATTTGTCTTGCGGGTCATCAGCCCCCATTGCCAAAACCATTTTGTCTTGCGAGATTTTTGTCCTGCGAGGCATTTGTCTTGCAAGGTTACCACTATAGTATCTGGTTCCAATACACATTTCTTCTGTTGTCCAATTACCATTCTACTTTTCAAATATTGATAAAAACACTAGTTTAGAACAGTGGTTCTTAACCTTTGTTACTCAGATGCTTTTGAACTGCAACTCCCAGAAACCCCAGTCAGGACAGCTGGTGGTGAAGGCTTCTGGGAGTTGCAGTCCAAAACTCCTGAGTAACCCAAGGTTAAGAACCAGTGGTTTAGAACACACAGCTAGTTTTACCTCTATTATTTCATTCTATTTCTTTAAAAACTAACTGCCAACATTTCAATATGAAGTTAAGTACTTACTTTCTGTCACTGTCTCTGGCACATCTTAGAATAACTGCCATTTATTTGATTCAGTTTCATTGGAGTTATGTACCATCTCTAAACTAACATACTGTATAACATTTTTCTTTTATACTTATTAATGTAAATTTCAATATTCTATGTAACATTTCATATATTTTTCTAAGCGCTAACACTTCTTCTCCATATCAAATTCTCATAACTATTTAAGTGAGATCTTCTAATATTCTGCTCTCAATAAAATATTATAAATTTTATTTATGATATGTTTCACTGCATTATTTCCACCCTCACTTTCCTCTTGTAATATAATTCCTTCAGACTTCATAAATGCCCAACATGTATCATTTTACCAATATAATTTATCCATACTTACTACTTCTTTATTCTTTATATTTTCTAACCAATCCTTTATTCTAATAACTTGTAAATTCTCAATCAATCCTTTTAGGTCTCCTGGGAATTTCTCCAACTCTGTCACCAGAAGTAATGGAAAGACTGGTGGGATGAATATTTGTTTATATCTATTCCAAATTAAGGGTATATTTTTGAAGGTTTTTTATATTTCTATTTTTATTATATTGCACAAAAGGAATGTTTATGGGGTTCAGTATGATTCTTATGTTTCCATATTCAACCAAATTAATTTGGTGGATTGAGATGTAATATCTGGTATATGCCTTAATTGATTGGCTATATAAAATAGCTTAACCTTCATTGTTTTGAGAGTCATACCATCTCCTCTTAATCCTTGACTTATCTCCTTTAGAAATTAATCATATTTTGCCAATTCTTTTGCCGCCTAGAGTGGTCCTGACACGACCAGATAGGCAGGATATAAATAAAATAAAATTAAAATATCAATACATTAATCTCTTTATCTTCTCTAATAACATTAGTTAATAGTTCTATAATTAAACCAAACAAAACCAGGGAAAGGGGGCATCCTTGTCTAGTAACTCAGCCTCATTCCATACTTTCTTAGTACTGCTGCAGCATTCTCTGAGTATAGTAATTCCTTTAAAATGTTTACTGTAACCTAATACTTCAATTATCATTTTTAATATTGACCATTCTACAGAATCAAATGCCTTAAAATTATCTAATGAAATTATACCTGCCTTTGTCATTTGTTTAGAAATTCCATGGGTTATATTTTAACACTCTCCTAGTCATGTTTGTCATTTGCTTTCCTGGTATAAAACCACTTTGATCTTTTTTAATGTATTTAGTAATGAAAATAATAATTCTCTTTGCTGATGTCACTGTAAATTACTTTATATCTTGATTTGTGAGAGAAATTGGTCTATAGGTTTCAGAGTAAGTAGGATTTTAAAAATTAATATAATTATCAATAGTTTCCAGAAGAATAGAATCTTTTCTCCATTATTTTATTAAAAGGGGACTTTAATTTAGGTACCAGCATTTTGCAAAAATTGTAGAATAATTTGGCCCCAAGCCATTCACAATGTCTTCACAACTTTTAACTTTAATATCAATATTTAGTAAAGTATGATCTGTTACTCGTATTGATTCAAATTCCCTTTCAGCCACTCTTGAAATCAAAACTGCTAAATATGAATATACAATCAATTTTGGAGTACCACTTATGAATAAAGGTGAAGTATATGTAAGTCTTTCCATGTCATTTCATCACTGTCCAAATATCTCTCAAATCAGTCTTTCTTATCCTTCTGTTCAAAACTAAAAGTCTATTTTTTCAGCTTTAGTATGGTTGATTTATTTTTCTATTTATCCATGACTATATTAAAAATCACTTGCCATTATTATAACCCCTTTCCTTATTTGAGTAAATAAAGTATATGTTCTCCCACTGCTCCTTGGGATCTACCACAAACAAAACCCTAATCCCAACCACAAACTAGTTTGGTTTTTGATTTTTGCCCGGAGGGGAGGGGCTACCTTCTCCTGCTGTGCCACCACTGCTGCCCTGCCACTGCCTTTTTTGTGCTGCTATGAGCACCATTGTTGTTGTCATGCTGCTGCCACCCGTCGCAGTGTGGGACAGCCTTCTGTGCATGTGTCCACCCTCCAACTAATCAGGACATTCAACTGGGAGGCAGGTGCATGTGCAGAAGGCATCACCTGGACTCCTTGAAGGCCATGCCGGCATGTTTCCCCTGCCACCGTCTTTGTTGTACCACCACCACATTTGTTGTCTCACCAGAGGCAGTGGCATGGTGGCAGTGGCAGCAGTGCAGTCTTCAAGAAGTCCAGATGCTGCCTGTGCACAGGTTCCTGACCCCCAGCTCATTACACTGATCAACTGGGAGACAGATGCATGTGCAGAAGACACAACCATGACTCTCAGTGGCTGAGATGGTAAATGCTTGAATGATAATGTTAAACTCCCCTCTCACGCTAAAAAAATACCCAAAACATATAAAATCAAAACAAAATACAGCAAAGGAAATCTTTCTTAACAAGGAGTCTGGAATATATTTCCAAGAGTTGATGCGGAAGGCAGCTGATTTCCAGAGAAGATTAGGAGTGGAGTGGTTCTTCCAGAGAAGATTAGGAGTGGAGTGGTTCTTCCCTGTTGAGGTTAAAGATGGAAAGCTTTCAGTGGGGTGTTAATCTTGTAAAGCAATCAATCAACAGGAACCAAAAGGGTATTTTTCTTTTGGATGGGAAACTCTGTGAGACAGCTGAGATGTCCTCTGAGGTTCCCCATAAGAGATTTTGTAGTCAGAAATCTTGAAACAGGTGGGAACATGACTTATCTTGTCTGCCAGAGAAAAAAAAGCCACAAGAATCACATCATTGGCCTTTGAGTTTAAGGATCTACTTGAGTAGGTTGTGGATCTCACTTATAAATATACAATTTTAAACAATTTCACAGTTCTCAATTGCTTTAAATATCTTGAGCTCTTTCAATTACTTAAGTGCTCTGTATGTGTTAAATTCTTGTTCTAAATTGCTGCTTGTTGTAACTCAGCCTGAGATCCTTTGATAGCAAGGAGAAACAAGCAAATGAACAAGAGGATATAAGAATTTGTGGTGCCCTTCTCTCTACACAAGTTGTGCTGATGTGCAGTGTAAGACAGATAGGAAAGGAAAGAAAAATGGAGTGTGAATTTCCACAGTCGAGCACAGTATCAATATTTTTAATACTCCCTGTACTCAGTGATGTCGTAATTTCATGTTTTCTGAAGATAGTATCATTATTGGGGCACCCACACATTTTCCACAGATTGCTGCATTGCTTCGTACAGGATTAATGGCCTGGTAAATGAGGCAGAACTGCCTGCTCAGTTAATTAATGTTGGTTTATGTCAAACACTGATAAAATCAAAATGATGGATAGCACATTAAGCCACAAAGTTCAGATTGGTTTATCCTCATTCTAAAGATTTATCTGAACCATTGCAGGCCAAGGCTATGCTGGCCAGAGAATGATTATGAGTGGACATTTCATAAAATGTTTTTGAGCCTAAATTAGAGAGGCATTTAGCCCATGTTTACATGATTTCTATCTATTACATGACTATAAGATTTTCATTATCCTCAGTTAATAAATAAGTTCTTCCTACCAGACCTTCCTAAAAGGTTGAATCAGAAGTGCAGTGAAGTGAAACCTTACACCCACATGCATGCACACCTTGCTAAGGCTTGTGTGTAGAGCAGGTTTTTCTCAAGGAACAGTAACTATGGCAATTCCATTTTAACATGAAATGGAACAAGAGCTCAAAACTAAGCAATGTTTTTGTACCTCAACAGTCATCTTGCACAACGAGATTCTCAGCTTATTTTCAAATTCCTTGCTTAGTCAGTGGAACTTGGGTAAATGTTCAGGCCTCTATTCAACACTTTTCTGTAAGCCTAGAATTTAGATGTGAAATGGAAGGGAGGGGGACATGAAAGCGGCAGTGAGCAAGCCCTATTTAGTCATAATTATATTTTGTATCATCAATGTAATCTTATTTTGTATCATCACGGATAGAAAGGGGTGGCTAGTCCCTCACAGATTTCTCCACACCAGTACAGATGAGTCTGAAGAGAGGGTCTTCCTGATATGTAAACTCTGCCCATAAGCAAGAATCCTGGAAAATCTGGGTTCTTGGTCTCAAACAGATTCTGTACATAAGAAGGATCCTCTTCTCATTGATCTCTGCTCACATGAGTAAAGCAATGATGAGGTGACAGATCTAGCAAGGCCTCTCTGCCCATGCTGATGATGCCAGATAAGGCGGGGACTCAAGAGACATGGGATATCAGATAGGTACAGCAGCTTGAATACTCTGTGAGAACTTGCAAGTACCTCATCAAACCACAAATCCCAGGATTTCATAGGAGGGTTCAGCTGAAATGGTACAGTCAGTCATCACTGTCAGGATATTGTGGCTCATAAAGAAGCATTTACTCCTTGTATATGAACCACAGTGTTCTATTAGGCATCCATTTTTATAACAGGTGTGCAGCCACAAGGTTAACACATGTAGATGATGCAGTCCTTGAAATGGGTATTCTGTAGTGTCCAGGAGAGGGCAACATGTGATGTGCCAATTGGTTGTTTCGCACTGTATAAGAGCTGCACACTAGAGTGGAATGTGGAGCTTTGTATGGAGAGTTGCTGCATAAAGTGCTGTCCGTCTATTTTACAGATGAGTGTATTGTTTAGTCTGCTGTACATATTTTTGTAGATACACGACTGGTGAAGGTATCTACCATCTCTGCGAGTCTCTTTACTGTTGGCCTGGAAGACTGCCTTGTCTCGGACCCATCTCCACACTCCTAAATTCCTGACAATCACTGGATAGTATAGGGAGAGGGAGGAAATAATTTTAAAAAGGGTGGCAAAAAGGGAGAGAAACCCAGTGAATTAACTACTTTTGGCTTTGGTGCCAGGCACTGCTGGTTTTAGCATCACCCTTTGTAACTCTGAACAGATAACCTACAGGGAGATGCAGCTTTGGACAGAAAAGAGTGTCATATGTACAGCGGTGCAATGACAAATTTTGAAGGACTGAGGCTCATTATGATAGCCTCCTGTAGCCACATGGCCAGCAGGGCCCATATAATATAGGCAGCTCCCTTGGTCCAGCTGTGAATAACCCCGTTAAAGAACAGGGGGGAAAGGGGGGGGAATAACTAATTTGATTATTGCCTTCCTTCTCTGACTTGTTCTACCATAATCTGCCATAAACAACATCAAAAGAAAAGGCAGGAGATGCTGTGCTTGCCATAAGACAAATTCCATAATCTAAGTAGTGGTGATTTCTTTATTAGGCTAGCTAAAAAGACACAAAAGGACTACTATAGTGCTTAGCAGGTGTTATGGCTTCAAGGTAATTTCAGGGTGAAATCTGACAATTCCTCCATTAGTGTCTGCAGCTTTTCCTTTATTACCTCATGTAGATAGTGTTACTCTAATACTGAGCTTCCTCCACACCCACTCTTTGTACCATTATGCTTAACGAAGAAATATATCTATTTTTAAAGCTTATATGGGGGATTTTGAGTCTTTCTATAAGACACTAGAACAGTGTTTCCCAACCTTTTTCAAGTTATGACCCCCTTTTAGAATAGCCAAGTAACCAGCCATATTTGCATAGAAAGGTGTTTTAATGGGGTAAGGAAATGCATGAAAATAGATTTTTTTGCAGAATATAATTCTAACCTAATATATTAATATTAATATTACTATAATGTATTATGGAGGGGCTGTAAATCTGCCTCTACCAAATAAAATTTGAGAAGGAGAAAAATGTAAATATACTTTGAGTATCTTTTATGGCTCCTCCCCCAAAAAACACCCTCAGTGAAGAGCCCTTTTCCTCAAGCCCAAATAAATACCTCCCCGGTGTCCCCTTCCCTGGTTCCTCTCCCTCACCTTTTTGCCCCTGTTCTCCGTGATTCAGGTAGGGCTCGGAGGTATCCTCCTGCCCAGGTCCTCTCTCCCTTCACTGTGCTGCCACACCAGGAAAGCAGGAGACTCAGATGGAGCAAAAGGTGCCGTTGCTGCTACAGCAACAACCGTTGAAACTTGCTGTCATCTTGGGCATCAGCTTTCCCAGCATTTAGGCCTCTTTGAGCTGGTCTAATGCTCGGATGCAAAGGGCTGATGTCAGTCCTCCAAAGGTGGATGTGGAGGAGCAGAGAGAAGCAAGCAGGAGCAGCTTTTTCAGAGGGGGCAGGAGTGAAGTGCTTGAATAAAAGGAAAATCCCCTGAAAGGGGTACAGAAATAATTAAGAACACTGGGTTGCCTCTGTGGGTCAAGAGGATTAAGAAGAAACAACATTGTGTATACTATATTTAATATAATAAATATAAAAATAATTACAACTAAAAATGAAGTGAGCCAGTTGCGCTCACTTTGCTGTCCAGATAAGCGAAGCTTCAAATCAGCAGGCAGAACTTTTCCATATAGTTTGAGAACTATCCAGAATTGGTCTAAGTGATGGGCCTACTACTACTATTTCATTCGGCCAATTTACAGCATTTTTAAAATTTAACGTCAAGGCCATCTGCTGGGAGCTCTCTCCTTTTTCGAACACAGTAGGTCGAGCAGAGATGTCCACCACTCTGCCTTGCCCAATGAGATTCAATCTCTTTCAGCCTGTGACGCCAGATATGGTGGACAAAGCACTTGACTGCTGTCGTGCCACTGCTGTCCTCCCTTGACCCTTGCCCGACCTGGTTAATCAAAGCAGCCAGGCCTACAACAACTGAATGGGCCACGGCAATAATTAGTGGGTCTTTCCAGGACGGCAAGGTTCCCCTTGCCTTCAAGGAGACACTCATTAGGCCCATAAAGAAGAAACCAAGTTTGGTGGCAGACAACATTGGTAATTATAGGCCCATCGCCAATGTTTCTTTCCTTAGCAAAGGCGTAGAGAGGATGGTGGCTGACCAGCTTCAGGCTCTTTTGGATGAAACCAATGCCCTGGATCCATTCCAGTCAAAATTTAGGGCTTGCCACAGTATGGAAATTGCATTGGTCACCCTGTTTGATGACCTGCTGAGGGAGGCTGACAGGGGCAAAATGTCTTTGTTGGTCCTCCTCGATATCTCAGCCACCTTCAAAACCATCGACCCTGGTATCCTCCTGGGGAGGCTCTCCAAGCTGAGAATCGGTGGTCTGGTGCTTGCCTGACTCCATCTTTCTTGGAGGACCATCCTCAGAGAGTACAGCTTGGGGAGAGTGTTTCAGCCCTGTGGGGTCTCAATTGTGGGGTTCTGCAGGGCTCAATTATCTCCACAATGCTGTTTAATATCTAAATGAGGCCACTGGGTGGCGTCATCAGGGGGTGTGGGGCTTCGCGCCATCAGTACACTGATGACACCCAGCTCTACATCTCCTTTTCTCCAATCACAGTGCCGTTCCATCCCTTCAGCGCTGCCTGGAGGCTGGTGCTGATTGAGGGCATGAATCAGGGGGAATGACCTGCCTCAGGCTTGCCGTATAACCACACAAGATGTCCGTGGTTTCCAGGAAGGGCTTGAGCACATCTGCCATCTGGGAGATGGCCAGCCAATCTGTGGCACTGATGCCCACCTCTCTCCCCATGATGTCCTCCAAAATGGCTTTCTGCTCCACCAGGTGGGACACCATGGTGTAGATGGAATTCCACCTGGTGGGCATGTCTGTTAGGAGAACATGGGTCTCCTGACTCAACTCCTCCTGCCTCTCATGCAGCTGTTGGGCAGCTTTCAGGCTGCGGGAGAAGTGGCCCACCAGTTGGAGGCATTGCTCCAGAAGTGCCCACATCTCCCGGGTGCCTGCATCCCACTCGGGCTTGATGTGGCTGCCCAGGCCGAGGGCATCACACACCACAATGTGTAATTTGAGTGCTATCCATAAGATACCCTCAAAGCCTGTTGCATTCAATGTCAGCAACATGTTCTGCCCAGCACCTATGACCATGTGGCCATAGGTCATCTCCCCCTCCACTTGCCACTCCTGCATTGCAGACAGGAACTCATCCACAATGTTCCACCCTGTCAGCTGAGCTTCCATGTGCCAAGCCTGTAGTGGAATGGACCCTTAGCCTGGGTGCAGGGCAAGGGCATCCCCCTGCGGCCCTGTTGCCACTACTCAAGTCCTCTGGCTGTCATCAGTGTACTGTCAGTGAGAGGTAGCCATGCTGACCTCCACTCCACAGGTCCTCTGTGAAGTGCACCTTGTGCCTCTGTAGCCATGAAAAATGGTCACAGACCAGCTCCCTCACAGAATCATAGAGTGAGGGCAGCACTCTAGGAGTCAGAGCTCTCCGTGAGGGGAGGTCATATCAGGGGGCAAAAAAATGCAGCAACTGGTGGTTGGGATTCCATGATGGACAATGGAAGTCCAAGCAGGTCGATCGTCTCAGCGACAAGTGGCCGCCTGCAGGGCCTTGCCCTTTGACCGCTGACTAAGCATCATGGCGGACCCAACGGGTGCCACATCGTGGAGTGTGGCCTGCCTCATGCTCCTGGCCCCTGAAACCCCTGTGGCCGCCCTTCTGAAAGGACGCAGCTTCTCCTGCCTCTCCTGAAGCTGCTCGTTTCCCTCTCCCAGATGGCATGGAAGAAGCGCCTTCACTAGCCAGGAACCTTGGGTGGTGCCTCTCCAGATGTTGGCGGAGGGTGGTGGAGGACAGGTGCCTGGGGTCTGACCTCCTCCGGACCACCCCAAGGCAGGTATTGCAGCATGCCAGCAGTGGGTCATTGATAAGCATCATGAAATGATCCCACATGGCCCCTCTGCCATGTTTGTCCAAATGAGGACCCACTGCCTGGCCCTGACTGCTGGCCTGGGAAGAACTCTGTGTCCCAGGGGTGCTGCTGGTCTAGGAGGAGGAAACAGATGACTCTGGGGATGGGGGGCTGTGAAGCCTGCCCTGCCATTACTGGTTCCAAATTGGACTGGGGATCTTTGGAAACCAGAAACTCCTCAATTTCCTCTAGGAAGAGGAGCGGCAGTTCTTTTTGCACCTCTGGAAGCTTTGGTTCCGTGCCTGCCTGCAAGGCCACTGGAGGAGGAACAGTGGCACTGGTTATCGTAGATGTGGTTGTGCACATGGTGGTTGTGATGATGGTGCTGCTACCTAGCCTGCGTAGCTTCACAGGCTTCTTCCTCTTGGATTGCCCCTGAAGAAATCCCTTCGTTTTCTATTGCCTGCCTAACAAACTAAACAAATAAAACAATGGAGATTGAGGAAGGAAACTAAGAGAGGGTCAGAGAGTGTGCATAAATGTATTTTTAGAATGATGGTGGTGTAATTATTTTACTAAAATGTGACCTGCCTGCCTAAATAAAGCCCCCCTCAGTATGATGTAATGAGGAAAATTTTCCCCCGACCCACTGTGGCAGAGAAGCCAAAAAAGTCCAAAAAGAAAAGCACCGCCTGCTAAGTCTCTCTCTCTCTCCTCTCTCTCTCTCTCTCACACACACACACACACACACACACTCACACACACACTCACTCACACACACACTCTCTCTCTCTCTCTCTCACACACACACACACACACACACACACATATATTGGAAGAAAAGGGAATGATGGATCCAGCCACCCACCAAATTCCCTGAGAGACACAAGCCTCCCTAAAATAAACTTTTGAAAACTGAATATAAAGGAAAAGAGATTCCACAGTCACACAACAACAGTTCTTCCCTGCCACTGGATCTCTCTCTCTCTCTCTCTCTCACACACACACACACACACACACACACACACACACACACACGCTTCCAGGAAAAAAAAGTTTCATTGATTTGAATTTGAAATAAAATTAAGCCCTTCCGAAGAAGTAGCCTAAGTTACCTGAAATCCCTCCTCAAATTCCCAGTAAAGTTGACGAGGACTGATGAATGATGATGAAAAAGAAAAATCTAAGTCTTTGCTTTGCTGCCGCAAAGGTGAAACCGCAAGAGCACCAGCAACTGTTCTCACTCTGGAGAGCATGAACAGAAGTGGGGAATGGCCAGACAGAAAAGCTTATCTGAAGCATCTGTAAAAGTAGATACACCTTTCAGCAGTGCTGTTGGCCGCCGGACATTTCTGTCCTGATTGGCCAGAGCTTCGAATTGGCACCAGCAAGCTCAGAGAAGCCCCCAAAAGGGGTAACGAATATAGATGAATATGAATGGATCAGTGAATAAAACCGAGGAAATATTCATGAAGCCATATTTGTCCTGATTTAAAATTTTACAAATATGGATTGACGAATATATGATGAATTGGCTATGCTCGTCAGAAAAACTGATCCATTTTTATATTCGTCCCCATCTCTAGTGGAAACTCATTTCTCCATCCATAACTGAATGGATGTCAAATCTTAGTTTATAGTGAAAAAAATATATAAGGTTTTGTTTTTATTACTGGCCCCCTTTTTTTCTAATTTATGCGAGGATTTTTGCTAGTCTGTGGTAATAAAATATTCTTTTCCCCCCGACATAAACTTTTAAAAAATGAGCTATAATGAAGTGCAAATAACATGCACCTGGTTCTTCCCTTTAAACAAATATTCACATTTGCACAATATTTACTTGGCTTGGGCAGTTTATGTTCATTTTTGCTGGTTACCAGTTTACACAGAATTTACAGTCTCATGCATAATAATAGCAATGCAAATTCAAAACCAATTCAGAATGTTCGAAGACTGAGGTTTAATATGGCAGCTCTGCATTCTATATCCATTTATATTCTTTGAACGCTTATTAGCTCAATGTTGTGAATCATTTCAATTTTATTTGTATATAATTTTATTTCTTAATGACAGGCTGCTTCCCAAATATGTGTTCAGAAGTTGAATAGAAGCAAGAATCAAACTCTTCTGCTTTCAGTGAGCTTATGGGGGCCTTTTGGAGTGCCGAATTGGCGGTTGTAGGGAAAGAATACGATGTGTGCCCCACCCATTTCTTTAGAAATCCTGTAATTTTAGGAAATCATTTGACAGCCATATGGTAATTTTAAATGTATTTTTTTGGAAACAACATAACCAGCCAATCTTTTGAACATGGGGGAATGCACTACACACAGGTGTTTTAAACTAATACTCTTTTTAAAAAAAAACACGGTGTATTAAAGAGCAACATTTGACTTTAAAGAAATATAACATCTCAGGGATTTTCCTGGATTATCCTGTCCTCTGAAGATATGGGGTAGGTTCCTAGCACCCTCTCAGCTAGTGGCAAAAAAGAAAAGAAAAGAAAAAAAAAGAAAATGAAAATGTTCCGTTCCATTTCTCCCACAATACCTGCTAGAACTGAGTCATTCCGGGCTTGGCTTTTAAAGAGGCAGCATCTAGCATACAAATCTGATTACACATCGGCCACCCTTTAGAAAGCCAGAAATGCATAATTCACCAATAATTAGATGGAAGATGAAGCAAACGAGCTGTTGGATCCCTTCAAGCCATTCCTGTGGTGATTCTGCCCTTTCTTAAACCTCTGTGTAGATATATACACCAAAAGACTTGGTTTGGTTTATTACAGATGCATATATGCATCTATAATATAAATGGATGCATCTATAATAAACCAAACCAAGTCTGTGTGTCTGTGTCTGTCTCTCTCTGTGTGTATGTACACACACACACACACACACACACACACACAGAGAGAGAGAGAGAGAGAGAGAGAGAGAGAGAGAGAGAGAGAGAGAGAGAGAGAGAGAGAGAGAGACTTGGTTTGGTTTACTATAGATGCATCCATTTATATTATAGATGCATATATGCATCTATAATAAACCAAACCAAGTCAGTTTTGAAAGCCAGCATGGTGCTTATGCAGGGATGGAATGCCAGTCTGACTGGCAGTTGAATGATTGAATGGTGATGGGTGGGTGTGATTGAAAGGTGAAGGGGAGGAGTCTGGTCTGAGAGCAGAAGCAGTTACATCAGAGAGTTGGGGAGACAAAAAAAGAGAATCTGTTTTAAGTCACTTAGGAAACATGGTATGCATAAGAAATTATTAGGAAAAGTCTGTCTTCAGATCCTCAAGTGTGTATGTCATAAAATTAGTCCATAAAGTAATTTTGATCTTGAATTACAGAAAGAATGCTTTTACAGGTTACTGTTGTTTTGAACTTTATCATTCATACCTTAAAAGTTACCTTTTCCTTCACACTAATTAGCTGTGCTCCATCATTAAAATCCTTTTGGTTAGTTTAAATGAAACTCTTCCCATTATGTATCTTACATGTAATGAAGAAGTTAAGCAGACTAAAAGCAGACAATAATATACCTACACAAAGCAGAACTATGTGTTACCAACAGGAACAAATTCTTGAACTAAAATAGAATAACTTTTTCAGTAGTCTCCTGAACAGAAAAAGATACCAAGATGTCTTGGGACAAGAAGGCAGAATGCAAAAGGCAACCCCATAGTACTTGGCTGAGGGTTTTTTCTTGGGTGTGCGTGTTCCTTTTGAGCTAAAACCTTTACTGGTGGCTAGGCTTAAGGTATTAAAAGACTGCCAGAGGAGCATGTGACCTGATGGAATGAAAATTAATGGCAAGTTCATAGCCTCCTCAGGAGGCAAAGTCACTGCAAACCCAATTAGTGTTGTTCAGACAATTCCACATATAAAACACCAAGGATGTTGTGTATGTCTTCAAATGGAGATTCCAGCAGCCAAACAGTGGGATTCTACCTTCTGCATGATTAGTACAGCATGCTAGGAGAATCTGAGCAGCATGTCATGTGACAGACAAGCCTGATCTAAGACATTTTACTGCCAGAGATAATGGACAAGATAGTACCCTCACTCTATTGCAGAAGTCAACTTTCCGCAGAAGCAGTAATAGATTTGTAAACTGCATGGAGTAGACGTTGTCTAGAGGGGCGGGGTAAAAATTGAATGAATAAATAAACAAACCATTAGTTAGATGGGATGGGTGGAATAAATCAAATAAATAAAGGTTCCCCTTGATATTTTTAGTCCAGTCGTGTCTGACTCTAGGGGGCGGTGCTCATCCCGTTTTCAAGCCGTAGAGCCAGCTTGACCAAAGACAGTTTCCGTTGTCACGTGGCCAGCGTGACTAGGGAGCGCCATTTTATCTTCCCACCAAGGTGGTACCTATTTATCTACTCACATTTGCATGCTTTCGAACTGCTAGGTTGGCGAGGAGCTAGGACAAAGCGACAGGAGCTCACACTATCGCGTGGATTCGAACTTACGACTGCTGGTCTTCTGACCCTGCAGCACAGGCTTCTGTGGTTTAGGCAGGTTCCTGCTTGCATGTGGGAACTCACCTTCAGATTCCCCACTGCTTACATGGAGAATGTGATGACAGAGGAGGGAGGGTCTGATGACATTGGTTTTGACAACACCTGACAAAATTCATATGTATTCAAGGCTAACATTTGCTTTAGAGAACCCCAGTGTCTCTGAAATCCAAATGACATTCAGTAACAATACCTAACTTCTGTAGATTCCCAGTTTAGCCAGGTTCCACAAATTATAGCTGCTTCTGTGTATACTGAGATGAGGGATGTAAATTCTCTTTTGGCTCATCCTTTCAGGCAAGGTATACAGTAGTAGTATTTTTTTTCATTGTTGAAGATGGTGAGGAAGTTTTAGTATATCCTTTATGTTGACAAAAATGATGCTTCAGACAAAAATCCAATATTTGCATGAAACTAGATTTTGAACAATGTTTCCTGAATGATCACTATTTTATTTGGAAGAATTTAAGATAGCAGATAAGCTGCTTGTGTCTTTCATAACTAAGGTGAGGATTTCCATGACCTAAAAATGTCAGAAATATGCAAACATTCATGACCTTAAAATCATTTAAATACAAGCAATTAAACCAAAAAATATGTCTTCACACTTTTTATAAAATCAGCACCCAATTTTCAGAAATCTGTGCTTATACAAACACATAAAACTTAAAAGGTTTATTTCTCTTCACTTCCAGTGCAGAAGGGCTAGTACTGAAGGAATCAAATGAACATTTTGAGAGTAAAATGGTTGTACCTGGATTACCATATTTTTTGCACCATAAGACGCACTTTTCCCCCACAAGACAGGGGGGTGGAAAGTCTGTGCATCTTATGGAGCAAAGAAAACAGTTTATATTTTCCTGTTTTCTTCTCCTAAAAAATGGGTGCGTCTTATGGAAAGGTGCGTCTTATGGAGTGAAAAATACGGTAGTTTTCATCAACAGCAGAATTGCATTGGATGATCATGAGACGCAGGGAAACATGAGGGAGGAAAGGAGTTTATATGTAGGGAAGGAAGTTAGGGATAGGAAATTAGATGTAGGTGAATTTATTTTTTTAGATGCTTTTGTTTTTGTTTTGTGGGATACACAGGGACTGAATAAGAGACAGAATATGGAACGGATATGGGGAAAAACATAAGGGTAGCAACTTTAAATGTGAAAGGCCTAATATCTGTAATAAGAAGGAGGAGGATAATAATAATAATAATAATAATAATAATAATAATAATAATAATAATAATAATAATAATAATAATAATAATAATAATAATAATAATAATAATAATAATAATAATATAATTTATTGTCATTGTAAGTATACACACAGTATACCCATACAACAGAATTCACAGACACCCAGAGACCAGACACATGCACACACATAACATTCCCCAAACACTCCCCACCCACTAGAAGTCCCCCACTAAAGATACAAACATCTACACCTCAGGCCAAGTAACACAGTCCAACTAATTATTCACTACTGGTGGTCTTTAAGCTCATTATTAATTGCAATTATAGCTCTAGGATAAAAACTATTTAGAAAACGTGTGGTCCGAGTCTTAATTGTTCTATATCTTCTGCCAGATGGTAACAGTTCA
This sequence comes from Pogona vitticeps, assembly GCF_051106095.1. NCBI lineage: Eukaryota > Metazoa > Chordata > Lepidosauria > Squamata > Agamidae > Pogona > Pogona vitticeps. The sequence goes on from NC_135786.1 coordinate 99,121,300, forward strand.
AAAAAGTTATAAGCAGGGTGGGAAGAGTCTCTCAGGATGCTGTGTGACTTCCTCAGATAGCGGGATGTGAAGATGTCATCCAGGGTTGGTAGCTGGAGCCCGATGATATTCTGGGCAATTTTAATGGTTCTCTGTAGAGCTTTTTTGTCCGCTACAGAGCTACTCCCAAACCATGCCAGAATGCCATAGGTTAGGACACTCTCAATGGTGCTACGACAGTAGGACAGAAGTAAATGCTGTGATAAATTTAACTTCCCGAGCATTCTCAGGAAATACAGCCTCTTCTGTGCCTTCTTTATTAGCATGTTGGCATTTATAGTCCATGAGAGGTCCTCTGAGATGTAAGTACCCAGAAATTTAAAACTACCAACTCTCTCCACTTCCTCACCGTTTATGTACAGTGGTAAATGTACATTTCTCTTTCTCCTAAAATCAATTATGAGTTCTTTAGTTTTTTTGATGTTAAGTGTGAGATGATTTTCTTTATACCATAGTATCAATCTTTGTACTTCCTTTCTATAAGCAGACTCATTGTTCTTATTTATGAGTCCCACCACTGTCGTATCATCCGCAAATTTAATAATTGCATTGGTGTTACATAGTGGGGTGCAATCATGTGTGTACAGGGAATAGAGGAAGGGACTTAGCATGCAGCCCTGGGGAGCTCCTGTACTTAGTACCAGGGTAGAAGAATGGTGGGATCCCATCCTTACTGACTGTGGCCTATCTGTCAGAAAATCTTTTATCCACATGCAGATCTCCTGAGGTAATCCCAGGTTGATCATTTTTAAAAACAACCTATTTGGTAGAATGGTGTTAAAAGCAGAGCTATAATCCACAAACAACAGCCTCGCATAAGTTCCCTGTTGTTCTAAGTGGCTCAATACAGTATGGAGTACGATGGACACAGCATCATCAGTAGATCTATTTCTCCTGTATGCAAATTGCCATGGATCCAAAGAAGGTGGAAGACTAGCCTTAATGTAATCCAGCACCAATCTCTCAAAACATTTCATAATAACAGATGTTAAAGCTACTGGTCTATAATCATTGGGAGATACCACAGCTGACTGCTTTGGGACTGGCACTATAATAGATGTCTTCAGGCAAGTGGGGACAGGACACTGCAACAAGGATAGATTGAAAATATCCGTAAAAACTCCAGCTAGTTCTGCAGCACAGCCCCTAACAACTCACCCCATGATTCCATCTGGTCCAGCTGCCTTTCGAATATTAATATTCTGGAAAGCACGTCTCACATCTGAAATCTGCAGTACTAGTGGTTGTCTGTCGATGGTAGATTCTAGTGATGTATTATGGACAGTAGGTGCTGGAATAATGGTTGTTCCTGTTTCCACCTCAAAACGGCTGAAAAACTGATTTAACTGCTCAGCCAAAAAATCACTGCTGCTACACAGACTGTTTTTGTTACTCTGCCCCGTGATTTGTCGTAGGCCGTGCCATACTTGACGAGTGTCAGGACTCTCAAGGTGTTGCTCAATTCTCTGGCTGTACATAGCTTTGGCATCCCTAATGCCCCTTTTCAGTTTAGCTCTGGACTCTCTATACTGTAGTTCATCACCAGAATGAAAAGCAGCATTTCTGGCTTTTAATAAAAGGCACACTTCTCTATTTAGCCAAAGCTTGTTGTTAGAAAACACTCGTACTTGTCTTGTGGTAGTAATAACATCGATGCAGCTTTTTATATAAAACAGTACTGTTGAGGCATAAGTGCATAAGGATAGAATTACTATTGAAGAAAAATAAGGTTGACATTATTTATTTACAAGAGATGCATCAATCAAAGGATGGAGTTAATGAACTGAAATTACAAAATATACACGTTTATGAAAAAACATTTGGGACCTCTAAATCTAACGGTATAGCAGTATTAATATCCAAACATTTGAATTTGTGGTAAAAGAAGCATTAAAAGATAGCAATGGTAGATATTTGATAATTCAAGGTCAAATGAGGGAAGAAGATTATACATTAGTAAATGTCTATGCACTAAATATGAATCAAGGAGAATTTTATAAAATTGTGAAGGTTAGGAAAGGATATGTGATTATGGCAGGGAATTTCAACATGGTTCTGGATAAGGTGAAGGATAAATAAATAAAAAAGATGAGTTGAATAAAAGAAGTACCCTCTTGAGTAAGATGTTAAAAACTGCAGATTTAAAAGACATATGGAGAGAACTGAAGGGTGATGAAATAAAGTTTACATATTATTCTTCTGTACATAATAGATATTCTAGGCATCACAGTGTTGTTGAGTATTAAAACACTTGTACTGACACCTTAACTTCACATAATTTACAAAACAAAATATCACCATCACTATTGAAATTCTTCAAACTCTTGAACAAGACACAGTAATTTTACACTCACCAAACATCTACTTTTAGGCCTGTTGAAATCATCAGGGTGGTTGCCAACGACCAAAATATGACCAAAATATAACATTTATTACAAAATCAAGCAGAAATATGTAACATGTAACTGTCAAAATATTACTTTCCAGGCAAAATAAAAACTGTAATTCTCACCAGATTACTCATAAACATGTTTTTACTTATAAAATTCAAATAAAGGTTGCAGGGGATAAAATGACATGTCATAGAAATTCTCACCCTATTCATAAAAAAATCCTCACTGGCGTCTCTTTTTCTTTTCAGAAGCCCAGATACCCAAGCATGAGAAATTTAGCAAGTGTCCTTTCTGTTCCTAGTTGAGGTAGGGGTAAGAAGGAATGAATCCATTGAGCTTGCTCATTGTGTCTTGCCCTCACACACAGGGTTAGCAAAAGCATTAGAAGAAGCCAGTCATCAGAAAAGAAAGCTGAACCTGAATTCTGCAGAAAAGGTTAGGGCCACGGCTTTGGTATAAATCTTATCTGGAAAGCTGAGGGAAAGAAAAGTCTGCAGGCATTCTCTAGCTTGCATCTTGTTTTTGCATTATGTTATATGTCACAGAATAACACCACATAACCCCATTTAATGTGATGTGCCATCCATTTTTATTAAAGCAATTTATTTCCACTGCCCCTGGAAACAGGCTGAATGTTGCATTAAATGGAAAGAATTTCAGAGGTACCCATTGTATAGTTTACAAATATAGGTATCTCAGACTGAGCGGTTTCCCCACAACAAAGGTTATCTTCAATGTTCAGCAGTGCCAAATAGTCAGCACAGCAGTCACCAACTCTCTAAAATGGACATTTCTAGGGGGGAAAACATTCCATCACCCAGGAAATTGTCAACTTGACAGGGCTGACTATACTGAGCTGTGTACAACAGGCCTTGAGGTCCAGATAGAGAATGATGAATGAAAGAAACTAGAAGCCATTTTTCTATAGTCAGCAAAATGAAGTGGTAAAGATTTTCTTGGACTCTTCCACTTCAAATCTCTAGCTATTAATAAACATTATTCAAATTACGGGTGTGTGAATACCACCTGTTTCAACTCATCCTGAATTATTTGTCAGAAATAACAACCAATTCACTTCCACCTGATTTTACCTCTTCTGCTCCAACTTGTTTCTGAACAGTATTTGTACATACTGTATATGTATGGGTCAGAGTCATGAAAAAACGTGAAAACAGGAGAAAATAAAAGGCTCTGAGGTGGAATGTGGGAGGAAACTCATGGCATCAATTTTGGCTGAATCTTTAGTGTGCAGGAAAAACTTACACATTTCCTTCCTCCTTCTCTCCCTTTATTGACGGGGGGGGGGAGGAATACCCATGGGAGTATGGGAGGAGTCAAGTTGATCTACAGGATACTTTCTTGTGCTCACTACCATTCACAGATGTTGGCAAACAGCCCTGACAATTGCTTTGTGTTTGGATGAAAAGTGGTTAACTGATACAAAAAATAAAATAAAATAAAATAAAATAAAATAAAATAAAATAAAATAAAATAAAATAAAAAATAATAATAATAATAATAATAATAATAATAATAATAATAATAATAATAATAATAATAATAATAATAATAATAATAATAATAATAATAATAATAATAATAATAATAATAGGGATTCAGGGATTTCCCACTGCTTGGTGTCACTTTGTGAATAGTAGTGAGCAGAAGAGGGTTTCCTGTAGAACATATTGACTGCTGCCATTGGTGTCATCAACATTCAGCCTTCTCCCTTTGCTGTGTAAAGCTTGGCATTTCTTTAGCTGGCAACACAGGCACAATATTGTGCAGCTCCATTGGCCCTTTTTCTGGTGTTTTGAATCATGGATGCAGAAGCACAACATCCCACATTTGTCAACTAGACTGTTTTTGAAGAATTGAATGAAATTATACAAAAGTTTGAATGGGGCAGGGTTTGTATTCACGCTGTGAATACACATTTTGTTCTTTTTTGGCAGACTAAGACCTTTTCATTTAAACAAGTCTTGGTCCCCAAAAAGGACTTTAGGGATTAGCTAGTTGTACCAGATTCTCCTCATCGTAACATGCCACCTTTTCACATACACCTTGTAAAAGCCATGTGAATTCCTGATGTGTTGTTTTAAAATTGGTTTTATCTGGATTTAAACTTTAGTAATTGTTTATTTGTTTTAATTAGATAATTCATTTAATACTGTTTCACTGTTGTACTTTACTGTGGTATTTTAGTTGTATTCAAAGGACTAACTGTGTTTGTGGAAGCACATCAGACAAAAATTCTGTGAGAGGAGGCACTGCCCAAGATATTTTGCTGCCTGAGGCCAGTACAAGAGTTTTCTCTTCTTCACTCCATGTACAGAAGCTGGGTGATCCCGCTTCCACTCAGGCCATGGGACTGTGCCCTCCATCACACCTGAGGGCAGCAGACTAGTTGAGCAGGTACAAAACACCTTGTGGTGAACACTTTAGATGTATAAAATTACTGTACTTAAATGGAAAAGCTTTTGTGAACCATTTATTTAAGCCATATTCCTCATGTTCATAGTGCTGATTGGAAAGAAACTTGCTTGAGTTAATGGCACTGGAATTCAGAACAAAAGGTATTTAGAAACCTAAATGCTACTGAAAATCAGCTGAGTTATTTCTTATCTAGGGCAGAATGATTTGGAATTCAGTGTTCAAAAAATGTGAAGGGGTAAAAAAAAAAAAAGGACTATAGGGATTAGCTAGTTGTACCAGATTCTCCTCATCCTAACATGCCACCTTTTCAGACTGTAGGCCAAACTCATATGCACTTCAGTAGCGTATACCTGTGAGCTGAGTCTGAATGTGTTCCAGAAAATGACTCTGGAGAAAGCAGTTGCCATAGCAGTAGCAATGAGACAATTTATTCCTTTGTAAATGGAAATAACAGAAGAAAATTATTAGCATATCGACCTTGTTAGCTTAAAAAAAAGGTTAACCTTTTAAAAAAAAAAGCGCCCTGGATTTTACCCTCCATTTTTTTAAATAAATGTGTTATATTCAGTTAAGTCATTGCAAATTTTAAAAAAAATGAGAGAGAGAAACAAGAACTGGGAGAGCCTTTTTAAAATTCCGGTTTAATGTAAGCATCGTATGAACCTTTTTGTGCTTAGAATAAAAGTCCTGTAATTTTTTGTACAGGGATTTGTTACAAAAGATGAAAAATGGTCCTTTTTTGGCACTATAGTTCCCAGAATACCTCAACTGGCATGGTTAGTGGCCATACTGACTAGGGTTGCAAAGCATAGCTCTAAAAAGTAACTTAAATGGTGCCAAAGGAATGGCGCATTGGACCAATAGCTAATTGTTAGCCCCTACTTGAATACTCTGACTGAATGAATAGGGTCTGCTGTATCGATGTAGACATAAGACCCACTGATTCAAAAAGCCTTCATTAGTTGATAAATAATTGGACTTCTGCTAATGGTCTATTTCATAGATTTGAACAGTCAAAGCAGTGTTGCAGAGGGTGAACAAAAACACACTGTTATACCACACACAGATGGGCCTTTTTCAGGTATGCCAGTGTCCTAAGTGTATGAATAGCCATTAACTCGTGCCATAATTGCAAATATGGAGATGGTATCAGGTAATGTTAATGCAGCAGAACTGACACAGTGCTACAGACATGAGAATATCCTGATGGCAGAGGGAGAAGGCAAAAATAAGAGAGATAAAAGTGACTCAGGAAATGCTTGTCGATAGGAGGAAGGAGGCAGCCACTGAATAAATAAATAGAAATCTTTCTCCACCCTGAAAGAGCTAAACACTGTGGAATAGGCACAGGGTAAACACTGGACTACAAAGGGCATGCTAGAAAGGTACAGCTGAGGTAAGCAGCCTTTCTTCTTCTATCAAGGGCCTCATTCCCTCAGAGCTAATTTTGTCAGGGGCTACTTGGCAAAAGCAGTTGAAGCCCACTCTTTTCTGTGGCACCCTCTTTTAGCTTTTCCGTGGCACCCTCTTTTAGCTTTTCCGTGGCACCCTCTTTTAGCTTTTCCTTGCTCTCTGTCTTCCTTGCCTTCTCCACTAATTGCTGGTGGAGAAAGGGCAGATGCTTTTGCACAGATCTGAGCTGACCATTGGCAGAGGGCTATTAAAATTAAGTTGAGGAGCATAGGCCCTGTCATGATTACTGATAGCTATCAAATGGTTGCAGCCTAAATGATAGGAATAGTACATGTTATCTCTATAGGGAAGGTCCATGTTTACCTCTTGTAATTTCAAGTACAGTATGGATAAACGGCTGCCAATTAACATGGATTGTATTGAGCTAGATAGCTCATAGCTGTGGTATAAGGAAGATTCCTGTGTTTTTAACTCAGTGCTTAAATGATGTCTTAATATGTTCCAAAATTAAGTATTTTTTTATCAGATATTTGCCATCCGAAGTTCTTACAGTCAGAATTTGTACGCTTTGAGCACGGTTTACAGTCTTACTGTTATTTTTAGTTATCATTATCATCCTCTTTGTCTTCCTTTTTTCCCTTCTCTTCTTCCTGTTAACCTTCTTCTTCATTCTTATCTGAGCTTGTAAAATGATAGATTTTTTTAAAAAAAATCCCTTAAACTGTGACTGAAGAAAAATGCCTTAAATTCAGTTTTAAAAGCATATTCCCTCACAACATTGCTCATTCAGCTATTGCACTGTTCTGGTGTTCTGTGTTGACGGCAGATGTGAAAATGGTTTACATATACTTTGACCCCTTTTCCCCTGGAATCATAATCCTTCTTCATGTAAATGGTTGTAAAATGTTTCACAATGCACCACGTGGGGGGAAGCCATATAAAATAATTTGCAACTATAAAACACTGCAGTTGGCTGAACAGCCTGCAATAATAGAAGGGCGGCCAATTACTGAACCGTAATGAAAGGGAGCACCGCGCTCAAAAACACATTAGCTTTTTGAGAGAGGGTCTCCACTCTCTAATAAGAGGAGAAGGATAGGCAAATCAAAATGGGAAATCAAGAATTGTTACGATGCATTTGTCATAGTGACAGAAAGAAAATGTATTTCAGAAGCAACATTACTGATGCAAAGCCTTCGTCATGAAGAATCTGGAAAGTAAGTGGTGTGTACAAAAGGCAATCATCCAAACTTTACACTTCCTGTCCTTGGAAAATACCTACTGCTCAGAAAGAATAACACCAACAAAAGCACATTGGAATAATCACATAACAGCTATTCTGTATTGGTATCTGACAGTGTCATTTTTCCCCAGAGTAATTTGAGGATTCTAAGGTTAGTAAGTCCAGGGACTTGGGCAAGAGAGTCAGCTGGACAACTCCTGATCATGAGATTTTCCAATTCTGTTTTATGTTGGGGAAAATAAAGGTGAACTCAGAAATAAACAGGAATAGGATCCTAGGAAGTAGTGCTTCAAAGGAACAAAGGCCACCATCTTTCACCTCAATATTGTTCATATAATAACCCTTATGATGAAGAATGTTGTATTTCTGATTATTTTATATAGATGTGAAAGCTGGACAGTTAAGAAAGCTGATAGGGAAAATTTGATTTGTTTGAATATGGTGCTGGAGGAGAGCTTTGCAGATACCCTGAACTGCCAGAAGGATGAATAAGTGGGTCCTCGGTCAAATCTCTGGAGGCACAAATGTTGAATTTGAGGCTGTCCTACTTTGACCACATCATGAGAAGGCAGGATTCTCTGGAAAATGACAATAATGCTGGGAAAGGTTGAAGGTAGCAGGAAAAGAATAAGACCAAATACAAGATGGACTGACTTCATTTTGATGACAAGACATCTTAGAGATCACACATTCATAGGGTCGCCATAGGTTGGAGGTGACTTGATAGCACATCACAATAAGATGATGAAGAAAATTAGGCAGCTGTAGCTTCTCAGCCCATTTTTGTCACCTGCCATTTGGCCCATCTGATGACCTGCTTCTCACAGTGCCTGAAGAAATAGGAGAAATGGCACAGAGGTGAACTATGATGTGCATGCACTTATCATGACAGTCCCCATCACCATACCCTTAGAAAGAGCTGTACAATCTATATCTGTATATGTGTATACCATAGGCCAGCTCCTTGTACGAGTGTATACCATAGGCCAGCTCCAGGGACCAAATCTGGAGCTTACCATACTTCTGAAACACAGTCACAAGTGGGTAGCAGTCTCGTGCTAGTTATGTAAAGCCCTTTCTTTGGAAGGTCATTATTTTAGTATGACACAAAAATTTAAAGCATTCTTTAAGGAGCTGCAAAATCCCAAGAAGCCACCCAGAAGAAGGAGATGCTAAACCATTTCAGAGTGCTCATTAACTATGAAATCCTTAAAAGTGTTGCCCTACGTCAGAATCAACTTGGTGACTTTAGGACATCCAAGGCAAGTGGGAAACAACTGCTATAGTTTATTTACAAAATTACAAAGTTCCAGGCTTCGAATCAAAATGATGCAAATATTTACAAATCCCTAAAATCATTGATTGCAGAAATTACCATATTTTACCATGTATAAGATGCTCCCTTATATAAGACACCTCCCACTTTTCTAACCCCAAATTAAGAAATCTAAGTGGGGCTTAGCAAGTGTAGGGGGAAAGGGATCAAAGTGCTGCAGAAGCCCCTTGATACCTGCTTTCTCCCTTTGTGCTAAGCCCCATGGGGCTTAGCAAAAGGAGGGGGAAAGTGATCAAAGCAATCCCGGAACTGCACCATCATTTTGATCCCTTTCCCCCTTATACAGCCACAGGATTGCTTTGATCCTTTCCCCCCTCCTTTTGCTAAGCCCCATGGGACTTAGCAAGCAGAGGGGAAAGCATGTATCAAAGTGATCCTGCAGTGCTCTGATCCCTGCTTTCCTTTTGCTAAGGCTTAGCAAGTGGAAGGGAAAGCAGGGATCAAAGCCCTGCAGGATCAATTTGATCCCTGCTTTCCCTTCCTTGTTTTTGTTGTCTCCCCAGCTTACTTCCATGTTTAAGACAAACCTCAATTTTTAGTCTAAAGATTTTGGACAAAAGTATAGTCTCTGTTGTGGATGGAAGCCTCATGATGCAGTGGTTAAACCGCTGTACTGCAGCTAAAACTGTGCTCACGACCTGGGGTTCAATCCCAGGTAGTGGCTCAAGGTTGACTCAGCCTTCTATCCTTCCGAGGTCAGTAAAATTAGTTCCCAGCTTGCTGGGGGGGGGGGCAAAGTGTAGTCTGCATAATTAACTTGTAAACCGCCCAGAGAGTGCTTGAAGCACTATGGTGTGGTATATAAGCAGCACGCTTTGCTTTGCTTTGCTTTCAATTATGTGCTTAGAAAAAAAACCCAGTAAGATTCTGGCTATTGTGTTGGCTATATTCTGTTTTGGTATATTTTTATTTATATTGCCTTTCCAAAGTAGCCTAAAATGAAAGGCAAATTCTGAATACTTTAACAGAACAAATAAGTAAATAAGTATCAGAGCACTAAGACAAATAGAAATGTTAGAGAAACCAACCTATTGGCAGAAATTACATTTTTACTTTTGTTCCATTTTTCACAAATGAAACATCTTTCCTCTTACAAACAAATGAATGGTTAACATTTTACCTTTGCAATAGTCTCAGAAGATAGATTGCACTCCAGGAGTAAATCTCTGGATCCAGTTTACCCAGTGACCTAGTGCAGACATCCAAATCCAGGCCTCACTGACATTCAAATCCAGCACCATTTCTGTATGCACACACTGTACTGGCTTTCTCTTAGTGTTTTCACTACATTGTCAGATTTCAATCCCAGTGGTATTGATCTATTTTAAGTTCTCCCCACCTGCCGGTGACATCTCCCTGTCACACAGCAAGCAGATTTCCTGTCCCTTCCAGGGATAAGCAGGGAATTGAAGGTGGCCAGCTGCAATAGATGATGCTGATGGAACAATTCGGAAAGGTCAGGCACACTGTCATAACAAACAGACATTCCTCTCACTATCCAGCAGTTTACAGCCATTAGTCCCTTCCCCTCCAAATACAATTGCATTGGCCATATGGGATCATCCAGGAGCTAAGATGGGGGACATGGGCATGTCTGGGGTGTAATCTGCATTGGCTCCAGGTTAGATCTTTTTCCCTCTTAGACATTGCTGTCATCTTATCATGATGAGTTCCTTTAACTCCGTATGAATTCTTATTTTTCTGCATCCCATCTGGCAGATGGGAGTGACAGAAGGGTTAACTGCCCTGGCAAACAGTTGGCTCATCACAAGGGTGTAAAGAACTTAGTCAGCCAATGTCTTCTCATTGCCTACGTGAAAGTATCCTGGGGAACCTACTCCTGGACACTGATAAACGGTCTCCTCTCTCTCTCTAAAATTGATCACTTAAGAGAAGTTGACATTGGTCTTTTCTATCAATACTTGCAAACAACTAGTTTCAAATAACAAATTATTTACAATTGATTCATGTCTCCTAAGTGTTATTACAAAGTTATGATTGGAACTTTCAGAATGTCATTCCTTTTGCAATGTAACTGCAATATTTGATTACATGTATAGATTTGGGCTCAGTAAATGGTGGAGGAGAAATATAATGGTCCAAGGGCTGACTTGTGCTGCATCTCATGCTATTGCATTCAGATTTGTGTACTTTTTAAAAAAAGGATGACTTTTTTTAAGAAATAGGAGAGAAGATCATTCATAATGTAATTGTAACAATAACTGATTACCTTCTGGTCTTGGAACTATTTTGAGAACTGATTACTTTTATGTATCCTTCCAAGTTCTGTATATATACCACTATGCTGGTTTAACACTTTTCCTTGTACTTTGTCTAAAACACTCCAGATTTCCTGTTATTTACATACTACCTGTTCATATAGGAAGCTGCCTTATACTGTACTGAGACATCCCATTGATTCATCTAGTTCAGTACTGATTGTGTTGACTGAAAGCAGCTCTCTAGATTTTCAAATGGGAGCCCTTCCCAACCATGTGGAGATGTTCTGAACACAGCCTGTGATGTTCTAAATGTAATGCATGGACACTACCACTGAGCTGCAGTCTAATCTTCCAGCAAGCAATCTTCAGTCCTGAAACTTAAACAGAGTTCCAAGCTGATAACCTCTAAGTACTTCACCAAATACAAACCCCCAGATTCCTTAGAAAGAAGTTAACAGTATAAATGGCCTAAATGCTGGAGCAGGTGATACTTTTATTGAACCATTGAAGAAATCAAGCTGATAGCTAGCTTTTGATGACAGTTCATCTTCATCAGGTTGTACACCAAAATGAAGTCCCAATGCATCATGACATGGCTGTTGTTCATGCAAGTTTTCTTAAAGTAAAAGGTTCACATGGCCTTTTTCTGCCCCCCCCCCCGAAATATAAACAGTATGAAGCTGATACAGCTGATGTGAACACTTTGAGATATGGGCCTTCCCAGGCTTTAAGATCTTCAAGGGAAGCCTTCCTCTTGGTCACACTCCCTCACAAGCACACCCTGTGAGACCAAATAGGGCCTTCTCAAATGCAGCTGCTAGGGTGGCACCATGTTGTCATTTTTCCAGCAGTTAAATGGCTTTTCTCCTTAGGCAACCAGTAAGTAACCAGTTGCCAAGGAAGGGTTTTTTAAAAAGGGATGCTATACCTTTTATCATTTCTTAATGTGATTTTAAAATTGTTTAAAAATATTCTGCAACTGTTAACACTGTCATTTATTGCATTTTAACTACCTTATCATTTGTCTTTTAACTGTTTTGTAATCCACCTTGGGTCTCTTTATTAGAAGAAAGGTAGGCTCTACCTAAAACGAACAGAAAGCTTTGTCCTCCTTTGCTCTCTAGTTAAATGTGCCCTGGATATCCAGGAAATTATAAACAGCCTCCAGGTAACATATAACTAAAATTCAAGCAAAACCCAGATAACTGGGAAATGTAGCATGTGAACCTTCCATTCTTTTTCTTCTTCTCTGGGTTTTCGCTCCATCTATTTCCATTGAATAAAATTCAGATTTTCTTCATTCTCTTTCCCAAAATGCATTTTTTTTAAAAAAAAAATTCCTTTGATACACATGCACATGGAACCTGCTCAGCCAAATGCAGTCTTGTGGACTCTTCTAAATTCTGAGTAACCCTCTTATTCCTGGAGAACCTTACGTCTACCACCAAGTGACTCAATTTCGTCCATAAGGATACAGACAGTGTTTAATGAAGTACCATTAAGTGAACAAGTCAAAACAACAATTTTTAAAGCCAAAGAACATTGTGGTGCACCTTCATACAGTCCCTTTGCTATCCACACCAAGTTTCAGATGTTTAGGTTTCACAGCCTTGGATCTGTGGTGAAGAAATACAGTTAGGCAGCAAGACTCACTTTCATTCTTATAGGAGTTGTATGAAAATCTGCAATTATATATATATATTTTTAATTTTGTGATGCAGTTCTCTGCTGAAAATTTGAGTATACACACATGCATTTTTGTTTATGTATCTGTGTATGTGTGTGTTTGTGTTTGTGTGTATACATACATACATACACACACACACACACACACACACACACACACACATACATACATACATACATACATACATACATACATACATACATACATACATACATACATACAAATGCATGTGTGTGTACTCAACTTTTCAGCAGAGAACTGCATCACAAAACTGAAAAAAATTGACAATCTATAATTCTGTTCTGCATATTAATGCAGGATACATGGCATAAATGAAAGTGATTCATTTAAAATTGCAAAGAAAATTTCTCCCCATCTCTTCTGCCTCATCTTTTCTATTTGCATTTTCAGAAACATAGTGTGCAATCGGAACTTGACCCCTGCAGCCTTCAGGAATTTCAAGTTTGTTCCTTTCCAAGACTGAACGAGTGCGACTCTTGGAGAGTCTAATTCTCAGCCCTGAAAAGGCCATCACACTCGTCCCCCTCCAGCAGTTCCCATCATAATTTATAACTCTCTGGAATACGAAGCCAGTGAGCTTTAGATGTGAAAAATCCTGCTTCACTGAAGTTATGTTAGAGACCAGAATTTTATCTGAGGTTTTTAAGTACAGTTCTGGTTGAAAAAGGAACTTTCTTTGCTTCAGAGCTTGGGAATTAGTTTTAATGAATTAATAATGAAGAATGAATATAATGCCATGCTAAAGCCATCCTTGCCTCAGCAGTGGTGGTGTGATGGTCTCTTACCAAGGTTAAGTGCCAGCATGGCATTATAGGCATTCTTCTTAAAAGTAACTTTCCAAGGACTGCTGATCCCCCATAGCAGCACTTTGATGGTGAACATGGTTTTCTGTAACAAAGCTTGACTCTGCACAAAGTCCTTTGCCTTGAAAAGTTCTTTGTTTATATACATACCTATTACAGCTCTATGGCATCCTGTTAATTGTGTTGTAAATAACGACTGCCTGTGTTCCCAACTCGAGAAGTCACATTTATTGTATTAGGAGAAAAAAAAAAACCAGCACATTTACCAAAATGACATCGCATTTGTTAGTTGCCTGGGGCTTTTCATTATATTTGACTTCATAAAACAGAATACTTAGCCTTCTGCCAGAATTAGCTGCATGATATATGCAGCACAGTAAGTCTGCAGTGCTCAACTTCTTCATCTCAGATGGGGAAGCAAATCAGACTGTTTAGGAGTAGATCAAATTGTGTGATGCTTTTATTGCATTTTTTTATGTTCCTTATTTTAACTCAGAATTATAGCCTCTGCACCTCTGGCACCCTTTTTCTTTGCTGTTTCAGTATTCCTCCTTTTTCTTCATTTTTTAAAACACTTGTTTAAGGAGAATCATTGGGATTATATCCCCTTAAAAATTCCAGGAACAGGGTTTTGGTCTTTGGACAAGAAGATGACACATACATTGCTTTAGTAATTTAACGACAACAACAACAATATGCAAAAATATAATTTGTGGCCTGCAAAAACATCAGGTAGAGAAGGTGTCAGAAAATGATGAAGTCAAGATCTTGTGGGATTTCCAGATCCAAAGGGATGGACACCTTGAACATAACACATCAGACATAGTAGTAATAGAATGAAGAAATGTCTGCATCATTGACATTGCAATTCCAGGGGATGCCTGAGTTGAAAATAAAAAATTGGAAAAACAACAAAGTACAGAGACCTGGCAATCGAAACATCTCGCCTTTGGAAGAAACGTACTTCAGGCTGGGAAGCAAGAGGTAGGTAGGCCTTTTGTGGAGAAGTCTGTTTTTTCCTGTCTCTTTGTTCTGGCTCATCACATGGCCTAGTGGGAGGGCCTGGTAGTTTGAATCCTGATTTTACTGGAGCCTTTGTTCATTTTCCTTAAGGGATTTGGCTGGGAAGCAAGAGGTAGGTAGGCCTTTTGTGGAGAAGTCCGTTTTTTCCTGTCTCTTTGTTCTGGCTCATCACATGGCCTAGTGGGAGGGCCTGGTAGTTTGAATCCTGATTTTACTGGAGCCTGTGTTCATTTTCCTTAAGGGTTTTGGCTGGGAAGCAAGAGGTAGGTAGGCCTTTTGTGGAGAAGTCTGTTTTTTTCTGTCTCTTTGTTCTGGCTCATCACATGGCCTAGTGGGAGGGCCTGGTAGTTTGAATCCTGATTTTACTGTAGCCTGTGTTCATTTTCCTTAAGGGTTTTGGCTGGGAAGCAAGAGGTAGGTAGGCCTTTTGTGGAGAAGTCTGTTTTTTCCTGTCTCTTTGTTCTGGCTCATCACATGGCCTAGTGGGAGGGCCTGGTAGTTTGAATCCTGATTTTACTGGACCGGCGCGCGAAATACTCTAACTCTATCTCCAACCCCAATATGCTGAATATGGATGTCCTGAAGGAGGGCAGAATTTCAGCTTTAAAAAGAGAATGAGGAGGAGAGTGTGTCACATGAAATTCCCTAATCCTATCTCTTACTTAATTTGGTAAAAGAGAGCAGGCCGGGTAGGTGGGACTCGTCAGCCCTGGAAGGCAGCCCATCTAGGAGAAGGAAAACTCCAAATTTAAACCTCCACTGCCCTGTGGCTACATCCACTTATGGAAAGGGCTTCAGGAGATAACCTCGAGGCAAAATCCGGAGCCGGAGTCCCGGAGGCATTTTCTTTCATTCTGCCAACTCCTGCGACGTTGCTGGAACCAGTTGTATTGGCTCTTGCCTTTCCACTGGACCATTTCAGCGATGTGGAGAGGGGGGATTTGCTGCTTGGGTAACAGCCTATCCTCCATACTATTTTACCCAGGCTTCGTGCTCTGGAGAGGACACTCCAGCTTCGCATACAGCGTTGAAAGAACACGGGAAGTAGCAGTTACCGGTTATAAGTCTCTGCTCAATTGGCGTAGAGCAGGACGCCAGGGGCTACTTCTGACAGTGGGAGAGGTCATTGCACCTCACTAGGTAGATACCGCCCGCCTTAAGCTGGGCAGCCCCCAGCCAGTAAGGTGCTACCTCGCCACGGTCTGTTAACCTCACGGGGTGCGTGGGGTTTAGGGTGAAACCCGACAAGCAGATCGACAACCGTGCACCATGCAACAATCATAAGAAAACTTCTGCCCTAAAGCTGGGCACCTGGAATGTACGGACAATGACCCCTGGCTTTCCTGACTACGGCTTTCCTAACGACCTGCAAGAAATAGACGATGTGCGCAAGACAGCTGTCATTGACAGGGAACTGAGTAGACTGCAGATGGACATTGTTGCCCTGCAAGAGACAAGACTGCCAGACTCGGGATCTGTCAAAGAAAAAAAACTTCTCATTCTTCTGGCAGGGAAAACCATCGAATGAGACCAGGGAATATGGTGTTGGCTTTGCAGTCAGAAACACTCTCCTGAGATGCATTGTTCCACCCACTGTGGGGAGTGAAAGAATCCTGTCTCTGCAGCTCCACTCATCAGCAGGACCAGTAACCCTCATTAGTGCATATGCACCAACACTGTCATCCACTACAGAAGTGAAAGACAAATTCTACGACGATCTGGCAGCTACTATCAAAAAAGTCCCTGAAAGAGAGTCACTGTTCCTTCTTGGAGACTTTAATGCTAGAGTTGGTGCTGATCACAATTCTTGGCCCACTTGTCTAGGCTGTTTTGGCATTGGAAAGATGAACGAAAATGGCCAACGCTTACTGGAGTTTTGCTGTTACTATGGTCTCTGTGTCAGCAACACATTCTTTAATACGAAGCTGCAACACAGAGTTTCCTGGAGACATCCAAGATCCAAGCATTGGCATCAGCTCAATTTGATCCTCACTAGACGTTCTAGCCTTCCTAGTGTTACGATCACACGCAGCTACCAGAGTGCTGATTGCGATACTGATCACTCCCTGGTGTGTAGTAGAGTAAAACTGCGAACAAAGAAATTGTATCACATGAAAAAGGAAGGAAGACCACGTATTGACATCAACAAGACTTGCGATCAAAGAAAAGTGAAGGAATTTGCCCAAGCACTCGAGGAAACCCTTCCAGGTCCAGCTAATGTAAATGCACCTGAACGATGGGAACACTTCAAGAACACTGTCTACAACACCGCCTTGTCCACCTTCGGCAAGAAGACCAGAAAGATGGCTGACTGGTTCGAAGCCCATTCGGAGGAGTTAATGCCAGCCATTGAGGATAAGAGAAGAGCTCTAGCAGCATACAAAGCCTGTCCTAGCGAGTACAACCTGCAAGCTCTTCGAGCCGCTCGTAGCCAAGTCCAACAGGCTGCCAGGAGATGCTCCAATGACTATTGGCTTCAGCTTTCCTCTCAGATACAGATAGCAGCGGACACAGGTAACATCAAAGGAATGTATGATGGTATCAAGCAGGCCTTAGGTCCATTACAGAAGAAATCTGCTCCCTTGAAGTCCACTACAGGTGTGATCATCCAGGACCGAGCACAGCAGATGGAACGCTGGGTGCAGCACTACTCCGAGCTATATTCCAGAAAGAATGTAGTAACCGAAGAAGCATTAGATAACATTGAGTGCCTGCCTGTCTTGGAAGAGCTGGACAGCGAACCAACCCTAGCAGAAATAAATGCGGCCTTGGATTCCCTCACCTCTGGCAAGGCACCTGGAAGGGACAACATCCCTGTTGAAGTGCTGAAATGCGGTAAGGAGATCATCATCACCGAACTGTATGAAATCTTTTGTCTCTGCTGGAGGGAAGGTGGAGTACCACAGGACATGAAGGATGCAAACATTGTCACGTTGTACAAGAACAAAGGTGACAGGGGTGACTGCAATAACTACCGTGGTATCTCTCTTCTTAGCGTTGTAGGGAAGCTGCTTACCCGTGTTGTTCTGAAGAGGCTCCAGGTGCTTGCAGACAGAGTCTATCCGGAATCACAGTGTGGATTTCGAGCAAATAGATCCACCACTGACATGGTATTCTCCCTCCGACAGTTGCAGGAGAAATGCAGGGAACAACAACAGCCACTCGTAGTGGCCTTCATAGACCTTACAAAAGCATTTGACTTGGTTAGCAGGGATGGCCTTTTCAAAATACTTCCCAAGATTGGATGTCCACCTCGTCTCCTTAACATCATCAGGTCCTTCCACGATGGAATGAAAGGCACTGTAGTTTTTGACGGCTCAACATCAGATCCCTTTGACATCCGAAGCGGAGTGAAACAGGGCTGTGTCCTCGCACCAACACTTTTTGGGATCTTTTTTGCTGTCATGCTGAAGCATGCCTTTGGAACTGCAACAGAAGGTGTCTATCTCCGGACTAGATCAGATGGAAAGCTCTTTAATCTCTCTAGATTGAGAGCAAAGACCAAAGTCCAACTGAAATGCATGCGGGACTTCCTCTTTGCAGACGATGCAGCCATTGTTGCCCACTCTGCTGAAGACCTCCAACAACTCATGAATCGTTTCAGCAAGGCCTGCCAAGACTTTGGACTAACAATCAGCCTGAAGAAAACACAAGTCATGGGCCAGGGTGTGGACTCACCTCCCTCTATTACCATCTCCACACAAGAATTGGAGGTTGTTCATGACTTTGTGTACCTTGGCTCAACCATCTCTGACACTCTCTCTCTAGATGTCGAGCTGGATAAACGCATTGGGAAAGCAGCCACCATGTTCTCTAGACTCACAAAGAGAGTATGGCTCAATAAGAAACTGACAACACATACCAAGATCCAGGTCTATAGAGCCTGTGTCCTGAGCACACTCCTGTACTGCAGCGAGTCCTGGACCCTTTGTGCCCGGCAGGAGAGGAAGCTGAACACCTTCCATATGCGTTGCCTACGACGGATTTTTGGTATCACCTGGCAGGACAGAGTTCCAAATAGAGTAGTCCTCGAACGAGCTGGGATTTTCAGCATGCATACATTACTGAAACAGCGACGTCTACGCTGGCTTGGGCACGTTGTGAGAATGGCTGATGGTCGGATTCCAAAGGATCTCCTATATGGAGAATTAGTGCAGGGAAATCACCCCAGAGGGAGACCACAGCTGCGATACAAGGATATCTGCTAGCGGGATCTGAAGGCCTTAGGAATAGACCTCAACAGATGGGAAACTCTGACATCTGATCATTCAGCCTGGAGGCAGGCAGTACATCACGGCCTCTCCCAATTTGAAGAGACCCTTGTCCAGCAGGCTGAGGCAAAGAGGAAGTCACAAAGGAAGCAAAACCAGGGAGCTGGACAGGGGACAGATTGGATTTGTCTCCAGTGTGGAAGGGATTGTCACTCTCGAATTGGCCTCCTCAGCCACACTAGACGCTGTTCCAAGTCCTCCATACAGAGCACGCTACCATAGTCTTTCGAGACTGAAGGATGCCTACTACTTCAGGGGGCCCTGTAGTCATTGGGGCTTTGGGGACAATATCAAGAAATTTCACACAGTAGTATAAGCAGTTTCAGATCTCAGAAATCACACCATCAGGACCACAAAAAAGAGCAGTATTAGGAACAGCATACATACTGCACCTATATTGAACAGATACTTAGGTTTTTGGTTAAAACTAGTATCTGTTATATAATACAGTGGTGCCTCGCATAACGATGTTAATTGGTTCCAGAAAAAAAAACGTTATGTGAAAACATCGTTATGGGAAGCACCATTTCCCACAGAAATGCATTGAAAACCGGTTAATCCGTTCCAACTGGAACGGATTATCCGGTTTTTTCCCTCCCCCCCGCGGCTTGGATCTGACCCATGGCGGCTACCTCAGCCATGGCTGGACTCCCTAGAGTCCGGCCATGGCTGGGGTAGCCGCTGCGGTTACCCTTTAAGCGGCGGAGACAGGCTGGGGGGTGGATCGGGGAGCTTGAAGCCTCTCCGCGCCGCCTACCCAGGTCGTTCCCGGACTTCTGGAAGTCCGGGAACGACCTGGGTAAGCAGCGCTGGGAGGATTCAAGCTTCCCGATCCACCCCCCCAGCCTGTCCCCACCGCTTAAAGCCTCCTTGTGCCGCCTACCCAGCCCGTTCTCGGACACCTAGGTGTCCAAGAACGGGCTGGGTAGGCGGTGGGGGAGGCTACCAGCATCGGGGACAGGCTGGGGGGTGGACCGGGGAGCTTGAAGCCTCTCCGCGCCGCCTACCCAGGTCATTCCCGGACTTCCAGAAGTCCAGGAACGGCCGGGGTAGGCGGCGCGGAGAGGCTTCAAGCTTCCCGGTCCACTCCCCAGCCTGTCCCCGGAGCTCGGAAGGGAATTGTCGGCAGGGGACGGTGGCTTCAGGGTCCTTCCGAGGCCGCAGCCACTGCCGACATTTTCCCCCAGCTGAGCAGCGGGTGTTCAAAGCTCCTGCCGCTCAGCTGGGGATAAATGGTGCCTATGGGGAATAATCGCAAAGCGATTTTTCCCCATAGGCAAGATCATTGTGCGATCGCAAAAGCGATGGCAACGAAGCCATCGTTATGTGATTTTTTCGTTAAACGGGGCACTCGTTAAGCGAGACACCACTGTACCAGTCAATGTTTTTATAATTTCGACTGTGCCTGGTGTTTTTTAACAACAACAACAACACTTTTAGTTGATTCCAACTTAAGACAATTCTTTCAAGTACTTTACAATTCCTTCCTTCTGGGGGTGCCCTGTTCAAGGCTACACTGATTCACTATTCTCCCAGGCGGTATACCGGGGAATCAACCACTCAACTAGAGATGGGCACAAATTTTAAAAAATGAATCACCAAATTCATTCAAAAATTGCTAATTTGTTGATTTGATTTCCTACAAATTAATGTCCCTGATGAATATGAATCAATGGATTTTTATCAATTTTTGATTTGTGTGTCTATAAAATCCCCCACAGGCTCCTAGAGTCACCAACATTTCAGAGAAGTTTCCTCTGACTCTCCTCTACAATCCCTCCAAGTCTGGTGAAGATTGGGTTTCCCCAAGTCAGCTGCTAAAGGGCACTTTCCTTGCGGGGACCCACCTTGTGGGTATATAACTTGGATTTATGAAACACAATCTTCACCAAACTTGGAGAGATTGTAGAGGAGCATTGGGGAAGAATTATCCTGGACAGTACCTGTGGGCATATAACCCAGACATCCAAAACCCAAACTACACCAAACTTGCAAGGGATGTAGAGGATAGTCAAGGGAAGCTTCCTTGCAAATTCGTGGTGACTCTAGGTGCTCAGAGGGCCATGTTACTAATGTTAAAAAAAAAAAACAAATTGATTCATCAATTCATCAGAAAAATAAATTTGTGATTCATCAACCTTGATAAATCATAAATCAGAATGAATTACCATTTTTTTTCTGATTCATGCCCATCTTTACTCTCAACCTCTGACTCCATAGCCAAATACCTAACTCTCTGAGCTACCCAGCCAACTTTCTTATAATGACGTAACACTTAGATATTACTTACTATCCAATATTTGTATGCCCTAAGGATGTAAAATACTTGTTTGTTTCATCTTTATAAAGAAGGATGAGGAATAGCAAACATATTCCCCTTGCCCCCACAAAGTGTAAGGTGTTTTGTTGTACTTTCAAAAAAGAATGAAGATAAGGACCAAAATACTGTTGAAATTTTCCAGGCATATTAACTGTTACATTTATTTAGGAAATTGGTCAAATCCTTTGTTAGCAAAGCATAAAATACAAAAATAAACTAATTAAAGTACTGGGATATGCAGAAAAGTATAGCTAAAAACGGCTTCCAGCCCCCCTCCCCCTTTCTTTGTAATAAATCACACTACAACTAGCTTAAGGTAGAAACAATAAAAAGCCATCTTTACTCACAGTTAATTCTTCAGCTACAGTCAGATGAGTAAGGAAGAATCAAAGAAAAGAATTCCAGCCTTGGTGTAAGTTAGAGTTTTTGTTTCAGTCCAGTCAGTCCAGTTGAATGACATAAAGACAGCTTCTTCCAACATGAAGTGTATTTACAGTATATACAGAAGTTCAGCAGTACAAACCGGCAGCATGACATTCATTAGAAGGGATCCTATGTCTTCCACATATTAATACACATGCACATCTACATATAGCCAATCAGTGTGGATATTGCATCATCCCAGATTGCATGATTCAGCATTTTTCACACCTGTCATGTACAGTATGGCTGCTGATTATCATAGGCCTTATTCTGGCTCAGTGTTGAAATTATCCTTGACAAACCTCATGTGGGGATGATCACTTCCACTATTGAAGCTGCACAACAATAATCAGGAGAAGAAAGAAATCATATCTGCTCTTCTGAAAGGTTGGGAAAGAAGAGAGATAGACATACAATGGAAGTGGAGAGAAGCTTTCACGCGCAGGAGGGGTGCAGCCACGCCCTCGAACTGCGCAGCTGGCTTTGCTCTCCCGGCCCCAGAAGAGGTAAGGTAGTGGGCCACGTGACTTGGGTATGGGCCAGCTTTTATATAAAGAAGCGTTGGCCCATCGCTTGCCCTCTTTCGCTTTTGGCACCCACTGTCCACCCTCTTTCTAGTGTGTTTTTTGGGTTGCCTTTTTGGAGCCGGATAGGAATTTTTGACCTCTATCCTGATTGGCTTTTGGATGGGGGGGATTTTTCGCCTATCCCACACTGGAGAAGGGTTGTTGGCATTCAATGGTGGTTTATCCTCTGCCACACTGGCAGGTAGTGTGGGAATAACTGGTTCTCTCAGTGTGTCCCTTTGATAATTATGATAAAGCCAACAGTGCATCGGACCTTCCATCTCTGCGGATCGTGCGATTGCAGAGCCGGAGGTGGCAGATGCGCTGGGCCACTTTCGGACCGACAGTCATCAAATACAGATCGCTCGAGGTCTGGGGTGTTTAATTGAGGCTTGACGGGTTTCTCCTGTCATCAAGACAGCTGGAACCTGGGGCCTGGGACTCACCCATTGACTGATAAGGATTTATTGGATGCCATGCAGTTATTTCCCTACACTACTGCAGGCCCCCTCAATTTTGGAATTGGTTGATTGGTTTAATCTGAATTGGTTTAATAAAGTGTGGCCCGTATTTAAATCCAAAATTGTTGTCTTGCGTCTTCGTTTCTGGACCTGGGGGAGCAAGCAGGAAGAGCTGAGTGCTTTGTCTCAAAACCAGCAAAACAGGTTTTGCTAATAGGTTTCTGAGTTGTTGTTTAGTCCTTAAGTCATGTCCGACTCTTCGTGATCCCATGGACCAGAGCATGCCAGGCCCTCCTGTCTTCCACTGCCTCTCGGAGTTGGGTCAAATTCATCTTGGTAGCTTCGATGACACTGTCCATCAATCTCGTCCTCTGTCGTCCCCTTCTCTTGCCATCACACTGATCTTTTCCAATCCTCTCACCACTGCTGAGTTTTCCAAACTTGCTAGCATATTGAGTGTAGCGCCTTAACAACGTCATATTTTAAGATTTTAAATAGTTCCACTGGAATGCCATCACCTCCACTGGCCTTATTGTCAGCCATGCTTTCTAAGGCCCACTTGACTTCCCTCTCCAGGATGTCTGGCTCAAGGTCAGCAGCCACACTATCTGGGTTGTCCAGGACATCCAGATCTTTCTGGTATAATTCCTCTGTGCATTCTTGCCACCTCTTCTTGATGTCTTCTGCTTCCGTGAGATCCCTACCATTTTTGTCCTTTATCATGTCCATCTTTGCACAAAAGGTTCCTTTAATATCTCCAATTTTCTTGAACAGATCTCTGGTTTTTCCCTTTCTATTATTTTCCTCTATATCTTTGCACTGTTCATTTAAGAAGGCCCTCTTGTCTCTCCTTGCTATTCTTTGGAAGTCGGCATTCAATTTTCTGTAACTTTCCCTATCTTCCTTGCATGTGGTATCCCTTCTCGTCTCTACTATTTGGAAAGCCTTGTTGGACAGCCACTTTGCTTTCTTGCATTTCCTTTTCTTTGGGATGTTTTTTGTTTCTGCCTCCTGTACAATGTTACGAGCCTCCATCCATAATTCTTCAGGCTCTCTGCCCATCAAATCTAGTTTCTTAAATCTGTTCTTCACTTCCACTGTATGAATTTGATTTATATTACATCTGACTAGCCCAGTGGTTTTTTCTACTTTCTTCAGTTTAAGCTTAAGTTTTGCTATAAGAAGCTGATGAGCAACAATCAGCTCCAGGTCTTGTTTTTGCTAACTTATAGAGCGTCTCCATCTTTGGCTGCAGAGAATATAATCAATCTGATTCCGGTATTGCCCATCTGGTGATGTCCATGTCTAGAGTCAGGGCTACTCCATTTCTTCTATGGGATTCTTGCCCACAATAGTACATACTGTATGATAGTCATCTGAATTGAATTCACCCATTCCCGTCCATTTGAGTTCACTGATGCCCAGGATGTCAATGTTTATTCTTGCCATCTCCTGTTTCACCACATCCAGCTTACCAAGGTTCGTAGATCTTACATTCCAGGTTTTTATGCAGTATTTTTCTTTGCAGCATTGGACTTCCAGTTAACCTCTAGGCGCATCTGCAGCTGAGTGTCCTTTTGGCTTTGGCTCAGCAACTTCATTGGCTCTGAAGCTACTTATATTTGTCCTTCACTCTTCCTCAGTAGCATGTTGGACGCCTTCCAACCTCAGGGGCTCATCTTCCAGTGTCATATCTCTAACACATCACTTGTAATGTGATCAACAAGAGGAAGACTGAAGAAGTGACAGGCAACAGGGGAAACAACTTCCATCATTGTGTAATTGCAGTTAGGCAGTGGCATAATCCAACCCATTTAAGCCAGAATTAAGCACATTTGGGGAAATGACACTTTAATATGAATAACACTTTATTACAAAGAACACACATTGTGCAATAAGGCAAATACTGCTGCCTTTATAGTCTTTAAAGGATTAGATGCATCAGATGGGTTGTGTGTGTCTTTTCAAATAATCAGTCATTTGTCTGCTTGCTGTCTATAGGTGTGATTCATTTCTCAAAGAGAAAAGATACTAGTTTGTGTAGAGTTGGTATGTGCAAATTATGGAGGCCTTGATGAAAAGAAATAGTGTTCACTGTTGTGTTCTTGCTTGGAGTCAAGGAATCTTTCAGGACTTGAAAAGTGATCACTCAGGGTTTTCCATGACACTAAGAATTGATTAAAATGAAGAAGACTGTGAGACCCATCTTTTTTCCAAGGAGCAATATACATGTGGTTCTCCCATTTTATTTTCACATGATCCCTATGAGGTTGGAGTAAGAACGTAATAGCCAAGCATGAATTGATTCCAGACTAGGCTGATTCATTGACATACCATTGCTTTATCTTATTATTTGAGAGTGACATGTAAAGTTATTTAATAAAAGCTTGGAATACAATGTCAAATACTGGTAAATGTTTTAGATAGGTATCTTAAATATTGGTATTTTCAAGCACCAAATATCCATTTTTGCAATCAACCATTGAGCTCAGGCCCACAACTTTTGTGGCTTATCACAGCTGATCAGGATCTTGAATTTCCACCTCTATATAGGTGCACTAAGTTGTCTTTTCATGGCTGTGCCTAGCAGTTTTGTTCATAGCATTTCTATTGAAATGCGCAATCACATCACAGTCAATAATATCCAGTCCACAATGTTACTATATTGACCAGCTGTTAAAGATAGCTAAACAATAATTATTCTAAAAGTATACATTTTGAGGTGTTGAGAGGGAGAAAGTGTTCAGGTTTATAGTCAAGAATAGCCTTGTCTACCCAACCACTGCTAGTATTTTGAAGCAGGAATCCCATAATGGCTCATTATGGCCAATGCTAAAGGATGATGGGGTACACAGGAAACAGAGGGAGGCACAAGGCATATACGCAAAATTATATTTTGGAAAGTTCTTCTCAGGACTAGCTGAATAAAACTCCACTATCCAAATTGAGGAGGCAGAGATGTTACCACAACAGACAGGACTATGTTGGATCTGCCTGCGATGTAGCCATTCCACCTGTGAAACTTGTCTTAAAAAATTAGATGGCAGTCCTTGCTGAGCACTTCAAGGATTATTGAATATCGAAAATGTATAACTATCTGTTAGAAATTAAAATGCAAGATGAAACTGTTAAAGAACGCATGATTAAGTGGGCACAAAACATAGGGCATAATATTGATATTGATCAATGGTTGAAAATATGGCAAAATAATATAATATTACAAGATCAGTTAATTTTAAGGAGAATATATATAAGATGTTTTATAGGTGGCATATGACTCCAGAAAAATTGTCGAAGATGTATACAGATGTATCAAATGTGTGTTGGAAATGTGAAGCACATGTGGGAAGCTATTATCATATGTGGTGGTCATGTAGAGCAGTGGTTCTTAACGTGGGCGATAATGCCCCCCTGGGGGCGATTTCATTTTTCAGGGGGGCGGTAGAATGAAAAGGGGCGGTGTGGGGGCGCTGGAGCAGAAGGGGGCGGTAGGGGGGCGCTGGAGCAAGCCAAACCTGTGAAGATGGCTGCAGCCTTTTTACAGTGTGCATGAATATATATTTTCCTCCAATCTTAATTTAGTTTCAGAGTTTTCATCTTGAAATTTTTAGTTCCTGCATTGCGGTTTGTTTTTATGCCCTTTTTAATTTCTTTTTGCGTCTTAAAATTCACTTGCAACTCAATCATTAAATGTTACTTTTTGGGGGCATTTCATTTTTTTGGAATTGAATTTTGTTTTCAGGGGTCATTGGATGTAAGTGTCTTAAATAAATAAATAAATAAATAAATAAATAAATAAATAAATAAATAAATAAATAAATAAATAAATAAGATATCACCGCAGGGAGGGGGGGGCGATGATAACTTCCTCAATGGCTCAAGGGGGCGTTTCTTTCAAAAAGGTTAAGAACCACTGATGTAGAGTAGCGAAACAGTATTGGAAAAGAGTACATGCTGTGTTGCAACAAATATTACTCTGTAAGGTGTCATTAACCCCAGAACTGTTTCTATTGAGTATGATACCTGATAACATAGATAAGACAAAGGAGTATATAGTTATAAACATAGTCACTGCAGCCAGAATTCTTTATGCCAAAAACTGGAAAATTCCAACGGTACCGAAACAAGAAGATCTTATAGAGAAGATATGGGAAACAGCGGAAATGGACATTTTATCAGAAGTAATGAAGGACTGTCCTTTACAAAAGACAACTGAAAGATGGGACTTATTCTATAAATGGATAGAGTCAATAGATAACATATGAAGAGCATACATTGAAATGAGAAGTTAAATCTGGAAGGCAGAAAATAGTAAAAAGAGTAATTTGAAATTTTGATATGGCAATATGTATAGAATGGATGTTAGTATGATATTGTTTCTCCTCTTCCCTCTGAACCTCAATTCCCTTTTTCCTTTTTGTCACCCCTTGTTAAAAATAAAAATAAAAAAAGCATTATTGAATATCCATGGATTTGATGTCAGAGTTTTGAAGGGCTAACTATAAAAGTCCCTCTGCCTGGATGGATGTGTCTGCTAATTTCACTTTCTCCTGTATTCAAAATATGAGTAATAAATTATTTCTGTCTCATTTATGAAGAAATTGACATATTGTAGAAATGTATTTGACAAGAAGTGAATCAATGAAATTCTCACTCACCTGCTCAATATGTCGTTTGGTGACACAAAAACTGTGCAAGGGGATCACAGCGGTATTTCTGAGACCAGGACGAAGTAAAAAATAAGGCCAAACTACATGTTATACTTCATGTAGTGTTATGTAAGCACGTCATGGCTCATTCTTAAAGTAATTCAACATGCGGAGATGAGATTCTTACACAGTATATGGTGAGAGATAGTTTATTTCTTGCCAATCACATTCCCCTGAATTTTTGTTGCTTGTCCCCACTTTCCATGCAGTTTGGACCTATAAGAACACATTTCTCATCCATATTGTTAGAACTGCACCCCTAAAATGCTAATAGTTTTTGTTACCTGCCATGACTATTAGTTTTAGTAGAAAGGCAGAATAGAAATGTAATTAATAAATAGAAATAGACAACCAAGACATTGAATCATGTGTGGGGTGTAAACTTTTATCAGAAGACAGGAGGGAAAATTAGATAAGCTTCTTTTCATTGTATGCTTCATTCAAATTATAAACACCCTCACACTAATTAAATTAAATAAAAAGGGAAGACATAGCTTGGCCTTTTTACCTCCAGAGCAAACAAACAAACAAACAAAAAACAATTGTAACTGCAGACGAGATCTTAAACAATCCTGTTTTACAGTTATCTCATATGTGGAAGCCCTTCAGCCTAATCAAATTTCAAACACAATTTGACTCATCATCACCCTTAAGTCACATGGATGACTGAGTTACACACTCCAATACTCTCAGGTAGCTGTGTACAGGCCGTCTGTTCATATCACATCTTTTTCAATAGCCAATGCACGAACAAAAAAAAAAAAAATCAGAACTGTTCTTGCTGGATGAGAGCCTTTGTTCATTTTTCTCATTTGGGCACATTTTTCTTTTCTTTTTAAAAAAGTTGTTTCAGGCAGCAAACCTTCCAGTCTTAAGCAGAAGACTTTGAATTTTGTGCAGAGAATCTTGCAGAAAGTTCCTTTTCCTTTTTTAAAAGCAAATATATGATTGAAATGCAATTTGGAATATTGTGTTTGGAAGATTCACAATGCTGGTGGAAAAACATACAAACATTGATCAGGCAAGCCATGGTTTCTTGGTTCTTCTGTCACATGGATAAGTCTTTTTTTAAATACTGATCAGAGTCCTATTGGTGTTCACAGATATTTTGTTTAACTTGCCACAACTAATTATAGCTAGTGGAAGAAGTGCCAGGGCACAGCTTGATTGTGCAATTAGTCACATCACTAGGCACACAACCTAGGCAAACCCTGGCAAGTCATCCATTAGCCACAATTAGATGTGGCAAGTTATGCAAACCTTACATAGACACCATTGGGATTCTAGTTATTGTGCTCTCTAATGAACAGAATAAGCAAAAGATACACGTCACATAACATTTTCTACTTCTCCCTCGTGGTTCTTACAATTGAAATTAAATATATATTTGAAGAAATAAATAAATGTTTTTTGAAGCAGTATTAGGTTGTTGGTTTTTGCCTCTCCCATCCAAACTTAATGTTTTTATTTTAAAAATTATGGGAGGTTTTGCATACCATAAGATAAGGACTCAGAAATTTAACCTGATTTGACCCCTTGTTAAGCATTACTTAACCTCCTGGATATATATGCTACATAAAGTGGGTTTTACCTATTAATTAAGGAGCAGTTATTGCCATTCACTATTATTAGGCTAAATTAGTTTCTTGGGAAATATCCTGGTAAAGCAGCCATCCTGGCTAACAGATATTCAATTAGATGGGAGTGCTGTAAGGAAGGGACACGCATCAATGAGGAAGGAAGCAGGAGTACTGTTTAACAATTGCAGCAGCTTTTGCTTTTGATTTGAAACTAAAGTACAGTATAAAAGTACAAATGTCTATATAGCTGCTGAAGATTTACCATAAGAAATATTTGTTACATCAGCCCAAAGGCATTCTTATTCATAGGGAAACAAGTTTTATGATTTTTTTGGACTACAGATACCAGTTTTCTCCATTCTGGAAATTCTATCAGACAGACAGACAGACAGACAGACAGACAGACAGACAGACAGACAGACAGAATAATAATAATAATAATAATAATAATAATAATAATAATAATAATAATAATAATAATAATAATAATAATAATAATAATAATAATAATAATAATAATAATAATAATAATAATAATAATAATAATAATAATAATAATAATAATAATAATAATGAGCTGTGAAGTCAATTCTGACTTATCGTGACCCTTTTCAGAGTTTTCCAGGTAAAACATGCTCAGGTTTACCATTCTCTTCTTCTGGCAGTATCCTGGGATTGTGCAGCTTGCCCGAGGCCACACAGGCTGGCTCTACTCTCAGGAGGCACCATGCAGAATCGAACTCCCAACCTCTGGTAAAAGTAAAGATAAAGGTTCCCCTTGACAAATGTCCAGTCGTGTCCGACTCTAGGGCGTGGTGCTCATCCCCATTTCCAAGCTATAGAGCCAGCGTTTGTCCGACGACAGTTTCCGTGGTCACGTGGCCAGCGCGAATAGACACAGAACACTGTTACCTTCCCACCGTGGTAGTACCTATTTATCTACTTGCATTTTTACATGCTTTCGAACTGCTAGGTTGGCAGGAGCTGGGACAAACGACAGGAGCTCACTCTGTCACGTGGATTTGATCTTACGACTGCTGGTCTTCTGACCTTGCCGCATAGAGACTTCTGCGGTTTAACCCACAGCACCACCACGTCCCTCCTGTGAGATGACAATAACGACTAAAGAATGCTCCACAGAGACCCCAGACCCTTATTTGTCCAAAAGCTAACAAATATATGACATATGTTTGAATCTACTTGTTTTTCTTTGTATCCCTCAGACACCTGTTCTCTGCAGTCTACATTGGCCAACCACCAATATCCTGTTTTCGTTAGGTACTTTCCAAGCACGAGCTAGGTACTTTCTGAGCACCTGTTTACAGGGCGCTTGCTAGCTAGCTTGTGGTTTATATCGGCCGACCAAGAATATCCTGTCTACTCAATTACCTATTGAACTTGGTAACTTCTTGCTATCAATTTAGAAGAACCCAGGGTGGGGAACCAGCCCAACAGAATACTTAGAATTACCAGCCCCTCACGATATCCCATAGGTAGAGACCCTGTAAGAAAAACCCCTTGACCTATCTGTCAGCCAATGATTATTTTCTGTGCTGTTACTTTCTTGTGATTAGAAGGCATAAAAGCTGCTTGCACTGCTTGTTCGGGGTCCCTCACCTTGAGAGACCTGGGCAATATCACTCAAAATAAACAGTAGTTTTGTTTTTGATCTGCTGAGTTTATGTGTAGTCAATCTCAACTGCCTGCCTAGTACATGAGTGCCTTTGGCACTTCCAGATCTCATATCTGGCTCACACTCCAACCTTTGGTACTTGCAGTCAAATACCTAAACCAATGAGCTGTCGAGCCAGATAAAGAAATGCTTTTTCAAACTGTGTCTATTTTTTAAGAAATCCTCTTCCATTCACACTTAATATTTTTATTTTAAAAATTAAGAGGTTTTTTCCGTATCATTAGATAAGGACTCAGAACCACTGAGTCAGTTTTTTTAAATAACCAGAATCATTGAGTTATCCAGACAGATACCGTACAGCTACCTAGATGAGGCTCACCTCGAAGAAAAGCCTACACCTGGAAGGCTGGACCTAGCTCCCAAGCTTCCTGTTCCTGCCCAAGTATTAAGTGGATGCGTTCTTTCTGAACAGGACATTAGGCAGAGCTAGGCCTAGCTATATTTCAGAGCCTTCCAGTTGAGGTTTAAAAATATAGCTAGACCCAGCTTTGCCACATTTAATAGTTTATGAGGCGTCTTTCTGTAACGTAAAACTCCTGGAATCAAAAAATATAAGATTTCCAGTTCCAAAAAATGAAAATCCCATTTCTACTTACTCTAAAATCCTTTTCCCTACAATGCCTAACAGATATCAGTGGGAACCCTCCACACATGAGGGCATACATGCAGTAGCACCCCCTGTTCAACAGCTTGTGTTTAATGGCCGAGCGCTTGACACTGGAATTCATACATAACTATTATGACTAGTAGCTATTGACAACCTTATTCATCATGAATTTGTGTAGTTTCTTTTAAAAATGTAATATTTGGTGCCCATCATCACAATTAGTGAAAACAAATACCATAGTTCAACTGTGCAGCATGTTATGAATGAGTTGCTTTTCATTGCCCTGTATCATCTGTAATGCTTAATGATTATTTTTTAAAAATAAATGTCTCTAGGCATGCCACTCCTTTAAACCTCTATGCCAGAGCAATTAGACTTGCAAATAAAGTCTATGTCTACCTTGAGATAATCTAAAACATGTGGAGAAAAATGTATGTCTTTTATCTATTAAGGGAGCTCTATTTTAAATAAAGTGGATGGCTCTAGATTCTATTATTGCAAGGACTGGATAATCCCCCTGCTCTTTATTCCTGCTCCATATACTATATTAAATTTTATTAGCCTTAGCTAGCTTCTGTTAATTTTTCTTTTTCTCTAAAGTACAAAGATACTCTAATTCTCCAGAGGAGAGGTCTCTAGACTCCCAATCATATTTATACTTATGAATAAACTGCTCTTGGGTTACATTAGTAGAAAGGCTTCACTTCCAAGAGGTCCCTCTAACTGATCGAAGGGGGGGTTTCATCTCTTCTGCACACACCATGGTTCATCTGATAGGGTAGGGTATCTACAATTGCAACACAGTATTTGCCAAACTGAACGAGGAGGAAGACAGTCAACTTCCACCAGCCTAACCTGAGGAATTTAAATCTGAATTTATACTCTGCTTTGTAGTGCAGTGATTGTTGGCCAATTAATTCATCACTGGTATATTGGATTCCCCTTCATGGATTGCTGCATTGTCATAGCGAAGGGGCTTCAGTAATTCAGAGAAGCTATGGGCTATGCCGTGCAGGGTCACCAAAGACGGACAGGTCATAGTGTGACCACTCTAGGCATAGCTGCCTAGAGTGGTCGTAATTAACCAGATAGGCGGGATATAAATAGAATAAATAAATGAAATAGTGGAGAGTTTTGATGAAATGTGATCCACCTGGAGCAGGAACTGGCAAGCCACTCTAGTGTATTTGCCAAGAAAACTCCATGGACAGAAACAAAAGGCTAAAAGATATGACACTGGAAGATGAGCCCCTCAGGTTGGAAAGCATCCAACATGCTACTGAGGAAGAGTGGAGGACAAATACAAATAGCTTCAGAGCCAATGAAGTAGCTGAACCAAAGCCAAAAGGACACTCAGCTGCAGACATGCCTGGAAGTGAAGTGAAAGTCCAATGCTGCAAAGAAAAATACTGCATAGAAACCTGGAATGTAAGATCTATGAACCTTGGTAAGCTGGATGTGGTCAAACAGGAGATGGCAAGAATAAACATTGACATCCTGGGTGTCAGTGAACTAAAATGGACAGGAATGGGTGAATTCAATTTATCATATCTACTATTGTGGGCAAGAATCCTGTAGAAGAAATGGAGTATCCCTCATAGTCAACAAAAGAGTGGGAAAAGCTGTACTGCGATAGAATCTCAAAAATGATAGAATGATTTCAATATGAATCCAAGGAAGACCTTTCAACAGCACAGTCATCCAAGTTTATGCACCAACCACCAATGCTGAGGAGACTGAAATTGACCAATTCTATGAAGACTTACAACACCTTCTAGAACTGACACAAAAGAAAGATGTTCTTCTCATTATAGGGGACTGGAATACTAAAGTAGGGAGTCAAGGGATAAAAGGAACAACAGATAAGTTTGGCCTTGGAGTTCAAAACAAAACAGTGCAAAGGCTAATAGAGTTTTCTCAAGAGAACAAGCTGGTCACCACAAACACTCTTCCAACACAAGAGGCGACTCTAGACATGGACATCACCAGATGGGCAATACCGAAATCAGATTATGTTCTCTGCAATCAAAGATGGAGAAGCTCTATACAGTCATCAAAAACAAGACCTGGAGCTGATTGTTGCTCTTATCATCAGCTTCTCATAGCAAAATTCAAGCTTAAACTGAAGAGAGTAGGAAAAACCACTGGGCTAGTAAGGTATAATCCAAACCAAATCCCTTATGAATACACAGTGGAAGAACAGGTTTAAGGAACTAGATTTGGTGGACAGAGTGCCTGAAGAACTATGGATGGAGGCTCATAACATTGTACAGGAGGCAGCAACTAAAACCATCCCAAAGTAAAGGAAATGCAAGAAAGCAAAGCGGTTGTCTAATGAGGCCTTAGAAATAGCAGAGAAGGGAAACAAAATGCAAGGGATATAGGGAAAGTTGCAGAAAATTGAATGCTGACTTCCAAAGAATAGCAAGGAGAGACAAGAGGACCTTCTTAAATGATCAATGCAAAGATATAGAGGAAAATAATAGAAAGGGAAAAACCAGAGATCTGTTCAAGAAAATTGGAGATATTAAAGGAACCTTTTGTGCAGAGATGGACATGATAAAGAACAAAAATGGTAGGGATCTCACGGAAGCAGAAGACATCAAGAAGAGGTGGCAAGAATACACAGAGGAATTATACCAGAAAGATCTGGATGTCCCGGGCAACCCAGATAGTGTGGTTGCTGACCTTGAGCCAAACATCCTGGAGAGTGAATTCAAGTGGGCCTTAGAAAGCATGACTAGCAACAAGGCCAGTGGAGGTGATGGCATTCCATTGGAACTATTTAAAATCTTAAAAGAAGACACTGTTAAGGTGCTACACTGAATATGCTGGCGAATTTGGAAAACTCAGCAGTGGCCAGAGGATTGGAAAGGATCATTTTACCTCCCAATCCCAAAGAAGGGCAGTGCCAAAGAATGCTCCAACTACTGTACAACTGCACTCATTTCACACGCTAGCAAGGTTATGCTCAAAATCCTACAAGGTAGGCTTCAGCAGTAGGCTTCTGAGAACTCCCAGAAGTACAAGCTGGATTTCGAAGGGGCAGAGGAACTAGAGACCAAATTGTTAACATGTGCTGGATTATGGAGAAGGCCAGAGAGTTCCAGAAAAACATCTACTTCTGCTTCATTGACTACGCAAAAGCCTTTGACTGTGTGGACCACAACAAACTATGGCAAGTCCTTAAAGAAATGGGAGTGTCTGACCACCTTATCTACCTCCTGAGGAATCTATATGTGGGACAGGAAGCAACAGTTAGAACTGGATATGGAAAATCTGTCTAAGCTATGGTTTTTCCAATAGCGATATATGGAAGTGAGAGCTGGACCATAAAGAAAGCTGACTGCTGAAGAATTGATGCTTTTGAAGTGTGGTGCTGGAGGAGACTCTTGAGAGTCCCCTGGACTGCAAGGAGAACAAATCTATCCATTCTGAAGGAAATCAACCCCGAGTGCTCACTGGAAGGACAGATCCTGAAGCTGAGGCTCCAGTACTTTGGCCATCTCATGAGAAGAAAAGACTCCCTGGAAAAGACCCTGATGTTGGGAAAGTGTGAAGGCAAGAGGAGAAGGGGACAACAGAGTATGAGATGTTTGGACAGTGTCATCAATGCTACCAACATGAATTTGACCAAACTCTGGGATCCAGTGGAAGATAGGAGGGCCTGGTGTGCTTTGGTCCATGGGGTCACCAAGAGTCGGCCACGACTTAATGACTAAACAGCAACAACATATTGGATAGTATATGCACAATAAATTATATTGTATGTACATATCAATGTAGATGGTATGTACCAATGCTACGTATGCCATTAATAATACTTCAGGCATTGACAAATTCATCAATGCTTCCATTAGTTTTACTTCATTAGAACTTAAATTTAGCACATTTAGGATGCATACATTCTATCAATATCAGAGATACTAACCAATCATGAAAATTTTTATATGTATTGGTTTTGTGGCAAATATTTCATCAGTAATAACTACTTAATAGATAAACACCTGAATTTTAAACCTTGTTGGAATACTTTTAATGTGAAGTGACCTTTGGTATTGATTGCAGCTCCTTCTGATGCTTGCTGTAAAAATAACTCGAAGGATTAATGAGTTCTTGTAGCTTTTAGACCAAGCTGGGTGTTCCTAGTTGTATAGATCTCCTTTTCAGCCCTGTGAAATGATTACAATAAATTATAGCCTTGTGCAGCATATTAGCAAAGGCCTTTGGAAAAAGAAAGACTGAAATTAAGGCATAGTTCTCGCTGAACTAGGAAACCTGTGTATGGGTCGTGCGGCCTATGTATGTATATAGGCATATATTCAGTTTATATCTCACCCATCTAGCCTATTGCTGTCCTGAGTGATGTACAACAAAGAAACATAAATTATACAATTGCTCTTAAAAAAAAACCTCAACTATGCGAAGTACTACTCTTCCACATACAAAGCTGGTGCCTAACCTCATCTTCTCTCTGTCATGATGATTTTCTGTAAAGTATATGGGAATTGGGCTGTTGATTTAGAGGAGCATTCAGTCCTGCAAGCTGCCACCTCCAGGCTCAATGGATACAATTCACATACAGGTTTAGCTCACTGAAAACTTGACCCACATTTTGCAACACCTTTATCCATGATTGTCGGGACTGCCAAAAAAGAAATGTGTTCTGCTCAGTGCTGCAACTTCTGAAAAGCATCAACATGTTAGCATTATTGACAGACTGTAGAACCAGTTATTGCACGGGGGGTTTCTTTCTTTTCTAGAGAACAATCAAGATTTGTGGTACAAAAATGACTGGGAAGTTATCTTGCATCTGTCCAGTTAGAATGAGTGGAAGCCAGGGGAGGGCATGGTGGTCAACAGGAATTAAGACTGCAGCCTTGCAACTTGGAAATTTATCACATGCCATCATGAAACCTTATGGAAAACAAAGCAAGAGGGTGGCGGAAATTAAGTGACACTGAAAATACATAAAAGATAAGGATAAAAACAAATGGAAATGTCACTTTCTTTTAGGTTGAAACCCATAAAAGTTCAGTGAATGTTCAGAATATCCTATTAACAGTGGCATAGCGTGAACTGCCAGCACCTGGAGCAAGGCACGTATTGTGCCCCCTTCAGGTTGCCTTGAGAATTGGCAAGGGAGGGGGCTCATCACTAGTCAAGCGCCCTCCTGTCACTGCCCTCTCTATTTGGCCAGCCCGCTTTGGTTACACCAGGCGAAGGTGGCCAGGCTGCTCTGGGCTGCCCTTGAAGCCACCCTCTCCAAGCAGGTGGATCTCCTTGGCCTTTGCCAAAGCCCACAGACATTGCCTGCCCAGAGGAGGAAATGGAGCAAGCAAGGCAGCCTCAGTCAGGCGAGAGGAGGGGAGGTTCACATGCTTTTTTGTCCACTGTGCACTCTGCCTCGCTCAATGATTCTTTGGCAGGGCTGAAATTTTGCAACCCTAAGAATTATGCGGCCAGGGCAACTACCCCTGTGGCCCTGCCCATGCTACACCACTGTCGTATAATTGGATGAATGTTTCCCAGTGAATTAACCCCTGGCAAACATCTGTCAAGAAGATACAGCAGAGGGTGGCTAAAGACAGATCTACTGGTGGGAGTGCCCAGAACGAAATCTGGGTGGAATAAGGGAAAATGCGTGAAGTTGGAGGTGAAATCATACACATCATAGCTAAAATGGAGAATTTCAAGCATTTCCTTTTCCTTTCTTTCTTTGTGCATGTCCTCTGCCTCTCCTAGGCATACAGATGAGTAGGAATTAAAAACAACACATTCTCTTGTAGCTCTTTAAAAGCGAACACATGTTATTTGGCATAAGCTTTCCTGGACTGCAGCCCACTCCTTCAGATAGATGTGAAACAGCACAGAAGTAGCCTGCAGGAGCTTATGAGAGACAAAAGTTGTTAGTCATTAAATCTTGGTGTTGTTTTTGCTGCAATAGATTACCATGGCTTCTCTACTGGAAAGGAAGAGGGTGGGATTTCCAGATAAATAATCTGGAGAGCAAGACTGGGCCCATAGTGTCTAAGAGAACTAGATGGTACGGGAGACTTTGTATGAAACAAGGTTGGGAGCAGCACATGTTCCTCGGGTCACAGGATACCTACTACTCCAATACTAAGTCAATTTAGTTCTTTCTGATGTGCAGAAAGACAAACTAATTCACACCAATAACATCTGTGTGTCTTAAAAAAAATACAATTGAGTATACAGTAAAGGCATTCGGTTTCAGTTAGGTGAAATAAGACAGTGGTCGTATATTGAAATCCACAGAGGACTTTTTCTCCTGATGGAACTCCCTCCATGAGAATAACCAAGAGGGAAGTGATGCTTCTTCCCCCCCCCAGGCCCCTTCTTTGTAGTGATTGTGTTGGGGACACAATGGTTATTTTGCACCAGTGGACATCCATTCACACAACATTGGCTCCTAATTATTGTTGTTGTTCTCAGTATTAGTGATAATACATCTGACTTATAGTAAGAATTCTGTTCAGAGGCAATGTCACTGTGACACAATAATCATCTTATAGGAATGTAAGATATAAAGTCCAACACACTCTGTGCAACTGTGGACAATGCTGGCTCTGCTGCTGGGCGTGCTTCTGCAGTGTGGAGCTCCATTGCACCTTCTTAAATGGGCTCCCCACTCCTTTCAGCCTCTTTCAAAGGCTTGCAACCCACCCACCTGCCCTATGCACTTGTGCGAGTTTTCTGGTTGCCTTTTGGGGCCAGATAGGAACTTTTGACCCACATCCAGATTGGCACTTTGATGCAGGTTTTTTTTTCCCTATCCCACACTGGTTGAAGTGCATAGGCTGTTTGAATGGGTTGAAAATAATTGGTCACACAGGTGGGTAGTGCAGATGGAACAGGTTTTGGTGAGTCCCCTTGCAATGAAGGTAATGTATAGCTCATCTGACCTCCCAATGCTGCAGATCATGAGATTACAGTGTGTGTGTGTGGGAAGATGTGCTGGGGCCACACCCAGACTGACGGTCACCAAGGGGAAGGTGGCTTGAGGTCCAGGAGTGGTCAAATTTGGGCCGGTCAGGTTCTTTCTGTCTTCAGGACTGTGAGACCTCGGGGCTTGGGACTCCCCCATTTGTTTGGTATGGGGTCCAGTGAGACCCCAGTGTAAAACCTGATTCTGCACTGCTGCAGGCCTCCCCTTTTATGGTTGGCTATAATGGTTATTTAATAAAGTGGGTCCCATGTTTTTTCCCAAAATGCTTGTCTTGCCTCATTATTTCAGGGTGGGGGAGCAATGCAATGTCTCAGGCAGTTCACAGAAAGAGCTTGATGGAGACAGTCATTCTTTCACTTCAAATCTGGTGTACAGAAAAATGCATTATAAATGTCATGGCCAATGGCTCTGCTCACTATTCTCATCAACAGCTACCCAGTTCAGTTGTTGTCACAATTTGAAAGAATGAATTATGTTAATTAAAGGATGTCTTGCGTGAAGCACTTGTTTTTTGTTTGGATTTAAGTTTGGACTGAAGATATTTCACATCATTCTCATGATATCAATTGCAATGTTTCAAAGACAGAATGGCTTGTTTTGCTTCCCTCTTTTCAATTTGTTCATAATGTTGTAAAAAGTTGGGTAGCGTTATAAAGACTGCGATTGTTCTTATGGTTTATAAACTGCCCATTTCACCAAAGGCACGGAGACCTGATGATGAACTATAAATCTCTATTTATTTATTTATTTATTTATTTATTTATTTATTTATTTATTTATACCCCGCCTATCTGGACTACCAGACCACTCTATCATGCCTAACCTCCTTTACTAGAACTTTTCTAAAACAATGACAAAAACCAATGATTTTATTAGGAAAATAATTAACACCCATGGACCACTTACATCAATTACACAATTTGAAGAAATATGCAACAATCACACAAACACAAGAGGACAAAGATACAATATACAGTATATCACAGAAGTGAGTAAACCCCATCACATTTCATAAATATTTTAGTATATCTTCTCATGTGACAACATTGAAGAAATGACACTTGGCTACAATGTAAAGCAGTGAGTGTACTGCTTGTATAACAGTGTAAATGTGTTGTCCCTTCAAAATAACACAACATACAGCCATTAATGTCTAAACCACTGGGGACAAAAGTGACAATATGCAAATTGGGCACAAAATGTTAATATTTTGTGTGGCCACAATTATTTTCCACCATCGCCTTAACCCTTTTGGGCATAGAGCTCACCAGAGCTTCACAGGTTGCCACTGGAATCCTCTTCTCCAGGATGACATCACAGAGCTGGTGGATGTTAGAGACCTTGCGCACCTCCACCTTCCATTTCAGGATGCCCCACAGATGCTCAATAGGGTTTAGGTCTGGTGACATGCTTGGCCAGTCCATCACCTTTACTCTCAGCATCTTTAGTGAGACAGTGGCCATTTTGGAGGTTTGTTTGGGGTAATTATGATGTTGGAATACTGCCCTGTGGCCCAGTCTCTGAAGGGAGGAGATCATGCTCTGCTTCAGTATATCACAGTACATGTTGGCATTCATGGTTCCCTCAATGAACTGTAGTTCCCCAGTGCCGGCAGCACTCATGCAGTCCCAGACCATGACCCTCCCGCCATCATGCTTGACTGTAGGCATGACACACTTGTCTTTGTACTCCTCACCTGGTTGCTGCCACACATGCTTGACACCGTATGAACCAAATAAGTTTATCTTGGTCTTATCAGACTACAGGACATGGTTCCAGAAATCCATGTATTTAGTCCTCTTCATTTCAATCTATTTCTGTTAAATTCACAGAAATAGCTAGGCATGAGATTTTTGGAATTTATGGTCTAATAGCTCCAAAGGTCTGCAGGAATTCCCTCAGAGGGATTATGGATGTGGAATTCTCTGCCCATTAAGCTTTGCACAGGAAGTTTCAAAAATAACAACAAAAAACCAACCCAAACCTATTGGCTCTATAATCCCTTGTAGTTCAAATGGAACATAGCTTAGCTCACTCTTTCTGAATGCATAAGTTTAAGAACACCTGTCAGGACTTTCATTTCATGATTAGTCCATGAATTCCAAAAGTCCCATACCTAGAAGTAACACTTGGCATCTAAGACCAGTAAAAATGTCAAAACTCAACACTACCATATTGCCACCGTGCTGGAAAGGCTGCAAGTACAGGGGATCCCTTCGTCATATGTGGCTAGAATTCCAAAAATGGGAAACAATACTAGGAACTATACTTAAATTGATCTCATGAAAAGATGACTTCTTTGAGACATGGTGACCTAGAACAAGAGCATGGATTTACAAAAACAACATCAAAATTTATGGCAAGACCTACAGAAAAATATGACAAGTTAAAGGGGACTCAAAGAAAGCTTGAAACTGAAACCAACTAAATAATATCTGTTGATAGCTTTTTACTTGTTTTTAATTACTTTTACTTAATGTTGTATCTATTGCTTTACTGTACAATTTCAAATATAAAGATTTAAAATTTTTTTTTAATGTGTTTGGCCAGAATTCATTAGATTCTGTCTGTGAAGTCTGACAGCGTAATTTCCCCTGTAAGTCCCTGTGCCTTCTGTGAAGAGCTAGGAAATGGAAGGCTGTGGAGGTGAGGAAAAAAATTATCCCATCATTCTAAGGGTCAGCTGCTAGTGTGGAGCCCTGTCCTTCTTACTATAAGCTACTCAAAGTACCCCTCCAAAGAAAAATTCAAAGGAGCCTGCCTGGTCATTACACAACACAAAATTGTTGAAGAATGTAAAAATCAAACAATTAATGCAAGCTTTTGTGGAATAAACATTCCCACTTCATCAGACATATATCAGTAATGTGTGAGTAGTGCAGAAAACTTATAAATCTCCCAAAATCTTTTTAAGGTGTGTTTCAAGCTGGTTGTAGATAGGATGTGGGGGTGGGGTGCAATGTTTCATCTCATGCCATATGTTTGGAAATTTCCACCATATTCAAAAGACAGCCCATCAGTCTGCATAAGCCTCCCTCTCTCCTGTTAGCTTGCTTTGGAAACACAATTTCTTTAATGGCTTGGGGGTCGGGATAGGGGGAAAGACCATACATGAGCATAGATCTCCATCAGAACACTGGGATAAATTTTGGGATAACTAATCTTCTTCCTATTAAAATTAATCTCTTCACCTATGTGTCAGTCAGCACTTGGAGACCTCCCCTTTTACCTTGACTGGAGAATGCTAGTGATAATTGACAGACTGCTAGAGTGTGGCCTTAGCAACATGCTACCAATTCTTCTGTATTGTCTGTGTTGCTAACTACAATCTTGTTTTAGTCCAGCTTGTTCATATTTTAGATCAAACACACAGGGAAGTGCTGCCCAAGGACAACTTTTTCTGACCCAGATATAAAATCTCTACGGATATATGCCTCATGCTTCTGATACAATTATAAACCATGAAGAAATCACATTTTCTTTTCAAATTTGCATGCAACATTTTGGTGATGCTAGCTGTTTTATGCTTGCAAGCATGTGCATGCAGAAGCATACAGCTTTATATTTATATCACCAAGTCTGACTGCGTAATTTTTGTTTCTAACTTTAAAGTTTCAACACAATATTTTGTCATCTTGAATGGAAGAAAGACTGAAAATGACCTGTCCCAAAGTTGTATATGTGTTAAAAGCAGGAAGAGTATATTTTAAAAAATTATACAAGGAATAGAAACAGAACTGAGAGTGCTGGCACTGGCCAGTATTCTGTTCATGCTGGCATAATGTAAAGTTACGCTGACATGAATGTGCCAATGGTTATACCTTGGAACAAGGAGTTGCACCTTGTAATTGCATAATGTAAAGTTATGCTGGCATGACCAACAGTGCATTGTGCTGGCAGAAGTGTTTCAGGGATAGCACTTGTATCTCAGCGCTAGCAAGGTAATTGCGCAACAGGATTTTGGTGATTTTGTGTGTGTGTGTGTGTGTGTGTGTGTGTGTGTGTGTGTGTGTGTGTGAAAGAGAAGGAGAGTGAGGGAGTGAGGGAGTGTTCCTACGTGCTGTCAAGTTGCTTCCCATTTGTGACAACCCTACTAGAGTTTAGAAGGTATGCAAGAAATTTGTGTAGTGGATTACTATTGCAACCTGCCCCCGTGGGTTACCATGGATAAGCAAGAATTTGAACCCAGGTCTCCTGAGTTGCTATTTCTGCCCCCCCCCAACATTCTACATAACAAGCAGGTGCAACTGAATTTGTAACTTTTTGGTTTCAGCAGTGCAAATTGTTGAAGATGTTTTAAAAAAACCCTCAAAAATGATCATTTCTTTTTCATAAAACATGATTTTAAAAAATGAATCTATGAAAAAAACAAAATGAAATAAAATAAATAAAATGGTAGTGCCAGCCATCCTTAGGCAAGTGTAAGCCTGAGCAGTCAGTGACCATTCTATAGTCACTGGTGAGAAAAATTCACATGCTGAAATCACATGAACAAGATAGGGATAGAGAATAAATTTGCACTGATATTTTTAAATTTTTTTAAAGAAAAAAGAGTGATTGTAAGCAAAAGTGTGCACGTGTCTTTAGACATTGGAGGGAAATGACAGATTTTTTTGTTCTTTTCAAATCACATGCAAGTGAATAAAATAAGTTGGGGGTGGGTGGGGGAGAGAAAATGTAAAGAACTGATATCTATCTATCTATCTATCTATCTATCTATCTATCTATCTATCTATCTATCTATCTATCTATCTATCTATCTATCTATCTATCTATCTATCTATCTATCTATCTATCTATCTATCTA
Organism: Pogona vitticeps; assembly: GCF_051106095.1. Classification (NCBI taxonomy): domain Eukaryota; kingdom Metazoa; phylum Chordata; class Lepidosauria; order Squamata; family Agamidae; genus Pogona; species Pogona vitticeps. Next base: position 99,164,323 of record NC_135786.1, read on the forward strand.
TCTATCTATCTATCTATCTATTAGATTTTTATCCCACCCATTTAGACAGGAGTCTACTTAGGGTGGCTCACAATATATTGTGCACAAAACAGATTATAAACAACAATTGAAATCTACAATAATAGTATAATCAAGATGGGAAGATAACAACAAAAACCCAAGAAAAGTGGAAATAAAATATTGGCAGGAGGGAAGGCCTGCCTGAAGAGCCAAGTTTTTAATTGGCTCTTAAAAACATCTGGTAAAATATCTGGTAAAATAAATGGATGATTATTGCAACAGATATTCCAAATTGTTGGTGGTGGTCTAGTGTGTATTCTTTTCTGCAGTTAGCTGACTTACACACTATTCACCCCCACAAACAAAGGTAGTTGTGAGGATAGAGTAGATCCAATTTATTTAATTATTTTAATGTTGCCCACTGGGATTTATTTATTTATTTATTTATTTATTTATTTATTTATTTATTTTATTTTATTTTATTTTATTTTATTTTATTTTATTTTATTTTATTTTATTTTATTTATATCCCGCCTATCTAGTCCCTCAGGACCACTCTAGGCGGCTTATTATGATGCTCAGTTTAATTCTTTATAAATTTTTGTATAGACACTTGCGTTTGGGGAGGAGAGTGCAATAATTGTGAACATTCTCCCTATTTTGGATGTTCTTTTGCAAATGCAAATGTGTGGTTTTCTGCACCAAGAAAGAAAAACAGTTTTCAAAACTTCCTTACACATTTCAGCAATAATGGATGCAAATCAGGTTTCATGATCCATTTTGCTACAGCTTTGGAAGACGTCCATGTTCAGGCAAAGAAGTGTAACCTGTAAACTTAGCATTCTGAATTTGCCTGCACTTCACACTGGCATAAACGGGCTTCGTAAGTTGAAAGGTGACAGCCAAGCAGATGTTGTGGCTGATGACACATTCTATGCTCATGTTGTGAAAGAAAAATTACTGAAGTGAAAACTATGTGGAAGTCATCCAAAACCATTTGCATCATACCTTGTCTTTGTCTCTAATGCTTCATCATTATGCTGTTAATACCATCATGTAGAAGATGGAACTCTTTTAAAAAGTATAACAATAGGACCTATTGTAAGAAATCCCAACAGTCTATGTTGTCAGTTGTACTGAAAACAACAAGGAGTTGAGTGTCATTTTAAATGCTAACATATTTCTTACATCATGAACTTTCATGGCCTAAAATGCATTTGCTAGATGCATAAATGCTATCCTAGGTAAGTATATTATCAATTGACCAGTAGATCTACTGCAAGGTCTACTGCATAAATGTGAGGAAATGAGCTCCATATCATCACCATTTCCTCTGTTTCCAGTTGATGAGTTTCCATGTAGCCAAATTTTATCTGTGACACCAACAGCTGATAAGTAAGACACATCATCAGGCTTGGGATAACTAAGTGATCCTTTGGGAGGAAGATAAAGGGGGAAAGGCCAAATCACTCCTCTAAGGACAGAATGGCAGAGGATGTGGACTGAATGAACGAAAACTGAAGACTGGATCAGAACAGAAATGGAATAAAGAGGCTTTAAAAGAAAGGACATAAAAGACGCATATAACATGTATTTATGCTGGGAATGTCCATAAGCACAACACCTCCTCCTCCACCCCGATAAACAGGGTTCCCAATTAAGGAAATGTTTTCCAAGTGCATTCAATTGAACACACATATAAGTTCATTTTCAGACTTTTGAATTCTGTGAGCAATGGTCTAATTTCCTTTGAGGGAGGATACTAGACAGTAGGGTTTATGTGTACACTATATTCTCCCCTCCATGAATATAGTTTTAGTCACTTGTGAAGTGAATATCAGAATATGGTTATAGATGCAGAAAGGGTAGAAATATATCCTAGATACATCATTTCCTAGTTCATACTAAGAAATTCTTTCAAAATAAACCTTTACAGAGATAGCACAATGATCTTGCTAACAGAATTGTCCAACAAACAAGGATGACCATAAATTATGCACTCAATTTCTCAGTTCTTACATTCTTGTAAACCTTAAGCTTTTATGAAAAGTAAAAATTTTCAGCATCAAATGCCAGCATAGTTAATAACATAACTGGACCTGGTGTTTTAGGCCAAAATGCTTCACATTTTATGAACCCCCTATATTTAGAAAGTGTTAAGGACTTGTGAAATTAGATGCACTATCAATGCTCCTTTTTCTTTAAAATATCCCAAGGGAGGGAAGTGGAAATTGCATATAGGTATCCATGGATAAATAAAAGGTTTTAAGAATAATCTAGGGACTAGGCATGTGTTTCCACCCTTTCTCTCAAAATAGTGCTGTTGGAAGTCCACCTAAGATCACTACTTGCAAAAGTCCAGTGAAGACTCAGAATATGTCATGGACACACACAATTATGACTGACTATTGGGGAAAAGACAGTTGAGGGGGAATGGAATGACTCAAATCCTGAACATCAAGATTTGGCACTGTGAAATTGTTTTGCAGGTTCTCATTTGTGTATGTGTACATGCACTCCCATACGTATTTGGGTGTAGAGGGAGAAAGGCTTTTGTAAAGAGCGGGACAAAAGAGGCATGACATTCAAGACTAGTATTAGGTTAATGATACTTCAAGAGTTGCATTTCAAATAAGTGCATATACTCCCCCAGCCTGAAAAAATGCATTTATTTATTTATTTATTTATTTATTTATTTATTTATTTATTTATTTATTTATTTATTTATTTATTTGATTTGATTTGATTTGATTTGATTTGATTTGATTTGATTTGATTTGATTTGATTTGATTTGATTTCTACCCCGCCTATCTGGACCACCGGACCACTCTAGGCGGCTTCCAATATAAAACCAGACATTAAAAACACAAACAAATACATAATAATACAAAACAACTGCAATAAATAATAGGGAAAATAAGAAAAAGAAAATCAAGAATTGGCTCGAGGGAAGGCCTGAATGAGCAACCATGTTTTTAATTGGGTTTTAAAGATGCCCAGCGTAGGGGCCGCGTGAATCTCCGGAGGGAGATTGTTCCAGAGGCGAGGAGTCACCGCCGAGAAGGCCCGGTTTCGTGTCTTCTCCTTCCGGGCCTCTCTTGGCGTCAGGCTCCTCAGCCTCACCTCCTGACTCGCTCGGGTGATCTGGGTAGACCTTGGTGGAAGCAGGCGTTCTGCCAAGTATCGAGGTCCTAAACCATTTAGGGCCTTATAAGTAAGCATTAAAACTTTGAAGTTGATGCAGAAACAGATGGGCAGCCAATGCAATGCGGCCAGCATTGGAGAAATGTGTTGGTGTTTTCTCACTCCAGTAAGGAGTCTGGCCACCGCATTCTGCACCACCTGAAGCTTCCGCATCAGCCTCAAAGGCAGCCTCACATAGAGTGTGTTACAGTGGTCTAATCTTGAGATTACGAGCGCATGTACCAAGGTGGTGAGAGCCCCCATGTCGAGGTAGGGTCGCAGCTGGGCAATCCACCAAAGATGGAAAAAGGTGGTGCGGACTACCGACGCCACTGGTGTTGCCACGGTGAGCGTTGGGTCCAAGTGTATGCCCAGGCTACGGACCCCACTCTTCGCGGCCAAGGTGACCCCCCCCAAACATGAGAGAGGCACCCAAGCCACCTACAACGGGAGCACCCACCCTCAGAACGTCCGTCTTATCTGGGTTCAGCCTCAGCCCGTTCTCCTGCATCCATTGCAGTAAAGCCCCCAGGCAGCTCTGAAGGGGTAGGACAGCATCACCTGCAGTTGGTGAAAAGGAGATGTAGAGCTGGGTGTCATCGGCATATTGATGACATGAAGCCCCACACCCCCTGATGACCCTGCCCAAATTTATATTGCATCAACCAGTGGCCTGGGAGGGGCTGTTACAATTTGCACCACACACCCATTGTCCTGCCATTAATTAGGGGTTAAAAGGCCTTTTTTTGAAAACAAGACGTGATCATCTAGTTTCTGAGAAAAACTTTAAAAGCCTAAAGCAGGCATGGGGGTGGGGATTGGGTACAGAGGTACAAATTAAGCTGCATAAAAACCATTGCCATTCACATTTAAGGAGCAAACAAATTCTTCTAGAGTTGGGTGGTTTGAGGTGAGGTGACCCTTCAAGGTCTGAGGGAAGGCAGAAACGGTTGCTGGGTCTTTAGAAGCTAGCCATATGTATTTGGTGTCTCAGACCTAGACTTGTATTTTACTCCCAGGTAGACTGGCCTCAAAGTTGAAATCTTGGCAGGCTGAGGCTCAAAACAAGCTCAGCCAGTGGCTCCAGAATTAGGGAAAAGGCAATGCAGAGGAAGCATGCAGAGTGCTCTCCGTATCCAAAGGCAACTGCCAAGAGCAACCCTAGCTTGTTCACTTGCATCAGAAATCAAATATATTTCAAAAAAAGAGTCCAAACAGAAATGTAGCCAGAGAGTCACTAAGGGTGGCAGAAACTAAAACCAGAGAAGACACAGGCTGAAATTTGGTTGCACAGCTCTTCAATCACTGACTCTGAGACATTAGTTGGAGAAAGAATGAAAAGGTTTCATTTTCCTACAGCTGGACAGGCCTGGCTTCCCAGAGCTGGCTGCTACCTCTGGGCACTCACCTGCCACCCAGCTGATAGACAGGTGCATGCTCAGAGGCAGTGGCCAGCTTCCCTGCCAGGAGTTGGCCACTGCCTCTGAGGACAGCACCCATGGTGATGGTGGAGGTGGCAGAGGTGGTGGCAGAGGCAGAGATGGCGGAGTCAGTGGCAGCAATAGAGGTGGCAGGTAGGACACACACCGCCCAGGCACGAATGGGGAAAACAAAACTGTGAACCGGTTCATTCTCCACTCAGTTCGTGGCGATTTGTGGCTCGTGGTTAGTCATACACCATGAACCATCACAAACCACCCGTTTGCTCTAGATTGTTTTGTCAGGGAAGCAGGTTTGCATATTCTGTGAAACAGAAACACTCCTGGTTGTGAAAATGAATGCACTTACTCTGGAGTAAGCAAATAGCCTTATTAATGCTGTTGAACATCTGAATCCACTCAATGTCAAAGTGAATAGAAATTAGGGAATATCAGTCAGGGAAATTAGGTGTGTAAGTTTCTCTATTAATTTTTGTGTGTGCAAAAAACCATCACAAAGCTACAGTATCCAAAGGAGCATGTTTTAACAGGAATACTCAACTATATGAGTTTTTTTGCTGCAATATCTGCAGTTTACAGCAGACATTTGAAAGGCTTTAATTGCAGCCTGCAATTTACAAGTCATCATTAGCATTTCACATTAACCAGGGAGGAAAACATTGAAAAGCTGAATGGAGAGATTGGTTGGGAGTTGGGGGTGGGGGGCAGAAAGCAAAAAAAGCTCAAGTGACATGTGGCTGCTCAATGAATGTGGAATAGAAATAATTCCTAGCTTTCTAAATTTCTGGCAGCTGGGAATGTGGTAAGAATGAACATAATGCTGTGATTATTAACACCTTTTGTCAGTACACACAAGCTATGATTCAGCATATGCCTTATAAACCTAGGCCACACAATGAAGGAGTTGTCTCGTAAACTCTGTCACTACAACACACTGCATCCATCAGTGCATACAAACACCTCACTGTAAAGCCACAGCTGGGAGATTCTGGATGAACTTTAGTCCACTCTTCGGCCATCAGATATACGAGAATAAAATTGTTGTGTAAAAGAGCCCATACTGGGTCGTGAACTTCTGAAGCCGAGGGAGGGCAGATCCTGTTGTGGCTTGCATAGTCCTTCCAGTTCAGAGCAGCCATTAGCTATTTGAGTTTCAAGGTTCTACAGTTATTCAACCATTGAGAACATCTTGTTGTGTAAGGCAACCTCGCTTGATAATCTGGTGACTGACTACATCAGATATAGACACGAGGATATCTAGAGTTGAGTCCCGCAGCTCCTGACAAGAGAAGGCTAGAAAATGATTTCATATTCTTACTGGGTTTGTGGATTGACATCTTTCTCCAATTTGACCTTAAAAATAGGGAAATGGCTGTTGCTAGCTTTGCCTTGGGGACTGGTATAGTGGAACCTGGGCTTGCAGGGCCTGAGCCCCTGGACCTTCTGCCTACCAGGGACTGTGACTCACCCACCCCTCTAGTCTGGCTCACTCATTCCCTTTGGGCTTAACTGCAGTCCTCTCAGCAGCAGGCGGAGAAATGATTTTCCCAGCAGCGGCATATTTTTGCTGATAGTTTGGTCTCTAATGGTCAATTTAGAACCATTTATCATTAATCATGTATTGTTAGTTCAACTCTAACACATAGCATCCCTTTTTAGGTTTTTCCAGATAGAGAATACTCAGAAGGCGTTTACCATTCTCTTCTTCTTGGGAGGTGCCCTGGGACTATACAGCTGGCCCAAGGCCCCACAGATTGGCTATACGTGCAGAACTCCGAACTTCTGGCTCCGCAGCCAGATACCTAAACCACTGAGCTCTCCACCCAGCTATGTTAGAGCCATTAAGTGTACAAAAGATCTGCTCCTTAACTGTTGATATGCACCAATACAGCAGCCTATATGTTTGGACTCTTCTTATGAAATTAGGTGGCTATAGAGAGTTTCATAGTGAACATCCGCATTTCCAAATTTAGCACAGCATGGAGATAGGTTAATGGTAGATATTAATCTAGATATTAACCAAGAGCTGTGACTCTTGCCCAGGATGGGGGTGGTGGGGAGGCCCTCTGCAGCAATGGGCTCTGTGAAGTCTTTTGTCACTGGCCGTTATTAAGCTGGGGAAGTAACATACAAGGCTTGATTCAATGCCATGTACACTCCATCCTGACACTCTGTATGGAGGCTGAGTTAACTCCAATAGCTTTCCACTACGTTCAGGTCTCATCCAAGCCTGAGTCTAATTTTCTACACTGACTCCATGTAGTTGATACCATTTAAAGAGAGGCAGTGTTGTCAGGCTGGCACAGGATCTTGTGTCCCCGATATCTGCCTTTTCTCCAGCAGCTCTGCTGAAGGCACTCCTTTTAACACTTCCTCTGCCAGTGCCTTCTCTGGGTCAGGCTGGGGTCTGGATGCCTAGCTTGTTCCCTCAGTGTCCAGGGAGTCACCGTCAGTGGTGGACTGAAAAGTGATGTAACTCTGCCATATCGTCATCCCTTAGTGGGCTGAGACTGGACCACTCCCCAGTCCAGTTGTTCTTGACCAATGGTGGACAGTCTTTTCCAAGGGGGAAGAATAAGGTGATTGAGTCTTCTGTTCTTTCTACCCATTCCTCCCCTTGAGAGCCTGTCAAGGGCAATCAATTTCCCTCCTCTTCCTTTTTCTCCTTTAAGCCCTGTTCCTGCCAGCTAGATGCGACCTGGTCTCAGTCTCCATGTCCAGCTTCCTCCCCTTAGGACCTCCTTCTCTACCTTGATGCCCTCAGGCTGCCTTGTCACTGAGGTCTCCATGAAGCCTGCTAGAGGGTGTTGAGCCAGGGTAGACGGAGACATCTCAACCATTACAATAGGTTGAGTAATAAAGGGAAACAACACATTCTCCATATTGAACTGCATTTAAAATAATGTATGTGCTTTTGGAATAAAATCTGGTCATTACTTTTGCTTGTACAACTGTCTTCCTTGTAATAATCCACCAAAGTCAAGGAGTAGTTGGCGCGATCCATATCTGCCCTCATGAACATCACTAATTAAATGATGAGTAAATTATTTGACCTTCATTTTAGTTTCCATCACTTCACGGAATAGCTGTTTTGTCAAGGACTCCCCCTCCCCTTCCATTGTAGTGTAAAGAATGTTATCTTAGAGAATAAATTTTCTCTAGTTGATGCTAAGAGTTAGGCTGCAGTGTATCCTCTTAGAACCTATATAAAGTTCAGTAATTTCTAGAAAGGGAGTGGGTGGGAGGGTTATGCCACAACTATCTTGGTAACATTGGCGGCAAAAGGACAGTTTAACCAGGTAAAAGGAATAAGCACTGCTTTCTTTTCCATAGTAATATGATATGATTTTGATTTCCCAGGGAGCAAACTTAATGCAATTCAAAACTCATATCATATAAACTAACATCTTAGCTTATCAGATTCCTAATAAAGAAGATTACATTCTTTTTCTCCCAGTGTTTAAAGAATGATCCATTGATTTCTCTTGTACACAAAATGTTTAATGGCCTCATTATTTATTGTTGTCTCATTTTCCTACTCTTGTCGTTTCCAAACAAATGTATTTTAAACTGAACTGCTTTCTGGAAAAAAGAAAAAGAAAAACCTTCCCTGCAATCATCTGAGCAAGCTATCCCCATGTGGGCAGAAGAGGTAGCATCCTTACTAAACATCTCTGGTGTGCAATGATTCTTGGGTGGCAACTCTTCCCCCATTTCTCTTGACCAAGCAGAGGCAGTAGAAAACACCCATTGATAACAATGGGGCAACCACTTGGGTGAGCAAGTACCACCTATCTCCTTGAGCAAGTACTGTAGTTTTCTTTCCATTCATACATTTTGTATGCAAAATGATGGGCAAGGGTTCTTCCCTATGCATCTGTAACGCTACTTGGGTGTTCAGTGCTGAAATGCATGATTGGGCTAATAGCTAAATGTTTGAAGGTGGCAGCTACTAAATGTATAGGGTTTCCAGCATGGCAACAAGAAACCTAAGTCAGTGATTCTTAACTTACTTCCGTATATATATTTTTTTCTGTAGTTGTTTTCAGTAGGCCTCTAGCCACTAATCATCATCATGGTTTACAGAACAAAGCCTCAAAGGAAAAGAACTGAATACCAAACAGGGATCTTGAGTTATTACTATGTGTGAAATGCCACAATGACTCACACAATTTGCAAATTGTGTCTACCAGCCACCACTGTTCTTTTTGTCTGAGATCCATGATATGAATGATTTGCCATGCAGTCTCTGTACTCTCACTCCTATGTCTGAAGAAGTGGACTGGTTCCATGAAAGCTCACATTAAAATATAGCAGTTATTCTTTAAGGTGCCACAATACTTCTTTCTTTCTTTCTTTCTTTCTTTCTTTCTTTCTTTCTTTCTTTCTTTCTTTCTTTCTTTCTTTCTTTCTTTCTTTCTTTCTTTCTTTCTTTCTTTCTTTCTTTCTTTCTTGCTTGCTTGCTTGCTTGCTTGCTTGCTTGCTTGCTTGCTTGCTTTCTTTCTTTCTTTCTTTCTTTCTTTCTTTCTTTCTTTCTTTCTTTCTTTCTTTCTTTCTTTCGCTTTTGTTTTGTGTTTCATGTTGATATGCTAACTAATTAAAGCACTGTGGAAGAAATGTTACTAAACTACATATGTTCTTTCAGGCTTCCTCATGCATTCTGTATCATAATTACCAAATACAGGTAAAACATCTATTCTGTTCATATGCTTAATATGCTTTTAATATCCAACATGATAATAACTGAGTAATTGGCACAAAAAGAAAAAAATATGTCGAAAAGAAATACTGGACTAATCATAGTTGACAGTTTCTAATGTCTACAGTAGGCAGTAAGAGAGTGAAATGTAGCTATTAAAGGATATACTTTATTCAATAGAAATAGATTAAACAGAAAGGGTAGAGGATTAGTGTTGTATGTTCAGAATGTGTACAACTGTAAGGAGATTCACAGCCTGGAACGTCTGTCTGTCTGTCTGTCTGTCTGTCTGTCTGTCTGTCTGTCTGTCTGTCTGTCTCTCTCTCTCTCTCTCTTTCTCTCTATCTATCTATCTATCTATCTATCTATCTATCTATCTATCTATCTATCTATCTATCTATCTATCTATCTATCTATCTATCTATCTATCTATCTATCTATCTATCTATCTATCTATCTATCTATCTATCTATCTATCTATGGGGGTTCACTCCAAAGCGCTCGCAATTGGTTGGCTTTCTTGTCAGGTTCCTCAGGCTGGGACATATGGTGCCACAACAGGGGTGTCAAGCCCACTCTCTTTCTGTGGGTGTCATGGGTCAATTGGTCAGAGTTGGTCAGACTCCCTTCCTCCAGATATCTTCTCCCTTCAGATACATGCAGACACACACATTGCACCTTTCTATTTTCTGGCCATAGGCCTTTACAAAGGCAGACTTACATAAAAATGGTTAGAACAAATGCCCCAGGGGTCAATAAACCTGTTCTGGGAATGGTGGCATGGTATATAATATCAAAGTCACTATATTCAACATTTATGTTATGTAAGGTCCCGGAGGCCTAGACTGAATTTTTTTTTCCAGTGGGAGGTTATAGGCTTTTAGTTTTTGGTAACATTGTTGTGCCTATCCACCAAACTGTAGTTGTTCTAGCCAGCAGCACTTTGTCAAGGAGAGGTCCTCTAGGTCAGTGGTCTCCAACCTTGGGCCTCCAGATGTTCTTGGACTACAACTCCCAGAAGCCTTCACCACCACCTCTGCTGGGCAGGATTTCTGGGAGTTGAAGTCCAAGAACATCTGGAGGCCCAAGGTTGGGAACCATTGCTCTAGGTTGTTCAATTTGTGCCAGTATCTTAAATAGGCCAGGTCAGCTTTAGCAGCAGTTGAAGGAAGACCAAACTTAACTCTGAGATGAGCCAAGGGAATTCCCGGGGAGACCCCCAGTATCAGCCTCGTGAATTTATTCTGCAAAATTTCCAATTTTGACTTAGCTACTTTTCCCCATAATTTTGCCCCATAAAGCATTTGTGGTAAGATCTTGACAGCAAACACCTTGAGTGCAGGATTCATCAGTTGGCCACCTATACTATTAAAAAATCTTTTTAGTTGTCCTATCGATCTGGAGCTCAATAGTGTAGTGACATTTAGATGTTGTTTCCAAGAGACTCTCTCACAAAAGTGGATGTCCAAATATTTAAAGGACTGTACCTGTTCAATGACATGCCCATCTAATGACCAATAATGTTTAGGGGCTCTCTTTCCATAGACCATGATCTTTGTCTTAGTGTAGTGAATTGTTAGCCATTCCTTTCTACAGAGCTGCCCAAATTTAGATAGCATTCTTTTAAGGCCAATTTTGTTCAGCGATAGCAAAACCAGGTCATTGGGATAAAGGAGCGTTGAGATCTTCCTACAGCCAGTGGTTGGGGAGAAAAAAGAGGGGGAAACCATTTGCGGGATCAAGCTGTTTATATAGAAATTGAAAATGACAGGTGCTTTTCCAACGAGAAACAAGTCTTCTACTAGCCATCAAACTTTCAGCACACCTAATTATGAATGGCACCCTGTCAACAGATATGTCCGTTGAACAGCTCCCTACCAAGATCGACTTACTCCAGATAACATACAAAGTCAGCTTCTGAATCTTCTATCTTGGAACATCACAGGATGGAGGAATAAATTGGCTGACTCAGATTTTATACGGTATCCACAATCTCATGACATAATTTGCCTACAAGAGACCTGGCTCCTGGAGAAAGATACTTTAAGTTTTCAGGGTTATAAAACATGGGAATTCCCAGCTCAAACACCTTCAACCCCGGGTCAAGGAAGTGGAGGACTGGCTATTGCAGTTTCCTCCACTATGGGCTTGAAGTGAACTAAATGAATTAAATTCTAGATATTGCCAAGTTCTAATAATCCAAGGCTGTAAACCAGGGCCCTTGATCATTTTTTTTCTTAATTACCAGAGAACTGTGTAGTGCAAGATAGGTGGAGTGGTAGAAACTATGACAGAATATTGGCTAATAAGCCCAGCTAACATTGAGTGAGACCATCCCCAAAGAAGAAAACAATAATTTCACAGGTTAAATGAGTGAACTTCTGGATATTTGTTTCTTCATTCTTTTTATAATATATTTTAAAATATTTTTACAGCCAGACACAGAATCCTTTTGTAAGCACAAATGCCTGTTTGGCTGGGAGCAGTTAAAATGTTCTTCTCCTGAAGTCAGCTAATTGAGTCCTGACTGACAGGGTAAAAATTCAGATTGAAGATTTCCTTTCTGAATATTTGTGTCATGCACCTGGTCTCAGAAATCTTGAGAGAAGGTTTACTGAAAACACCACTCTGTGCTTTTGTAAGGCATAAATACTTTGACTATGCCTTATACAATTGTATGTTAATTCCCTGGAGGACTGTCAGTCCACTACTTTCTTTAAAGGAAGCCTGATTTTTTTTCTCTTCAGATAAAACCTGTCTTTTGACTGTTTCTGTGACCTTTCATTGCCTTCCAAACGTCTCCCATCCCAGTCCATGAAGCTGCAACAATGTATCTACTTTGCTATGCTCTTACTGGTATGCCTATTCTACGCATGCTCAATCGTATAACAAATTGGTTGTTTTCTCTTTTGAGAGGCTTTTTAAAAGGATCATTATTTCAGCCCTGCAGCCTGGGCTCATTTCAATTTGTTTTTTTTTCAATTTATTTTAAATCTGGGGATGTTTAGGACCACTTGTTTCTGCATGGGGCAGAAACAATCATTAATATGCAGCTATAATGTAATCTCACATGATGCCATTTCTCAGAATTCCTGGAGAACAGGTGGAGTTACTGCAAAATTGAGGCAAATGTTGTTGTCATCTTCCAAAACAAACAAACAAACAAATAGGGGAGAGGATCTGAAAAGCTATTCATATACTGCCATTTCCACCACCAACACCCAAAAAATTATCTGGCCCTTTCCTCAGGGCAGCATCTGCACAGGTTCCAACTAAGTTCCAAGAAATCTGTAGGAAATAAAGCAGAATTTAATGTTGCTTAAAGGCGATAGAGTAACAGATTCATAAACCTGTAGAACTGTAGATTTCGAAGGGACTGCAAGGATAATCTGGTTCAGGTCTCTGCAAAAGCAGGAAATAACAGTAAGAAACATCTCATCAAAGCTTTGAAAAGTTACTTCTTTGGAGTACCCCTGGCATAATCCTTCAGGCAGCTTTCATTGCTACTGGTTAATTGCTTTCTGGGCACTGAAGCTTCCGTAAAAACAGCACAGGCAGCTTTGCAAACAGATTCCTGCTCATAGTTGCGTCCAAAAGGACAACCTGCAATACATACTTATGAAACTGTAGATGGCTTCACTCCTTGGCCAATCACATAGAAAGGCCTGTTTCTCACAAACAACAGGTTGGGGTGTAGACTCTTGTATATTGTCTTACATTTCTGGTTCTAGAAGGGATAAAGACATACTTTTAAAAAAGGAAAATTTGGAATCCACACCAGATGATGACCCAAACAGGTGCTGGGTGTTATCTTTAAAGTGTGTTGGGGGTCAGCCCTAGTGGCACATGATTTTTCATCCCAACAGATAAAATCATACTTTGATCAGAAATCTTTTATTCTTCCTCATCCCTCTCAACTGATAGCCCATTTATTTGCAATTTCATCTTTAACCATACAATAGTGATTCTTTTAGATTAAGGGTTGCTTTCTACCAATGACTGGACTTCAGATTCATAGCTTGTGATTGCAGGAGCTTATAGCCAAATTATATTTATTGGTCAACAAGTTGCTTACTCAGTCTAGAATTAAGAAATTGGACTAGGAGAGCAACCAAAGAATAATTACAGAATGCTGCTGAAAATATATGAACCCATTCAATGCTTAATTATACACTGACATATATATTTAACATCAGGTGACCTAATATATACTGAGATCATTTCAGAAATATATAAGCATCAATTTTCCTCAGGTAAAGAAACACAAATGCCAATAGTAGTAAAAAATTTTCTTTTGAAAGGGCATTTCTAATTAACCTTCAGTGTTTTGATGACATCCTTTTAACCTAAATATAGATGTCATTAATCCAATGGAAAACTAATCTGGGTTAAGAAAAGCTGTAATGACTTTTTTCCTCATTGAATTATTGACTCGCTACTTTCATTAAGGAGAAGGAAGGAGAGGAAATCACATGGTTTTCTTGTTTATGTTCTTACTACCATGTGAATATCTTCATGATTTTCTTACGTATAACAGAGCATTTCAGAAGGAATCTTCATCCACATTTCGCCCAGGCTCATAGATTTGAGAAAAAAGTCAACGGGGAGCTCTTACATAAATGAAGGATACAGAGGCAAGTGTTTCTTGCTAAAGGCTGGGCTTTGTTTTAGGTCCAAATGATCTTGTGCTGGTGGAGAAAATCAAAATTCAGGTCTGTTTTCTCATTATATATGCAAGGATAGACTCAATTTACTTAGTTATGCTCTAGTGAGAGTTTAGACTTGACTTGATTGAGCACCTACTTTTCTGCCTTTCTGGTGGTCTGTGGCATCTGTAAGGCTCACCTCCAACATCAAATTTAAAGTGAGTTGATTCCCCTTCCCTGTATTTCTTCACTGTTCATTTTTTACGTGTGGTTTAAAATTTGGTTTCATGTGACCATCTTTGATAACTCCCATCCCCTCTTTTTTTATTTCCTAGAGTGAGGAGTAGAGATGGGGGTATACAAATATGAATACCCTCGCACAGGTGGACATAATGAGGGTCCAGCCTCCTGGGGCCGGACCGTCCACTCACCCATCTGCTGCTGCAGTCGGCTCCATGCTCTCTTCCAATCACTCTGGAGCAGGTGATCAGCTAGCCACTGGTCAGCCTGGCAGGGACACTCATCTTCCCTCCTTCTGCAATGAGTGGCTAGTCGATGGCGAGCTCCGGAGTAATTGGAAGGGAGCACGAAGCTGGCTGCAGCAGCGGATGGGTGAGTGGATGGTCTGGCCCTAGGGTGGCGGACCCTCATTATGTCCACCTGTGTAGAGGTATGTGACTCAATTCCACTCAGGCCCATTGTAAGTGCCATCAGCTCCCCAACATATGAATTAGCCAAACACCTAGCAGCCCTCCTACAGACCCATATTGGACAAACCTCATCCTACATCAAAGACTCAGGACATTTCATAAGCAAGATCAGCACCCTAAAACTCAACCCTGGGGACAGACTGATCTGATTTGACGTAGTATCCCTGTTCACTAAGGTACCGGTAAAGGACACCCTGACACTCATCCAGCAGATCTTCCCACATCAAGGCCCTCTTCCAACACTGCCTAACGACCAGCTATTTCCAGTGGGATAATGAATTCTATGAACAGACAGATGGAGTGGCCATGGGGAGCCACCTCAGCCCGGTTATATCAAACCTCTACATGGAGCATTTCGAAAAACTTGCCCTGGCTTCGGCACCCTTCACACTCAGAGTCTGGTTCCGATACGTGGCTGACACCTTTGCAATTTGGAGCCACGGTGAAGAAAAATCAGAAGAACTTCTGAACCATCTCAACAGCATCCACCCAAATATACAATTCACCATGGAAAAAGAAATAGAGGGCCAACTCCCATTCTTAGATGTCATGGTCCTACGCAAAACTGACCTCCGACTGGGACACAAGGTTTACAGAAAACCCACCCACACAGACCGGTACCTACACAAAAACTCCAACCACCACCCACAGCAAAAAAGAGGCATAATCAAAACACTGGTAGACCGTGCAAATCGGAACTGTGAAGCTCAGTTTCTCAGCACTGAACTCAACCATCTGAATTGGGCCCTACAGGCAAATGGCTACTCCAAAAATGAAATCACAAGAGCCATCAAACAAAGAAAACAACACCAAACTGAAGAAGAAAAACAGCCACCCACAAATAAAGTATTTCTGCCATACATTAAAGGGGTCACGGACCGCATGGGGAAACTTTTGAAAAAACACAACCTAAAAACAGTATTCAAGCCCATTACAAAAATACAACAAATGTTACGGTCAGCAAAGGACAAAAGGGACCCCCTCACCACTGCAGGAGTATAACGGATACCTTGCAGTTGTGGCCAGATATATATTGGAACCACAAAACGAAACATCCACACCAGAATCAAAGAACATGAGAGACACTGCAGATAAAACAACAAGAAAAATCTGCAATAGCTGAACATGCCCTAAAACAAACTGGATATGAAATTCTATTTCAAAATACTGAAATACTGGACAACACCAGCAATCATTATGTCATACTGCACAGGGAAGCCATTGAAATCCACAAGCACCAGCAAAACTTCAACAAAAAAGAGGAAAGTTTGAAACTGAACAAAACTTGGCTTCCAGCTCTCAAAAATACAGCATGCAAAAGGTCAACGTACTCTACCCAGCCACAAGGACCGGGGATCACTACACACGAAAGACCAGCTAATGGCACCCATCACTCACAGTGACAGATAATCTCTCTTCCTTATCACAACAATACACCCACAACAAGCCACGCTAATCACCCATCTACAGAAAAAGACAAAGCCTATCTCACAGCCATAAATACTGCACTCCCAAAGCCAACTACACCGGAGCACAGAGTGCTGTCCTCTGAAGATGCCAGCCATAGAGACTGGTGAAACGTTAGGAAGAGCAACCTTCAGAACACAGCCAAAGAGCCCAAAAAACCCACAACAACCATTAGATCCCGGCCGTGAAAGCCTTCGCAAATACAAATTCAGAACCTGCCCTTTTCTTCCCAAAAAGATATGAAAGACTTTAAAATTCTGTCAGTGTTGAAGGCTGTTGATTAGAAGAAGAGACTCCTTTTTTTAGTCTGCCTTCAATAACGGAGGCCAACAATGTCTAGTTGCCATGACTCAGCTTCCAGATAATCTCACCTGGATGACTGAGAATCTTCACAGATGTAAGCCCAATAAGAGTGGCTGGTTTTCCTGACAGGCAAATGTTTAGTAGGGCCAGGAGAAGTTTGACAAAACCTTTGCAAGCCATGACTAGCAGGGAGATTGGAAAACTGAAGTCCCTTGAAATGTAAAGCTTTCTAAAATGTAAAGGAGTTAGGCGTCTCTACTGTATTGAATAAAGCCAATTTTAAGGAGGACCCAACATCCAAGAGTGTGAAAGAGGAATTGTTTCCCTGAGGATGCCTGCAAGATGTATTAGGAGAACCTAATCATCATCATCATGTATTATCAAGTTAATTCTGCCTTATTTGTTCTTTTTTCTGGACAAACCCTGGGACTGTGCAGCTTGCCCAAGGCCACACATGCTAGCTCTACTTGTAAGAGGCACGGTAGGGAATTGAACTCTCAACCCAGATACCTAATCCACTGAGGTATCCAGCCAGCTTTATTTTATCCTGGTAGAAGAACCTAGGAAGGTCAAAATGTTAGTTCAAAGCATACATAATATGATTTTCCTAAGGGCTGAATATGTGAATCAATATTCTATATTATTGTTTATTGTGCTTTCAGAATGTGCAGTAACCAGAGTTTTCTAGGCAGTGTACAGTATATAGTAAATGTTTGCTCAACCCTTTGAATGTTTTTTCTTCTTGTCATGAATCTCTCTCTCTCTCTGTCTTTTAAGAAAAAGAACAGGCTTACTTCTGTTGGGGCAACCTTTACACCATTTATTTTTACAACACTTTCTGTGTTATGGCAGGTCAAAAGTTGGAAGCAACACCAGACAATCAGCCTTGAATGTTGAAGCAGCAGCTGCTGAGATGTTGTGGAAAGGGTCAACAGGATGGCAGGGATGTTTCTAGGATTGTGAATGAAAACACTTAACACCTTCCTGTGCAGGAGTGCAAACATGCCATCCTCTGGAAAACTGTGTTGCTAATAAACTACTGAGAAACCCATCTCCACGTGCAATAAATAACCCTACATGTGAACAACCAAGACTGTGTTATGAATGAAAGCTTTAGGATTAAAAGGAAGCCATGCAAATTGAGAGAATACACTCTTGACACAGCCAAGTTACACTATCAAATACTACAGGGAGTGCTGAAGACATTGCATCTGTGCAGTTTCCAGAAATAATTTAAAATATATACAAACAACTGATGAAACTGAGTATTATTAAATGCTAGTGCTATGGGGTGTGGTTTTTGAAAGGAAGGGAGATAGATATATAGATATAACTCTCTATCCCAGCATACTCATTTAGCCAAGGGATAGAAAAGTCTATGCTTCCATATGGGATGAGATTCTTGGTTTTGATTCATTTTCTGATGAACAGTTAAACAGCAATTTGTTCCTAATCTGAAATTATGTCATATCAAGAATCCTCAAATGATAATGTTAACTAATGTCCACGTCCTCCTTCCATTCTATTTTTTAAAGGAAAGAAGCAACCTTACAAAAAAAAAAAAAACCACTTGAGTTTCAAATGTGCTTTTACTGATTGGTTGGTTGGTTGGTTGGTTGGTTGGTTGGTTGGTTGGTTGGTTGGTTGGTTGGTTGGTTGGTTGGTTGGTTGGTTGGTTGGTTGGTTGGTTTTGCTTATGGGCCACCCAACTTTATTAAGAACACTACTTGAGATGGTTTACGCAATTAGGAAAAGCATACAACAACAAAAATAATTTTAAAAACTCCAAAATGGATGACACCATAAATTAAAACAGAAAAGATGGCCTAGATTTGACACCTGATATCATAAATCAAATTGAGTTGCATAAACCATAACATAAACAAAATATACAGGAGTATAATAAAAATAATCAATAATGACAATAATGACAATACTGAATGTACAATATTGAGCATACAACCTTGTTGTATGTTCAGAAAAGCTCCCTAAAACCTAAATCATTTTCAGTTACAATCTCTGAACTACTGAGCTGGAAGGGACCCTATGGATCATTGAGTCCAGCCCCTGTCAAGGGGGCACAGTGGGGAACTGAACTCCCAACCTCTGGCTCCTTCGCCAGATGCCTAAACCACTGAGCTATCCAGAAGATATACCTTTCCCAATTATGAAATATACAGTATTGGTGATGCTGTTCAACAGCTTTAACATTTACATAGACACATGTCTATTCTTTAATTACATTCACAGGATATTTTTATTCATGTATTTGTTAGCATTTGTATAAAATATCTAGGATGACTTAAGGCAAAGAAAACAAGAGAGCTTTTCTCAACACTTGTGTGGAAAAAAAGGAGTACTGTATCTTATTCATGGATTATCTTACTCCTGTCCTTTTAAAAAAAAAAAATCCTCTTCTACAGAACCATTCAAGAGATGAGTGTCTGGCTGTTCTAAATATTAGCAAAAGTTCAAGCTCTCTTGGACTATTGAAGTCACAGGTCATGCCCGAGAGGGGGAAAAAAACAACTGAAGAGTAAATCTGTGTTCTCGGTTTTTTAAGCAGCTAGTTCACATAGGGTAAAGTGCTAATTAACTGCTTTGGGTACTCTGGGTGCACAGAGAGGTCACCCGGTGCAGTGAAATGTTGCTTGGCAGCCAGAGGGAGCTAAGCCTGGTTTTCTGGAATAGAAAAGGTCAATTCTGTGCCCTTCAGTATATTTGTGCCCTTCATAGTAAAGTAAAATACATTTTTTATTAAAGGGTGTGCACATTTATTTGGCTGATTTTGGTAATTGTTAAAAGGTTTGAATGGTAATTTCGAAGAGGGGCATATTTTTGTGCCTTGAGTGTGTTCCAGGAGTGGGCAATGTGTCATCTGCGGGCTGCATTCATCCACCTTGCTCTTTTTGTGATAGGAGGGGAGGAAGTCCCATGTTCACATTCCTGTCTAAGGTCACCATCTAAGGTCTCCACATACGTAAGACATCCTCAAAATTTCTGTTGTGTCTACTAGATTTCTTCCATTGCACCCACACATAAAGAGACAACGCACGGGTGAATTAAGCTCTTATAGCGCAATGATGAGGAAGATCTGCAGCAAGTTGCAGCCTGTTTAGATGCAGGAGCTTAGTCAACCACCATAGCTGCCCAGCAGGTATACTTATTTAGAACCAGGATAAGGTTGACTCCATACTGGGTTGGTGATATAAGCCTTGGCCTGCATTGACCATTTATTTGGGTATTAGGATAGACCTCCTAGATTGTTCCCTTTTCAGTTCTAGAGGGATGAGTCAGATTGGCTATAATTTAGAATTGATTTTCTGGTGCAAAAGTAAATATTAATCAATCAATCACATGCTGCTTTAACAGTTCCTCTCTGTGTCCTTGCCTTTGATGCCCATTTGCTTACACATCTAGAAGAAAGAGGTGAGTCACAGACATAGGATAAATGAATAGGCACAAATGTATTGATATATCATTTGACCAACCTTAACATTGCAGTACAGAAACTGTAACAGTGACTTAACTGTTTCTATCAAGGGTATGCCCTGAGCCGCAGGGCCTTGCTGTAATTTTAGATCAACCCTGGCTGACTTTCTTTCTCCGGGAAGACCTGACCTGTTCTATTTCTTCCTGAAGTTCCATGATGTAAAGGAGGTTGTGGCACAGTTGGTCATGGACGTTACCCTAGAGGTCCCCAACCCCCGGTCTGCAGCCTGGTGCTGGTCTGTGGCCTGAGCTGGACTGGGCCGTGGAGACAGACTTCCACCCCCCGCACACACTCCCCCCGTGCAGCCTCTTTGAGCATGTATGCGCCAGTGCCCACACAACCGCTCCCCACCCTTTTGTGCATGCGCATGAGTGCCCGCGCACCGGCACGATCACTGCACAGCCATTTGCACATGTGCATGAGTGCCTGCACACCCGCATGAGAGAGCATGTGCTCCTTTGTGCATGCATGTGAACGCAAGGGGGTGCTCCACCTTCTCCAGTGCATGGTCACAAAATGAGAAGGCTGATGGGCTAGGTGATCACCAGATAATTAGAATAGCAAAAAGTCTGAGAGAGAGAAGTTAAAGAAGTCACCACATACACACACACAGGGATGTCTGTTAGCAGTGCTCCTGATGGGCGACTAGTAGAAGAGCCAGAATCAGACTGAATGAATTCCGCCCTGCCCCCAGGAGGACTGTGCTTTTATTAACCTTACAAGCTCATAGATAGTTGATAGTATACAGATAGTTGACAGAGTTCAGAAAGGACAATGTACATAATGCCATCAGGATTGGCAAAATAAAGGCTTTGAAGTTAGCTCCTCTCAGAAGCAGCTATGACACCATCCAGGAGAGTTTGCTCTACTACTGTAAAATCAGCCAACACCTTAGCAACTTTGGGGAGGGGCATTCCCCCACACCTCAGCCAGTCCGTAGGGTTAAAGAGGTTGGGGACCCCTGCTTTACCCCACAGACAGGGGTGGGGTAAAGCAGGAGTCTTTTGACCCCTCTTCACCAAAAGTAGCTATGGGAGCTCACAATTCCTATTCAGACTTCTGTACATTCTTGTGAACACTGCTTAAAAATGACCTGCTCTCCCATTTGCCCATAAAATCACAAGATAATCCATGTAGAAAAGAAAACCAAACAAACTCCAAGTCACCTTCTGTTCCATGTGCCAATCAAGTGGCCCAGGTCAAAAGTTCCTATCTGCCAAAAGCAACCAGAAAATATATGTTGGCTGCTAGAGGAGGTGGGCAAGATGAGCTCAAGTGAAAGGAGCTGATGTTGGGAGCAGGGAGGACTTATATGCCCTCTGTCTCCAACCCCACACCAACAGCGCAGAAAAGCTGCTCTTGAGATCAGCCTGTACTCTGTCATGTTCCACCATCAGCTGTGGATAATGGGTCACAGTGCAGCAGGTGAAAAGACCAGCAAACCTCATGTGATCCATTTCACAGACATAGAAATTCTACTTAGCTTTCAAAGTTAGCTAAACTTACACCATGTGACAAAGTTGGCAATGTAACAAGTTTGGGGGTGTGCATATTGCAATAATCTGAACGGCTGGGGTGGTATGAGCTTATATTTACTTCTGTGAATGCCTACATGGTGTGTGATCTCATGGTATAACATGCTCCTGTGTCTTGTCTGCTTTCTCCACCAGCCAAAATGCACATCTCTTGGCACCCCATGGTGAAGGTTCACATTTCTTTCTTCCGGAAGCTCATGAGTCCTTCTTATAGATCATACAGAGGATCAAATTACTTTACTGTATCCTCATGGAAAAAATTGGAGTAATTTGGTCACCTTGCAAAGTAAAAAATGCTTGAAGTCACACATTAGATACAAATCTAGGGTAGAAATATGCTGATACGGCTGTGTATTCATGTTCTAAATCAGCCATTTAAGCTCACAGAATGTTCAAAGCCCATACTGGGCTGTTTCTCGGGCACATGGAATAGAATTTTTTTGGATTGGTTCCTTTCATTCCATAACAAAATGAAAGCATGTTCTTTGTATTACTGAAATCAGTGTTCTGACCGTGAACCTGCCTTTCTTTGATTCATGAGAGCTACATGAGCTTTATCCTTTGGAGCTCATTCACTCTTACCATGCCTGCAATGTCCTACCATCTATTCATGGTGGTTCCTTCCTCTAACAATGTGTGCACAAAGCTAGTGGGCCTGAACATAAACTGACACTTTATATTCAACCAAGCAATTCAATACTTGTAAATATGCTTAGCCCTTCAGTCCAGGTTGATACAGTATTAAAGCAGTGTATCCAATGAGAATATTGGAAATAGATTCTTTTTGAAAAGTGCAGGTGTGTCCAAAGGAATTATTTGGCATTATGTGGTATAAGATGCCACGTCACTGAATTGTGACCCATGTTCTTCTTTGATATACATGTTACAGGAGTAAAATTAAAATAATCCACAAGGAAGCAGTTCTCATGGCGCTATCTGTAAGTGCTGGGCGGTGGGCAATCATCTGTTTGCATACAATATTGTATGTTATGCAATCAGTCATTTTTATCTCTGTGTGCTCGGTGACTGGTGGTTGAATGTCGGAGCTGGAGCTGAAAAGCATTGCCTTTGAGATTATGAGAAGCAAGATAAAAGTGTTTGACACACTTTGATCAGCCCCTTCACAGATATAAGTCATCAGTTGACACTGCAGTTATCAAGTGATGAACATGCACTTGTACATCCACCAACCTTGCTGTTGCTTACATCCCATCACAATGAAAAAGTGCCCTTGATATACTCTATCTCCCCCATCCATTTCTCTTGAGTCTTTGTAAAGCCAACAAGAAGATGGAATTAGCTCCATCTATCTCTCATTTCAGAGTCATAAGAAATCATTCATATTTCTGGTTTTTAGAAACACTGGAAAAGTGAGCTGAAGGGTTATACCAGGGAAATCGACAGATGTGTCACAACTCAATCACAGACGTGGGAAAAATAAAGAAGGGAAAAGAGATTTGGCTCATTTCCACCTAGCAGGTCAAAAAGCAAGATATCTGAGCCACAATAGAGTCATCATCCATTCTTTGTCACAATGCTGGAGATGCTGAAAAAAGGAGATCTGGCTTTTTGAACACCTTTAATAGGCTTCCTCAGAGTTTTAATTAGTAAGAGATCCAAGCGGTAGCTGACAGCTAGAAGAATCTCCTGTCTGGAGTTAAAGTCAAACTAATTAAGATTCAAGAAGGAAATCATATTCTTTCCGGAACCCTTAATCAGTCAGCTTTGGTTAGAAAAGCAATATGGAACCTTTTGCCTTGACAACTTCATAACCTTGGACATGCGTAGCTTCTAAATAATAATGAACCACTTTCTCCCCAAGGGTGTTCTTGTTTGCTCCTATGGATCTATTAGCTGTTCTCCCGCCTTTAATTTTATCATAGTTAGGATTTAGTTTTGAATGAGACATTTTCATTTATTATGGGCCCAGTCTGAAAGCAGGTGACACTGTACTGTGTCCCACCCACCCCCTCAGGGGAAAAAAAGTAATATGACCTTGAAATGGTACAAAATTAGTTGGTTCATGTTAAGGATGAATTAGCTCCTTCTTTCTAGTCCAGATTCAAGCCAGACATACCGGATTGTATTCCCATATATTCAATCATTTCATGGATAAGTCCAGCAAGGACTGAGTTGATACTAATAAATTATTATTCAGTCATGGCTAACATAGAAGCTGGTTTGAAATGTATAGTTCTCCTTAGAGAGAATTTGGGACAGATGAATAGGAATTTGAACAGCTTCTGTGAGATTCTAGTTTACCCCCCTTTCCTTTCTATTTTTCACTCTTAAAATTGAATTCAAACAATTAAACTGTCCCATGATGCTCAAGTATGTGTACACTGCATCATGGGTTTCGTAGTTTAAGGTTGGCTGCATCGTTGTAAGCACAATTTTTGTGTTGCTTTCATTTTTAAAAGCTAGCAGCTACTAAGTTAGTTTTTTGTAACGGAAGGAAATGTGTATTTACAGCTTGTACAGTGTTAACAAAACAAATACGGTAGTACAAACAGAACCTATAGCAGCACAGATGGAAGCTGGTGGGCCAGACTGATTTTCTGCAGAAATCTGTGGCCTGTGGAACAAAACTTTCCCCAGTGGGACAACATTTCAGGAGTTTCACATATCTGTTTGATCTAAGGCCTAATTATACAAGTTTGTTGCAGCAAACCCATATAATTACGCATATGGAATAGATAAGACGGGGACAAAACACATTTTGCATGCAAATCTTACTAATAGTGTAAGCTCGTATATGCTTACTCAAAAGTAGCTCTCACTGACTTAAATGTGACTAACCCTTACGATTACAGTATCGAGTTTCTATTGACCATTTCAACCTATATTGAAACAGAAAGATAATTTATTAATGTAACAGCCACCCTCAAACCTCAAAGAGTGGTTGTTACTTTACTTCAAAATTCTGCTGCCACCAACTTATCCTTGAAAAATCAAACGAAGGACAAGTGAATCTTTTCAAAACAAAAACTGGTTTATTGATTACAGAAAAATAAAAATGGTAAATCACTGGTAAAAATCAATTAGTCAATCACTGTTAATAAAAACACTGGATCTCACAGACTATTTCTCCACTAACAGTCTCACTCACTCTAACTACTCATCTCCAATCTCTATCTCTCAAAACCCCATACACACCCCTTTATATCCCAGCTCCTCCCCCTTTAGCACCACCTTCCGTCCCCTCATTGGCTGCTGTTCCACTGCCCAGCTGTGACGGACAGGTGAGGGCAGGGCTGAACGTTACAATTAAGTTGTTGACATGGTTACCCTGAACAGAACCATGCAGCTTACCTTCTTCTTTATGTGTGTTTCCCTTATAAAGATGAGACCACTTTAAATGAAAGACACAGGGTCACAGTCTGGTAGTTTGCATACTCAGTTTGGTTCATTTGGCTTACCAGCTTCTTGCTCTCTTGCATTTATTCTTGCCCACAGTTTATGATAAGGTCAATAACTGGGGTGAAAATCAATCCAAGATGGAGAGAACCAATAGTCCAAATATGATTGTATTAAAAGGGAGATGATAATCATTCCTGTTTCTTTCTTTCTTTCTTTCTTTCTTTCTTTCTTTCTTTCTTTCTTTCTTTCTTTCTTTCTTTCTTTCTTTCTTTCTTTCTTTCTTTCTTTCTTTCTTCCTTCCTTCCTTCCTTCCTTCCTTCCTTCCTTCCTTTTAAAGAAAACAAATTAACAAAACAACTCCATTCATAGACCCTCAATATATGAGCATGGGATTTGATTTGATTGATGGTATTTTCTTTTATTCGGAGGCTATACTCTCAATAGAGTAGGCATTTCTTCCAAGAGTTTTTTTTTTAAATCAACAGTTTTCTAATAGGTAGTGCTTAATTAATGAGAAAAGAGATACATGAGTGCAAAGGGGGGGGGGATACTCTATTCTGGAATATTTTCCCAATGCATTGTTTCTTCCCAGTACAGGAGGCTGTGCTTTATGAGAGGTGGTACAGCTGTTTTACCCTAAGGCCAGAGATGAGCAATAAACAGAACAGAATTCAAACTTTATTTTGAGTAGTCAAAACTCAGATACTCAATGGGACCGCACAGCTTGAGCCTGCTAGATAAAGTAATTAACTTTTCCCTATCAGATATAACAAAGAAACCACACCCATTCACAATCTCCACTTGCCTTTTAAAAAGAGGCAAGTCATTTTAGACCACTAATTCCCTAGCTCTGTGACAATACATGTCCATATCTGGACTGCTGATTAAAAGGAAGAAGAAAAATGCACATTTCGGCAAATGAGGAGTAATGTAAATGACTGGGGTGGGATGGAGTAGGGGGTTATGCAGCACACTAATTGTGGAATCTATCAACTCAAAGCCCATAAAACAATAATCTTTTTCACAATCACACACATGCTCAACCTGTTTTCCCAAAAATAAGACCTAACTTAAAAATAACCCCTAGTATGATTTTTCAGGATTCTTGTAATATAAGCCCTACCCCAAAAATAATCCCTAGTTAAGTGAAACCCCGCCCTCCACCATTGTGCAGCAACCAGAAGATGACATGACTGTAAAATAAAACATCCCCTGAAAATAAGCCCTAATGCATTTTTAGAGTAAAAATTAATATAAGATCCTGTCTTATTTTGGGGGGAACATGGTAGTGTAATACTATTTCAGTAAAGTTTCTGTAAATTAAACTTGAGTGTGAAAAAAGATACCAGAAATAAAAGAATATAAGAAGAAAGCTACAAAAAAGCTACTTAAAAAGCAATGTAAGTCTTTCTCTTCAGCCTACGGTTTCATGAAATGGGTGGCAGATCTGCTGCAAGATCTTGGCTTTATGGGAGCTTCATCTGTCAGTCACCTTCTCTTTTGGTGCTGTCAACGCAGTCTGCTGTATTAATTTCCATTTCCCCTTTCCTCAATTCAATTCACTGACCATCTTTTAAACTCTATAAAAGCCAACTGGGATATGAAGGATCTGTGATCCTATTGTTCCACCCTGACAGTGAAAAAAAAATATCTCTTCTTGCTCTATCCCATAGTCAGCCCAATATTGCACAAATACACTTGATTTGAACAAGTCTGCACATTCATTGAAAGTGCATATTCCTAATTCACATTCTGCCTTTTTTTTCCAATGTGAGAGAACAAATGGGTGTTCTCTGTTTTATCTACAAACAACTCTGGGAGAATGTGACAAATCTAAGAGAACTTGGTGAATCTTGTGGATCTCCAGAGAAAGAAAAGACCCTCAAGAAAGTGTTTCTGCATATCAAGAGAGTGATGGAAAGGATGACAGAAGAGTGGAGACACCTTGACAGGTGACTTCCGTGCTCTACAAAATTGCTCACTTCCACAGCAAGAATGGGACAAGGAGTACTTCATATCTTTGTTGAGATCTCAGCAATTTTCACACAGTGGCTCCACCGTACACCAGTAGTTTGTGTAAACCTACTGAGAAACAAAGTACACACACACACACACACACACACACACACACACACACACACACACACACACACACACACACACACACACACAAACACACACACACACACACACACACACACACACACACACACACACAGAGGACAAGCACAGAAGGGCGCAAGTTATGAAATTCATGCAGGACCCACAATTTGTGTAAGAAATGTCAAGTCCATATCGCCAGAAAATATCTTGCCCTCTCAGAGGTCAAGGAGAACATGTTTGCACTTCCAGGAAGCAAATAGGGAAGAGACGCAAGGAAGGCCAAGACAAAGGCCACAGCACCATAAGCCTTTGTGACAGATAAAACCACACTCCTTGGTGTACAGTGGAGACAAGAAGGCCTATTCTCCTAAAAGCAAACTATGGTAGTACCTGCTCTTTGGAATAAAAGAAATAGGGGATGCTCTGATTTCTGGTCTGACTATTTTGTGGCTCTGTCATTGAAAATGGATGCCAGGGCTCAGTTTTGGAACACATTAAGTCCTGCTGAGTGAGAAAAGGTGTTTGGAAACTACTTTAATACACCTATAAAGCTATTCTGCAGGATGGTTTTGGCATTTACCTAGGTCTGAAATGAAGTATGATAGAAGAAAGAAAATGAGGTTCAATAAGGGAAGATGCTATAGAAAATCCATCAGAGAAAGCTGATGATTAGTAAAATGGCATTTCTACCTCATATCCACTCGATTTATCTTTGAGATGAAAATCTTGGATAACAAATTTACATTCAATTCATTCAATTAACCTATGAAAGGAATTCCTTTTTTGATGTCTGAAAACAGTAGCCTGAAGCTCAGCTTTGCAAGTTGCCAAACTCCCAGAAATATGTATGCAGGGCACAGAATACGATCTCTACTGAAGAGCACTGCTCTGTACAGGCCACATTCAGCCCTCTTAGGCCTAGATATATCACACTGGCTAATGACTCCAGTTTCAGTGGTGCTGTGAATTCACTCTGGATTTTAGCCTGCATTTTACAGGAGTTGCCCAAGGTGCTGAAATTAGTTTGGCAATATTGTTTTGTTCCAGTAAAGTAGAGATTAAAACCAGGAGTGGATCCATAGCACTTCTGGAGTTACTCACAAAGTGGCCTGTGGGAAGCAATGGGAGAGGACATATTAGCATGATTTTGATGAACGGGTGAGCAAGCATGTAATCTAATGTTGACAGCCTTTCCTTTGAAGAATTTGGGCACTGATTAAGGTTGGGGCAGAGAGGCAGTAAAGTCACCTAGGGCAATGAGTGTGGCAGTGGTCCTTCCAGTCCAGCATGCCACATTGCCATGCTCCTCCTCAGTCCTGCTGCCCACTAGCATCAGAGTTTTTGGAAGATGTTGGTGAACAGGTTGTACAAACCCAGCCCCATTTAATTGAGGGTGCGTTGGTCATTCAGCTTGGGCTCAGATTTATACGGGACTGATTCAGACCTGATCTGACCTGAGGCAGACCCGTATTTGAATCAAAATTTGGAAATCTGGATCTTTATACCTCTTATTGATATGCAGTTGGATGAGAAGCAGGGACTGTGAGAAGTAGGCATTGTGCCTCCAGACGGTATTAATCTTGAGCAATTCCAGACAACTAAGTTCTGGGAGGTGGACTGAATTATGCTAGCTGAATTTAAATTTTGCTATAATATGTTTACAACTCACTATTTTCCCCACTTTTCTGTAGAAGAAGGGGAAAAGGGGAAGATAGAACAAGCACATTAAATCAGTAATATAGACTGAAATCAAGCTGTACCTTGAAAAATCAGGAGATTGGAAGTGAGAGGCAGGAATAAAGGAGAGAATGTCAATACCTAGTAGAACCACCACTAAAACAGAACAAAGACCAGTACAGAGACTCACTCAAACCTAACTTCCAGGTTATTCTGCCTGCATGTCCAGGAGGATGTATATGGATCCTGGGAACCATATGTGAATTCAATTCTTCAAAAAGCCTCTAGTTTATGAATGTGGAATACGGTATTTCTGTACCTACGATTCAAAAAGCCTGGGAATGGCCCAATATTGTTGCACAATAGATATGGGATATTTGTATTTCTATCTGTATTGTTGTTTAGTCATTTAGTCGTGTCCGACTCTTTGTGACCCCATGGACCAGAGCTATGGGGGTGCAAATATGAAGATCAGCACCACAGGTGCCACGGAAGTCCAGTCCCTCCCCCGAACTGGCTGGTTCACTTACTGGTCACCATGCAACACACAGGACAATCATTGTTCCCATTGTGCCAATCTGGGAAGCAGCTCAGCTGGTGCTTCCCTGGGTCCTCAAGCAGTCAACCTCTCGAAAGTTGAGCAAGGAGACTCCTCATCCCTCCTCCTTGAGAGAGTGGTCAGCTGTTTATGGAGGTGGGGAAGCACCAGATGGGCTGTTTCCCAGATAGGCACAACAAGAATGATGACTGCTGTGCATACCATGTGGTGACCAGTAAGTGGAGCAGCCATTGAGGAGAGGGACTGGACTTCCCTGGTGGTGCAGTTATTCAACCTCGTATCACAAGGGATACAAATACAAATATCCTGTGTTTATTGAACAACATCATGCCCACATTGCCAGCAGGAAAAAGGATGCCAAGCTTTACATAGCAAAGGGCAGCCTGAATGCTGACAGCACCAATGGGCAACACATAAGATGGTCTACAGGATACCCTCTTCTGCTCATTGCCATCCACACTTGTTGAAACTGCCCTGGCAATTGCTTTGTGCTTGGGTGAGAAGTGGTTAACTATTTTAAAAAAAAAGGACTTGGCTTTTGGGATTTTCCTTTGTTGGGTGTCACTTTGGGAATGATAGTGGTGCTGGGGGCTCCTGTTTAACACTTAGACCATTAGCTTGTGGAGTGTCTCAGGGTTCTATAATACCCCATACTATTCCACATACACATGAAAAAACTGAAAGAAGCTATCCAGAATTTTGGGGTCTAGTACCACCAGTGTGCTGATGACACTCATAACAGTAATGATGCATCGCTTTGGATGGGGGCTTTACACTTTTAACCATCAGCCAGGGGCCAGAATAGCTACATTTCATTCTGACTCCAGTCCACCTTGTCTCTTCCCTTAACACTTTCAGAGTTACCTGCCTGTTTTTAAAGTCAGCTAATTTCAGTCCTGCCTTTTCCACTTCTTTTCAATTTGCTGCCTATCCTTCCCTGTCTACTCCAGTTTATGTCTTACTTGTTGCCTCTCCATCACTCGATTTTTCTCCAGTAGTCCTTGACCAATGATTTATTTTCGCTACCAAAACACATAGCTTGATGTGAGCTCTTGCGTCTGCTACAGAACTTTAACAGTTCAACTGCTTGGTCTCTGTACACATTCTGTGTATTTAAAAAGGCAGTTGGAGAGGGGGCGCCTTCACATTTTAATCCTCTGCTTTAGGGATGCAATGTTGGCTCATTTCATTCCTCTGTGTGTGTGTGTGTGTGTGAGGACCAAAATCTTCGTATTTTGCAAGGTCACTTGTGTGAATTCGGGGGGGGGGGGGAGCCCTGAAATGCAGAACAAAATTATATATATCAGTTTCTTAAGAGTGGGCCTGGATATAAGTATCGTGAATTAATTTTTCCCCCAACTCTTCCTCACAAGATTAGCCATTTGACTACTATTTTGCTCTAGAATGTCTTTGGTATGATGTCTAGCAATGACTACCCAGATTTTAAGGCAGTGACTTGTACTTTCCTGTTGAGAAGAGTGGTTATAGTCTGGAAATGGATAATTGATATCAGAGGCATTCAAAAGCAAACATTATTTGACTTTCCACTAAAGTCAGTGGGCCTGGACATGCATTGATGCTTCATATTGAATTGATTAATTAAAATACTTGTAAATACACTTAGCACTTCAGTCCCTGTTGATACAGTATTATAGTAGTGTATCCAATGAGAATACTGGAAACAGATTCATTTTTAAAAATGCAGATGTTTCCAAGGTAATTATGTGGCATTACATGATGTACGTTTGGGCTGATTTTGCATTGCCGAATAGCTTCCTAGAATAACACTGTTGGCTTGTTGATCAGCCTTGAGTAGTCTCTTCTAGCTGAGCGCTAATCTTGTACTTTTTGAATATGGTCCAAGTGGAGGAATTATTATTGCACCAAAATGTATCATCCAAAAGTGGATACAAATTAATTTTGGAAGCCTGTGTCTATTACTCTTCATATGCCTTCAGTGCTATTCTAATAAGATGCTGCGCAGAAATAATTGACTTGGTCATCCAGTCTGAACATGTCGTTGATGCTTATTAAGCTCTGACACATGTCCCTAGAATTTAAATAGTCAAAGTGCAATTAAAATTGGAAATGCAAACTCAAGTTTATACAATGCAGTTGTGCTGCATTACGATAGCCTGATGTAATAACCTTTGCTTTGACACTTGAACAATTCACCTTGTCCTTCCTAAATTGTCTCTATTCTGCCTGACTTCACGCCATAATTGGCTAGTACAGATTTAGACATTTGCAGCTACAAATAATCTTCTAGTAATTAAAAATTGCATTGTCTTTCTAAAAATAAATTTAATCACTTTAACTGAATATGGATGACTCTAAATCAACAAATAACTTCGAGCAGATCTAGGAAATTTTCCTTCCCTTCCTATTTTGAGAAAGAACTGCAATAAAAAGTTGCCACCGGCGTGCCCCTCTTCCAATTTCCAGCTGCTGTGTTCCATTCTAGTGCCTTCAATTTCCTATCTGATTCATCAACAGGTATTTAACAGTGCATTCCCATTAATGTTCTTTTTGGTCTTATTTTCTCCTCAAGTTTTTTTCCAACTTATTTGCCAAAATTGGAGTTACCCCAGACCTGGAGACTCTCATTCACTGACCATTTTGTTTTTGCTACACAAGGAGAAACGGTCACCAGCTGAGTTCACTATTAGCATGAGTTCACTATTAGCATTTCTAAATCAGAATCTGTGCAGATTCTGAGAACCACTTGTGTAGGTTCTGATGCATGGTAGCAATAGATAAACATTCCTTAATAGTTATTGAACACTGTGAAAACCTGGGAAAGATGCTCGTTACATTTTTTGAGCTCAGGCTTAGAAACAGGCTTTGGAGTCTTTTAAAAGCCTGCCTCAAACAGTGTTAGTAAAGCCCTGAAATTATTCTCTGGCTCAGGTTAAACTCCAAGCTCAAGAAGCATTCCCAGTTTCCCTCCATTACAAGTCTTAAGCAACACATACCCTCCACAAAAGCTGTTTAGCAATCTCCAGCATATCCTCCCTAGGGATGGATTTTTTTTTTTGAACTACGAATATCATAATTCTCTCCTAACTTTCCATTCTAAAAGTTCTACTCACCTTACAGACAACTTTCAAACACCTCACTGTGATGTACCCAGAAGGAATATTTTCCAATAGTGAGAAAAAAACAGAGATATTTCACGTTTCATCCTTGTCTACCAGTGTCATGGTGTGTGTGTGTGTGTGTGTGTGTGTGTGTGTGTGTGTGTGTGTGTGTGCGTGCGTGTGTGTGTGTGTGTGAGAGAGAGAGAGAGAGAGAGAGACAGAGAGACAGAGAGACAGAGAGAGACAGAGAGACAGAGAGACATACAAACTGTAAGCACAGAAGTAATGGTCATCCTAGTTTTAGGCAAGTCACACAATTCATACAGTTGTGTGAATCACATAATTTTGTGCACAATTATGTAATTTTGTGTAAAAATGAAATTCCTTTAATTTTTTGCTGTCAAGTTCTCATTTCTCATCCGTGTAAGAACTCTCTCGAGATTACCAAGACATTCCTTACTGGTTTTGCCAGCAAGGAGAAGAATGTTGTACAGTGGTGCCTCGCTAGACAATGATAATCCGTTCCACTGAAATCGCTGTTTAGCGAAATCATTGTCTAGCGAAAAGCGTTTCCCCATTGGAATGCACTGAAACCTGTTTAATGCATTCCAATGGGGAAGAATCATTGTTGTCTAGCGAAGATCGGCCATAGGAAAGCCGCTTTGCGAACCACCAATTAGCTGTTTAAATCACTGTCTTGCGAAGCTTAGGTCCTGAAAACACCTGTTTGCGAGCATGGAGGGAGCTGTCAAAATCGTCGTCTAACAAAAATTGGTTTGCGAAGCAGGGACCAAACATTGTCCAGCGAAATTCCCCCATAGTAATCACTGTTTTGCGAATCACTATAGCGATTGCAAAAAGCCAATGTCTAGCGAAAAAACTGTCATGCAGGCTAACTGTCTAGCGAGGCACCACTGTAATTCCTCATTTGCCTTTAAGTCATATGAGCACCGAGTGGTTTTCAGTGCAAATAAGGGCACAGCAAAGTGCATGATTATTTCCCTCCATAGTGATATTTTTTGAAAAAAGGAAATGTAACAGGAAAAAAACATAATTTATTTTGACATGATTTCATTAAATGCTAAGATAAATTAACAAAAAACGCCTTTAGGTGCAGCCAATATTTTCAGTTCCTTGATTGCACTGTCTGCTAAGGTGCAATTAAACTGAGTAGATACTAGAGTTTTTCCTTTGTTTGTTTAATGCAGAGTGATTACTATTTATTCATCCCACCAATCACCATTTTCTCATAAACACTGAATGTTTCTTCCTCTTGCTTACAGTGTTGAAATGAAAAGGGTCATTATTCACATTTTATTGTTGCCCAGAGCTTTATGTTATTGTGAAATACAAGCATTATGGAAATTTAAATATGTAACAAAGTTGCTTAACTAATCAGGTTTGCCCAAAAAACACATTATTAAGGTTTCAGGAAAGCTGAATGCATGAATACCCTGTAAACGTAATACCAGCATGTCTAACCATTAGTTGTAGAAATATTCCAGGAGAGTATTTGTCACATATATTTCTCCATCAAATAAGTTAGGATAACATGTCTGGTGGATCAGTGTTTTATTCCACCAGCATAGCCCTTTTCAAAATAAGTTTAGGTCAACCTAATTTGATTTTCTTGGTTGTTGAGTTCCTTGAAAATAAAAGTTGATTTTCAAAAAGTACTTTCCAATTTTCATAATCCGCTGGGATATTGCCGGCTTCTTTCCCAGTCTCCTTTTCTTATACATGCTAATGCACTTTTGCTTCACAATGCATGAATGCCTCCACATATTAGTCTTCTAATCACTTCAGCTAAAAGATTTTTCCACACTGAGTAGTGGGTTATTGTTTTTCTCTGACCAGGCTACATTATCCAAAAATATATATTTCTCCCCTTTCACCACCCCACTTTAGCACTGTAATATTATTTGACCCTATTCAGGCTTTCTCAAAAGTCCTTAAAGTATTAAAATATGAGCCCTTCCTAACAATGCGAAATAACATGAAGAATTGGTAGTATAACATTAATGACTAAACAATGATTCCCCCCCCCCATAAGAAGGAGGATTAGCTACCATGCTAACATCACATGAGGAAGGTCCATAACTTAGAGTACATGCTTTTCACACTTCATGTAGAACATCCCAGATCACTGGCAATTCAAGGTCAAGCTGGAAAAGACCCCTGAGAAGGTGCTGTAAAACATATTTGATGATACTAAGTAAGATAGACTAGAAGTTATAAGCTAGTTTCGCATGGTATATGGATGTTGTCTGAAGGAGACAGTATGTTTCAGAGGGCAGTCGATGCTCTGTGCATGGAAGGCACTTTGCTGTAAACCTCAGGGTGAGCTCTCCCCTTCAACTTGGGCCAGGTGCTGCCTATGATATACCTGGAACCCATTTCATGGAACCTTCATATACAAAGATACTGAAGTCCACAGCGAGCAACTGCATTACATGTTTCTGTGAAGATTCTCAGTCATCCAGGCGAGGTCATCTGGAAGCTGAGTCATGATAACTGGAATTCTTTCTTATTAGTATGAAACATTTTTGCTACTCAAACAAATCACCATAGGCATCCTTCAGTCTTGAGAGACTATGGTAATGTGCTCTGTATGGAGGACTTCGACACTGTATGCAAAGCTGGAGTGTCCCCTCCAGAGCACGAAGCCTGGGTAAAATAATATGGAGGATAGGCTGTTACCCAAGCAGCAAATCCCCCCTCTCCACATCACTGAAATAGTCCAATGGAAAGGCAAGAGCCAATACAATTGGTTCCAGCGACGTCACAGGAGTTGACAGAACAACATGAACTGCCTCCGGGACTCCGCCTCTGGATTTTGCCTCAAGGTTGACTCCTGAAGCCTTTTCCATCAGTGGATATAGCCACAAGGCAGTGGAGGTTTGGGATCAGAGTTTTCCTTCTCCTAGATGGGCTGCCTCCCCAGGCTGACAAGCTCCACCTACCCGGCTCATCCAAATAGCTTCTTCAGAAAGTTGGTATTACATGTTACGTTCATTCATGGTTAGGGGTGTGCAGAAACTGTCTGATTCAATTCAGTTTCAACTATTTGTTTTACAAATCACAATCAATTCACATTGAGATTTTTTGTATCCCACTTCACTTCATATCAGAATATTTGGAAGTATTTGTGAGTATTTATATATGTCAGAATGAGGGGGGAGGACATGAAAATGGGAGAAATAAAGAACTCTAACCAGGGATGGGGATGGGTGGAACTCAGTGCCATCAACTATCTTTGGACCTCCAAGAAGCAGGAAAAGTTGTTACCGATGTCTTTCATTCATTATTTCCCTCCCCACTGCCTGCCAGTAGTCATGCAATTTAGATACCTTAGGTCCTGTTCTAATACTTCTCTGATCTACTCCACTCAAATTCTGTACAATTTCACACCCACCCACACACTTAGTTGATCGTATTGAAGTCTGTACCTACCTTTTTTAAAAATAAATCCTCCAATTCTTCCTACACTCTTGTGACAATGAAAGTGATACAAATAACAATCTTTTTTCTATTCTCCGACATGCTGCCAGTCACATGGGGAACCTACCAGGTGTTCCCTAAGTGGGGTTTCCAAGAGAACCTAGGCTTTTCATTGGTGCTTGAGCTGTCAATCTCATTCTGCTTTGGGCTTTCTGGTTCTATACTCATATTTCTTTTGTATTCCCAGTGAGTTTTTTTTAAAATCAGATTTTTAAGCCTCTGAAGTGCCAAGGCAATATATTCTTCAATTCAAGTGTTTTTTTTTTTTTTCAGATTCTATTGCATTACTGTGGAAATAGACAAATGCCACTGATTCATTTTGGAATCTGAATAAATGCTATACTCATCCACTCCAGGGTCTTTCCAGTTTTGTGTTCTCCAATACATCATGATATTTTATTTCACAGAGGATCATAGATGGTAGGGAGCTGTAAACTCCACCTTTATATTGGAGCTAGAAGCATTTAAGTTTTGGTTAATGTCACAAGACTATAGATTTCCTCAGTACTTCTCAAAATCCTCCTTAGATGGCGAAGTGACTTCTGGCCTTTCTCCTGCTCAGAACCAACTGAGGTAAAACAGTTTCTAGTTCGTTCAGAATGCCGTTTACTTTTGTTGGTCTTCACATACCTCAGTAACTAGTTGCTTTTGTTTTTACATCTGTTTCAGTGAGCAAGATAGTCAGCAAGTTTAGGATTTTGAGCATTATTTAGTTGTGATGTTTCAAAATTGATGTTAAAAGTTTTAAAGACAGGCTCATCCTTCCTAAGATCACTTCCCCTTCCACCACAGAGGGGAAAAAGGTGGTTTCTCCCCTCCACCACCACCCCGGAAAAAAATTGGCCTGAAAGATCTTTTACATGTCATGATATTCTTAATTGCCAGGCAGGTTTGTCATAGATTTTTCTTTCTTTCTCAATTTTGTGTTCCATTATCTTGATGGAATGTGTAGATGTTGGTCACCAAGCATTAAACTGTTAAGTAAACTGAGTGAATGCCATTCCTTTCATACAAAAAAAATTCCACAATCTGATTCAGGTTTGAAATTATATTATAAACATACTTGTTAGTATTTGTTTTAGGAAGAAGGGGCAGTGGGTAAGGGAGACATTTAGCAAGGCTGCTGTAGAACCCTTCTTTTACTGCCTGAATAAATTCTTTATTCTCTGCTACTTCAGTGGATTGCCAAAAATCTCAAGGATTACTGCTGTATTGACTTCAGGATAGTTTTTATTGTTGTTGAAAGGTCTGCTGCAATCCTCTAGGAGTTATTCTTGGTCAAATAAACATTTCCTAAGCTTTTTATTCATTTTCTTTCTAGTTGTGTGACATAACTTTGGACACTTTTAAAAGTCAATTAAAAACATGGCTATACATTCAGGCCTTCCCTCCAGTTAATATCTGACTTTTCTGTTTATTCTCTCCTTATGTATTTTCTATTCTATTGTTGTATTCTGTTTATTACAATATGATTTATGTAATTGTTCGTGGTTTTTGTATTATTTCACTGTTTTTACTATATTGGAAGCCGCCTAGAGTGGTCTTTTAGACCAGATGGGCGGGGTATAAATCAGATACTGTAAATAAATAAATAAATAAATAAATAAATAAATAAATAAATAAATAAATAAATAAATAAAATAACTATCTTTCCATATAATGCATACAATATATGTTCTGCCTCGCTCTGTTTTGACAAAGCATCTGTATAAGATGTGTGTAGTTTTTGCCTCCATCCCAGATTTTCTAGGTTTTGGCAGTCATTAACCTTATAGAACAGGTGCACATGCTCCTCCTCATCTTCTTTTGTTCATTTCCTGCACCCTGCTCTTCTTTTCTGATGTATTCTTCATCCTTGTGCCTGAACCCCTTGCTCTGGAGGTGGCTTGGGTCTTGGTCCAGCACAGGGGCCTTGAGGACAAGGTTCCTCTCATCATGGCTTGCCCACTGACACAGGTCTTTATCAGTAGTATTGCTGTGTTCCTGTTTAATATTAACAGGTATTTCGCAGGGAGAATATAGCTGGCTTTTCAAACATGTCCCACTTCCTAAACAGCAAACACAGCACTTATTATTTAGGTGACAGCTGAGTCAGTATAAAATTCATTTGAGATTCAAAACTCATACTAAAACCCAATCCATAAACAAACTGCCATTTATTATCTACGGCTAAGAATTGTAATGAATTGCCCCCAATTCAGACACTGTTGCTAACCACACAATCCGGGCCAAACATTGCTGGTGTTTTTTTGGTTGTTGTGTTTTATTCCCATAGCCTTTGGGAACCCTCCCCTAACAGCAAGATGGTGGGGGGCAGCACTTAGCTGATGGCTGTGACTCTTTGCCATGTCACAGTGCCACCATTGGGCCTAACCAGGTTTTAATAGGCATTGTGCCACCATGGAGTACACCCACTTACCATGTTAGCTCTGCCATCTCAGTTTGAGTTAGCTTAATAAGTCTATGTATCTGTGGGCCTTCCTACTATCCACCACCCACAAACCCACCCAGTAGCTGATGCTTGCCTTGAGGTACTACTACTAGCAAAAAAATTGGATATTTCCCTAGCATAAGCTATGTCTGTGGGGTTCAGTGGTGTTTGAAAACCATCCAGCTTTCATGAGGGGGATTATATCTGTCTGTGGAATAACAAATACTGTGGTGCTTATGATGTGTGTTTTTTTTAAAGAAAGACAGCATGAAAGAAGAAAGTTCTTTCAAAAGAATTTAAAATTAGCAAGAGTACAATGGGGCCAGAAATTTCTGAAGATTTTCCTAGTCCCTTTGACAAGGACCGCTGTGTGCTCCCCTGCTATCTACAGTACAGATGTGATGGTTTTAAAGACAATTCTGTAAGCCTGAACATAATGTTAAATTAAATCTGCTCATGGATAAACTGAACGAGGGTGGGGGCTACACTAAAAAGAGGTTTAACTTTGTCAAGTTGGTTCTTTCTCAAAACGGTAAGGGCAGAATATTTTTTTAAAACATTAAAATATGAATCAGTAACAAAGGATATATTTTAAATAAAGCTTCTGGGTTGAAAAATGTCTAAAAAATAGAACTACCTATTCCAGAGTATGGGGGATTTAGGATTAGACTTTATGTCTGGGATCATTCACTGTTAAAGAAGCACTTGGGCACGTGTTAATATACACTGACCAACATGAAATATGCTTTCCAAGGGCCCCACAGTTTATGTCTTTTAAAAATATGGTTCAACATGAATTGCATTTTCATAATTTCCTATTATGTTCTTCTTAGTTCTGGGTAATAATAATTCTATGGACATTTCCTGGGTATTAAATCCCATTACACTTAATGGATGATGTCTGAGTAAACATGGATAGGAAACTGTGGTGGATTCCAAAACCACTTTCTGCTAAGTTGGGAAGTAGATACTCCTAGAAGGGCAGCGACAGAAAATGGCAATTTTCTATCTTGTTTCACCGTGTATTAAGTCAAAACAGCCTTTCAAAATATTTTGGC
Organism: Pogona vitticeps; assembly: GCF_051106095.1. Lineage (NCBI taxonomy): Eukaryota > Metazoa > Chordata > Lepidosauria > Squamata > Agamidae > Pogona > Pogona vitticeps. The sequence continues at coordinate 99,203,568 of NC_135786.1, forward strand.
ACAGAGGGAGTGCAGCCATATCCAAGCTATTCCTGCTCCTGTCTTCTCCCAGTAACCATAGAACAGATAATATACTCATCGTCTAGAAGCAGCAGAATCCTCTGCTACTAGATAATTCTATATGAGGTAAGTTTCTGATTGAATTTGTGTGTAACATGTATGTATGTATGTATGTATGTATGTATGTATGTATGTATGTATGTATGTATGTATGTTACACACAAATTCAATCAGAAACTTGTATATATATATAAGTTATATACGATGTTGTCCTCATTCAGGCTGCCCTTTGCTAGGTGAAGCCTGGCATCCTTTTTCCTGCTGGCAATACAAGTACAATATTTTGCAGCCATATTTATTTATTTATTTATTTTATTTATTGGATTTTTACCCCGCCCCTCTAGACCATGTCTACTCGGGGCGGCTTACGCAGATAAAAACAGAACAATATAAAATATATAAAATCATAAAATTACAATTACAGTATAACAATTAATTTGAAGCAAACATTACCAAGATGGCATGAATCAAAAGAAAGAGAAATAAGAATCACATAATTGACTGGAGGGAAGGCCTGCTTGAATAGCCAAGTGTTTAGCTGGCTTTTGAAAACACCCAGCATGGGTGCCAGCCGAATTTCGGTTGGGAGGGTGTTCCACAGCCGAGGGGCCCGTTTTTTTGTTTTTTCCTTCTGGGCCTCCCTTGGCGTCAGACCCGTCAGCCGTCCTTGCTGGCTATGTCGGATGATTCGGGTAGATCTAGGTGGAAGAAGGCAATCTGCCGAATATTATGTCATTTCCCAGTGTTTTGAATCATGTATACAAAAGCACTATATTCCACATTCATAAACCAGATGGTGGGGTTTTTTAGGAAGAATTTAATCTTTCCTTTCAGTTGCTCAGTCCATATAAACTTTTGTTCTGCCACCTAATCCTCGTCTTTCTCTGCTCATTTCCTTGTCTTTCTATGCACTGTTCCCAGGTTGTTCGGTTTAACAATCCAAACTTTCCCGCAATAGTACCATTTAACCAGGAATTGGAGAGGTTGGATCACTCCACTTTACACATCTTTATGGTCCCCGAAATGTCAATCAAACTGTTGATGACATCATTCATTGTTTAAAAGTTCAGAATGGGCCATTTCTCACAAAACAATCAGGCAGCATAGTGACCTTATCTTGACTTCTAAAAGGGCAAAATGTGTTATTTTCCTTTTTAAATGACACCTGAGAACTGGCCAACTAGTAGTCTACATGAGTACTCAGTGATAAGCCTGAAATCCAGGTAAAATATAGGAAACAGGGCAATATATCAATCCTACAAAATCCAGCTATTCAGGAATGACTTCTTATGGTTATTTTTATATGAAGGAGTACAGGTCTCTCTTCTAAAGTTACATTTAGAATTGATCAGTATGTTTCTATCACATAGTGCATTTTATAGATAAGCTTATCAACTCTAGTTTCAAGTTCAATTTATTTTCTAGACAACCAAACTGGGATTTCAGAACTAGTTCACTGTTGTTGTTTTTTAAATGTATATTTAGGTGACTACACTTTATCAAAAATTCTAATTTATCAAAGAAGGCAAAATCCAAAGGGGGGAAAGCATATTTAGTTGACTAACTTTTATCAAAATCCTAAGATTAACTTATGAAGGAAATTTTCAGGTAGTAGAAAGGAAAAATCCTTGATGCATGCAGGTTGGCTTTGCCTTTTTGCTATCTGCAGGAAGACAAAAAAATATTATTTCACAGCAAAAGTATTCTTATGGGAATTGGCCAAGTCTTGTAGATTGAGATTTAAACTGACCAGTCCATAGCCTTAGAGGACTTTATCATACATCCTTTAGCTCCCACCTGTCTGAGTACATAATTTGTTCAGAGGCATTTCTTTTCAGAGCCCTTTTCCCTAAGAACATTAGTTCACACCACTCGATTTGTGCCGGGCATGCTCTTGCGGGTTGCCAGACCAAGAGAGGCCAGGAAGACATCTACAAGAAATTGAGCTTTCTCAGTTGTGGCATCATCCTGATGGAATGGACTCCTGGTGGAGCTGCGCCAGGCCCCCTCCCTCTTAGTTTTTAAGAGGATGCTCCAAAAAAAGCCCATTCACAGAAACCTTTAAGGGCATCTTTTTGTGAGCCTTGACATGCTTATGTCACCCTTTTTGCCATCGTCTGGTTTAGCTTTGGTTATATGTTAGGTCTATTAGGTTATATTGATGCTTTGTTTTATTATTGTTATATTACATTGTTTATATTTCCTTTGATTGTAAACTGGCCAGAGTAGTGCTTGACTTGGCCAGTTCCGATAAGAATACTTTTGCTGTGAAATAACATTTTTTGTCTTCCTACAGATAGCAAAAAGGCAAAGCCAACCTGCATGCATCAAGGATTTTTCCTTTCTACTACCTGAAAATTTCCTTTTCTGAACAGGAAAAGAAGTTTAGTTCATTACACTCTATTCCGGACATGAGAAAATTATTTGTGGAGTCCATGACCTCACCTGGAACCTGGAAGGCCAGTGTCAAGATTTATAAACTCTTCTAATTGCAGAAGCAGAACTGTAATATCCCTGAGGGCAGGGTATTAAAAGAAGCAAATGAAACAAAAAAACCTTTCCATTCCTTCTGGCTGGAAGTGAGCCTTCAGAAAGCTCTTGTCTGGAAAAACTCCTAAAAACTAAATGTGCTACACGGAAGGCCTAGTGCTAATGGCAGCAATCACAGCAATTTCTGGGCACATTTTGCAGCTGGTCCTTTTCTGGGTTTCCATATTGCTTGATTAACCAGGTTGTAGCTGGTTTCTGAGCCTGTTTTTCAGATTCTCCTCCTCCCTGTTTTCCGAATCATATGCCTCAGAAACAACGTTGCCTCCCCCCTTGAACACTTGGTTGTCTGCTCTGCCCCTTTTGACATCACCAGGGATCCATCTGGATGATACTGTAAAGATTCACACTCTGGTTCTGAAATTTAAGGGCATCTGATGAGCATCACAAGCAGGATTTGTGAATGCATTGTTGAGGGAGATGAAAGGCACCAGTGAGAATTTAGCTTTTATCATGGGTAAAATTCTAATTATAACATCTGTACCCTACCTACAGCAATGTTTCCACGTTGATTATAATGTGTGACTTTAGTAAGTTTTTCCTTCCTCACAAACAAACAAAACCAGAACTGTCCAGTCTTTTTGCTTCTTATTTCTTGCTCATCTTGACCTCAGTACGTTAATTCTCAATAATCCCAGTCTTTCTTTCTTTTCCTCTTTGCACCTGCTTTCTATACTTAAAATTGCATTGATTTAACCTCCTCTTAAGAGAAATGCATGCTTTTGCAACTCAGACATGAATGCTTGTGGGGAAAAAAATGGTAATATGGATGTAAGAAGTCCACAGGGTAATCCGCAAGAATAGATTATTATGCCCTCTGTTATAAAATATAGCGGTGGAGTTCTTACAGGAAAAAGATGTACTAAATTTTAACAGTTTACCATAGTCGCAAATATATAGCACGATATTTGGGAGCGGGGATTGCTAAATAAATTTTTATTTGCAAAATGGAAATACAGCCTACAGGAGCTCATAAATACAGACTTCCCTTGTTTTTAGAGGCTAGGAGAGGTAGTTTAACATGAAGTGAAGGTTAACGCCAATGGCATATCATAACTTATCATGATTAGACACAGTTAGGATAACATGGCTGGGGAACTACTTCATGCTTTCACACAATCCCCTTATCTATGAAGATAAAAAAAAGAATATTGATGCTTATGAGGAATTAAATCAGGACTGGACGATCCAGCCATTCAGCATATACAAACAGACAACATTACATCTTCTAGTGATCTACAGTGGGCATTTTATGGGGAGAGCTAGCTACTGCAAATATTATTTAAGTAAGTCCAATAATAATTCAGTAGAGGAATCTTCCCCCCCTCCCCCACCATCATTTTTTATTTCCCTTCTCACTGCTTAAAATGGATGGCCTGAACCCTCAGTAGCATTTCTCAGTTCAGCAACCTCAATATGTGTATTGCTAAAGACGAATGGAGAAGGTGTTTAGAGTTAATGATCTGTATCGTATTGCTTCCGTTTAGCTAAAGATATATAATCCCACACGGCTTCAGTTTATATTGACTCTTATTCAAGAGCCGCATCTTCCAAAGGCCATCATGCCTTCCTGACAGGTTGGAAGATTAAAATAAATAAGTCAATAAAGTCACCAGTTTTATTTATTTATTTCAGATCAACTCTGTGGAGAATTTGATTTTTTTAAAATTGTTTTTTTACTCCTTTGTGTTTTACATGGCCCTCAGAATTACCTACTGCTACGTTACTGTCATGTTTATATTTTGCCATCTCTGCCACATTTCTGGAGGGATACATGTCAGTGAGCTTGTTTCTGCGGTCCAAACTAATGCATGTCATTTTCTTAGAGCTGGCCCAAGGTGAAGAACCTGAACATACAAAGTGGCCATATCTCTTGGGAAATTTTCTACCATGGTTAAACATATCACTGTAGGTAAACTAACAGTAATACGCACGTTGAGTTCTGCTCTAAAGGTTTGCATCATCAAACGTTTACTTGTGCAGCTTAAAGCATCAGGAGCTGCATCTCAACCAAAGCCATATTATTCAAAAGGCTGACTAGGCTGAAGCCTAGGGGCCCCATAGGGGCTAGGAGCCCATCTTTTTTTTCTGAGGCACCCTAGGGTTGTCAGTTGTAGTGGGGCAAACAATTCCCATGTTGGAGGAGTCCCAAAATACGTGAAAGCCACGAGTTAACAACCATTCTAAAGGACAAGTCAGATGATACCCTTAGCATGTTATTGAAGGGAAAACATGTTAGTTTTTAGAAGTTGCCATCTCTTCTTAGCTTCAACTTTGGATCTGAGCAATCAGAATGCAAACAAAGCAGCTGTTTTATTTCCAATGACCAGTCAGAAAAGGAATGAAGCTAATTTGCTATCTATGGAAAATCTTAAAAGCTTGTGTGATAACAATCCAACGTGCTTTAACACTTACAGAGTTGCCACTTCCAACAACAAGCCATTTCTCTGTAGTGTCAAGGTTGATCCAAATGTCGAGGCTTTTACCATCCTGAGTAAAAACAGTGGTGCTGAAATGTGGAGCCTTTAGTATGTGAAGAATACCAATCTGTAGTGAAAGAGAGGGGCCCATTTGGCCTCCATCTATTTTCTTTTAAACCCAGGCACATGCTCTCTGGGTATTGTAGCATTCTCCATTTATTAGATCTATGGTTCTTGTTGTATTATGTAATGGTTTATGCATATTTATATTGCTGTGAGGCGGAACCAAGAGATGCTATAAGAGGCGGAGTCAGAGAGTCAAGAGCAGACTGAGTCAGAGAAATGTAAGAGTCAGTGTGTAGAGAGAAAGAGAGACAGAGTAATAGAGTGTGTAGTTTGGGAAATGTAGATGTGATTTGCTACTGAAGATATTTATGAATCTCTGTAATCAGTAAACCAAAGTTTTATTTAAAAGAACTTGAAGTGTGGACCTGAGTCTTTCTGAAGTAAATGGTGATTTAGAGATCACCTGGTGGCAGCAAGTGCAAAAGAAGAGAGTGTTTGCCTTTGTGTGCTCTGAGGCTTGAAGGTCAAGCAAAGGGGCACGAGGGTGGACGCCACAGGTACCTTGTTTTGGTTTTGGCAAGAAAGTAAATCAAGGTTGTCTTTTAAAGTAACAATCCAGATATGAGTTTCTGTCCAAGTCCATTTCAACAGGAGAGGGGTACACCCTGCAGCAGGTCTCGGCAGAAGGAACTAGACCTTTCAGAACTGTTGGCAATTGTTGCAGAATGTTGTCGCTTCAGGGTTCATTGGGTCAACTCTAGTTGATTCCCATTTAACTAACAAATGGTTTATGCCAATGACAAAGAATCAAAACAGCAATTGATTAAAGATAAGAACTGCTGGATAGCTCAGGTCTCTGGCTGTGGAGCCAGAGATTGGGAGTTTGATTCCCCCACTAAGCCTCCTTAACAGTGGCGGGACTCGAGGATCCATAAGGTCCTTTCCATCTCTGCATTTCTAAGATTATGATGATGCTCATGAAGAAGATGAAGACAGTGTTATGTTAATGTTGAAACCAAACCCTGGAGCAGTACACTTTTGAATGCTGAACTAAGTCAACCTGAGCCTCCGCACTCCACAGGCAACACTTAGTTTAATACAGTGGGAGAGTTGAAGAGATAGTTGCAGCTGCTTTCATTAGACTCTGGGGCACCATTATGAGGAGGACAAAATTACTGTAATCTCCCAGGATCTGAATCTTCATTAAGACTCAGGAGCTCCACAGTTCCAAGGAACAGTGATACACAAGAAGAGGATCTGTAGCATCACATATACAGGTATCAGAACTGCTGAGAATTTCATTTTCTCTCAAACCCTGAGAAACTGGAATTCCTGAGAATGTCAGGAGACTGGTTCAGGTAGCATTCCGTGTATTAAATCAAGGCTGGAGTTGAAGTCTTTCTCATCCCTTTCAGAAGAGTCGTGTTTCCTGGGGAGAGGAGTATAGAAGGCATGGGGCTGAGTGGTGAAATGCAGGAATTCTAGCATGTCTCCAACTAAGTATCATGTATATTTCTTAGAGATTCACAAAGAGACTAGAGGGAGAAGGCCTACACACCCCCTTTTTTCCAGTGATATCTCTGAGACTTTGATGAAAGCTTGAAGCATCCTGAACTCCAAACCAACTCGTTCATATCCAATTCAAGCTGATATCTCATCACCTTGCAAATCTCATAGATCATTCTTTGTCCAGATAAATACTTACCAGCAAGCTGAATCACTATAACTTCACTATTCTCTTGCTTTTCTTCCAATTCAGGCATCAGGAGATGAAAAATATATGCATTTTATTTAACGGTCTATGTGTGTAGCCTTGTCTGCATTGCTGATACTTGTTTCCAGAAGAAATACCAAAAGAGAATGCACAGTTGAAAGGTTTTGGAGAAATAACATGCACACACAGCAGTCCACACAAACAATACTGAGGCAATGGGGGGGGATGTTTTAAGTTAAGTGAACTGCATACATAAATGAACACATAGTATGTTAAATGGTGCATAATTCCAATACAGAAGTAAAAATGCACCTTGGATTAGAAGAAATGCGATGAAAATGAGATACAAAGATTTTCACCTTTCTATCTTTAGCCTTCCACAGAATGAAAGAAGGTACATAGCTGATTGCTGAAGAGGTATAACTTCATAGGCCTGGTCAGGAGGGGTTTCTTTGATAAAAGTTAAAATAGCTATTGAGAGTGGAGAATACTAGTGATTTGTCTAGGCCCCTGACCAACTCTGTGCCTGAATAAAGGGCACACAGATTGAGGCTGACCTATCCTGAGCCCTTCTGGAGACACTGTGACCCAGTCTTTATCTGGAATTGTCCAGAGTGACAGAAATTGTGTGTTGCAGGTTGTCCATGAAGACCCCATTGCTGTGAACAAGGAGCAAGGTCATGGATTTGATGGTGCAGGCAGGATAGAAGGGCACCAGCAGCAATCTGCAGATCAGTGTGCTCTGTTTTATTATTATGATTTCCTTCTTTTTCAGGCACCAGAAGAGCACTTGCCAGGAAGGAACCAAGTAAAGGGTGTCAAACAGTAATGGCTACATGCCTCTTTGACTCCTCGGCTTCTATATGTCCTTTCCTTTCTCTCCCCACCCCCTTTCCTGTTTCCTCTATCTGAAATGAGTTGTGCTGCAGCTGCAAATCTTTGATTAATTAATCAATGACTTCACAGCAGTAAATATATGATAAATGGTATATTCTCCCTCATCTTCTTTAGTTTTTCTTTCTCTTCCTACACTTCTAATTATGACAGATTTGAGAAGAGGCATCTATAGAGTGCCAACTCCATCCCATAATACTTCTGGTCTGGTCTGTTTTTGTTTGTTTGTTTGTTTGTTTTTGGTCATTGCTCCCAAAATGCAGAAATACCCCAATGAGGTTCATTTTTACATATTTATCTGAAGACAGCACACATCCCTAGAAAAATACATTCTTGGAAATTATGGTAGCTTGACATACCCTATATGTGTGGGTAAATGTCAGTGTTATGCACCTGGCATTTTTCTAGAAGATTATGCACAGAGAAGTGCCACAGATTGGGGTTAACTATTAAGAAGTGATGTGAGGGGTCTCAGGCTGTGGGAGAGTTTATTTAAGAAAGAGCATCCCCAACACTGGCAAGCACAATACTGCCTTTATGATCATGTCATTATCTTACCTATACAGTAAAATTAAAGTTAATTAATGAGATACAATGAATTCATTTTGGTGATCTAAATATCCGTGTTCCATTCATCATTAACATTCATTGCTTTGACTTATGTTACCCTTATGTTACCTGTGATGAAAGCAGTGTTATAAAGTCATAGCCTTGAAATGCTGCTTTTATTAGGCCTAGTAGTTGGGACTTACGAAAGAATAAATTCCCCAGAGAAGGACAGACAGACAGACAGATAGAAGGAGAGACTCTGGGTGAAAGCAAAACTTTTGGTTGAAGAGGTGCACCCAAAAGGAAATTCAGATCACAGATGCATGATCTTCCTCACACAGTACACAGACACATTAATGATCTTCTTATACCTTAACTTCTGTCTCTTAAATGCAAGAGGTAAGCTCCACACGTTGACTTTCTAAAGAGGAAAGGCCTCTGCTCATCTAATACTAAGCCTGTTGAACATAGCTAGACCTTCTTTCCCCAAATCCAGGGGAAAGACTATGTAAAGCTTGTGTAACTGATGACCAAACTGCACTGAAAATCTGCTGTTTTTAGATGCAGACTCTGGGGCTATGTGTGGGTGCTACAATCTGATTTGGAGGCCAGTTAAGGGTTTTAAAATGGATATTAATTTGATCTGGAACAATTTGTGCCCCATCTGAATTGATCTGTGACCCAGATTTGAATCCACTTGCAGACCTTCCATTGACTTGCACTGGAAAACCAAAATGATTATTAACTGCTTTGTTTTTCAAAGTTTAAAAAATTTGCAAACATGATATAACCTAAAGAGGGGAGTGGACCAGCCAAATTTTAGAAAATAGGCTTCAGGAATTTGCTCATGAGGCTCCTGTTGCTTTTTTAAATGTTTGGTTGCTTTTTAAAAAAAATGTTTCAAGCAATTTGTGCCCCATTCAGTTCACTTTGAGTTCTAGACACAAACTGTTTTATGAATTTACTCTGTTTCAGTCTGGATCCAAAGCTAGCCATTCTATTTCAATTCGGACCTTGCACAAATAGGTCTGAATCAGGCCAATTTGTTTAGTACTGTATCTTCCCATTTGTCCAAATTCAGTGCACCGTTCTGGCTGACTTAATCAAAGCCTGTGTTTTATTTCATCTTTTTTACATCACTAACATTGTGCTACCTACTCAGTAGGGGCACTGGTGGGATTGTGCAATAGTGTTGACTTGTGGTAGAAGTCAAGGTAGATGAAGAACTTGTTGACTTACCCATGTTTTCAGTAAGGAGGGGATTGATCTGTAGTCTGAATTTTGTAACTTTTAGGACTCAAATTACAACCATACCTTTTTGCTTTAAATTCAGATGGGTTTTCCCCTTCTCAGGGAATTCATTGCCTTTTAAAATAAAGAAACATGAATGCATTTGTTGATGTACCCTAGTATTAGCATTTTGATTGACACCCACTCTCTAGGGTCTCAAAGGCCTTCTCAATGACAATGCTAAATGTGGGGTCACATACATACAGAATGTTTGTCATTCCATTAATGTAAGGGTTGTCTCACATTTTTGAGACTTAGCTGACAGAGTAGCATGGTCTTCTTCAGAATAAAATAAAGCACATTCTGGAGATATACTCTCTCCTGATAACATACAGGGAAAAAAGGCGAGAATTGTGCTATACCAAGCTGTCCAGCACAGTCACCTGTATGATCTCTTGCTTTGAGGGGATCCCCTCAAAATTAGAATTCTGACAGGAAGGCTTTCTGAAAAATTCCACCAGATATAAAAATGCAGTTTTCCAGAGTGATGCTGTACCCAAATAAAACACCTCATAACGACGGATTTTCTTCATGAAACAGGTGTCCCAGCAAGAGGCATTCTCTGTGGAGACTTCTTCCGTAATGATTTTCTCTGACGAAGGTGCCGAAGACAAATATGTCTGGGCTTTGGCAGGTATCTAAAAAGCAATATCATGCTGTATGGCCTGCGAAGCACAGAATTCCTGCAATAAGGCAGGAAGTGGTCAGGGAACCATAGCAGCCAGTGGAAAGACGATGTTCCTCCTTTTTCTTCATATGTTGTATATCATGCAACATGGCTGGAATGGTCAGTGATGGGATGGTTATATAACACCTTGGCATGAGTAGTAGTAAAAATGCGAGTGCCAAGCTGCTGTTTGTCCATGCGCATGAGTGTGGATGCCCACACAAGCACCACGCTGCCGTTTGCCCATGTGCACGAGTGCACCCGCGCCCACACAAGTGCCCCACCACTGCACATGCACATGAGCGCAGGGGGTGCCCCGCCTTCCCCAACTGGTCCGCGGGGTGGAAAAGGTTGGGGACCCCTGCTTTACTGGGCCTTTGATGATATAGGAGGGGTTGGATCCTTGTGAAATCATAATGCTTGGGGCAGGCAAGGGTTGGTACTGGGTATGGGACAGCTGCTAAGCCTTCTGGTTGTGGTGCAGTCCACACTGCACCACAGTGGTGTAGATCACACATTGAGTCCAAGTAGTACATTCTCCTGCTCTTTTGCCTAGTCCCTTCCTCTCACTCTTGGGCTCTTTCGTATACCACTGTTGCATTAACAAATGGCACACAGGACAAAAATAGATGTTAGAGGTCTGTGATGAGAGTTGAAAGTATATCAGTGTTTGCGAGGTATGACTGGGGTAGTCTTTAATCTTTGGCAAATCCAGCTTCGAAGGAATCCTGTGCTCAAATCCTGAAGGCCAATCACAAAATGAAGGAAATAAATTTGTCTATTCTGGAAACAGACAGAAGCTTCTCCTTTTACATTCACATACTATTAGCCCTTGAGGATTTTCCTGTTCTAAGCACAGGCTACTCATACTGTCTGTTTCTGTCCATACAAATCCCTTTGCTGGGAGCTATAACTAAGACAACATTTCAATATGGAATCTTGAGACCAACTGGGGAAGGGTAGAGACAGGTGCCCAGGTTTAAAACTACAAAATCATACTAAAACATGAAACTTTCTCTTCTTGCAACACCGCTTCTTCTAAAAATCCAATAGAAACCCGAGGAATTGCAGCAATTCTGTGAGAACTCAGTTGGCTTGGCACCGCTGAGGCCTGATTGCCATGCTGGTTTGTGTTCCCGGCCCATTCTACTGCAGGCTTCTTTCTCTGCTCTAGAATGCTGAATTCCCCCAGGCATCCTGTATCTTCTCTAACATTTTTACAATCTTCACTGTAAAGTTTTACAAACCAGGATGGGGATGTGTGTATATGTGTAGCCCTGGAAGTATGGGGTGTAGTTGGGGGCAAGAGTGCAATGCACTTCTGCTGGAAATAATTTCCCTTTGGTACTAATGTTTAATTATAATGCAAACTGCATGTACCATTATGTTTATGTTAACAGCAGGGTTTTTAAAAAGGGATGTCATAAAATATTATGAGGTTTCTTCCCATTATTTGACCAAAGGGATGTATTAAAGGCTCGCTACACAGATATAGGCCAACAAGTATTTCATAGGAAGAGATAAATATTTATTTATTTATTTATTTATTTATTTATTTATTTATTTATTTATTTATTCACTATACAAATTATAATCGGCTAATTTTTTTTCTCTTAAGAAAAGAAAGGTAATGGAAATGCAAAATTAAACACTTTTTAAACTGTTGAGTTCAATGTAAGAATGAAGCATTTCCCATTCATATTAGCTAGAGATAGAAAAAGTGATGAACCACTAGGTAGGACTACCAAGTCAGCAGCAGCAGCATCCTGTTGCTTGCCTGATGTCAGGGCCAAATCTGAAACCACAAGACCATATGATACCACTGATGTCACAGAGGTGAGACATGCCAAGGGTTGGCACTAGAGATGGGAGCAAATTAAAAAATGGTGATTTGTTTTGATTTGCGATTTGTTGAGGTTAACGACTCAATGAATACAGATATACTGTACTAATATCCTTCGATGAATCGTATTCACTTAAAATGGCTATAAAACTGGCTCCTATGCATCAATAGTCACAAAGAGGACACCCCCAGGAAAGCTCCCTCCAGGTACTTAGAGAATCCGGAATCATAACGGTGTCTGTGTCTTTCCTCAACACGCCTGCCAAATTTGGTGAAGATTGGATATCAGACATCCGAGTTATTCACCCACAAATTGGGTCCCCTCAGGAGAGTTTCCCACATGGCACAGAAGCCCATGGTATTGAGGGAGTTATTTTTGGCCCCAGAAGAATGAGAGGTCTTTGGCACTGAGAGACATGCATGAGGCATTGAGTTTATCTTCAGCAACATTACAAAAATAAAACAACAAACCCCCCAAAATCTACCATTCTGCCTACCGGCCACTGATCAGCTGATCGGAGGGTGCTAGGCAGCCACACACCCCGTAGCCAGCCACCCCCACAGACTACCCACCCACCCCCTTCTTTTCCCTACCTTAACCACCCCCCAACACCCCCTTACCTTAATCGCTGCTGCCAAGGTCTCCTTCTGGCCTCCCAGATACACATGTAAAAAGGGAGACTGGCTGCCCTTTGCAAAGATGGCAGCTGCGGCTTCATTTAGGATAGGGAAGCTGCAGCAGCCATCTTTGCAAAGGGCAGCCTGGTTTCCCTTAGCCTGCCTTCTCTATCCTAAGTGAAGTTGCAGCTTCCATATTTACAAAGGGCAGCCAGTCTCCCTTTTATCTTGGGTGGGGCTAGTGAGCACTGCAGTCAGTCATCTGGAGACCTGCATTTTGCCTACATTTTCTTTTGGGGAGGTCTGACTTAAGGGCCTCTCCCATGCTGAGTTTCCAGTCTGTGGAGATGTCCAAGGGCCCATTTCAACTTCCAAAAGATGGTAGCGGCAGCTATGTCACTGTTCAGGGCTTCCCTCCATTACTGTCACTTCTGCAGTTGCTGCTTCCATCAGATAGTCTGTGCACAGTAGATGAAGTTCATCCAACTGAAGAAGCTACTTGAATGAGAAGTGCAACGTTTCAGCCTAATAAGAAAGAAGTCCAGTTTCCATGACTCAGTTTCCAGATAACCTCTCCTCGATGACTGAGAATTCACACATATAGATGAAGTTCAATTTACAATATATGCTGGAGAATTAAAAGGAGGAGGTGTCCTTCTCACTGAATTTGCCCTCACCAACCAATGAGTATTACTCACTCTTATCCTCATTCTGTACACTTCTCCTCATCCCCTATTCATTCTTAGAGTGAGATTCTGCCTAGTGCCTCATCTTTCTTACTCCAGCACTTCACCCAAAGGAATGAGTGAAAATATTTGGAGTCCTTTAAACTCTGTTCCCTGCTACCACTCCCCAAAAGAATTCTTAGAAGTGGGGAGGTCATTGAGTTTTCCCAGCTCAAATGGTGTCTGGGTGGAAGAGATGAATTGAATGCTTCCCTGAGGGGCCTAGGTTAGATACATCTACATTTGGAAAAATTAACCACCAAACTACGCTTAGCTAAAGGGATAAAACATTTGGATTTTTTTGCAACTCACTGTCACCCATTCATTGTTTAGATGAATGGATTAGATAATAAGGGACCTGCCCAAGCATATGTATTTATTGGTCTTTATACTACTTGGAATACAACTACTGTATAGTTTTCCCAGGAAAACCTCAATATAAGTTTTTGGATATGACTCTGCCATAGGGAAAGGGAGGGTGGGAGGAAAGAAGAGGATAGAAATATATTAATGTATGTGTTGAATAATATTGTTAATCTTGCCATCATTGATTTTTTTTAAAAAAAATAGGGTGGAAAAAAGGCAGTCTGCACCTGCCTTTTTCTTTTTTCTTTATTTTCTTCCTCTTCTTCATTTGTTCTCTGTAACGTTTGGATACATGCAGAGCCACACAAACACACAGAAAAACCTATTTTAATGTAAAAGCAAGCAGCCCAGATAAATTTGTTGGAACTTTTCTCAGTGCGATCAGATGGCAAGAAAGGTGTGCATCTTTTCAGACTCAAAATGACCCTTCTGACCATTGGGAAATCCCTCCAGCCTGACCCCAAAAACTAGTAGCCCCACTGCTAGACCAAAAAAGGTCCAGCTTGAATATGGATTGGGATTGGGCAAAGCAGCCATTCTCAAGCTTGTTTTGGCCACGGCCATAAACATATTTATTTATTTATTTATTTATTTATTTATTTATTTATTTATTTATTTATTTATTTATTTATTTATTTATTTATTTATTTATTAGCCATGCTGAATCCAGATTGTATTAGTCATATAACGAGGCTTATAAGGTGGTGTGTGAAGATTTTTTTTCTAGTCTCTGGCCCCCTTCAAATGTGCCAGGCTGCCCATCTGTGGGGGCCACATGGCATCCGTTGAGATTGGTCAGGGTAGAGCACAATTGTTCATCTGTCATGTGATTGCCAGGAAACAGCTCACACTGGATTATGCCACGGGGGGGGGAGAAATGGGAGCTATACGTCCATGTGATCACACCTTTTGACTCTACGTGGTGGCGCTGTGGGCTAAACCGCAGAAGCCTGTGCTGCAGGGTCAGAAGATCCGGCAGTCGTAAGATCGAATCCACGCAACGGAATGAGCACCCGTCGCTTGTCCCAGCTCCCGCCAACCTAGCGGTTCGAAAGCATGCAGATGCGAGTAGATAAATAGGGACCACCTCGGTGGGAAGGTAAACAGCGTTCCGTGTCTAAATCACACTGGCCATGTGACCACGGAAAGATTGTCTTCGGACAAAAACGCTGGCTCTATGGCTTGAAGAGCGGGATGAGTGCCGCCCCCTAGAGTCGGACACGACTGGACAAAAATTGTCAAGGGGAACCTTTACCTTTACCTAATATAATCAAGAATGCATTTTGGGCACACTGCATCCTAGTTACAGCCCTGAGAACTGGAACCACTTCCTGGGCCACTGAGAGTGAAAACCGACATAACAGCAAGTCAGGTAAATGGACCCAGAATTCTTGTAAAACCTAGCTAATAGGTAACATACAGTATATCTAACAGGTAATATACAGTATATGTAACTGGTAATATGGAATCCCAGAGGCAAGGAATTTCCCACTGCATATAAAATTAGCTTTTCAGTGGCCAAATAGGCAGCAAAATGAGGCCAACAGTTGTTGCCATTCCCCTTTTGGCTTCATTCTTCCCCAGCTGACAACCACCTTTTCCAGACCCTGTATCGCTCCAAGGGCTTATTGAAGACTCACTACATGTCTATAGGGAGATTTCTGTCTTCAGATTTGCCCAGCTCAGCACACACACCAGCTGTCCTCTCTCCTATCTCTTTTCCTTGTCCCTTGCTTGTTGATATGGCTGCAGCTTGGAAGCACAGTTTACTTTGGGCTGAACCAGCGACCTCTGGCATGAGCTGGAAGTGGATTAAAAGGGGAGTCCTGACTTTAAAGCTACCTCTCACACCAGAATCATATCTTCCCCTTGTCCAGTGCCAATCACCTCGGTATAAGTCTTGCTATGTAGAGACCTCTAGGAGCACAGCAATTCCCTGATACCTTGAGACTTGACAGTCCACTAATGGGGCTTGTATTTGTGTAGACATAGGCAGGATTGCACATTAAACTGCAATCCACACAGTTGTCTGGGAATATGTCCTGTAGCATTTTGACATGCATAGGATTGCAAGGTTTTGCTTGATCATGCCTAATACTATATAATTGTAAGGATTACAACTAGAAGCATGTGTATGAAGCCCCGTGAAGGCTCAGAAGCACCGTGTCAATGTTCATTATGCCTGTCCAGACCATTTACAAGCAGATAAAGTGTGGAATCTCAGTAAAGATTTCTGACCTGGATAGAAGCTCTGAAAGAAATACTATCTGAGATTGTCATGAGTAGGTTGTACTGAGGTTATACTGAGTATCAGTGTAACCACATTGTTTGTTTGTTTGTTTGTTTGTTTTGATTTGATTTGTATCCTGCCCATCTGGTCTATGCAACCACTCTGAGCAGCTTCCAATATAATACGAACAATTAATAAAAACACATAGTTACATAAATCTACAAATGAAAATGTGGAAACCAAGAAAATATAGTAAAAATAAATAAAGGGGAAATGAGAAGAGAGAATCAAGTAATCACCAATTAAATAAATAAAATAAAAAAGCATGTAGATTGCTATTGTTGGGTGAACTTGTCTTTAGAAAAGAAAGAAAGAAAGAAAGAAAGAAAGAAAGAAAGAAAGAAAGAAAGAAAGAAAGAAAGAAAGAAAGAAAGAAAGAAAGAAAGAAAGAAAGAAAGACAGACAGACAGACAGACAGACAGACAGACAGACAGAGACAGACAGACTAGGTGGTGTTTCAGAACTGAGGGTTTCTTCTCAGTGGGTACATCAGCAGTGCCTACGAGTCTTATGGGGTGTGTGTGTGAATCATTTGAAATCTTCTCTTTGAGACAGATCAAAAAGGAAGTCTTTATAATTTTTGGAAATTCTTTCAAGAAGACAAAGTGACAGACTCTCCCAGGGTTCCACAAGGCTGAGGATCTTCAACTTACTGGTTCAACATGCCTAATGTCAGCAGGTAGATAAGGTTGTACCTGATCACCTTTCATCTGTGAACTTCAGAGCAGCAATTTACAAACTCAAACAGAAAAACATTTTTCAGAATTTCCACCAATTAACTGGAGTTTTTGCAGATCTTCCTTTACAAACATTGCCCTTGAGTTTAAAGACTAGGCCCCAGTACACACTGTAAATAGTATATAGTAAATTTTATTATCCATTTATTATGTGGGTATTCCATCTTCTCAGATATGTGAAGAACTAATAGCCTGTGAGGGACTGGCAGGGGAACGACCAGAAGACTATGTTTTATCCTTAAGGATTACATTTGTTTAGCCCAGACTCCTCAGAACTCTTCTTCAGAACTGAGTTTTATAGCCCAGGACTCTGTTGTAGAAGACTCTGTTCTAAACAAGAAGAATATTAACAATTCTCAAGGCATTCCCATGTCTTCAGAGCTAACCAGTCATAATTTCAGTAGAACTAGCCATCATGCAAATTACCAAATGCAGGCCAATTCAATTAGCAGCCTGGATTCCATGGACCTATTAATGCCAGTTTTTCAGCATGAGGATCTGTGGGTTGGAAATGTTTGGGTCCAAGCATATATGGCACTTATCCATGGTTGGGTTTCTTTTGTTTTTTATTTGCACATTCTTTGTTTTCCTGCCATTCACTTCTATGGGACTTCCGTAGGAGACTTTTTTGGTTGTGCAATTCTTTGAACCTACTGGAAAGTAGGAAGGATGAGATGTTCCTTATTCAAACAGCATCCCAAATTCGAACACTGACAGGCACGCATCTTCTCTGGAGCAAATCTATTTTACCTGCTCTAAGAAGGATAAATTACTTTTACTTTCTCTCCCTGGAACTCTTTCTTCCTGTTACGTGGTAGGGAGAGGGGGAAAGAACATGCCTCCAAGGGAGATGACATTTTAAAATCTCAACTTATGAGTTCACTTCATAGCAAAGTGGATATAATTTGGAATCAGAGTTGTGCATTTGGACTTTTGGAATTACATCAGGCTCAAATTTTTATACCAGCAAGGGACATGCTGTAGAGTTATGAACAGGATTCTTTATCTAGCTGTGCCACCTGAGAGTGTTAAATTACAAAATAATTTCCAAGTTCTATGATAAAATATGAGAAAATATCTCATGTTCTAGGGAAACTGTCCATAGCCAGGGTCAGCTTTAACATTGTCAGTGACATCATAGAATTATACAAAAGAACTTATCACAAAAAGAAGTTGTTTCTCTGCCTAGAGTTTGCTGTTGTTCTTGTTGAGGTATCTCCAAATGACAAAATCTACCACAAGTTAAGCTGTCTTTCTCCCCCTCTGTCTATGAAATGCAGCTAAGTACATCATGTATCAAGAATTTATTTTTATTAGAAAGTCAACATACATTGTATTCTCGAAGGGTTTCACGGCCGGGATCTGATGGTTGTTGTGGGTTTTTTGGGCTCTTTGGCCATGTGCTGAAGGTTGTTCTTCCTGATGGTATGTATTGGAACCACAAAATGCAGCATTCACACCAGAATCAAAGAACATGAGAGACACTGCAGACTAAAACAACCGGAAAAATCAGCAGTAGCTGAACATACCCTAAAACAAGCTGGACATGAAATTTTTTTTCAAAACACTGAAGTACTGGATAACACTAGGAATCATTATGTTAGACTGCACAGGGAAGCCATTGAAATCCATAAACACCAACAGAGTTTCAACAAAAAAGAGGAAAGTCTAAAACTTAATAAGGCCTGGCTCCTAGCACTGGAAAATACAGCCTGCAAAAGGTCAATGAACTCTACCCAGCCACAAGGACCAGGGATCATGGCACACGAAAGACCAGCTAAAGACACCCATCAATCACAGTGACAGATAATCTCCCCCCTCATCACAGCAATACACCCACAACAAAAACGCGCTGATCACCATCGTTACCCTATCTCCTGAAAAGGACAAAAGCTGTTCCCACAGCTATAAATACTCAACCACCCAACAAACAGCAACAGAGTATGGACAGAGTTCCTACAACTGTTCCTCTGAAGATGCCGGCCACAGAGACTGGCAAAATATAGGAAAAACAACCTTCAGGACACAGCCAAATAGCCCAAAAAACCCACAACAACCATCAACATACACTGTTTTTGTCTTAGTTGAGAGAAGAAATTGCAAAACGAGCAAGACAAGTATGAAGAAATTTCTTGTACACATAGAAGAGTCTAAGGGACAGTGCTGAGGTCTCGGCCCATCTATTGCATCTCAGCATAATTTGAATCATTAGGCAGCATTCTCTCACAGATCAGGTGCAGCATTGTGCTGCAACCAGATGACTCTGCGTGATCTCCAGCTTGCCTACTGTTGCGTTCCAGAGAACGACACTCACACATGCAAAAAAAGAGGTTCTGGATACCTCCATGAACAACAGGTTTTTTAAAAAGCCTAACCACTTGTGCAAAAATACTGTTGTGCAAGCAGTACAAGCAAACAGGATGTTTCTACTCCTGCTTTTCAATGTAGCGGCCTTCCACAAACCAGTGTCCTCCGAATGTGTTGGGTGGCAACTCCCATCATCCTTAGTCATACTGGCTAAGGAATTATGGTAGCTGTAATTCCAAAAATCTAGAAGGTGCCAAGTTGGGGAAGGAAGGAGTAGTTCATCACAAATGTAACAACCCTCCCCTCATAACTGCGTACAAGCTTGTTTTCTCAATTTGACCCTGAATGTGTATATGTTTCCATGTAACTGAGATCAGTACAAAGATCAATCTGCCCCTTAATCATGATATCATTCTGTCCACTATCACACCACTATCAACATTTGCCAGAAAGTTTCACTCTTCTCTTAGACTTTGCTGTGTTTGAAGGTTGTCTGAGGTGCAGTTCATTTACATTTCAGGCATTTCTGTAAGGCTCTCTTGGCAGAGTTATAAAGTGTTACTGCGTCACAAAGTCAGAACGGTACCCATGGCTGCACTATTCAAATTTATTTGATTAGAAACCTGCAGGCCTTTCCCTTCTGTTCATCATAACTGATGGCCAATGCAGTAGGGAGGCCTCAGAGGGTGAGAGCACATCAGCTGACAGAATGCAATCAGGGAGATAAAATACAAGTTGCTAGTAAGCTTTTTACTGGGACAAGGATCTGTCTGGCCCTGTCTGTCTCCTGCTACTAAATCTTGATTTAAACTTCTTCTGAAAGCTTTTGGAGTCAACATTACCCTTTTCATTCCCATTTCTAAAGGTGGCTTTCATTTCAAATGGTACAAGTGAAGGTTGAAACTAAAGGTTAACTGAATACTCTGAAAAATTGATACATGTCTAAATGCAAATGTAACTAAGGTGGTGGGTCTCCAATCTCTTAAGTATGAGTGTATCGCTTTTATGTGCTCTGTAATAATAATAATAATAATAATAATAATAATAATAATGATGATGATGATGATGATGATGATGATGATGATGATGATGATGGTGATGATGATGATGATGTCATTGTACTACCTGAGAAGGATTTGGAGAAGCACTGGGTTAATCTGTAGTATTCTGCCACTAGAAACAAATGAAGTGCCCTGGGGACCCAATATGAACACCAACTGCACAGCTTCCTAGCACCTGTGGTTCTCTGTGAAATAAAAGACATATTAAGCACTGGAGAAGAAACAAAATTGGAAATCCCCAGAAGTGGATGAAATCCTTGCCTTTTGGTGGAAAAGAATGACTTAAGCACACTTATACTTGTCTGGATTTTGTAACAAAGCCCTTGGCAATCCAGATCTTATTCCCGAATCTGGTTTGATTCTATCAACTACTGACCTATCATCTGTTTGCCTGCAGTTAGCATCAATTACTGTATTTCCCCAGATATTCATGGTTTTCTCAAGTGCACCTGCATCCCAACAGAGGACTGCATTAAGAAACCCTACAGCTGCAAGGACTTGCTTGCTACTGGTTTGTTGTTGTTCAGATGAACATGGCAAACTTAAGAGCAATGGAAATGTTGAGAGAAAAAATAAATAATCTTTGTAGAGGCAATTTGTTTCTTCATGCAGTACTCTGTTCATTTAATGTAAAAGGGAGCACCTCTTGTAGGCTGTTTTATTTCAGTTTTTCCCATTGGACAGCACCTGGAGGCAAAAGGATAAGGAGGCGAAAGAGCAGCCCAGGCTGGGCAAGGAGGTTTACAGCAGGGATGAGGCAGAGTAAGCAGAAACAGCCAAGGTGACTGAGCAAGAAGGCTCATGGTAGAAGGTGACAGAAAAGGAGAGGGAGGGGAAAGAGTGGGGCTGGCAAGGTATTAGTTGGAATATGAATGACTGTGCGGTGGTTTTGTGGAGATGGATGAATAAAAGCAATGAATGAGGGAAAACATGGGTGGATACAGAAGATCCACATTCTTCTCATTCATTTAAAGAGATACTCAGCATTTCTGAGGCTCTCTTTTGGAACACAACAGAAGGAAAGCAACAATGAATATACGTGCGTCTTCCATTTTGTTTTTCATTCTTCCCAACCCCAAAACCTCATCCCCAATGGGGAATGTCCAGAGCACTATGATGATCTGAATCCACTGATCCTGGAGTGCCACTGATGCCAGACTAAATGTCCAGTTGGTCCAGTATGTACATATTCTGATCTCCCAACAAGCCGGGTACTGTTAATGCAGCCTCCTCCAAGGAAAAATATTAAGTAGTTTAAAGTTTTATTATCCAGAGCACCATCACTAATCTACACCACATGCAAGCTGAAGCCTCCGACAACTTATATACTTCAGACTAAGTAGTGGATCAGAGCTCAGGCCCCCCAAAATCTGTGGGCCTTTCACTTCTTATAAAATATCTATTCCTTGGTTCTGTATTATTTTTATAGTGATTATGCCCCACCATTTTGTCTTACCTCACCCTAGTCCTTCATTAGATATTTTATGCAGTGGTTTGCTTTTCTCTTATTAATACAGAACGCACAGCAACTGCTTGCTATTTAGTGCTGCACTTTGCAGTCATGCAGACAGGTCTGTTTTATTCTTCTTCCCTAGAATTTCTTCACTAATCTTTCTGAAGGCTTTAAATTACACTCGAGTTTTGTGACTAGCCACGATGGAAGGCAGAGTCTGAAAATAACATTGCCAAAATTCATGTATACCTGTAGAATGTGGATGTGTGCCTCTATGGGGCCCACGGCGGCTGTATTCTTCACACAAAACTCTCTAATAAAACCGAGATGAAAACGGCTCCCTCTTTTGACATAAAAATAAAATACACTCTTGCAACACAAAGCTATGATGTGAATATTTAAGACATTGGAGTTGTAGGATATTCTTCTGTTTAAATAGAAGTCTTATTGAAAAAGGGCCAGTGAACTTTATGTGTGTAAATACCTCAGGGTTTTGAAGTGGTGAACCACAATATTGTGCCAGGGATTGGAAGTAGTGTATTTGTCCTATGGTGGATCTCTCATTTCTATTATTAAGAGTGGGGTTTCTTTTCTTTTCTCTTTAAAATTGGCTTTGGAAGAAGAGGAGCACACCACCTCAGGAGCTCCATGCGATTAATCTAGAGCTGCTGACTATTGCTTCTCCTCTGTTGTGAACAAACAAAGGAGGCTCCATAGTCCTTCTTTATGGATATGGAAGTAATTTTGAAGAATTGGTTACATCCATGGCATAACTTAGACAGTGAGAAAATGACTCCTT
The DNA here is from genome assembly GCF_051106095.1 of Pogona vitticeps. Taxonomy (NCBI): domain Eukaryota; kingdom Metazoa; phylum Chordata; class Lepidosauria; order Squamata; family Agamidae; genus Pogona; species Pogona vitticeps. The sequence continues at coordinate 99,225,974 of NC_135786.1, forward strand.
GCATAAATTGTTGTATAGCACAGGGGAACAACGTCCAACTGGTGCATGCAAGCATTCCCCTTTCTGACAGTTCTGGGGCTATGGAAAATAAAGTTTTTGCATTGATTACAGCAGCTTTCCTGCTAGACTTTGATATTTCGCCGTGTGTCTTTGAAAACAGCACTTCCTCCTTGGAGTCATATAGCTGTGGCATGTAAAATACCAGCTGAGGAGATCACCCACCTCTGGTGGCCTTGCCTGCTGTGATACAATAATGCATGAAGCAGGATAAGTTACTGATGACACCACAAATCCAAGCATGTCATTTTAAAAGGTTTGCCTCATCGTGCTGACTGATATACAGATACGAGCAGCAGTGCCCACTTTAGGATCTCTGGGAAGTTTGATTTTTTTTTTCCCCACCGGAAGAGGTGTCAAGCTGTTTATCACAGTTGCAATACTTCATGTTTCTGCACACAGTTAAGTGTTCTTACACAGGCCTCATCTGGAAAATATAGGAGAAACACCAGGCTCTTACAATTCCCATATAAAATGGCATCTTCCTGGAAGAGAACCCACTGGAAAGGATATTAAGTCATTAAAGAATTTGGTATTGCCCTGCACAAAGCAATGAGTGAAACAAAAAGGAGGAATGTCTCTTGGATCTTATTTTCACAGGGAGCTAAGGAAAATTTGGAGATACAGGAGGATGTCTCCGTGGCAAGTGTCCACCTGGAAAGACTCTGGAAACGTCTGATAATGAGAAAACTTGCGAGACTCATCACTTCCCTAGTGCAGTTGAAGATGTTATTAGCAAACTCACAAAATAAGATTACGAAGCTTATCTCCCTTCTGCAATGGAGAATCTGTCAAAGAAAGAACAGCAAGGTGTGCCTATGATATCTACCCGAATTCCTAAATTGAGCACACATGGCCTTGATGAGATGGGTTCATTTCTCCTGGTCACCTGATTAGCCAGAATGTGTGGTCTTGACAAAACTAGGGCATTCCTCATAAACAGATGATTAGCTTCGAAGTTTGGCAAGCAGCCCACCCAGAGATTTACATGGCTATGCTAGATGCTTTAGGTGGCCATCCTTGGAACTCCACCCCAGAAAGCCTGAAGGAAAAGAACCATCTCAAAAAAGGAAGTGAGTCTCAGAAAACTGGAAAAAAATAAAGAACCTAAGCGTGCTGGATAGCTCAGTCATTGAAGTATCTGGCTGCTGAGCCAAAGGTTGGGAGTTCCATTCTCCACTGCATTTCCTGTGAGTACAACCAGCCTTTGTGGTCTTGGGCAAGCTGCAGAGTCCCCAGGATATCCCCAGAAGAAGGAATGGTAAATTACGAGTATTTCTGAGTACTCTCTACCTAAAAACCCTGAAAAGTAGCTCATAATAGACTAGATGGCACAGGATTATTATTTAAAGAAGCCAGCCCCAAAAGTAGACCCAAACATCAAAAGTGATTCTTGTACACTAGTTAAAGTCTTCAATGTTACAGTCTCTCCCTTATTTACATTGCATCTTGTGTTTAAAAAAGCAAGCAAGGAGGTTATGAACAGTGGCTAGTATTTGCATGGGTGGGAAAGAAAAAGCTGATAGACCATCCTTCTCATGTCTTAGAATTGTCACTAATACTCAATTGGGAACAGTTGACAGTTCATGAATGGAACAGGAGAATGCCCCCTCAAATTTTGGGGGTAAGGCATCACTGTTTCAGCCCATGAGTTCCCCCTGATTAGAAGCTAAATTGAGCCCCCTACTATTCTCATTGACATAACAATTAAAATTTGAATAACCCTTTCCTGCTGAAAATGACCTCCCCAGTTACTGTATCACCACAGACAATAAACACTGGAAAAGACCATAAGCTGATGGTCAGCTAGAAAGCATAATTGAACTCCCCACCAACGCAACACAAACTGCAGCATTCAAGCAGATTTCTCCACTGGTTCAGATTAATTATCTAGCTAGGGGCCATATTTCCTACAAGCCTCCACAGAGAGAATTGTGTGCTGAATAATGTAGGAGAAATAATAGCACTTTCTACTGGAGGTGTGTCCAAGAACAGAGAGGTACAGCCTGTGGCTGCTGTAGAATTTTAAGTCACAATCTTCTTAAGAACTGCACAACCAGCAACCAAAAATGACTAAGATGTTTCATCAAGGGCCTATATAAGACAGCTCACTTGATATACAACCATGTTTCATATCAGCTGATTGTACCACTCTCCAAAAAGACTCGCTAGTCCATCCGATGAAAATCTCCCAACCCATGTCATCTTCCTCTGACACATTGGTAAGCTGTGGGATAGAAATATCAAAGCTAGAACCCCATTCACACATATATTTTCCTATTGAACAGGACAAGTCTTATTTCTTACTAAATATACACAGCATGGGACTGCACAGCACAAACCCTATTGTGTACCCATATAAACTGCCAGGTCAGTGAAAGTTAAGATGGATCTGATCTTGGATGAGCAAGCTGACCTGGCTTGCATTACAGAGATCTGGTTGGACGCAGCTGGGGGAGTTAGTCTTTCTCAACTTTGCCCATCTGGGTTCTTTGTGCAGCAGTAGGCCAGACCTGAGGGGTGGAAAAGAGGAGATCATCATCATCATCATCATCATCATCATCATCATCATCATCATCATCATCATCATCATCATCATCATCTTAGAACTGCAGAGCTGGAAGGGACGTTATGGATCACCTAGTCTAGCCCCTGTCAAGAAGACACAGTGGGGAATTACTCTCCTAACCTCTGTCTCCCCAGCCAAACGCCTAAACCACTAAGCTATCCAGCAGTATATTGAGAGAGGGGCTGGTTGAATGGGTTAGGGGAGTGGTGAACGTCTCTGTGGAAGAAAGCAGGGTACCAGAATGCCTAAAGGAGGCAGTAGTAAGACCTTCATTTAAAAAGCCTTCCTTGAAGCCCACTATATTGGACAATCATTGGCTAGTCTACAATATTCCATTTCTGGCCAAGTCTTGGAGAGTGTTCTGGGGTTTCCAATCCAGAGCTTCCTCAGTGAAGTGGATTATATAGCTCAGTTTTAGTGTGGCTTCAGACCTATTTTCAGAACAGAGGTGGCTTTAGTCACCTTGGCAGATGACCTATTCTAGGAACTGAACAGGAGGAGTGTGTTCTTCTTGGTTCTGCTGGACCTCTCAGTGGCTTTTGATACCATCAACCATAATTTTCTGGGCTGTCTCTCTGGGATGGTTCTTGGAGATACTATTTTACAGTGATTCCAATCTTTCCTGAATGGCCAGACTCAGAAGGTGGAGTTCAACACCCTGACTTTTGTCTGTGGCATCTCTCAGGGCTCAGTCCTGTACCCCATGTTATTCAACATTTGCATTAAACTACTGGGAGAGATTGTCCAGAGTTCTGGGGTTTGGTGCCATTAGTATGCTGGTAATACTCAACTCTCTCTCTCCTTCCCATCTGATTCCAAGGAAGCTGCCCTGTGCCTAGACCAGACCAGCATATGTTGTCATTGACAGACTGGATGGGGGTTAACAAACTGATTTAATCCAGACAAGACAGAGGTGGGTCCTGATCAGTTAAAAAAACCCTCACAAATCAAGGAATATGGATATAGTCTGTACACTCCTCCAGAAAAGTTAGGTTCACAGCTTGGGTATGCACCTGGAGTTTGGATGTAGAGGTTGCAGCAGTTGCCAGGAATGCATTTGCACAGCTGAAGCTAGTGCACCCACGGCAGTCATTCCTTAAATATGTTTGACCTGGCCATAGTGAGACATGCAGTAGTTACATTCCATTTAGAGTATGGTAGTGTGCAATATGTGGGTCTGAAGAGCGCCTGGAAACTTTAGCTGGTTCAAAATGCCACAGCCAGACTGCTGACTGGCACTGGTTGCAGGGAGCATATAATTCCCATATTACAGCATCTTCACTGGCTGCCAGTCATTTTTTTCAGGTCCTATTCACAGTGCAGGTGTACCTATAAACCTATACAGCTTGGTCCAGGCTACATGAAGGATCATATCATCACACATGAGCCTTCTTGGTTTTAAAGAGGAGGCCCTTTGCTTGGTTCTACCACCTTCCCAAGCTCATTTGGCAAGGACAAAATGGATGGCCTTCTTAGTGGTTGCTCCCAGGCTTTGGAATGCACTGCCCTGAGAACCCAGGTTGATCTCCTCCTTCTGGTACTTCCATTGTCAGGCAAAGACCTTTTCTTTTCAGGAAGGCTTTAAAACAATACGTATTTCCGGAATAATGTGTTTATTAAATTTGAGATCTTTTTTTTAATGTTTTAACATTATTTTAAATCCTGGTTTTAATTCTGAGGCATGTTCAATTGTTATTAACATAGAATTTATATGGTATTTTAATACTGTTGAGATTGTTGTATAGTTTTAGTTGTTGTGAGCCACTTTGGATTCCCTATGGAGAGAAATGTGACATGTAAATAATATAAAGAAACAAGCAAACAAATTTAGTGGGGCGTCCTTCTGTGTAGATATGTATAGGATTTCACTGCGAGCCTTTCTTTTGTCTGGCTGATTTGTGTAGAGGCTTGGCAAATGCCAGTTTCAAGTATGTTCACACTAGTGTGAGCCCAGGTGATGGCACCAAAGCCTTCACCTACCTCATGGATTAATCTGGAGCTGGCCTCCTAAATCCCAAATGCAACCATCAGTTTCCTCAGTCCCAAGCACCCAAACATTGTCTTGAATCAAGAATTCCCCCCTTGTGTCTGCTAGAGGACATCAGGGGCAAATTCTGCCATGTTTGGGGACCTCCCAGCATCTCTCCCTCGAACTTTCCCCCCCTACAATTTGACACAGGAAAGTGCAAGAGAGTCTTTTCAATTTAAAAAAAAATTGAAAAATTGTGCTGAGGATTGAGGGCCTTCTACGGTCTAGGGGGTCCAGTGCATGTCTGGCCCTTGGGCTTTTAGTAGCTTCCCACTCTCCCAGCAAAGGCTGATATGCAAGGTTGTTTGCAACAGCGAACGAACAATAATTTTCAAAAATCTGTCTTTGCACAAGCTAAATAGCCATTATTTCACCATTTGCCAAATATACTTTTGGCAGGTATAAAAGTACATAGCTCGAATATTCCCCAAACTGATACATTATGCAGGCAGTAGGGAGCAATGTTTATAAATCTCCTCAAGATTATTAGCTAAAGACGCTGCCAAGCCGTCTTCTCTGCAAAGCAATGCAAAGGAAGAAAGCTGCAGCCAGGACATTTAGTTGGGAAAGTTTGCTACACATCCTGACAGCCTTAACTGAATGCAGGCTGGTAGAGCAGAATTAATTCCTTTAACACTATAAATGCAGCAATCATGATCGCATTGCATCAGGGCAATGTTGACGTGGCATGTGAGATTGTTCTGAAGATTGTTCCAACTGTGGCTGCCTCAGCCATTTGGTTAGCTAATTTGGTGTAGAAGATACAGTGGTAGATTAAGACCCCAAAGACCTAGCTTCAACCCTCCACTCAGCCATGAAAAGTCATTTGGGGGGTGGCAATGGTAAAACCACTCCTCACATAGCTTGGGAGTCCTATTAGCGCTGCCATAGTTCAGATGAAGCTTGATAGCACATAGTAACAAAGTCTGTTGCAAGTAGATTCATTACAGGCTGTTAAGAGTTTCTTGGTTTCAGAGGGTGACCAATGAAGAATTTGTTTGTTTTTTGCAACCTTGCATGCTGCCTTTAGTATGTATGGCTGGGAGGGGCTTTTCTGGGTTGGGATAACTGTCAATCTGTCTGGTACTGGCCAGTCATTCCTTCCTGCCTCTGATTCAAAGACAGCCCCACCTCTCTGCTCTGTCCGCCCCCCCCCCAAGAATTTACTGGAAGTCAGTGAATTTGTTGAGCCCTGTTGCTGAAAGTCACTCAGCCATGTTTGCCAGTTTGCTATTTAATCTGTTCGGTTGTAAGTAATGAAACATTTTATTCTTTCTCCTTCCAATGTCTCAGAGTGAATTATTGAGAATGTGGCAGTTAATGAGAAAAAGGGGGGGGGACTACTCTGGGGAACTCGAAGCTATTCTGCTCTGTGAATCTCTGCACTTCTTCTGTGCAGCTAGAGGAATCTAACCAAAAATTCTAAACTCTGAAATAGATTACAATGGGAAATGAATGAACAACAAGTAATTTATAACATACAGAATGCAGAAAGCTAGAATACTTTGGTCATGTAATTGGAAACAAAACAAAAAAAACCCCACTGATTTTAATCTTTTAAGATTAAATAATGGTGGAATGACTTGATTGAAAAATCTTTGGTTTGGATACGGAGTGATGTCATTGTTTAGAGCTAATGGATCTGAAATCAGACTAGACAAAATGCTGTCTAATATCTGGGAGGAGAGAAATTGGAGGAAGAAGGTAGCTTGGATATGCCCAAATTTATATAAGCATATCTGTGCATGCATTGCATTGCATTTTATTTCATTTTTAAAAAGCAACTCATTCTTGATGTTGCCATCTATGAAACCATAGTGAGCTGATGTTCAGCTCTTTGTGTTAAGAAAAATGGAAATGCAGTTGTGTTGACATACATATTAGGCAGAGTGAAATTAAGGTCTTATTAACTTCAGGTTTATGCATGCAAAGCTACTTCAAGCTGTCATTTCTTTTGCTATGATCTCACCGTAAGTCTTTCAGCGATCTCAAGGGGGGAAGAAGTCACCTAGAAAGTGGGTCAGAGTAAGTTCCAAGGTTAAATAAGCATTTGACCAGCTATATTTAAAGGGCCAGCATTTAAGTGCTTCTGCTGGAAAAAAGACAGTGATAATAAATCTTCCATTTTAAAAACAAGGAGGCAGCATTGCCCAGCATGAGTTGTGGTGCTAGTAGAAAGGAAGCAGATTTCTGATACTTGATAGGAATAGAAAAGGATCAAAGATTTTCCTCTGGGCACATCTGCCCGCAGTTTGGCATGGCTAATTGGGCTACATACTAATAAGAAGCATTCATCCTTAATTACTGTTCTTGGAGGGCGGAAAGGAGGGGGGGAAACCATACCGACCACAAAGCAAGGAATGTATTTTGCCACAGAGTCTGCATTATCACACAGTTTTATACATATGTCTTTCTTCTTAACACTGTTCACAGCATGCTTGGAGACAAACTGCCAGGGGTCCAAACTCAATGTGACAAAGGAGACCCAACATCACGATATCCAGTGTTATTTGTTGTGTGCTTTGCACAGCTGTGAAGAAATCTGTTTTATTAAGGAAACAGTACTGAATGGACCCATCCAATGGTCCCATCTCTGAAATTCTGGAGAATGGCTGCCAGATAATCGACACAGTGCTCTGCTGGATAGACCAAAAGTCTGACCCAGTCAGAAGCAGCTTCCAATGTAGCTTCCTATGTAAGGTCAATGGTTGGGAATTTAAAAGGAGTCCCTTTAGTGGCGGTTCTATCTATTATCTCACTATGAGTCTTTCAGTGATCTCAGCAGAGGAGAGGGGGAGAAATCACCTGGAAAGTGGGTTGGAGTGAGTTCTGTGCAACGCACACACAAAGTTCCCTTTACACTTCAGTTGAATATGTAGAGGCTGGAGCTGAGACAGCAGGTGGGATCTCACTTACCCTCTGTGTCATCAGCGTCTATGAATAATGAGCGACTAAGGAATATGTAGTTCAGTGAGTTAGGTATCTAGCTGCAGAGCCAGAAGTTGGGAGTTCAATTCCCCACTGTGCTTCCCTGAAAAGCCAGCCTGTGTGGGCTTGGGCAAGCTGCACAATCCTACAATGACCCCAGAAGAAGAGAATGGTAAATCATTTCTGAGTCCACTCTCCCTAGAAAACCCTGAAAATGGTCACTGTAAGTTAGAAGTGACCTGCAGGCACATAAAGATATATTAAAGGCTGGAAATGTCATCCTGAATGATATGGCTTTACCTGAATGATATGTCTTTACTTCTTCTGTGGGGTGGTATATAAGCAGCTGTTCTTTCATCAGGTTTTTATAATGACAGGACGAAGCTGCAACTTTTGCTGAGATTTTAGTTCACACAATAAAGTCTTCGTAGCAGCGGGTTCCCCTTTATCATTGCATGTTTCATCCTCCACCACCCCTTTTTCCTTTTCTTTTCTAAGAAAAAGTCGCTTTGAGGTCCTGCATGGAATAGGCAGATAAACTGAAGCATTTACTGCTTTGACTGCCCAGCCCGGAATAAAAAGACAAGACACGTGATATGGGGTTAAGTGGGCCACAATTTTATTAACTTTCAACTAATTCCCCTTTCACAAGGGAGCCTGCCATAGTGCAAATTCTGGTCTAACAAGACATTCCAGTCCAGACCTCTCTTTAGTGAATTCCTATTCCTCAAGCGCGCATAATGTAGCCAGAGTACCCTGCTTCCCCTCCCCTCAGGTAGCTTCTTCTAATTCCAACCTGAGAGGAGGGGTGCTTGGCCCCACCAATTGACCCCTTTTGAACTCACTTGAACCTCTTCCTTTTGCACTACCCACCATTGTGACCTACTTAAATTACCAATTTCTTATTAATATACCACTGCCACCCTCGCTAGTAAGAATGGATGGGTGAAAAACCACTCACACCTAGAGCCAATTCAGGTATAAGTCAAAAATTCCCATCCGGCCCCAAAGCAACCAACCAGTCTCATTCTAACTCTATAGGGTGGGTCAACCGCGCAAAGCCAAAGAGGGCGACGCCAGACTAGGCAGCCTTTTTATGGTTCTGTTCCAGCCTACGCACCCAAGCCTTGTGAGGTCTCGTCGTCTCTGGATGGGAGGGCAAAGTGGCCCTGCCTTGGAAGCTCTGTGCCTCAAGGAGCAGCCAAAATATGTGGTTTTCCTGTGTCTCATGTCAGGTAGGTTTGTTTGTTTTTTACTTTTGGCACAATGCTTAAACCCAATGGCCTTTTCAGTGTTTCAAAATGTATTCTCAAGGGTTAAATTTCCATATTGAAATATATGTGTTTAATTAACTATTAAAGGTCAACACAATCATATTTAATTGACTCTTTGTAGTTCTTTTGGCCTTTTCTTCTATTAAAACAGTTTAACCAACATTCACCACTGAAGAGATGTTATGAAATAATAATTTCCTTTGAAGAGAAATATCCCGATGAATCTCTCCACAGGACTTTATGGAACATTTATACTGTAACCATGTAGAAATGCTGGGTTATGTAAGAAAGTTCTGAGTTAACTAACGTGCTACTTTAATAGTTTCATTTGTTTGCATATATACCTCTACTAATTAATGTATTTATTTTATTCAGTCTGATCTTTCCATCAGAAAATTATCAAGGTTACTGACAAAAAAAAGAATTAAATGCTTAAGGAAGTCTTCAAAGAAATTTTAAAATAGAAACAATCACATAAATACATATACAATAGGTAGAGATATGTATTGCTAACTTCAGAGCATACTGTAACTGCTCTGCAGGTAGAGTGATCCGTGTTTCCTTTTACATATTCTGTTCTTCGGTTAGAGAGGGTCCTGTTGAACACAATAGGTTTATGTATGTGTATTAGGGTTGTGAACAGAGATGGGCATGAACCAGAAAACAGGTGGTTCACAATAGTTCATAAAAAGGTAAAGGTAAAGGTTCCCCTTGACAATTTTTGTCCAGTCGTGTCCGACTCTAGGGGGCGATGCTCATCCCCGTTTCCAAGCCATAGAGCCAGCGTTTGTCCGCAGACAATCTTCCGTGGTCACGTGGCCAGTGCGACTTAGACACAGAACGCTGTTACCTTCCCACCGAGGTGGTCCCGATTTATCTACTTGCATTTGCATGCTTTCGAACCGCTAAGTTGGCGGGAGCTGGGACAAGCGACGGGCGCTCACTCCGTCACGTGGATTCGATCTTACGACTGCTTGGTCTTCTGACCCTGCAGCACAGGCTTCTGCGGTTTAGCCCGCAGCACCACCACGTCCCCGTTCATATTACATGCAAACCATGAACTATCAAGAACCCCCTGAAAAATGAATTGGTTCATGGTTCATTTTTTGGTGTCCGTGCTGGGAGGACCACCCCCTTCCCATTGCCCCCCCCATCACCTTCTTATCTGGTCCTGAGAAATGAGTCTGAAACTGAACCACAAAACAGCCTGATTTGTCAGTTTTTATGTTTTGTGGTTCAGTTCATGTCCATCTCTAATTGTGAATAACTCCTTCTGCAGCAGGGGAAAAATTTTGACCAGTGTCAGTCAGCTAAAAAGTCAACAAGTATTGTATATTATATGCCTTTTGGATCAGCAGTATATTTCTTATTTACAACACGGCAGCAGGAATTCAATGGCCCAGCAAAGTATGATTTCCCCCCTCCCTATTTTTAGGCAAAGTAAGAATAAATATTGGAATTTAATAATGTAACAGCCTAAAGACAAGAATCTAGCATCACTGAATAAAATATTGCAGCAGCATCTTGGTGAGATTGTGTGGTCTCAGCTTTGCCAGAGAAATATTATAGCAAACCAAAGGAGGCAACAGCCACCCTTTTCGGGATAAAAACAACAACAATAAAAGCTCATGATAATTAGGCCCAAAAGATGTAGCACAAAGGCTATGGGACACATAAAAAAAGAACAGCAAAGAATCAATGAAATGTGATTGTATTGACCTCTAATACTAAATAGAAACATTTAAATATGGAAGTTAAACCCTTAAACATATGCTCCAAAACACTGAGGAGACCACTGGGTTCAAAGTATTACACCAGAAGTGTTTACAAAATCAGATGATGATTAGCCCAGCTGTTGTCAGCCGCTGTTCGATTCTCAGGTGAGGAGAACATTTGCATGAAATTTTTAATGACACAAATCTTCTCTCAATAAATACATTATAAACATCTAACTATAACATATTATTTATTTATTTATTTACAAAATAATGCATATGGTTTTCAGTTGTAATGATAATTAGTAAAAGGACTAGTATGTCTGAGGTCTTAGACACTACAATATAGAAGGAAAACAGGTGTAACCAGTAAGACTTTGATAATACTTGGGAGATGGATTAATTATCTGATTTATTCTAAAACATATTCTGATGTCTCTGTAGCTATGCACGGCCATTTGATTATTTGTTGACATAAAAATATAGTTTCCTTTATAGAACAGAACACTGCTTGTTTAGAAGCACGTATATTGAACATGAGGACAGCACAAGAAAACACCATTTTATTTCTGTGGTCATGATGGCCTTGTGATTGAAGTGAAACTGCCTCATTTCATTTTTGCTTCTTAAAAGTGGAAGAATGTACAGTGAGATATTAAAAATAGAAACTGAGAAATTTTTACAATTTCTGCCCTCTGGAGATCTATATAGATTTTTTTCCCTTTCCTTTAGGGACTGGCACACTGACTATCGCAATGACAGAGCTAAAAGCTGAAAGTTGATTCAGGTCCTGTGGATGTAACTATGGCCCCTGTTTGTCCCATGTTAATGGATGAGTTTCAGTTTCTGCAGCCTGATGATGTCATCAGAAGGATCCTTGGGAAAGTGAGGGTTATCATCTGTCTGTTGAATCCTTGCCCTTCCTGGCTCATAAAAGCTGTGAGAGAGGGACTGGCCAGTCGGGTAGGAGGAGTGGTGCATGCCTCCTTGCAACAGAGTAGGATCCCATCATGCTTAAAGGAGGCAATAGTAAGACCAATTTTTTTTTTTTTAAAAAAAATCCTCTTCAGATCCCATGATACTGAATAATGAATGAATGATCAGTATCTAATATTCCTTTCTTGGGGAAGATGCTAGAGTGGGTTGTAGCCTCTTAGCTCCAGAGGCTCCTGGATGAGATGGATTATCTAGATTCATTTCAAGTTGGCTTCAGGCCTGGTTATGGGACAGAGACTGCTTGGGTCACTTTTGGAGATGACCTATGCCAAGAACTGGATAGGCGGTCTGTGTCTCTGTTGGTTTTATTGGACTTCTTAGCAGCTTACAGTACTATCGACCACAGCATCCTCCTGACCCATCTCTCTGAAATTAGACTTGGGGTCACTGTCAAGTCCTTCCTGAAGGAGAGAACTCAGGTGGTGGTGCTGTTGGACACCCTGGCCGCTAAACTGTAGGGTCCCTGAGGGCTCTGTTTTGTCTCCTATGTTACTTATCATCTACGGTACATGAAACCACTGAGAGAGATTGTCCAGAGTTTTGATTCAGTGTTACCAGTATGCTGATGACATCCAACTCCACCTTTCCTTGCTTCCTAAATCCAAGGAAACTACTTCAGCTCTAAATCAGTGTTTAGTATCAGTAATGGATTGGATGAGGGTGAATAAACTGAAACTTTATTCAGACAAGACAGAAGTGTTCCTGGTCAATCAAAAGGCAGATCAAGGAATGGGGATGCATCATGTACTGGATGGGACTATGTTCCCCCTGAAAACACAGGGGCACAGCTTGGGGATACTCCTGGATTCATCTCCAAGCCTGGATGCCCTGGTTTTGGTGGTGGCCAGGAGTGAATTTCCACAACTAAAACTAATATGCCAGCTATGCTGGTTTCTTGAGAGATCTGATCTGACCACCATGGCGCATATTCTAGTTATTTCCTGACTGGATTACTGTAATCCATTTTACATGGGGCTGTTGATGGAAAGTGTAAGGAAACTTCAGCAGGTCCAAAATGCAGCAGCCTAATTGCTAACTGGAGCTGGTTACAGGGATCATGTAACTACACACACACTCTCGCTCACACACAAGCACACAGCAGTTCCACTGGTTGCCGATCAGTTTCCAGGAACAATTCAAAGTGCTAGTTTTAACCTACAAAGCCCTAAATGGCCTGTGCCCAAGCTATCTCAAAGACTGTGTCTCCCATTATGCGCCAGCTCGGGTGTTAAGATCATCAGGAGAGGCCTTTCTCTCTCTGTTCGTCCACCTTCACTGGTGCATCTGAATAAAGGAGAGAACATTCTGTGTTGCTGCTTCCAGACTTTGGAACTCCCTCCCACAGGAAACCAGGCTGGCTTCATCTTTGCTGTCCTTCCACAAGCAGGCAAAGACCTTTCTGTTCAGGCAAGCCTTCACTCAGCGACTGACTACCTGAGTGTGATTTTTAGATGGATTCTTAGGCATTAGTGCTTTGACTGGGTTTTGCGTTTTCTATTTCTCAGTATGGCATCATTTTGGTGTGTGTTTTTTTAAATTAATACTTCTGTATAATTGTTTTTAGCATTAATATTGTCTTCTAGTGATGTACACTGCCTCTTTATACTCACTGTCTTTAACATCTCATTGTCAAGCTGCTTCTTCACCTGTGAAGTCTACGGTGAGTGTTGAACATTTTAAGAATCTCCTCTGGCCACAGATAATTTACGGACCTGAGAAAGGGCCCACCAAAACCAAAACAAAATGAAATGAAACAAAATAAAAAGAGGAATTTTTGGTACAGCATTGCTCAGAAAGCAATCTGTTTAGTGGAACTTCATCTTGATCAGTTTATGCAGAATTCCATAGGGGTGACATATCTTGAGAGGAGAAGAGTCCTGATGTGAGTAGGTGCTGAAGGTGAGCATGAACTGTGGAAAAATCTCAGTTCTTTGTCACACGTATAGCCTATATATAAGCAGGAACCTCTTTTCTGAGAACTTGTAACCCTCCACAGGGAGAAAAGGAACAACAGAGAGTTACTTCTTCCTAAGGGTGCTACCAAGATCTGGGTAAGTAATCGCTGAATTGGGATTGTGAATCTTTTAGCACATCACTCTTGGAAAGAACCCAATGGGAGGAAAAAAATCCAATTTGCTGTTTTCTTCTCAGAGTGAGATTTCCGTGTGAGGCTTTTCCCCTGGAGAAATGTCACAAGAAATGTCACAGGATTCGTCAGCATTTTTGTGGTCATTTCCTTGTGGAAGGATCATTACAAATCCTGCACACAATGGCATTTTCCCTGAAGATTCCTCTGGAAAAGCTAGAATGTCTTATCTTTAGAGAAAACTGGAAAATCTGGTAGGTGTTACACAAAGAACTGCAGAGGACAAAAGGTTTTATCAGTACTCATCCAGTCCCTAGACAGAATAGGCTTGATCTTTCACTGGATTTTGCCCACTGTAGATTTAATTCACTTCAGCATTGTTGAATTAAAGGTCTTCAAATTCCTTTAATTTCAGTTCTAAAAGTCATTAAGGGTTTTGCTGTTCTTATTGTTTTTTTTTTTAATTTTGGACTTAAGCACAATAAGAATTAGTTATATATTTTTAAAGGTCGTTATGCGCTCTGCAGTGGTGTGTATTTTAGAGGAATTGTCAGCTGCCACACATAAATCTACATTATGCCATACACCCTGTAGAGCAACAGAAAACCATTTCTTTCTATTCCCAATTATTTCAAAGTTTAGAAATTAGCACTGGAAGTTTTCAGCTGGCAAGTACGTTACTATAACAATAGGCATTTTAAAGTCCCATGGAAAGATATGTTGCAAATTGCCTGTTCGAAGAAATTTATGATTTTATTATAGCTGCATATTGATTATTCCTACAATATCCTAAAGGCAGAACCAAACAGTTTATTTATTCAAACTGCAAATGAAATTGGGCAAGAAAAGTAATTAGCAAGCAACAAAAAATAATGGAAAAGCACCATAAAAGCCGTTTGGAATTTATGTGGGTTGTCAGATTGTTAGAAAATAGCAAACTTAAATTTTAAAAGATCAACTTTTTTATATGCGTGCCTAATGCATACAGCATATATAGATTTATCACACAGTTGTCATGGAGAAAATCAGCACTCTTGTTGGGGTAATCTTCCTGCATTTAACTTTTGAAAATAAACACACAGGGAAGGGGTGTTTATACAAAGTAATCTGGAGATCTGAAATAGTTCCCTGATCCAGAAGTGCTCTTGGAGTATAATATATGTTACATGAATGGGACACTCTTTTCAGGTGCATAAATTCTTCATGTGTATTGTGACGCTTATAAGAAACTGTTGAATTGGGAGCAGTGAAGTGACGTGGTGCCCGAGGTTTATTCATCATCTACACCAGAAAAGGTTATAGAAATGAGACAGGGTAATTCATGATACTTTCCCTTTTTGGGTGTCAGATATGGTTTTCAAATCCTAAAAATACCCACAAAAATGGTTCTCATTGACACTTGGGAAATTGATTAGGTTCATATTAAGTTGCAAGAGTGCTCAATTTGCACCTCCTGGAATTAACACTAAGCGTAACTGGTAGATTTCCATGTTTGTGATGTTACCGTAGGTGGGAGAGGTGAAGGGGAATGTTTGAAAATATTTCCAGCTGTGGATAACGTACATTGAGAAATGCATCCTTTAGCTCTCTGTATGCATCCTTTAGCTCTTTGTATGCAGAAATATTTTACAAATCTGAACAAACATTACCGGGGCAAACAGACTGATAATCTGAAGTGGAAGTGGGATTGAACAAGTCTTGGAAAAACAGGAACCGTAACAAAGCTGGGCAGATTCGTAAACACCAAACTGTTCTCCCGTTCACAGCAGTTTCTGCAGTGAAACTAAAATTGAAAGCTTAAGGCCAATTTCAGGCACAACCTTTCCTTGGCCAAACTATTAAACTCATGCAGGCTCCATTGCCACTGTCACTGTGGAGTGCAGAATGGTTCACAAAGATACCTCTCATTCAATGTATGTTTTCAGACTATGGCAGTGACAGTCTTTGGGCCATTGTGCGTATGTTAGGACCATAACAAGATAACAATACATGCAATACCATTTGTGTTATATACTATGGAATGCCGGACCAGCATTCTTGCTTACAGGGGAATCTTTTCATCATCTGCCATCCCTCATGCACTGGGTGAGTGACAGTGCGGCTGGCGGCTGTCAGTGGCCAGCCTTCCTGGGGGAGTTTGGCCTGGACTCCCTTGGTCTCGCAGGACTGGGCCCTTGCTACCTCTGGCTAGCCCACCCCATCCTCAACATCAGCCACCTGGCTCGGAGGGGAGAAGGGGCTTTAAAAAGGTGTGTTGTTGTTGTTTGATTGTTATTATTATTATTAATTGCCATCAGGTTACATAGAGACCCACAGTGGATCTGAGGGAACAGGAAGCGGGGAGGGCGTTGGAGGGGGCAGCCATTGAGGTGGTGCTGGGTAGGGGAAGGAATGGTGGTGGGGCAGAACACGCCCACATAGGAGAAGAGAGGTTAGATATCTTACATATATCCCCTCTTCTAGTCCTACCCCCAACCAGATGGTATTAGGTGATCATATCAGCAAACCCTCGAGCCACACGGTGCTGTTGATGAATGCCAGGTCAGTACAAAATAAGACTCCCCTCATCCATGATGTAATTCTGGAGGAGGGTGCTGACCTCTCATGCATTACTGAGACCTGGGTGGGAGAAGAGGGTGGTGTCCCCCTCTCCCAACTGTGTCCGCCTGGGTACTCGGTCCAACACCAATGTGACTCGGAGGGTCGGGGAGGGGGAGTTGCTATAGTCTGTAGGAGTTCTATCTCCTTGACCAGGCTTCCTTTCCCTTTGCGAGGAGGTCTTGAGGGCCTGTATTGTGTGTTGGGCTTATGAGACAGATTGGGGATTCTGTTGTTGTACTGCCCACCCTGCTCCGTACCAACAGTCTCCCTGCCTGAGCTGACAGAGGTAGCCTCAGACCTGGTGTTGAGGACTCCCAGGCTGTTGGTGCTGGGGGACCTCAACATCCATGCTGAGGCTGCCTTGACTGGGGTGGCGCAGGACTTCATGGCCACTATGACAACCATGGGGCTGCCTCAATGTGCCAACAGCCCAACACATGAGAAGGGCCATACCTTGGACCTGGTTTTCTCAATGGGACTGGAAGGTGGTGGTTTCAATGTGGAGGGGCTGGTTGTGACCCCATTGTCATGGTCAGACCACTTCCTGGTCAAGTTTAGTCTATTAGCTTCTTCTTCCCTCTGCAAGGGTGGAGGATCTATTAAGATGATCCACCCTCAGAGACTAATGGATCCGGATGGTTTCCTGAACGCTCTGGGGGATTATCCGTCTGATATGGTCGGCGCTCCTGTCAAAGCTCCGGTCACCCTATGGAATACGGAGATGACCCGGGCGGTTGACATGATTGCGCCTAAGCACCCTCTCCATGCACGCAGAGCCCAGACAGCTCCTTGGTATACTTCTGAACTGCGGCAATGAAGCAAAAGGGGAGACTGCTGGAGCACAGGTGGAGGAAGTCCTGCTGGGAGTCTGACTGAACACAACTTAGAGCCCATTATTGGGCCTATTTCATGGCAATACAACTGGCAAAACGGCAATATTTCTCCAGCCATATTGCTTCATAGAATGTTGTCCAGCAGAGCTGTTTTGGGTGGTCTGGGATTTTCTTCAACCAGGAAATCCAGTTTAGGTCCCGGACTGCTCATTGGCTCGCTGTGATGAGTTTGCCATTCATTTTGAGGGGGAAATCGCTCAGATTCGCAGTGGGCTGGACTCCACCATTACTGCAAAATCAGAGGATGTGTCCAGTGTGCAGTGCTTAGGTCAAATATGAGCGGATGAGTTTCAATTGTTGAGATGTGAGGATGTGGACAGGGTGCTTAGATCTGTCCAGTCTACCACCACTCCACTCAACACCCATCTTGGCTAATTGGAAGATCTGCTAGGGGGGTTCGCACCTGGGTCCAGGAGGCCGTGAACGTCTCTTTGAGAGAGGGAGTGGTCCCTACCACCTTGAAAGAGGTGGTAATTCGGCCACTCCTTAAAAAGCCTAACCTGGACCCAAGGCTGGTGGTTAACTACCGGACAGTGTCAAACCCCCTTATTTGTGCAAAGTGTTGGAGTGGGTTGTGGCCAGGTAACTCCAGGCACTGCTGGATGAAATGGATTTTATGGATCCATTTCAATTGGGTTTCAGGCCAGGTTTTGGTATGGAGACTGCCTTGGTCGCCCTGTACAATTACCTTTGCCGGGAGAGAGACAGGGGGAGTGTGACCCTGTTGATACTCCAGGACCTCTCAGCAGCTTTCGACACCATCGGCCATGGTGTCCTTCTGGATAGGCTGGCTGGGTTGCAAGTTGGGGGCATTGCTTTATGGTGGTTCTGCTCCTTCCTGACTGACCGTGTCCAGAGGGTGGTGCTCGGGGACAATTGCTCTGTCCCATGGCATTTATGTCATGGGGTTCCTCAGGGCTCGATACTGTCCCCCATGCTGTTTAACATCTACATGGAACCGCTGGGAGAGGTCATCAAGAGGTTTGGGCTGAGGAATCAGCAATATGCCCTTTTGAAAGAACCATCCCTCAAGGACGTAAGAGGGATGGCTTGTAGACAAAGGGCCTTTTCGGCAGCTGCCCCCAGACTATGGAATGCCCTCCCGAGTGAGATTCGTCTGGCGCCAACGCTGATAACATTTCAGTGCTAGGTCAAAACCTTCCTGTTCCAGTAGGCTTGTAGTTGAAATAATACCAACTGTGGGTCCTGATGGCAATTTTCAGAGGATCTATTATAATTGTATTTTAATTGTTTTATCATGTTATTGCATTATCAGTAGAAATTCAGGCTAAGAGAAAGAAATTAGAAAATTTATAGAAAGTCCAGAGGGATTAGATGTATATAAAAAGCCCTTTTTTTTCTTTTTTTCTTTTTTGGAATTTATCAACAAAAATTCAAAATTATTAGCTAGAATGTGTAAAAATAAAAGATTAAAAAATACAATAGGATGACCTGAGCTTTGACAGGAGCGCCGACCATATCAGACGGATAATCCCCCAGAGCGTTTGAATCGAATTCGATATAGTTATACCATGACATCTAATTGGCGAATCTATCGCAAGCAATGGAGTGATAGGAAGGTTTTGTGGAGTTTGTGGCAGCAGTGGAATCGTGAGTGGTCGGTCAGGCCCCAGGGGGCTGGACCCTCATTATCTGCACCTGTGGGAGGGTATTCATATACAAATTACAAATACCCCCATTGCTAGTGTACTCTAGTTGCAACTTACTACACCAAACAACAGGATTCTAGCCAATTTGGGTGGATGGGGGAGAATCTTCTCAACCCCTAACTGGGCTGTTCAGGAAGTATGAGGTGAGTGAGCAATCCTTAATCAGCTAAGCCACTGCTCTGCCTCAGCACCTGACCATTGGTTTTAATTACTCCACCTATCTTTTCTGCATAATTCATCAAGTCAGGCAACATTTTCTTTAAGCCCCATTCTTGCCATTCTGAATATTTTCATGTTAGTTATTCCGATATGGTTTTAGAAGTCTTGCAGATAAATAGGGAGGGAGAAGAGCAAGAAACAGTTGGAGTACGTCTTTGGCAGTTTCTTTTTTAACAGGGACTTTGTTCATGCACAATACATGGAGAAAATGAGGGTTATTAATATTCTAATGAATCATCCTTCACCACATTGCCAACTGTGAGCATATAATCAGTGTTGCTGAAAAAGAAAGGGTCAGTTCTTATGCATACCCCAGACATATATGACATGTTAATTCCTTTTCTATTATGTTTTTACTAGGCCAGTATTTAATTTACCCATATTTCTGTCTCAGCAGGTTGGTGAAGAACCTTTAATGACAAGTCACACTTAGCATGTCATCTTATTCCTAATTCCTTGACAGAAATGTGAATTGTTTTAGGGGATACAAACAGTTTATTTTGAGACATGTTGTTTTTCAAAAGGCGTTAAGTGATTGGATCTGACAACAATCTTTTTTTTTTTAATGTATTCCAGAAGCAGTCTGATTAGGTTGGAAATACACAGGCATGCATGTTCTTCCTATCTATGTTATTTGAACATTACAAGAGGAACAAAAACCTAGTTAAGTTCCATTGTCACAGCTTTGCATTCTTCCCATGAAGACTCTATTGCCAATTTAAGCAGAGGGCACAATTCTCTAAAACATGCCCGTCATGCTTAGTATGGCTGTGAGAAGTGTCATGATGATTCCACCTCTGTTGGCTTTGAGAACCATATAGTAGTCTAGGACCAGGCATTTTTGTGTGTGTTCATTTAAATGTGGTTAAACATGTCAATCTGATAGCCCAGATAATTATTGTTTGTGGATGCCCTTAGGATACATCACATGATTCTCTTATAGTCCAATGCAGAGGACCCTGTTATAGAGCTTTTTCAATCAATTATCAGCTGGTTAATTTACCCATGCTTGTACAACATGATCTGATATGAGGGGATGCTGTATCTTTTTACTTCTTCCCAATGCATCTTTCATTTTTTTTCCAGTTCAGTGGTTGCTTGATAATGATGTGCATAATGGTTTAAAATCTGCCTTGGGTCCTCTTTTGGAGAAAGGTGGGGTATAAATAATGAAATGAAAATAAAAGGAAACAGATTGTGAATGTCATATCTCATTGTGGTTTCTGGTCTGCTCTTCAAATATTTCATCAGCCATCTTGTATTCTTATATTGGAAGAACAGTAGAGTATAAAACAAACTAATATTAAGTGTATGGCTGGGAACTCTCTGCATAGAGAGAGTAACATAATATATCTGTCCTTCCATAATACCAAAGAAGAAGAAGAAGAAGAAGAAGAAGAAGAAGAAGAAGAAGAAGAAGAAGAGTGTCAGCCTGTAGTGCAATCCTAACATCAAAGATAACCTGAGAGTGGTTAGGAATAGGCAGTATCCTCTTCGTCCAGCAAAGATCTTCTGAAGGAGAGACCAAAATGAGTCAATGAGGACTGAGTTATGCCAGATCCCAATCTCCTTCAGCTTGAGGGGAGGGGGGGATACTATGTGAGTCGAAAGTTAGGCCAAGGTGGAACTAGTTGTAAGTAATTTCTAACATCCCAAGGCATCCCTTTAGATGAGCAGCTACTCTAGTGTTAGCTCAGCTGGCCTTCAGTCATGTTGACTAGTCTGGTGAAGTCTTCCCTTTTCTATTCAAATCGTCACTCAAATTGTTTCATTTTTTAAACAGTTTGTCCATGTTTTTGAGTTTTCAAGACTTAAACAATTTGCTGCAATTTAGAGTTTTGTGGCAAATTTGCTGTTTGCCATTTATGCCTGTATTGACCCGATACAAACCTTTGTAGATAAATATGCAGACTGGAACAGAGCTATCCACTGGATTCCATTGTATTCCAAATGTTGTGACAGTTTTTGGCTCTTTTTCGTAACCTACATACTAAAAATGAATTTTGATAACAATTGGGATTGTTTTCTTGCTTAAAATGCAACTTCACATGGAACCAAACAGAATTAAATATAAAAATGTGTAAAAGTTAGACAGACTAGAGACAGATTCACCAACTTTGCCATGATGGCCAAGCAAGTACTCCTTTTTATTTTGACATGCGCCACGTCATCTTCTTTTTCCTCACCTACTGGAGATTGGATATCCCCATTGTTTTCCAGATATACTTGCTCTAAACAATGATGTTGTTCTGCATCCAATTTTTCCAGCTTTTTTTCCAGCTAGTAAAGTCTGCTCCCCACACTTCTTTCTCCATTTATTTAACTTTGAATGATCAGCCATAACAAATCTGCACTCACATTCCTCATTACATTAGAGATGATTTTATGTGTTTTAGGATTTCTTGGTCTTCGTTGCTCTAGGACTTCTACATTGATAATTTCCTACTTACCATTTGTTTTTCTGTTTTCTATTTTCCATTAATAATAATTGGACGCATTAAGTCAATTGCAACTTTGCAGGGTTTCTAGGTAGCGAGTACTCAAAAGTGATTTACCATTTCTTTCTTCAGGAGGCATCCTAGGACTGTGCAGCTTGCCCAAGGCCACACAGGCTGGCTCTACTTGCAAGGGGACACAAAGGGGAATCAAACTCCTAACCTGTGCCTCCACAGCCAGAAACCTAACTCACTGAGCTATCTGGTCCACGATTCTATTTTCCAAACATATTACATATTATCATTCACACAATTTTCTGAGTATTCAAAACATCCCATCCACTTTTTTATGGGCAGACAAGTTATTTAACAACAAAAGACAAAGAGATGGGACAACAATCTAACTGGGCCACTCAGGTAGAACAGGGTGAGCAATAAGAAAAACCACTCCCTTGTTGCCAGCATAGAAGTATCTTTTGTTTATCATTGGGGGAAAAAAGAATCTAGTTCTAAGAACTAACCTTTTAAATAACGGAGACAGGCACGATGCCTTTGGAATATCTAGTACTTCCTTCAGACAAATGGCATTGACCCCTGGGAGATCAGAAAGGGATCTGTGTTTTTAAAGGGAGATGTTTATCAGCTTGAAAGCATTTGAGATTACTTTATTTTCATAGCCAGATATTCAAAGAAGTATCCTCTTTCATATCTTCCCCAGCACAAACGTAATCACCTCAGAGACATTTTGGAAAGTAGAACCCAGGAGACAAGAACAGTATATCCACAAATAGTAAGGCAATAACCATTCTGGAAATTCAAGAAGCAAACAATGGTGGTTTTACTGAGGTTTTACAGTCAAAAGACCATGGCCAAGGATGAGAAAATCTGTTAATGTCACTTTCTTCTGCTTTTTTTTTAAAACATTGGGGTTTTTCTGTCCTCAGTATGTGATCAACATGTGCTTCAAAAATTAAATGGAGTATTATTTTGATTTGTCCAGCTCAAATTCAACAGGTATCTGTATCTCCAGCATGGAAAAAATCATGTTGTACCTGCCTCCATATGTGTTAGACATTGAAAGCCAGTCAAGGAAAAGTCTTAGCAGCACAAACATAGTTGAATACATAGGGATTCAAAGCTTTTTAGGGAGGTTAAGCTTTGTTGGTTTTTGAAGCTATTTTAATTCTGATATCTACTTAACAGAAAGCTCTCCCCCAAAACATACCTTACTGAGGTTTTAATAATGTGCAGGTGTATTACGGTCGATTATTATTCACACACACACAAAAATCCCTAATCAATTTTATGTTCTTGTTCCTGGTAAAGATGAAACTATTGCAACTGATTTGCTAATACGGATCAGTACAATGTCTTTGGGAATGTGTCTATAGAGGCCCTCATGATGGGCAGTGGAGCTTTAAAATTTCCCATGACAACAGTCTGAAGATAACTTCAAAAAGCAGCTGAAGACTTCCTTTCTATACAATGGTAGGCTATACATTATGCATAATCACCAAGTAGGTACAGCTGCTAGCTGAGGCAGCACAGATTTAAAGGCATATGTAGTATGGCAGATTAAACCCCATGCAGGTATGACCTGAGTGAAAACTCAACAGTGATGTGAGAAGGAAAGTCGTTGAGCTAAAATTAAGATCAGTAGGGAAAGAACAGCATGAATAAAATAGGTGTAATTATTATTGGTTTGATTGAGATGTCCACTGAAAGCTCCTAATGAGAGGCAATAAGATTTATAAGTAAATTAGGTATAATAAAAAGGTGTTAATTTTTAATAAGATGAGTTCTTGTTAGTGACAGAAGGGAAAGGCAGACATTAGAAGTTTCACATTTCTTCTAGAAGGTCTCTGAATTTAGTGAGCAAAGTATAGCAGTTCACATAAAGCATATGCTGCAGGTGTCAGAAACTGACTTATTTTCTTTCTCTCTCTGTGTGTGTGTGTGTGTGTGTGTGTGTGTGTGTGTGTGTGTGTGTGAGAGAGAGAGAGAGAGAGAGAGAGAGAGAGAGAGAGATAGTGGGAGAGACACCTGTGCCTAGGTTTAAGAAAATTATTTTAAAAGGAAGTAAGTGTGAGCCATCAGCAACGTGATGCATGTTTGCTCTCCATCTTAAAGCACATGCTGTAAGCTGATTTTGTTTTGATAGCAGAACAAACTGCTATAAATTCAGGTTGTTTTGCTCTATCTGTGTTGGGTAACCTAAGATGTACATTGGTGAAGTCTCACCTGATCACATAGGAGTCTCATAGTTTCTCACAACGCTAGTGGGGAAGTGGAGGTAAAATCTATTTTTTCCTTGGAGATCACAGTTTGAGTCTTAGCTCAATTAATCAGGATAGGAATCAAACTTCCAGAGGAGAAGTGAACAGCTGGACGATGCTGAAGTTTGTCTTAAGAAAACACTGACTCCAGGGATCCTGTTGCTATCAGAGAAAGAATGAAAAGAGGATTATAAATAACAAAATGCAAACAAGTTGCCTTGAATGGTAAATACAGTGTAGTGGAGTTGATAAGTTCTGATAAAAAGAGGTGCAGGAAGAGACAAAGCTTTTGTGAGTTTAGGGAAATTCATACAACCTCTTCTGCACATTGAGAAAATGCACTCTGCCACCACTAATCTGCACTGTGGTTCATTCACCCTACTCTCCATGCAGGAATCTATGTGGACACCAATGTATGTGCCTAAAATTGAGTAGTAATGCTAGCTCAATCAGTTCCATCCTCAATGCAGAGGCACTGTGTAAATGCACATAACTTAAAATATGGTATTGGAGGATAGTTTTACAGATATAATGGGCTTTCAGGAAGACAAATAACTGGGTCCAAGATCAAATCAAGCCTGAACATCCTCTGTAAGAAGAAATGACTAGAGACTAGCATCATTTGGATACATCAGAAGAAGACAAGATTCACTGGGAAAGACAAGACAAGGAAGATCAAATAACAGGTGGTTTTATTCAATAAAATAAGTTACAGACTTGAGTTTGCAAGAGCTGAGCAGGGCCATTATTGACAGAACCTTTTAGAGGTCTCTAGATCAGAAGGCACATAACAAGTCAACAAAAATGTATGTGGACAGCTGTCAAGATTATGGGACAGAAAGGCCCTCACAAACCATTCAGCCATGCTACCCGGACTTTCACGGTATGGGTAAGCTCCGCAAGCAGGTGAAGACTTTTCTCTTTTGAGAGGGGTTTCTAAATGGATCATTCTGTATTGTTGCTTTGCATGTGTTGATTTTGTTTACTGTTTTAATGTGGCATTTGTTTTATTGTTTTGTAATATTTGAATACTTACTGTTTTCTTTTTCTTTTTTTAAAATTTCATACATTGTCTTCTGCTTATGTAAGCTACTTTGGATCCTTTTTAAGGAGAAAGAAAGAAAGAGAGAGAGAAAGAGAGAAAGAGAGAGAGGGAGAGAGAGAGAGAGAGAGAGAGAGAGAGAACGAACGAACGAATGAACGAATGAACGAATGAATGAATTGCTCTGTGATTTAGGTCTCCATCTGTGAAGCCAGAGGTTGAGAGTTCAATTCCCACTGTGCCTCCTTGATAGGGGCAGAACTTGATGATCCTTAGGGTCCCTTCCAGCTCTGCAGTTTTATGGTGGTGGTAGTGGTGGAGTCATGCAGGCTCCACTGTATATGGACATTTGCAGCATTTCACAATTTAATTCTTCTGGGCAGGGTAAGAGCATGGAGGGAGGAAATTGTTTTATACTCTCTGAAGAATTGGTTAATTTCCGCAATGAAATGAGAACATGGCAAATATGTTCTGTATTCATATAAGCAGATAAGTAACTCAGTATGAGGTCTGGCATACCATGTGAAAACTGTCTCCTACAATATGTGTTGTCTGAAATCATCCTTATCCATGATCACTATGATTCTTGGACCATTTGGAGGTTGATAGCCATCTTCTTTTGCAAAGAAACAGAGAACAATTCCACCTTCAATATGACATTTATCTGATGCTGGCAAATGTATTTTCAGACATTTCACTGACATGAGTCCTAAATGCATGTGTTCTGCTATTGTTTCTAGGTATGTTCTCAAAACACATATAAGAACGCAACCATGTTTTCAGACTACATCCCTATAAGATGTCTTTCCATCTTGGTCACAGTGTGTCTGAGTTGATTGGACCTAATAATACATAATCCTACAGAGTAATGTCATTGATAAAGTATTACTGAAGACCTATCAGTCGTTATATACACAAAGACTGCAATATGCAATACGAAGTTTTATAATAAAGTACCATAAATGGGAAACAATAAGCAGGCAAAACAACCAGATAATAAAATTCACTTCACTGGGGAAATATTAACTCAAAGATGCATATTTGAGACTATTCTAATATCCCAGCCAAATGAACTGGTTAGTACCTACCTGCCTTGGAAGGGTGGGCATCCTAACTAGTTTAATCCAACTGTCCATAAATTCCAGGGTCAACTAGCAATTACCATGTGACACTTTATAGAATATTCTGCAGATCCAGGTAAAGCAGCAGACTGCCAACACGCCTATGGATGGGATGGTGGTTATGCCTTTTTAGGCACATTCAAAGCATCTCTAGAACAAATGAGGGTCTGGGGAATGGACAGGCAACTCTTCTCATGGGCTTGTTTGAGTCTTTGCTGTAATGATACAAACCATTAGCTACTATACGCAGTGCAAGACTCTGGTTAATGGTTTATTATTTTCCCTGATTTCTCAGTCTGTTGCTCCATACATCAAATCTGAGCAGGAAAATGATATCCGTAGAGCAATCAGCCACAATTGCAACCAAGTGATTAATGTGCCTTTGAGTCTCTCTTATCACTTTGGCCAAGAAGCAAGTCATGTTTTATAGCACTACTAATTTGATATTCATTAAAACTTGCGTATAAAAAGGTAAGCTTGAAGATTAAACGTGTGCGTGTGTATGTGTGTACGGCAAACCCAAATGAAAGTATTTATAAGTTCGGCCACACTTGCAGTCCTAAAGCTTTGAAGATTAATAGCATTTGGAAAAGAAAGGTTCCTGCTTCATTTTGGGAAATTATCTTCCCATCCAGGCGACAGATTGCTGCTCCTGGCTTTGCTTCTTTGCTAGAAATGGACTCTACTGAGCTCCCCCAAAGAAACAGGATGCTCTAAGCCAGAAAAAGGTGCATTTCTGTACAGTGCTACCTAAGTTTCATCTCATGAGAGGCCTACATCTGTGGCAATAAAGCTAAGACATGCAAAGCATGACTCTTCGTTTCTCCCTTGTTCTCCTACAGTAAATAGTATTGGCCTCTATATATTCATGGCATTGATCTTTTTTTAATGATATGCATAGCGAAGTAATTCCCAAATGCTTGGCCTGTCACCATGACTAATCTCCCCCTCCCCTGCTGGAGATTTTACACCTTGAGGAAACAGCAGTGTCAATGAAGCTTTCCATTAAAGCGTCCTGCAGGTGTCAAGAGAAACACATTAATGGCCAGATAAACCTTACAAATGGCCCGTGTGCCACTTAAATACTAAATAAAAGCAATAATCAATAGCAAAGGCAGCAGCAGGATATAAATTTGCCTTGTTTTTAAATAATTTCCTGCCGTCATGTAAGATGAAAGTGCTGACTTCCTAATTTCTTTCCAAACTTTTCCAGCAGAAACTTGTTTATAGTGGGTCTGGGTTGCTCAGCCTGGGAATGGGGCATTTCTTCTTATAGGACATTTTTAACATTTTAAAATTTTAACTACAGCTATTCAATTACATTTACTGAAAACTTTACCAAAAAAAATATCACCCATTGGTGACTAGGAACTATACCTTGATGGTTCACAAGGGAAGCCATTCACACTCTCTACTGAAGAGTCAATAGGACTGTGCCCAACTTATCAAAAGTTTTAGGAAAGCTTTAGGAAAGATATTGCTTTCCTAATACTGCTTTTGGGGACCATCTCAGGTTAAGGCTAAAGTGTATAAAACATCTATTTGATTTTCAATCCTCCTGATCATGATAGTGAATCCAGTGCTTATTAAGGAAATAAAGACCTGATTCCAGAGTTATTGAATATTACAACCTCATTAAAGCTTTTATAACCTTCCATTATTATTAATATAGACCTGCCTTTACCTAAAAAAGCCTCTTTCAGTCATCTTTTTGAAAGAGATATGAGCAGAGCTACTGTCATTAATTCGGCCAGAGCTTATTAGTAACTGGTTACAGCCAATAATGTAGGTTCATGAAATGTGGTGATAACTAGTGGGACAGGAAGCAACTAATTGGTTCAAGATTGGGAAAGGAGTACTATAAGGCTGTCTATTGTCTCCCTGCTTATCTAATTTATATGCAGAATTCATCATGGGAAAGGCTGGACTGGATGAATCCCAAACTGGAATTAAGATTGGCAGAAAAAATATCAACAACCTCAGATTTGCAGATGATACCACTCTGTTGGCAGAAAGTGAGGAGGAATTAAAGAACCCCGTAATGAGGGTGCTAGAGGACAGCGCAAAAAAATGGTCTGAAGCTCAACATGTAAAAAACAAAGATCATGGCCACTGATCCCATCACCTCCTGGCAAATAGAAAGGGAAGATATAGAGGCAGTGACAGACTTTACTTTCTTGGGCAGTTTAGAGTGCAATCCTAAATTAGTGAAGATGGTTGCAGGGTGGCTGAGCTGACACTAGATCAGATGAACCCAAATCCCTCCTAGCATAAGAATGTTGCGAAATTAAAAGATGCCTGCTTCTTGGGAGGAAAGCAATGACAAACCTAGACAGCATCTTAAAAAGCAGAGACATCACCTTGCTGACAAAGGTCCACATGGTAAAAGCTATGGTTTTTCCAGTAGCGATGTATGGAAGTGAGAGCTGGACCATAAAGAAGGCTGACCGCCGAAGAATTGATGCTTTTGAATTGTGATGCTGGAGGAGACTCTTGAGAGTCCCCTGGACTGCAAAGAGAACAAACCTATCCATTTTGAAGGAAATAAACCCTGAGTGCTCACTGGAAGGACATATCCTTCAATACTTTGGCCATCTCATGAGACTCCCTGGAAAAGCCCCTGATGTTGGGAAAGTGTGAGGGCAAGAGGAGAAGGGGATGACAGAGGACGAGATGATTGGACAGTGTCATTGAAGCTACCAACATGAATTTCACCCAACTCCAGGAGGCAGTGGAAGACAGTCTTTTCCCAGTTTTGAACCAATCAGTTGTTTCCACATCCAGATCTTTCTGGTATAATTCTTCTGTGTATTCTTGACACCACTTCTTGATGTCTTCTGCTTCTGTGAGGTCCCTACCACTTTTGTCCTTTATGATGTCTATCATTGCACAAAATGTTCCTTTAATAGCTCCAATTTTCTTGAACAGATCTCTGGTTTTTCCTTGTCTATTATTTTGCACTGTTTTATTTCTTTGCACTGTTCTTTTAAGAATGATTGTCTCTCCTTGCTATTCTTTGGAAGTCTGCATTCAATTTTCTGTAACTTTCCCTATCTTCCTTGCATTTGGTTTCCCTTCTCTTCTCTGCTATTTGTAAGGCCTTGTTGGACAGCCACTTTGCTTTCTTGCATTTCTTTTTCTTTAAGATGGTTTTTGTTGCTGCCTCCTGTACAATGTTACAAGCCTCCATCCATAGTTCTTCAGGCACTCTGTCCACCAAATCTAGTTCCTTAAATCTGTTCTTCATTTCCACTGTGTATTCATAATGGATTTAGATTAGATTATACCTGACTAGCCCAGTGTTTTTTCCTACTTTCTTCAGTTTAAGCTTGAGTTTTGCTAGAGTAGCTATGATAATCTTCTGAATTGAATTTGCCCATTCCCGTCCAGTTTAGTGCACTGACTCCCAGGATGTCAATGTTTCTTCTTGCCATCTCCTGTTTGTCCCCATCCAGCTTACCAAGGTTCATAGATCTTACATTCCAGGTTCTTATGCAGTATTTTTCTTTGCAGCATCAGACTTTCCTTTCACTTCCAGGTGTGTCCGCAGCTAAGCGTCCTTTCAGCTTTGGTCCAACCACTTCATTAGCTCTGGAGCTACTTGTACTTGTCCTCCAATCTTCCTCAGTAGCATGCTGGACTCCTTCTGGCCCGAGGGGCTCATCTTCCAGCGTCCTATCTTTTAACCTTTTGTTTCTGTCCATGGAGTTTTCTTGGCAAAGATACTGGACTGGCTTCCCAGTTCCTGCTCCAGGTGGATCACGTTTAGTCAGAACTCTCCACTGTGACCTGTAGACATCTTGGGTGTCCCTGTATGGCATGGCCCATAGCTTCTCTGAATTATTCAAGCCCCTTCACCATGATAAGGCAGCAATCGATGAAGGGAAAATGGCTACTTGGGCCCAAATTGGACCATGTCACTTAGGGGTGTACTCACTTTTGTTGCCAGTGATTTAGACAGTGTTGTGTTATTTTGAGGGGACAGTACATTTACACTGTTATACAAGCTGTGTACTCACTGCTTTACATTATAGCCAAGTGTCATTTTTCAGTGTTGTCACATGAAAAGATATACTAAAATATTTATGAAATGTGAGGGGGGGTGTACTCACTTCTGTGATATCATGAGGTAAAAATGATATGGAGGCTGTTCTTATTTGGGCACATGATGAGAAAGCAAGATCCTGTAGAGCAGTGGTTCTTAACCTTGGGTTACTCAGGTGTTTTTGGACTGCAACTCCCAAAAGCCTTCACCATCAGCTGTGCTGGCTGGGGTTTCTGGGAGTTGCAGTTCAAAAACACCTGAGTAACTGAAGGTTAAGAACCACTGCTGTAGAGTATACAATAAGGCTGAGAAGGGGTAGCGCGCGCGAAGGGCGCTTTCGCGCCATTGAAGCCCCGCGCGTTGTTTGCTCCCTCAGCCCCGGCTGAGACGCGGGCAACCTGGGGCCTCGCGAGATCTGGGACGAGAACCCAGGTTATTTAAGGGAGCAAGGAGCTCAATTAGTGCCCTTTCGCTTTTGGCACCCTCCCGCCCTCCCGATTTCTAGTGTGCTTTTGGGTCGCCTATTTTGGGGCCGGATAGGAATTCTTGACCTTCTTCCTGATTGGCTGTTGGAAGGGGGGATTTTTCGCCTATCCCACACTGGAATAGGGTTTGTGATGGGGAGGCTTGGTGATGTCCTTAATACTCGGTCACACGGGCGGGTAGTGCGGGAATAACTGATTGTCACGGTGTCTCCCTTTGATAAGTTGCAAAATTAGACAGCGCTCCAGTCCTGACGGCACTGAGGATCGTGCGGTCACAGGGCCGAAAGGGACGGAGACGCTTGACCACTCACGGACCAAAAGGTTATCAAATGCGATGGCTGGAGGTCCGGGGGGTTAGTGAAGGCCTTATAGGTTCCTCCTGTCATGGGACAGCGGGAACCTGGGGTCTGGGACTCGCCCATTGACTTATAAGGAAGGATTTGGCGTTATTTCCCCGCACTACCGCAGGCCCCCTCAAGTTTGGTATTGGTTAATTGATTGATTTAATTCGGTTAATAAAGTGTGGCCCAGATTTAAATCCAATTATGGTTGTCTCGCGTCTTTATTGTCGGGGCCTGGGGAGCAAAGATTAAAGACAACAGGAGAAGAAGACCAAACACAAGATGAAATGGCTCCCTAAAGACTTGAGTTGACAAGAGCTGAGTTGGGCTGTTGAGGACATGGCATTTTGGAGATCTCTCATTCATAGGGTTGGTATAAGTCAGAGGTGACTTGAAGGCATGTAACACCAACAATGTCTACATTTTTCAAGGTACATTTTCAGAACTGGTCCCTAGGAGAGCCACATCAAACCAGAGATTATCAGTATTTTTCTGGCCTGCTGGTAAAGAGAATGCAATGCTTTGACAATGCAATATATGACACATTACTTCTGTGAGGGGAGCAAATACCCACCCAGGAGCTGTAAGCAGAAATTAAGTATTTAAAAAGCACACTCTATGTGTGATCCTGACTCCTCCATGTGCATTTCCCCTGGATCAAGGTCCTTACTTTTTGATCAAGAGAACCTCCCAGCTGCAAAAGTTGAACCCAATCCTGAGAAATACATTTGTCTCTTTGCAGACCAAAGGTTCTCCCCATCTGAAATTTTTTTTAATTAAATGAGGGGGAAAATATTAGAAGTGCTTCAACAAAAGCCTCTGTGCCAAATGCCAATCATTTATTCGCCATGCTGTCAAAGACATTTCCTTTTAGGTCTTTCTTTGATCTGCAGTGGCACCTACAACATAGTGAATAATACCCCCTAAACTTCAAAGGTAGAATTGGAAATGTCTGTGTCAGTTTCAAAAGGGGGAAAAAAGAAGAAAAAAGAATTATCTGAACAGGGAAGATGCATTACTAGTATCATTTATTAAAGGAACACATGTATATTATCCCTTGTACAGTGCTGACAGCACTGAGAGTGACAGTCATATCTGACTCAGAAATATACGTCAACTAGATATATAGAAAGGAGGATGGATGAGACAAATTGAGGACGGTTTGCTAGACTTTTCATGCAAAATTGACAAGGAGCCTTGGGTAGTTTCAAGTCTTAAGGAGGTATTATCTGGCATAAGCTTCTGTGGATGGCAGCCTGCTTCTTCAGAGGGATCTTTCTTGGTTCTGCTATGATGCACTACAGACTCACACAGCTACCCATCTTTTTTCAAATAAGTAAATTAGGATGGTTTGCTAGACAGGGTATGATCTAACTAACAGCCAAAGTTTCTCTTTCTGTGGGCCAAGCAGAGTAAATTGAAAAATGGACACCAAATTTCCTGTCTATCCTGACTTTTCTTTGGTTTGGACTTCAGCTTACATTGGTTAAGGATTCTAGGTGGTAAAGTCCATAACCACTGGAGGACCACAGGATAGAAAGCATTGATTAGGCATAGAGATGTGCCCCAGCACCTCATCAATTGGCTGTAATTTGCTACAGCAAGTTGTACAAAATTTACACGAAAACAGTTCCACTTGCTTGGGTGTCATCCAGCATTTGATCTGCTTTGTAGGGGAGAAGAGGGTGTTTAATGGATAGCAGTAGCAGGAAAACTAAAACTTGTTATTAATTTCATTCCATGGAAGTCAGAGAAGATTCCTCTGTGAACAATGTGACCATCAATTCCATCTCGAGTAGCTGTTCGCATATAACAACCTACTTTAGTATCTAAATGAAAATCTAGAAACTCATCATGGTTAATATTTCATTATTCGAGGCACCTCATTTCCATTGACAATAAAATAAAAGGGTTATGATTACAGTATATTGAAGACAAATATCAGAAGCAATTCATTACCTGTAATCACTTGAAGAAAAGCCTTTTATGACCTATACTAAAACCATGTTTTGTCTTTTGAGATCAATATTGCACATACAGTTGAGTGAAATAGAGATCAATATGCATACGAAGGGGAAAGACAATAAAAAATTACTGGAATACAAAAAGTTACGCTGTCACTGGTGAGATAAATCTCTTGAGTGTGCCTCTAGTTGCAAGGTCAACTAATTTGCGCATAACCTTAGAGTGATAGCATTGTTTCGTGACAAGGATGCCAGTAGAGATGATTAAACATGTAAATGACGATGATATAGGCAAAACAAAGAGTACAAAGGTTCACTGAAGGCTGAGCAGATAAATAGAATAGTAGAGTGATCAAAAGAGGCACTAAATTCCTGTCCAGATCTTCAGTACCCAGAGGTACCCAAATGTGTGAGAGGCCAGTGGGACATAACAATACCACTGCTCACACTGGCCAAGTCCCCCTGAATGATGAGGGTGACTGTCCCTATGAATGAATGGAGACCTTTCAGATTGATAAGGAAGCATGGCTGGTATGCATAAGTGCATGAGGCAGGCAGGGCTCGCCCACAGCAGACGAAGACCTAAACAGGCTATAAACAGCTAGCCAGACTGTAGCAAGGTATCATGACCTGTGTTCAACCCCCAATGCATTCAGATAACTGTCTCAAGGCTGACTCAGCCTTCCATCCTTCCAAGGTCAGTAAGTGAGTACTGTACTCAGCTTGCTGGTGAGCAGGAGGTAATGTGTCCCCTGCATAATTAAATTGTAAACCACCCAGAGAGTGCCTTAAGTGCTATGGGCCACTATATAAGAAGCACACTTTGGTTTTGCTTTGTATCTGTTCATTTCACACAGTGTGAACAAAGAATTAAATACTATTTTAAGAGGTGTTTCAAATGTGGAAAGTGATATATTTCCTGTCCCATATCCCTTACTACGAAGAGTTTTGCAAGTAATTAATTACATTAGCAGTAAGTAATTATTTTAGTAACCATTCTGAAACAATGATTCTTCTGTGCTGGGCCATTATGCATAGCATACAACAGATGTATTTATTTAACCAGTGAGTTCTCTTTTCTCATGCCTTGCTTGACCTTTAAAATATCTCTCCAGGCAGACTAGTAAAAATAGTTTAAAAACTGTGAGCTGCGATTCCACTCGTCAGTTTCTACCACTGACACTGACTCATGGGCTGTAAGTGTATACCTTTGCTATAGATCAAGTTGACGATTTATGTCATCCACAAGAAGCTGATAAGAGTCGTCTGCCTGATTTACTATATTTTTCATGGCCTGCCTCTTATTTTCTTGCTAAGCCTCCCACTTGCCTTAGAAAACAGAAAAGCTGATGTTTAGACAAATTGGTCTTTCTGTGGGAGAAATGTTTTTAATAATGGAAAAGAATCCCAGCCCCAAGGAGGCAGGGCAAAAAAGCCAGGCCGTTGCCTCTGAGTGGATACTCACCGGAGCAGGCAGGGCTTTGAAGTGCTATACACCTATTTGGGTGATAAATTGACCAGCACAAACCACAGAATAGGCAGGTTGTGCTCATCTCTAGTCTGCTTTCCTTTGAAGGACTGAGGTGCTTAACAATAGTTCTGCATATCTCTCAATAGAAATGGATGAGACCAAAACAGGAATGGGGAAGGGGCTACTACTTTTACAAATCCTGATATTAGCAATATTCATTTCTTTATAATGAGCTGGATCTAGCTGTTGGTGCATGCAGCAGTGGTGGAAGCAGACTTCCCTTCTTGCTCAACTTCACAGCAGCCCCTTCAGCCATCTGAAGGTGTTCCACAGTCAGGGGACTCTGATGAAAGGCTTCATTTGTGATGTAGTGACCCGGAAGAATCCCTAAAGATCTTGTAAAAGAGTATTTATTGAGTGAAGCCCTTCTGTCTCTGGACATCCAAGCCATAGATTAAATTGCATGCATTTATTTAAACAACTTAATACAATGTCTTCATCTTACAATGCCAGGGTGTTGTACAAAACAGAATAAAAACTATGATGTAATATATAAAGATGGGCATGAACCATACTTCGACAGTTCAGCCCAGTTCAGCAGTCTACTCCTATCTGCATGATCACCCAGCGTCCATCTCTCCTCTGCCTTCTCCATGTGATCGTCCACTCACCAGCAGCACCATGGGCTTTCCTGCCCCAGCTCCTCATCTCGGTGGATGGTTGCACAGAGAAGGCAGAGGAGGGAAGTGCACAGCAGCCGGTGAATGGGCGATCGTGTGGAGAAGGCAGGGGAGGGGAGTGTGCTGCAGCTGGTGAGTGGGCAAGCACACAGAGGAGGCAGAGTAGAGAAGCCTGCGGTGCCCGCAGAGCACCTGTGCAGGTGCTGCACCATACCAGGTCAAACAGCTGAAGTTCAGTTTGTACCCAACTCTAGTAATACACAATATAACAGCATCAACTGTAGCAATAAAACCAGGTAATACGTAAAACAGACTGAATCAAGAACTCTTGCTGAAGGGAGGAATTTATAGCTAAGTCTTCCCCGAGATATGGCCACCCAGCCTTTGTTTTAAAGTGTCCAATGAAAGAAACTGTGATGTTTAGTCAAAATCTCACTGAATACTTTTGTTCCAGTGCTCTCTAGTAGAGCAGCAGAAAACAGGCTTACTCTTTTCTTCACATAATAGTCCTTCTAATCCTGGAAGATGGTAATGACACCACCTCCCAGGCTTCTCTTCTCAAAGATAAATATATCTAACTTCTTCAAGCATGTCTCATAGGGCTTGTTTGTAAGTCCTTTGTCATCTTTCCTATCTTGCTTTAGGCATGTTTCAAGCTGTATCCGTCCTTCTCAGGCTGTGGTACCTTGAATTAAGCACAATATTCCCGGTGAAATCTGACCAAAGTAGAATCTGAAACGATGCTTCTCTTGTATCTGGGAGAAGACGTTTACCTGATGATCTTAAAGCGTAGACAGGGTGATCTCTCACTGCATCTTTGTTAAAATTATGTTTTCTAAGAATGAGAGATAGAGCAACTGAATAACAAACCAATTTACAGGTATAACGGTAATTTGTTTGGTGGTCTGCCCTTCTCCTCTGGGGCAGTTATTTTACCTAGCCATTGCTGTGAGGGATGGAGTTAAATCAGCAAAAGTAACTAGGTAGCTGGAAATTGTACCATTCCAAACAAGATTAGCAAAGCAAATGTACAAGATTACAGACCATTCCAGGTGTTACCTATGCATAGAATGGAGGGGGGGAAAGACTGAATCTCTGGCTAGAACCCAGAGTCATGCACACCCTCAGGCCTACCTCCTGCTGCTTGTGCATTTCCTCTGCACCTTAATTTTTTTTTAATTTCTGTGCTGCCTTTCTCTCAGTGAGGGGACCCCCAGGTAGTTCCTGCTCTCCAATGGGTCTATAAGAAATTAAAGGAATATGGTATATGCATCGTGAATCCATGTAACTTGGGCCCTGGATTGTACATGGATCCCAATTCTGTGGAATATTTGCTGGTATACATATTATTCTCAGATGTAACCTGAGAGCAATTGAGCAGACAGTGACTTTCAAACATAGGATCTGAAGCTGTGTATGAGATCAGGATGGATCTAGAGGTACAGTTCTGTTGTTCCTTCATTGTGTGCATGAATAATATGTCAAAAGATCTATAGTATCCTAGATGTGCTGCTTTATTTTGCCATAGAATAAAATTTCCAAGTTGGTATATATGCTTCATAGACCTACCCCATTTCCCCTCACAGTGGATATGTCAAGTGTACAGATGGTAGCATTATAGGTAACATATAAAAACACTTAGGAATCAGATTAATTCCATAAGATTCATATGCTTAGAGTTTTCTCCATATGAGCCTTCTGGGCACTTAAGATCATCAGAGATGGCCCTCCTCGTGGGTCCCATTGCCAGGGCAAGCATGGTTGATGAGGACATGAGAGAGGGCCTTCTCTGTGGCTGCTCCCCAGTTATGGAATGCTCACCCCTGGGAGGTCAGGTTAGCTCCCTCCCATTTATCTTCTACTGACAGCTGAGTTCCATCTTTCCAGGCGGTTTTAAACAATCATGACTGACTCCCTGAATGCCTTTTTAAAGTTGAGATAGCTTTTAATGTTTTACCTCTTTTTAATTATTCAATTGTATTTTAATCAGGTTTATAGTTTAATCGTTTGTTAATGTTAACTTACTATGTTTTTTAATACTGTTCTTTTAAATACCTTTTATCAGGACAAAGGTGGCCTATAAATGAGACAAACAAACAAATACAATGTAAATAAATAAACCTTGTAAAATTAGATATGCTGATGCTGCCTGGAATTATTGCAACATTGAAAAGACTTGGAATTTGATACTCAGATGTATGTTAATTTTATTATCTGTGATTGTTTGGTTTCATTCTGGAATTAATCTTTAATTGGGATAAATGCCAGCTGTGATGAACAAAGGCTTCTGATATTTCCCCGGAGGTCTCTAATTCTGGAGGACTCTTAGGGAGTGAGTTCAGGTATTAGCTGAGCTAACCTGACATGTGGAAAGGTTCTTTCAGTACATGCCCATTTGGAAAGAGTTTAGAAACGTACCAGTTTGATATCAGATGACGTATTGTGCTTTCTCCACTTATATCGTACTGTTGGAATACCTGACTGTGAAATGGGACATTGGAAAGGGACAGCCTTTGGTATCTACAGGCAAATATATTGTCTTACAGAGTTCGATTCCCTCACCACACCATGTTCTGAACAATGGTTAATAGAGGGTCTTATGACTTTGCCATAAAAGAGAAAGTATCATTCAACAGGCAAGAGGTAAGTGAAAAATATGTGAGAATCTGATCCATATGCCTCAGACTCATAGATAATTCAGTTTCCACAGGAATATGAAAGCTGTTATTGTGAAGTCATTTGCCTTGCTACCCCTCCATGCCTTCTGTTATCATTTCCTCCTGGGCAACCTTTGGTCTTTTTCTGTATTTGATTTCTGCCCCCCCCCCATTGTTTTTGTAGGTCTGGTTGAATTATAAATCAATCTGAGTTGTTGTTACAGTTATATGGCACTGCTGGGGAGGATAGTATAATAGGCCAATAAATGTTTACATTATTTCTTATCTTTGCATCAAACATTTCAGCACAACATATTCACCTATAGATAATTGTTATACCCTGGAAGAAATGCAGTGTTTCGCAATGTTTGATAACACACAATATTCTATTATCTTTGTGGACTGTATCTTATTTGCTCAAATATGAAGTACTAAGGATTTTTAATTGTTCATTTGCTTTTATTATCCACTCCATTCCACCCCTGTGAAGAAAAAATAAATGAGAACGGGGAGGAACAATACTCCCAAAGGATTTCAGCATTAAGGATGGGATTTTTAGATTTTTTTGGACCACAAATCCCATTATTCTCCATCTGCATTTGTCAAGGAAACTTTCCAGGCCTGAGCAGAACAAGGTGTGTTAATGAGCAGCCATGATGAACAGGTGTGTAGTAATGCTGAGTCATGATGACTCATGAATGCTGACTCATGCATGATACAATATCCAATGTGATTGGCCACAGGCAGATGTGCATAAGTATATATGTGTGAACCTGTACAGTAAATGTATCTTCCTGCTCTGTGATCAATGCTATCCTGTTATGCTGCCAGACTGCACTTCTGTATATATCCTGTAAATACATGATTGGTGTTGGGAGAAGCTGCCTGCGTGTGTGTGATTTATTTGGATCGCCTGGGCTGGACGTTACTCTGCTGATTCTACTGATTTCCGCAATTTTGTGCTAACAGGATTAATATTTGACAAACATCTCAGAGAAAACTAAATGTGGCTCATATAGGATAAATCAGAGAATCATAAAATCATAGAATAGTCAAGTTGGAAGGGGTCTATAAAGCCATCAAGTCCAACCCCCTGCTCGATGCAGGAATATAAATCAAAGGATACCTGCCAGATGGTTGTCTAAGTTTCTTTGTAATGCCTCCAGTGTTGGAGCACTCACCACCTCTTGGGGTAATTGGTTCCACTCAACTGAAAGGCTTTGAAGTCTGGCTAAGCCTAGTTCCACCCAAGCTTCCTGTTTCTACCCCCATCCAGCTTGGAGCTTTCTTTCTGAGATGGAAGCTAGGCAGAGCGAGGTCCAGCTAGTCTTCAAAGCCTTCCAGTTGAGGCCTCTCTCCCAGAGAAGCCACATTTAGGTTATCTATAAGGTGTCTATTTATCAGGAAGAACTTCCAGGGTGGATAATTATAGGATTTATAGCCCAATAAATCCAAAAATTCTATCCCTATTCCATATTTGGATCTTTACCCCACCAAAGCCTGCATCACTCTTCCTAGGAGAGTGCCTCGTGACATTTTGGCCCATCTTTACTTCAGAGATATGGTAAAATTTCAGAAAGCCTCAGTGTAATTCATACAGTTCAAAACCTCCTTAAAATAAACATAGTGTTATATTAAATATTCATCTGTTTCACTTTTTAGATTGAAACCAGCAATTTCTGTGGGGAAACTTCCCTAGCTTGGAGCCTGTCCACACTGAAACCTGGGGCGATCATGCCTGGGTTTAAAAAGTCATTATCTTCAGTGCAGATTATTTTAGCTCTTTTCAAAGCCTTGAGATTTGGGGGAAGCTGACTGTGGTGCTGGAGAGGTTCACTGCCTCTCTGCTGTTCCTCTGCACTTTGCAATCAACAAGGATAGAAGCTGGCTGCAGTGTCGGAGAGGCTCACCCATCTCTCGTTCAGCTGCTCACGGCCGCTCAGCAGGCCCCTTCTGCTCGACAGCTGATTAGCAAAATTGAAAGCTAGTGCTAGCCAGAGTCAGAGGGCCTTGCAGCCTCACAGCAACCTGTTCGTTGTTATTGTCAGCTTCTCAGTTGATCGCTTCAAGCTGCCACCACCACCATGATCTCCATTACTGCTGCCTATAACTCTGCCACCGCTGCTAAGATGATATTTGGAGCTGCAGTAGCACAGGTGACTCCAGCCTTCAGGACACTGCACAGCCACCGTTCTGCACTGAGCCTAGTATTGACTGGCCTCCTGGGCTGCTCTTCCCCACCTGTTCCCTGAGCCAGCTGGACTGTGAATCTTGCAAAAAATAAAATTAAAATGCATACCCTTAACAAGGTTCAGAAAGGTGTGGGATGACTCTTACAGGGGAAAGTACAAGCATTCTAAGTACAAACACAAGCAAACACAGTCTTTTTTTTCCAATCCAAACTGTGCTATCAGCAATCCATATACCATATCTATATGCCAGTGAGGACAGGGCATTAATTGTATAAATAAGTGCCTCTCAATCTACTGCCTTTATTTTACCCCATGGCTCATCCTTCCTCTTCTTTCACAATTAGCCATGCTAGTAATCTCACCCAGTCAGGATGACCCCACAGTCTTTTGAAGCCAATCATATTTTTCCTATGTGATTACATCCCTGAGAGCAACTGGGCATGTTGTGGCAGTGTGTGTGTTTTTGTGTGGAATCATGGAACAAAGAAGGACATCTTTTCCCCTCAAAATTGCCCAAAACATTTGCCAAACAGCTAGAAGAACAAAAAGAGAAGGGTCTCTTTTGTCTCCGCTCTCGATTAATGGTGTCTGGAATGTTATTCCCATTCATAATTGCCAAACCGACATTGATCTTTCTCCCAACACATTCTCCAGATCTTTTGAGCTTGTTGTCTTCCTGAAAGGACAGGATGCCAACAGGATGATAACAGGCTAGACAGCTGTGAAGGAACTAATGCTTGAAAGCCTGCCATGGTGATCTACAATACAACTGATGAGGAACATACTGGCAGGCTCTTGTTGCTCACAAGTGAACTGACTTTTGCATTTGGAAGGAAATGATGCAAATGTCAGGCCCTAATGATAACCAGTCTACAGCCCTATGGTCCAGTAGTTGCTGGTGCTTAATCTCAACAAAATCACAGTCCTCGCTCAACCTTTCCCCATGTAGCTGTGTAAACATGACAGTAACTTTAAATCTTGTTGACAACTATTTCCTTACCTGTCAGCAAGCACTCAGTTGCGGTTCAAATGGCATTGTCTAAGAACGCATCACCCAATCCCCCTCCCGCACACAGAGTCCAAGAGTAGCAATTTGGGACACTGCTGAATTGCTGGGTCAGGACATGTCACTGTTTTACAAGCAGCCAAACAATTAAAATGATGGTGGGAGCACTGTGTGGGGTGGGAAGGGGGAAAAAAGAGGAATTTGCTGTAAACAAGCACAATTTCTCAAAATGTTTCCACTGTTTCTATGAGAAAGTAAATTCACACTGCTACTTTTGAAGTGCATAATTTTTAATCAACAGTGGAAACGAAATTGTTATACCCTGTGACTCATCCTAAAATGTCATTGTTGTAGGGCGGTAACTACATTTAACTAAAAAGACTTAGGTGAGTTCATTTCAGATGACAAAGGAGCTGCAGAACCTTTGAAGCTTCTCAAACATCCAGCGAGAATAAAGGAATGAAAACATTTGGTTTTACTGTGTGGCTAGACATAACGGGAGTAGTCATCCTAGCCTCTTCTAGGAAAAGCATTAATGAGTCCTGTTTCATCTTATGCAGTACAGAGCACATTATATCACGCCATTCCTGGTAACTGAGATCCTTTAAACTGGAGGTGTCTGGGATTAAATGGGGGACCTTTTACTTGGTATGGGATTTTTGGATTTTTGGATTACCATTACTACCGTGTTTCCCCCAAAATAAAGTAGGGTCTTATATTAATTTTTTGCTCCAAAAAAACGCATTAGGGCTTATTTTCAGGGGATGTATTATTTTACAGTCATGTCAGCAACCACATGACAGGATTTCTCAGATGTTTTGTGGTATTTTTTTTTCTCCAGAAGAAATATCTCTTTTGTCTCTGTCCAGGAAGTATTAGAATTCCTGGACAAAATGCCCCTGTTCCTGTGCAAGATTCCCAGGAAGGTCCAGGGAGCTGCACAGTATTTGTCAGTTTCTTGTGAAAAGAACGGGTTGGAAATGGGAAGGGAATGGGAAAAATAAGCTTCTCATTTCTGTGGAAAGCCAGAAAATCCAGCAGGTGCAAGAAAGAGCATGGAAACATACAGATAATCATGGAGAATAAGAAACTGCCTCAGTGTTCTCCACATCTCTGGTTATAACTGTATTTGTTTATTTCTTCTTTTTATTGACTCTGAGATAACTGACTCATGAGATTGCTGGTGGCATTCTGCCAAATCGGTTTAGGAAGAAGCAGAGCTAGTGGGCACACAGTCCCAAAAAGTAACTCCCCACAGATGAATTTGGAGGTGGAGATACAAGGGTCCAGCTTAGCCCAGGGGGTTGCATGCCTGCTGATTACTGAAATGCTGAGAGGAATCTTCGTGATGGTGTACACATTGGTAGGTCTGATATTCCTGTCGATCTCAATTTATCCCATCCCCGCCAAACAGTGAGAGGGTAGAGAAATGGCCCCTAGCCAGGCTTGGTGATGAGATCCAGCCCCGCTGCCACACTCAAAGCTATTGCAAACTCTAGCCCATAAAAGCTGTAGCTAATTTCCCCTCAATACCTGAACTGTTGCTGCCTACTCTGACATGCCTCGGTAGGTGTTGCTGCCTGGTGCTGTTGCTTTTTTATTGTTATACCCTATTGCCTTTTAATATTTATGCATATTAGTCAATTTACTCCTGTAATTGTCTAAGCTCAGACACAGAAAGAATATTTCCTTAAAAATGTTGGCCGTTCCTGATACTACTTCAACATTCCAAAGAAGTTTTGTTATGATATATGTGCCATTTCGGCCTTGGCTTCAGAAATGTCTCACATCAAATTTATTTATTTATTTATTTATTTATTTATTTATTTATTTATTTATTTATTTATTTATTTGTTTGTTTGTTTGTTTGTTTATTTATTTGTTTGTTTGTTTGTTTGTTTGTTTGTTTGTTTGTTCGTTCGTTCGTTCGTTCGTTCGTTCGTTCGTTCGTTCGTTCGTTTGTTCAATTTTTATACCGTCCATCTAGCAAATTGCTACTCTGAAGGGTGTATGGAAATTAAAGCAAAAATCATAAAGATCATAAATGAAGGAAACCATGGGCGTTTGACGACTCTCCTTAAATTTCACAGTATGTTCAAACCGACAGCTGCATGGAGTAAATAGGCAAAGCAGATGCAACACAGCACTGGATCTGGGAGACTGCCATCTGATCAATTCCACCAAGGGTTGATTATCTAACCAGAAACACATTTTGTTGATACTTACACTTTGTCCCTCAAGAGTAACTTCTGCCAATGCTGGAAACCTTTTAGCAAATAGGGTGCTCATAACCAATGACACTCCAGGTAAAGACAGTGTAATGAGCCTTGTTTTCCAGGAAAGCTTTTCTTTACATGCATCTTATCTGCAAATACATATTATCTGCCTTCATGCCAAGTACAAATACCAAAAGAGGAACAAAAGAATATAAAAAGGACAGGTGCGTGTGTGTGAAAGGGAAGGATTAAAACATTGTTGGAAAGAGTAGGCTAAATGCATTTTCAAATGCCATGTCTAATGAGGTTTTCCTGCTTGTATCCTGCAAACATTAGAACAAGTGTCTGTGAAACTGCAGTGATGCCACATTCTGAAACAGTGTCAGCCTTGGCCATATGAAGATGTCTTAGAGTGAATCTTACTCTTGTTTTGCTCTGTCAGAGTCCATGGGCATGAGTCACTTTAAATCTGAAACACTAAGGCTTAAAGTCAGACTGGGGACTTGTTTATGCAGAATACTCTACTACAAAACTAAGTACAGTTCCTTAGAAATTGGTGTATTGTGTGCTTGAAATCACCTCATAGTAGGATAAAGTATTGGCCCTTCCAGTCCGCTGAAGTCCACCAGCATTAGAACTTCTTGAGTCCTACTATCTCAGGATCAAATTAGACATAGTGGAGATTCCATGCTGATTCCATCAGTCTCTCAAATGAAGTCCATGTTTACTTTGAAATGACCAATCACAAAATAAATCAAAATCCCTTTGTCCAAACATCCCTAAATTTGGCACATACGAAGAACAGATTGTCTGCTGCAGCAGTGCGAGAATTGGTCCTAATTCAAAGCCCAGTTTAAAAGTTATATACATTTTTTTTTTATTTCGGCTGCTTCCATTTGCCTATTGATTTGCTCTCCTGCTGAACATTATAGCTGCACA
The DNA here is from genome assembly GCF_051106095.1 of Pogona vitticeps. Lineage (NCBI taxonomy): Eukaryota > Metazoa > Chordata > Lepidosauria > Squamata > Agamidae > Pogona > Pogona vitticeps. The sequence continues at coordinate 99,269,881 of NC_135786.1, forward strand.
TATATAATTAGGCGTGACAAGGATTTTGCATCTGCTTCCTCTGAATCTCAAATCCCAGACAGCCTTCAACAGATTGTGACTGATCTGGAACTGAAAGAGATCAAATTGGATCATCCTGGTTCAGTTTCAGATGGGATCAGTGCATGCCAAAGTAATCTAGGTTCCTTCAGGGATCAGACATGGTAAGCCTGCAGAAAAGTGGGGAAACGGGAAAAGAAATCTGATTCCAGACCATGTATCTGCACTAGAGATGGGCATAAACCCATCACTATTCATGAATCGCACAAACTCGAGGAGGCTTGTGGTACTGTAGTTAAACTGTATTATTGCAGCCCAAACATGGCTCACACTCAGATGGAGAGATGGGTATCAAAGTCAGCTGAAGGCCTGCATCTCTAATTCAGGGAGGGAGGCACATTCTATTGCTTCCAGAAGTCCCAAATCTCACCAACTGCAAAATGTATGGATCACCAATGCTGATAATAGTTCAATGTTTAATTTCATTCTGGGCAGGTGCATTTTCCCCAAAGCACCCCAAACTGAACCACGGAACGGTCTGATTCATGGGTTTTTGAGTTTGTTTGTTTGTTTGTTTTTGCTTTGTGGTTCAATTCATGCTCATCTGCACTATAATAGGGAATGTCGAGGTGGGATGATGGAGCAAAGAAGGAGCAGAGCTGCAATTTGCTGATTCCCATTACTAAATTGCAGTCTAGGGAAACAATTTCACCTATACTCTGCAGTCACAGTGTTTATGATCAGGCACTATTTGTGATATCACGGATGATATAGGTGCATTTGCATCAACATTTCCAAATGTTGTTTTGTTTAGGTAGTGTGTTCCTTCGCATGCTTCTGTTATCTTAGCAAACAATAGCAATTTGATTTCAAATTCAGACTTTGGCTGAGACTTTAAAGAGACTGGGGGGATGGAGAGAGAAACAAGAGGAGAGGCACTGTATGTATTTCTGTGCATGTGTGTGCATACATACTTGCATGTGTGCATGTACATGATGGATTGCTTCAGCTTTTGTGGGATAGTTTTAGTGAGACAGGTTTCCTTTTTAGCAGGGTTCCTTTTCTTTACAGTACTTTTCTTTTCATCCCATACTCCCCTCAGGCATTTTATGCCTACCTTGCATTCTGGTAGATTTCTCTCTCTCTCTCTGGGGGAGGGGAGGGAACTCTTTCTAGTTCTTTAAGTGTGCACTCCTGCAGCTTTTCTTCTTGGTGACTGGGCACATAACATGCTCTGTTTACCATCTGAAAACATTATATCTAGCTATTGGTTCTATCTTCCCTGACTTCTTCAAACAAGTATTATATTCCACCCTGTGGGCTAGTGACCGCAACACAATTTTCCATGTGAAAATACTACCCTTGGTGGCTGATCAGTTTTCTCTGTCTGCTATAGAAGATTTCCACATCTTTTGTTAATTGGGACTGACTGACATAGTTTGCCACATGAAAACGTTATATGTGCCCAACCTTCCTCTGAAGGCCAGGACTGTCTATTAAAATGCAATGTATTTGCCACAAGTCCTTGGATTTTTTTTTTTACTGTCTGCATGAAATAGCCACTTCCTGACAATTTGTGATATCAAAACTTCTGTTTTTCTGTCTTTTCAAGTCTTTATTAATCTCTTAACAACACACATGCACACACGGAGATCACTTCGGTTTTCAGTATCGATGGGGATTTTTTTGGTTCTTTTTAAAAAAAAAATATAGGGCTACTCAGCAGATTTTAGACAGATTCTGAATTCCTAATTGAATCAGCCCAGTTGAGCTCAATTTGTCAGACTGAAGCAAAATGGCCAGATTCAGCTCTGGAACAAAATGCTGGAGTGGGTTTGCAAATTGATTTGGGTCGCACACATCTGATTGAATGGGATATAATTCACTTCAGTCTTTTTTTCCCCTTTCTTTTTTAAAAAACAGACTTTAAGAGTGCTTAGTACACAATCCCCTGAAGCCAGTTTCAAACTGGGCAGGTTTACTTCCCTCTCTACAAAGCATTACAGGAAGCATGTCTTCAAATTTCACATGCACAGAGTTCAAGGAGAGAACAGTTATTGCCAGTTTAGTTTTCCAGTGCAAGTCAATGGGAGACTTACTAATTGACTCAGATCTAGGGCACAAAGAATTCCATGCCCATTATAATATGTTCCAAATCAGAGGTGAGGATTTATGAACACCCATGTTGGTTGTGGTTGTTGCTGTTAAATCAAACAACAGTGATGGCAGAATTACTAACCCAGATTACTGAGGTGAAAAAATATCATCATATTCTCCCCACTCTGGCTGCCTTACACTGGTTCTGCATCATTTTCAAGGTGCTAATGATTACATATAAAGCACTAAACAGTTTAGGACCTTGATGTTTGTCAGAGCGCCTTCATCCACCTAGTTCTACCCGTGTCACTCATTCAAGCCAGGCTAGGCAGCTGAGGGGCCTAACTCCGAGAGAGGTCCAGAAGGAAAAAACTAAAAACTGGGCCTTCTCGGTGGTGGTCCCTCGCCTTTGGAATATCCTCCCCCCTGAGATCCACCTGGCTCCCTCGCTGGGAGTTATTAAGAGTAAACTGAAGACCCAGTTCTTCAGGCAAGCCTTCCCTCCTGACATTACTTAATTTCTTTCCCTGTTTTTTCTGCCTTGGATTATGTTTGCTTGTTTTAGTCTTTTTATTAATGTTTTTAAATTTATTGCTTTTTTGGACTGTAAACCGCCCAGAGTAGATTCGTTTAGATGGACAGCATACAAGCCAAATAAATAAATAAATGAATAAATGAATAAATGAATAAATGAATAAATGAATAAATAAACAAACAAACAAACAAACAAACAAACAAACAAATAAATAAATAAATAAATAAATAAATAAATAAATAAATAAATAAATAAATAAATAAATAAATAAATAAATAAATAAAATTATGAAGTGGATCTGCATTTCCTAACACCATTCTGTTCCATCAACTGACTGGAATATATTTTGTTTCTTAAAATCATGTTTTTAGTGTTGTCTCCTGCACATCTCTGTGTACATAGTCTCCTTGGGGGTAATTTGAATGTGCTTGTGGTGAGTGAAAGTAGTTCTTCATAAACCTGTATCACTTGTTTATTTCATGTTCTTAGTCTGTATTTTCCAATCAAATCTCCACAGTTTCCTTTCTCTATTTTTGGATGGACATCTCCCATTATGAAAATGAGGTATGCTTTGTGACCACATCCTCTCCAAGAACCTTCTGCAAGAATATTCATTTTTCCTGCCTTTCATATACTTTATACATTCAAAGTTCCTTTCAGCCCACAGATTTATATCACTGTCCCATCATCCAAATCTGCAAGGTACTGAGTCCTTTTTTACACTACCATCAGGCCTGCAATTTTCCATAATAAAGAGTGAATGACATCCTTTTTCTTCAGCCTCTGGTCGGCATTGACATTGCTGCTGCCCCGAATCAGGAGGGATTTAGAGGCAATTTAGTTTGTCAAGGCTCTACAGCATCCTAGCTGAGGTCCTCAGCTCAAAGTCATAGGCCAATTCGAGTGCACGTAGAAAAAAATTCACATTAACCAAGATTTCTTATGAATGTATCTTCAGGACTACTAATGGACAGGCTCTAGTACTTTGGCCATCTCATGAGAAGAGAAGACTCCCTGGAAAAGACCCTGATGTTGGGAAAGTGTGAAGGCAAGAGAAGAAGGGGATGACAGAGGACGAGATAGTTGGAAAGTGTCATTGAAGCAACCAACATGAATTTATTTATTTTATTTATTTATTTAATTTATTTTATTTATTTATTTATTTATTTATTTATTTATTTATTTATTTATTTATTTATTTATTTTATATCCCACCTATCTAGCCAACTCAGGACCACTCTAGGCGGCTAACATCAGGTAATAAAAGTATACACACATACAACAGCGTAAATAATAAAAACTTTACAAAAATAGAAACCAAGTGCAGCGGAAAAGAAAAGAAACATCAGGAATTGTCTGGAGGAAAGGCCTGCCGAAACATCCATGTCTTCAATTGCTTCTTAAAGATACCCAGTGAGGGAGCCCCGCGAATCCCAGGAGGTAGATTGTTCCAGAGGCAAGGAGCCACCGCCAAGAAGGCCCGATTTCTTGTCTTCTTCTTCCGGGCCTCCCTCAGCGTTAGGCTCCTCAGCCTCACCTCCTGGCTCGCTCAAGTGACACAGGTAGAACTTGGTGGGAGTAGGCGTTCCGCCAGATATCAAGGCCCTAAACCGTTTAGGGCTTTATACATAAGCGTCAACACTTTGAAGTCGATGTGGAATCGGATGGGCAGCCAATGCAATGCGGCCAGGGTGGGTGAGATATGTTGGAATTTTTTCACTCCACTGAGTAATCTGGCCGCCGCATTCTGCACCACCTGTAGTTTCCGCAGCAGCCTCAAAGGAAGCCCCACGTAGAGCGCATTACAGTGGTCTAATCTTGAGATTACGAGCGCATGCACCAAGGTGGTGAGCGCCCCCACATCTAGGTAGGTCTGCAGCTGGGCTATCCGCCTGAGATGAAAAAAGATGGTTCGGACCATGGACGCCACCTGGGATTCCATGGTGAGCGCCGGGTCCAGATGGATCCCCAAACTGCGGACCCCATCCTTGGCAGGGAGGGTCACCCCTCAAAAGAGAGGGAGTTTCCCAAACCCCCCTCTGTGGGGACACCCACCCTCAGTACCTCCGTCTTGTCTGGGTTCAGCCTCAGCCCGTTCTCCTGCATCCATTTGACCCAACTCCGGGATTCAGTGGAAGACAGGAGGGCCTGGTGTGCTCTGGTTAATGGGGTCACTAAGAGTTGGACATGACTTAACAACTAAACAACAATTCCATTTTGATTGGCGACCCAGATGTAAATGAACTTACGAATTTGCTTTCAAGCCCAAACCCAGCCATCTTCCATTGATCTGGTCCTCACACCTATGGGTCCAAAAGAGTTCCACTGGGTTAGTAATTTAGGATTTGTCCAAATCTACTGCACAGCCTTCCTCTGGTGGATAGAGCAGAATGGTGCTGCCCTGAAGCGTTCCCTTGGCAAATACCCTTGGCAGATTGACATGTGGCACACTCAGTGATGCTCTGTATGCTTGTTAGGAAGACATCCAGAATTATGAATGTGAAATGTTCATAGGCACCTAATTTATTCCTGCTTGTGGGTGACCTGTTAATAGTTCATGGAAAGGTCAGATGGGAAGTAGGGATCTGCCCTCTTCATCCATTTTGCTTATTCCTGTCCCATGCCTTAATCCTTTACAAAACTGGAAAGTGGCCTTCTCCAATTGGAATTAGGCCTCTAAGATGTCCCATTTGGAATTACTGACATGAGCCCAAAGCAAATTTTCAAAGCCTACCCAGTCCTTTGCTCGCTTGAACTGGCTTTTTAAATTCCACAATATTGTTTGGATTGACCAGCCATAGGGTCATTGTAATCATAGAGATCACAAGGTATAAAATATCCAGAAGTGATTTACCATGGTTGTCTTTTGCGCAGTATTAACATGTTAGCTTGAGTGGCAGTGTTGTTTTCTGTGAAAGATCCTCTGCCAGTGGCAGTTTTCATGACTGCTGCTATCCAATCGCTGCCCTCCAGAAATTTAAACTGAGAAAATGCAAATCAAAACAATACCAAAAGGAGAAAGCGAGTGGCAGTCTAACTCCCCAATGAAGCCCCCCAAATCCACACTAATACTCCACCCACTAGGGAAGTATTAGGGAAGGCACAGGCTAAAGTTACCATCCCTTGCACAAAATGGAAGATCTGCATTCTCATTGCAGGTGAGGGCTCCAGTTCTAGATTATTGTGTTTTTTGGTTTTGTTGGTTTAGTTTACGAAGTGGTTTATTACAGGACTGAGAGTGAATGCCTATGGATGAATGTTTGAATTCCCCTTATATGAGTTTTGATTAACTAGGTCACAATGAGCATGTAAGGGTCTGTCATTCCTGCTCCTGGTTGCATCCCACTCCCTGTTGGCCTTTGCAGATCTGCTAGAAAAGCTGCCCAGAGTGGTAGAATATACCAGATATCAATCAATCAATCAATCAATCAATCAATCAATCAATCAATCAATCAATCAATCAATCAATCAATCAATCTGTTCACACAAGTAAAATTCTCTAGTCTAACCATGTCTTTGAAATCCATGATGACACTGTATATTCCCCACTCAGGTTACAGCCATTTGTATTGTCCTCATTCATATCAATGAGATTTTTCACAGAGGTCCAGAAACGAACACATATTATCATGGACTTGGGCAAGATTTGGTCAGAGTGTTGCCAAAAGGGCACCGGGTGGATTGTGCACCTATCCACGTGCTCTTATTTGGGCATAGACAGGGTCAACAGTCTGCTGCACATACCTAGTACAGATGAATTTTAAATGGAAAGTCTGTATTTACTATACATTAATACTATACATGCCTTCTTATAATTCCCATTGAGACCAGTAATCCTTGATCCCACTAAATGTGTCTAGGATTTCAGTATAAAATACCAAAGGCTATGGAATCCAACCTGAATTCTTCAAGTATGTATTATTTTCATTGCAAGAACCCTATGGGTCAGCCCACGTTTGCCATTTCATTCCTTTCTAATCTGGTCCAATTTGTCTTTGACTGATTTATATACCTCTTCCACATCCTTCATGTCAACTCTATTGTCACAGAAAAAGCAATCTGCTCTTTTAATTTGAAGTTAGGCAATCATGTACATAATGTAGTCTAGGCACATTTGCACTCAGTTTGATCATCAGATTCTTTCCCCACTCCAGGTCATTTTGACATTCCTTTTTGACCTTGGGCAAACTGTTTGCAGGGCTTGTGTGTGTGTGTGTCCATGTGTGGTGGTGGTGGTGGTGGTGGTGATAAAAGTATTACTTTCATACCATAAATACAGGGGGGGAAATGACTTTCCTCAAGATCATGAGGACAACCTTGAAATAATTTTGTTAAACAAAAGACAATTGTGCCATTTAAAAAAAACAATAGGAATGTGGATTTGTAGCCAAAGTGATGATACAGGATTTTGGTGAAGAAGGGGCATAGAGGGAAGCACCCAAACACACTCCTAAAGAATAATCACATCTCTGTTAGCTACACCTGAGGAGACTTGACACCATGTACCTACAAGCAAATTTGTGCATTTTTGGTATTCACTTTTCTTTCTATATGCACAACTGAGGTATCATCCTCATCATCATCATCCTAGAACTGCAAAGCAGAAAGGGACCCTATGGATCTTTGAGTCCAGCCCCTGTCAGAGAGGCACAGTAGGGAATCAAACTTCCAACCTCTGGCTGTAAAACACCAAGCTATCCAGCAGTATTATGTGTAGCCATTTGCTTGTACAATCCAGAAAAGAATCTGATGATCTGATATCTTCCTTGACACAGGCAAGATGTTGTTGTTGTTGTTTAGTCATTTAGTCGTGTCCGACTCTTCGTGACCCCATGGACCAGAGCACGCCAGGCCCTCCTGCCTTCCACTGCTTCCCGGAGCTGGGTCAAATTCATGTTGGTAGCTTCAATGACATTGTCCAACCATCTCATCCTCTGTCGTCTCCTTCTCCTCTTGCCCTCACACTTCCCCAACATCAGGTCTTTTCCAGGGAGTCTTCTCTTCTCATGAGATGGCCAAAGTATTGGAGCCTCAGCTTCAGCATCTGTCCTTCCAGTGAGCACTCTGGGTTGATTTCAGAATTGAATAGGGTACGGCAAATGTCTCTCTGTTTTGTCAAACAAATAAAATTGGCCAGGGTGAAAAGTCACTGAAGCTAGGTGACTGAAATTTTGCAGGTCTGTTTCCCTTTTTCAGGTCTCCAAATTTAAAATGCATCATTAGAAAAGCAGAGCAGCTAGAGGTGTTTGACTTTACTAATCAATCCATGCCAGTATGAAGTGCACAATGTGATTCACATCTGAGGCACACATTGAATCTGATGGAGCACAAATTGCCCTCAGCCAACTCAGGACCATGTTAATTTGCCATCTGTGGGAAAGGCCAACATTGTGCCTGTCATTCCATTGGCCAAAGACAATGGAAGTGTCAACTGAATTCTAAGGGCAGAAGGCCGTTTTAGCAGCTGCAGGACACTCTACATAATCAGTACCGCTCTCTTTTCTAATGCCCCATAGCTGCTGACTCTGTGATGCCACCTGAGGCAGCTGTCTCACTGTATGACAGAGCTACCCCTGCAGATAACTAACAAAGCAGGTCATTGCCCAAGCCTGCTTTGTGGCCACAGCAATCATGGGAAGTGTGATAATGGGAAGATGCTGGCCACATTAATCACTTATAGCTTCTCTTTACTCCTCATCCCATCTTGTGCCCCCTCTAATAGGCAAAAAGATTTTTGCCATTTATCTTCACCGCCAGTATATGAGCCTTTCATGTTGCAAAGTTAAGGAGATGCAAGATGTTCAGCTCCTGCCATAGTTATTTATTTGCCATGTGCAGCCATAGAAATGCGAAGTGCTTTACTGCCATAATTGCCCTGAATGAGACAAGCAGTGCATTCATTTAAAACGCGAGAGGGGAGGAAATGGTTCTTCCTCCTGCCTGGTGCTGCGCCTCTGATGATTGCCTGGTGATAAAAAGCCAGATGAATATGAATGCTAACACACTGTCAGGATCTCTCCGTTATGATATGGAAAATTGGAATTCTTTTTGGCTGTTTTGAGGCAGCAGCTGGTTGTCTCCATTTGGCAGCATTTCTGTTATAGCATTCAGACGTCGGCAATAGACAGAGGGGGAAAAACCCACACCAAGATAAAAACCTTCCATTTGTGGACCTCAAGCCATTCAAAGAGTGTAAAATCAAGTGCAACGGGTCAAACCCAGCTCGGCATTGTTGAGTACAGCAATAAGATATTATGAAGGTATTGAGCACCAGCTGAAGGACAGCATAATGGGAACCAGAAGGCAAAGACCTAAAATTGTCCTGGGTTGCCATATGCATTGACTTAGCTATCTGTAACTCCCGGCCAGCTGCCCTGCTTTATAAAATGTAGTGCTCTGTTTGAAGAGCTGTGATTGGGTTGTCCTCTGTTTGAAAGCATTCTTTGTGGAAGGGTTGTCCACTCTGATTTATATAAAAATACCTAAATCTAATTACTAGTCCCAAATGGAGCAGAGCCATTGAATCAACTGAAGTTTGATAAGTTATACTTATATATATATCTTGCGGGCCAGAATCCAGTTACTTATGTGTGCTGACATGCAGTACCTCAGACTGCAAAAAATCCCAATAGCAAATTGCCACTAGTTTAGAAGATGATGCTTGCATTCCATGTCATACACCAGCTGATAACTGTTAGCTCCCATCACTCAAAGTGCGTGATCAGATACAGAAGGCTAAATGGCATTCTAAAACTAACTAGAGAACCAAACAACAAATATATCAACTCAATGACATAAGCAACACTAGCATAACCCTGTAATAAATGAGTCAACCTGTTAATATTAACTGGATTAGAGCCATTTGGAAATTAAGGGGCCTCACCCTGGGAGCATTTTTACCCACTCCCATGTGGACTGCTGGGCCCATGTCCACAATCCAACCTATGCCCCTATGCTGGCCACACAGATGTCCACATGTGTCCACCATCAGACCTGTGCCCATGTGCTGGTCACACTGGGGTCAAAATGTGCAGCCTTAACTGGAGCTGTTGGGAATCCCTCTGGGGAAATGGGTTACATCCCGAATGCTTCATCTTAAAGAAATTAGGCAGTCCTTCTGAAATCAACATATCCCCTGTATGTGAAGTCACTATAATGAAAGGGCAACAAAGTTCTCCATGGGGAGCCATGGACAAAGACTCCTGCATAAATCAAGAAGCACTGCAGTCAAGTGCCTCAGGATCTTTCAAACTTCCTACATTGGAGCTGCTCATTATACTTATTATTTTCCTCATCCTTCTCTTCCTTTCCTATACCTCTGAAGAGCAAACTGAATATATCCACATATTTCTCATTCCCTATTTTCCCCCCTTTCTCAAAGGAACTAAGTGGTAACTCAGTACAGTCTGCACACCAAATGACAGTGCATCAATAAGGACAGTGCTATGACTTGTGATAGCGAGTGACAGATATAGCCAAGCAACTCACGTGCTGCCCACTGCATCCCCAGGTCCATGCAACTACACAACAGGGAAGAAATGCCCTGTTATCCTTAGGCTGTTACTGAAATATGAAGAAATACTAGTCAGCCTGAAGAGGCAGAAGCACCGGGCAACCTATGGTGTCCACCAAGGTCGGCCAGCCTGTGATGTGTCTGGTGCAGGGCCACAAGCTCACCTGAGCCTGGTGATGCAGCCATGAGAGCTCAAGGAAAGGGAAGTTCCATCTATTTCCTCAGAGCTTCACATTCTACCACAATTAGAAATTATCCAACTGCTGACATCTGTCACAGGGATCCACTGTACCTTGCTCCTTCTCTAAAGAATAAAGTTGGAACACAAGTCACTTTTCCTAAATCAGCCAACTTGTCAGCATTGGTCTCCCTGGTAAGCCACTTTTTAGCCTCCAGGAGAAAGTTAGCTTGAGGGTACCCACATCCCTTGTTGAGTGTCTCCAACCTATTCAGCATAAGAGTAAAGCTAGGAAGGCCATCATCCTCAGAAGAAGAGGAGAAGGCAGGGAAGGGGGGGGTCATGCTTCTTGGCAGGCCACTTAGCCTACTATTCATCCATTTCCTTGTCAGCACCTTTCCTGAGAGCCACACCTACTTGCTGATAGTGCCAGAGATGGTGAGAACAATTGCATCCTGCTGGCAATGCACTAGTCATTTGCAAATGGGAATGTGTAACAGAGTACTAGGCCTGTACCTATCTAGCCACCCCCACCAATTGCTTTCCTGCTCTGCTGCTGCTACCAGTCCCTCAGTTCCCAGACCCCAAACTGCCTAACAGTACCTTGGCCAAAAGAAAAAGAAGTAAACAGCCAGTCAACATCCTCCCCATGAATGGCATCAATCGGTGCTAGAAAAAAAGCAGGGTAAACAGTCTTCCCCAGACTCCACTGGGCCCTACAGCAACTGTCCAGTCACAGGCACCCAGTCAAAAATTGGAGAGGCACGAACTGCAAAGCCACCCATGTTCAGGTAGCCTGCTGCAATGAAAGCCAGTACTGCCTCCTGGAGTTAAGGCCAAAGCCCAAGGACCTGGGCACCAGCCCTGCCCATGGCATAGCTACCCTGACAGAAGACCTCCCTGGGTCCACACAGCCCATGCAGCCTGTAGTGCCATCAATGTGCTGCTGACTATTGCAAGTTTCCTTGGTATCAACCAGCCAATGAACATCTTTCCTGCTTGGCCTTATGCACCACCAGCCTCTTCCAGACCAACTTCTGGGCCTATAAACATTATACCTACTGGCATGCCCAGTGGAAGATGTCTGCCTTGTTGGCAGGGCAGGGTTATAAGCTCTCCATTCCCTGCTTCTATACTAGCCATGTGACGCTGCCAAACAGAAGCACTTTCAATTCTTCTTAATTGTTGCAGGGATGTAACTAGAGATGATAATGTTTCCACAAGTTTAACAGTGTTGACATTCCCTAATTAAGCCTGTCGTTCTTGTGGGATAAGTCTTTTAGTGGGATTTTGCCCCGGTCATCCACATATCTGGGCAAAAGGCCTTTCCACCTGGTTGTCATTCTGCTGGGTGTTAAGGGGACAGTGTAAGACCCCTGTCTGAGTAAGGGAGAGGGGTGGCAGCCTTAATATTGAAGCTTGCAGTGGTAGCAATGCTTCACCTTTTTGCCCACTTGTCTAGTCATATCAAATTTCATTTACCCATTTATGAGATTCAAATGAATTCCATTTTAAAATCTTTATGAGTTATTTCCCTTTCCCTCACTAGTGCATTTTGGCTTTATACTGTGGGGCTGTGGTACAAGTCTGTATGAGCAGGACCTGTCAGCATAATAATAAGTAATGAGGAAGAGGAGGAGAAGGAGGAGCAGAAAAGGGAAGCTCTTGTTTGACATTTTAGGGTTAAATTGACTTGTTCTGAAGACTTGTTCTTTTGTTAATCCCATCTCAGAGGAATATATATATATATATATATATATATATATATATATATATATATATATATTCTTGTTGCATTATGTAATGGTTTATGAATATGAATATTCATGTTGCTGAAAGGCGGAGTCAAGAGAGATGCTATAAGAGGTGGAGTCAGAGAGTCAGAGAGTCAGTTTTAAGTCAGAGTGTGAGATTAAGGGAGTTTAGAGAGTAATAGAGTGTGTAGTTTGGGAAATTTAAGGTGATTAGCTACTGAATATGTTTATGAATCTCTGTAATCAATAAACCAAAGTTTTATTTTAAAGAAATTGAAGTGTGGACCTGGATCTTTCTGAAGTAAATGGTGATTTAGAGATCACCTGGTGTCAGCAAGTGTAAAGAGTGAGGTGTGTTTGCCTTCGTGTGCTCTGGGGCTTGAAGGTCAAGCAAGGGGCACGAGGGGCGACGTCACAATTATATATATTTTGCTCCAGTAATCTGTTGATCTGCTCAGTGGAGATGGCTGGACATCATGGCAAAAGATAACCCAGCCTTTAAATGTTATTGTTTGCTTCCAATTTCCAGTAGATGTCACTCATGGTAAGAGTCTGTCAAAATGATTGTGCAAGATGAGTAATCATCTGTTACAGTTGTGGGCAGATTCTCAGCTTATGAAGAATTTAGCCTTGACCCTCTTCTCACCTTGCCTCCCACTTTACTCGCACTAATGACAACAGGGCCGGTAAATTAAACCTGCCAGCTACCTTGCCTCCAGTCTTCAAAAAATGCATGGGCTGAGGATAATTTATGGTCAACGCTTACATAAGAAGCATTGGCAACTCTCAGTAATTATTGCAGAGATGTAACTAGACATGAAAATAAATGTTTCTACAAGTTTAACAGAGTGCTGACACTGCCATAATTAGGCCTGTGATTCATGTCGGATGAGTCCTTTAGTGGGATCTTCTCCTGGTTACCAAAGTGAATTTAACTCAGTCAGTGGGATAGGAGAGGAGAGACTCAGAAGGTGAAGCTGCTTTTTCACACTGTAAAACTTGCAAAAGAGATACAGGTCCAAAAATAAAATAATAAATAATAAAATGAAATGAAAAAAAGTTTCGTACACTATTTGCTTTGACGCATGGAGAACATTATGTCACAATTTTATTTAGCACCCACATCCAAGTTTTAACTCTAGAGACAGTTATAAGGTGATGATAATGCTGAAATGCATTATTTTAAAATATAATTTGAATGATATTGTGGTCAGACAATGGCAGCATGCCACATATAAAAATGTGTTGTAACCATAAAACTGGAGGACGAAAGAGGAAATCAGACCAACTAAAACATGCATTGATTCCTATGCCACTGAATAACTCCAATCCTTTATTTTCACCTCTACAACCCCCTCCCAGTATCTAAAATTAGCATCTAATGAGCGGGGCTTGGGTTTGTGGAGGTTTATTTTCCACCTGAAGTTCATTATCAAGATGGGTGACTAGTAAAAAAAAAAAGTTCAAGGATTTTGCATAGCCTGCATTCTGAAATGAATTGACTTGATCAACATGTTCTGGAGTAATATTTGGAATGGAACACAAAATGTTGCAATGCAGTGCTTAGCTTGAAGCATGTACCCTGATGTGTATTAAAAAATGGTGTATTTTAAGTTACGGCATATTTAGAAGAGAAAAAAACTTTTAAAATATTTTTTTTCCAATTCATATATTGTGAGAAAATCCGAAATATATACTTAAATGTGTGGATTTTGGGTGCAAATTTTCTTTTTTTTCTTTATTGCAGATTACTGTGGAAAAGAGGTAGATGAGGAAAAGGATAGACATGGGAAATCAAAATGACCACACCTATTTATTTTCTTGATAAATATATTTATAGCGACCATGTAAAGAAGACTATTAGTGATCTCATGTAACAGTGGACAAAGCCTCATTTCAGACACTTATTTGACATTTATTTTCTAGTGAGCCATCTTTGAGTAGTGCAGGAGTGGGTAAACTGCAGAGATGGGATTTTTAAATATTTCTTGGACTACAAATCCCATAATTCTCAATTCTGGGAGTTCCACCTAACAGACAGACAAGGGACTCATTTGGGAGGAAGGCAACTGGAAGGCTTTCAGGCCTAGCTAGGCCTGGTGTTGCTGGTCTTTCTGTTCACAAAGAAAGCTCCCAGTTAGTGCTGTGGCAGGAACAAGAAGTTAGGCAGAGCATCCCTCTAGATTCTAGAACAGAGGTCCCCAGCCCCTGGTCAGCGGACCGGTGCTGGTCCGTGGCCTGAGACGGACAGGCCATCAAGACAGACCTCCCGCCCACCCCCCCGCACGCAGTCACCCCCACACAGCCCATTTCCTCCTGCGTGCACGCTCCAGCATGTCTGTGCAAGTGCCAAGCCGCCATTTGCGCATGTGCACGAGCACACATGCCCAGACAAGTGCCATGCCACTGCGCATGTGCACAAGTGCACCAACACCTATGCGCGTGATGTGGCACCATTTATGCATGCGCAGAACTGCACATGCATGCATGCACGCATGGCATGGCACTCGCACAGGCACCTGCACTCATGCGAGAGAGAGCATGCACTTGTTCACGCATATGCACGAGCGCAGAGGGTGCCCCACCTTCCCCAGCTGGTCCGTGGACCGAAAACAGTTGGGGACCACTGCTCTAGAACAAAGTCTAAAATTTAAACATTCCATTAGCCAGTTTTAAACTGCTGTTACAGTACCAGGTTTAGATTCATCTCCAGCAAACAACACAGGAAATGCTGACACATTTAAACCCGATGGCCCCTTAGATAAACAGTAAAAGGTGTGGTAACTGCAAATATTGCCATTCAATCATGATTATGCAGTAGTACAGCAAATGACATGCATTCTCCATCTGGCACTTCTACCAGATCTAATCTTTTCCTGCTGCCATAAATAAATCCAGCACTTGACACCATCCACTACTTCCATTAAAAAAAAAAAAACCTGCCTCTCTGTTTTCAAATCTGGGTTAACCACAAAATTAATTGAGCATGAGCATATAGATCGAAATGTAGTTAATGAGAGACTGTATGTCATGCCTGTATGTCAAGTTGCAGGTAAAGATAGTCCCTGTTATGTACGGTTATGGTAATGGGCGAGTAATATAAGGAGTCACGAGACAAAAAGCATGCAATGAAACAAAAGAGACCGTACAGTGTTGGCAGCAATTTTACTTGTTTTCCAAACTTCCTAAAAAGTAACAAACATTTTACTTCCAAAGTGTGAGAGTTTAAGCTCTGTGGGGCACCACTCTTAAAGCATTTGGTTTCCTGGGACTGAATCCAGTGTGATGTCGGTGGTAGCATCAAGCCTTTCTTCTTCTTTCCATCTCCTTGGCAGCACTAGAAAATTATTCAAGGGAGTTTGTTTCACAGCCCTGCTGAGTTATTTTTTAAGAATATGGAGGAACCTGCAGGAAAGAGGGGATGACTGGCTGTGTAATGTGTGATCCAATGGTAGGAGTTCTCAACTCTAAAACTCTGGAAGTTTTTAAAATAATTGAATATATTACATTTCTGTACAAAACCTGAAGTAAACGGGCAAAAGGGTCCATTTTTAGCATCTTTACATTTGCAGTATTTGTGCTTTTTTTTTAAAAAAAAAAATCAGACCAGCATGGAATTTCATAATTGCAGACTTCTTTGAAGAGATAACTGATGCCAGATCTCAAGTTATTTATCTCTCTACACAGTCTCAGTTTGATAACCAAAACCAGACTTTTGAGAATTAGAATGGTGGAACCTATTTGACCGACCTTAACAAAAGGCCCCTCCGCCTTTTGTACCAAGGAGAGAACATAAATTATTGGCAAGCATTTGGAAGGTTTGGATGGTTAAAAGACATATTTCAGAATATTTAGTAATGCTGTGTAGAAATGTGTGTTCTGGTTCCTACGCCCTATGGATGTGTCAGATTGCATCATTTTACAAGCAATCTCATCAAGACTGTTTTTGTGGTTTTTTGGATCATCACCCGCTTTAATGCCTTTTGAATGCAAATGGGGAGAATGTGAAATGTGTGGGGGGCAATTTTTTGAGAGGCGGGTCATCCTCTTTCTCCTTCCATCACATGATCACATTCAGTTCTTCTCCCCTGCTGCCTGAAGGTTCCATAGCTGATTCTATGGCTACTGCAACTGAGATTTATATCCAGGTAATTGAAATAGTTTGGAATATGAAACCCTCGTGGCCTTGAACAACGAAGACTTCCATATCTTGAAAAACATACTCCAATGCTGAATTGTGAAAAAGAAGAAATGTGTTTTAGAAAGGAATACATGCAGCCAGCAGGGAACAATAATGTCCATGTTTAAGCTTCATTTAAAATGAAGTCTGCAACTGAACACAATGGAAGCAGCACACACCACATAAACACTTTGACAACCATAAGCAACACTTCATCTTTTCACTGTTTAATAGTAAATCCTAACCTGTGTCTTCCCTCTTGCCTCTCAGAGGATGACTTATAAGCTTTCTGTAAAGGACCATAAGAAAAGGATCATAATTAAACACTTTCTTAAACTGTTTTTAAAAGGAAGAATATAATACTTAACACACATTTCCACACAACATTGCTAAACATTTTGAAAGCTATCTTTTAACCATGGCAACCTTCCAAACACTTGTCAACTCTGTTTTGTTATCTCCTCTTGTTACAAACCTTCCTTTCAATTTTGTACAAACCTTTTCTGGTGCAATTTTGTATCAGATCCCTGTCTTGTGATGGATGTATTTTTCCTACCCTGACACAGATTGGAATGGAGCGTAGTCATTTCTCAAAAACCTGAGCATCTCATGGCTTATTTTTCAAACCAGGTCCATGTTAGAAGTTACCCATCCTTTTTCTGCTTCCCAGGCACAACATGTTTCTCAACCTCTTTCTTGCCAGCTGCCCAATTAACAAACTCATCTCCATGAAGAAAGGTACTGATCGGGGGCAGCCCTCATACTGAAATGGCACCTAGCTGGAATGCAGCTAAAGCTACGCAGGCTGCTTATATACTGGCCCATAGTGCTTAAATCACCCTCTGGGCAGTTTACAATTTAATTATGCAGGTTACACTTTAACACCAGCCCCAGTAGTCTGGCTATTCAATTTACCTGAGTGAACTTGGAGCCAGCTATCTAGGACTGAGCAGGGTTGTGAACAGAGTTTTGACTGCAGTACTGCAGTTTAACCACCGTACCACGAGGCTCCTCAAAGTGCCTAAACTCAACGTAGGTTGCTCACATGATGCTTCATGTATAATTAGGGGGTAAAGAAAGGAGCAGCAATTATGGGTACCACGTTTTGCTTTTTATTTATTTATGAACTTATTAATTTATGTTCTTTCCAAAGTCTGCAGCTGAGGTGGAGCTTGAAAAATACAGTAGAAGCAAAAAATGCTTTTGTTGTCTGATGTGGCTTGTCCAGTGCATAAGCCTGTCCTTGGATTTCCATGCCGGGTGATGAAGTGATACACAGAAGTGGATGTAACAGCAACCTGACAGATAGCCCTGATTCACTTTACAGGAAATGTACTAGGTTTCAGAGTAGTACACGTGTGCTGAGACAGCACTCAGCAATCTGGTTTCTCATGGTATGGGTGCATGAAATAAAGGGACCAGGCATCCACAGCAATTCAAAATTACTTCACTAAGTTCTGCTTTTAAAAAAATTGCTAGTGGCATAAACGGTGGTGGCAATAATAACGGTAATGACAGTAAAAGGCTTAATCCAATAGTTAGTTCTAGTTTGACTAACTCCACTAAATGAATGGGGCTTGTTGAGACTGGTACAAGCCACATAGATTCAATGGGTCTATGCCAGTGATGGTGAACCTTTTTGAGCCTGAGTGCCCAAACTGCAACACAAAATCAACTTATTTATTACAAAGCGCCAATACTGCAATTAAAACCCGAATGCTGAGGTTTTGGTTTAGAAAAAACAACTGTTCCTGCACTGCAAGGGTTAAATACTTGGTTGTTGTTTTTTCCTGTGGGCGGTATTAACAAATAAATACTTACTGGTCCTCCAATCCTCCATTGGGCTAGACCAGTAATGTTCGCCATTGCACCCCTTTGCTGGACCACTGCACCAGCAGAGGGGAGTGCCAAAATCCAGGATCAGAGGACGGGTATTTCTCTATGGCGACTTATGGCTCGTGTGCCCACAGAGAGGACTCCATGTGCCAGCTGTGCCACACGTGCCATAGGTTCGCCATCACTGGTCTATGCTAATGGAGAATAACAGTTGGAATCAACTTCATATCATTATCTTTTTCTTCCACTGGGCCCTTCTTTTTTTTTACAGAAAAGTTGGCAAGCCAAGAAGTCCTTTAAATTAATGAAGCAAAGTGAAACACATTTCTAGGCTGGTTTTTTTTAAGTCCATAAACAATTAGACCGTTCATCTAATAGAGCAGACTGACATCAGAAGAGATGCAGGTTCTCTAAAATGCATGGATTACTGGAAAATGGTATCAAAGTTTCCCCTCCTCACTCAGAATCTTTACCTGCAGGGACTAGTGATATTACAGTTTGATTGGAAATGACATTCACATTGAAAATGAGCACTGGGGATTTTTCCCCCGTATTATTATTAACATGAATGTAATAGCTTCACATCAGTCTTCTGACAATATTGTCAGTATGAGTTTGTCTGCCAATAATTCACTTCTGGGGCCTGGGTTACATACAGATGATCACCTGACAAAATAATTAAAGACAACAAAGGAAAGTGAAGTGTTTGGGAATTAAAAATTGCTTAGGCCATGATCAGACAGACAGTTACCATTTGAAAACATTCTGCATTTTCAGTTTTATCTGAAGTTGTGCACGCAGAGCCTCTTGAAATTCCCCATCTTATTGTAGGCAGATAACTCAGAAGGATTGTTTCACAACATTTCTCTGGGTACAAAAGAGAAAGAGTTCCTTGAACGTTAAGACTCATCATCAGTGAAAGTACTTTACCATTTTGCAGGGATCTGAATACTGAGCAAACACGGCAAACACAATTATAAGTCTTCCAACTTTTCCTTTGGCAACAATCCAAGCATATATCTCAAGCATTTCAACAGGCACGAATTCAAATACCTCTCAAGCTTAGACACTTCATATGTATGTCTCTAAAGTTCTATACATGAGAAAGTCACTGCTGTGAGAGCTGATGGGAGAAATGTCTCACAACATCTCTTGGCTTCCAAAATCTAGAGCTCAGATTGTTATTTTTGCTAAAACATGGTCTTGTTAAGTCTAATGCTTAATGTACAAGAAACCCAATATTTGGAAGAGGTGAAATTTTAAATCTTAGAATACAAGAATACAAAAATAATGTATAATGATCATTGCAAAGAATTTGCCCTTCTGTTCCTCCACATAAATTCAAAACAGATGCCCAAGTCAAGGTAATTAAGGTCTCCGTTTATGATTTCTGGGGAAATAACAGCTTCATGCTTACCCAGCTTTCTTACCTTCCAAGCCAAAACTAAAGAGCAGAGGCCCTTCCCTTAGGATTTCTCATTCACTGCATCTAACCAGTAAGCATTACAGTAGCACAATTTCTGCCTGCCTGCCTAGGAGGAATAGTTTGTGTGCTATGTGTTCACTGTGTTGGCAGCTTGGCCATCATTCAGCCTTAGTGATCTGAAACTGGTATCCATTTGTGGCTTAGCAAGAACAAAATAGTATCTGCCATGGAAGGAGAGAGACAGTGAGAGAGAGAGAAAACAAACAAAACATTAACTGGTGGAGAATATTCAGAAAAATTCAACAAGATGACTTTTTCCTCATGGGTCATAAAAATGATGCAAAAAAACTTATTCACTTCATGTGTTCTGAAGGGAGGGAGGTCTTACTGGAAAGTTGGTGTTCAAATGTGCTTGTCCCCCTCCCTCATGTGCATTCAGCATAGTACTATAAAATATTTGAGAAGGGAGAAATAGGCAATTCCATACAAACCTTCCCTCAGCTGATTTCTATTCTGCAACTGAGGGCAAACACTTCTATGTGTTTGTGTTTGTGTGTATGTGTACGGATGTCTCCTTCACTGTTATAGCTGCCCAGTTTTACAGAATTTCTGTTTCCTGAGAGTGTGCTTTGAAACATGGGAGCAAAGTGCAGCCCTTTTGTAGGAAACCCCACAAAAGGCACAAAGGCCATTTCCCACATATGCCTACATGGTTCACTTTTTAACTTAATTTTTGCTCTCACAAAGTCCCCTTCTGCCTTATAGGGGGTGTGGCAGGATTTTGCCTTGTATTGCAGGGCAGGGCCCTGTCCCTCTTCTTCCTGTTTATATAGACAACTTTGAAAAATTGTGTTTTTAATGAAAACATCCCCTCACACTTTCTAGTGGGCATACACACACACAACCACGTGAGAGGATGTTTTCATTATAAGCCCAATATTGTTCAAAGAGAAAAAATGGTGCAGGGATCACAAGAGGAAGTATGGTCCTCCAAAAATCCTATGTTCAGGGTGGGCAAATTCCATAGGTCTGGGGGTAGCCCACCCTGAACATAGCATTGTAAATTTACGCATATGTGGAAAACAACAACAAAAACAGAAAAGTTTATATAGTTGTGGAACACCATTATGGTTTGTGCCTGGAATAGCCCTCCCTCCAAAAATGCTGGCATGAAGTGCTTCTCCTCCATGGTCCATGAGCTTCTACCGGGGACCCCCGAACCCCAAATAAGGTCTTAATTTTCCCCCCTTGTTTATTTCTACTCACTTCTCAGGTTTTCCTCTTGTGTCATGTTGCTGCTGCTTCAGCTATGTTATTGTGGCATTCCGATAACTGAAGTCCAGTTAGACTATTTAATATACTGAAGATGATAGGTAAAGCCTACCATCACTAGGAAGAAACAAGTCCCATGAGGTGATCTTTCCTCTGTGGCTCCCCCTCTCTTCAGAAGGCATCTGCTTGTCCAGGTTTCAGATATTCCTATGGAACACATATTTTCTAGAAAACTCACCCAGTTTTCTGAAGTTGTGACAGGCTGAAAAACCATGTTTACTATGTTGTCTGATGTGCTGCATGTTTAGACAGCAGTAATCTCTGCTGTTTTTGGTTACAGTTACTTTCCAATAAAAGTATACAAGACTTCAGCTTTCATGCCATTTCCTGCGTTTTAGAACTTTTCTATGATTCTAACATTTCAACCTGTAACTCTCATCATACATTTCCATTAAATTATTGTGAGAATATGGGAGGGGGAATGGGGAAATGGGAGAGTGTAGGATATGCTTTATTATTCAATATAAAACCATATTTTCCATCATGTCATGTCTTTTCCAGGGAGCTTTCATTGTTTCATCTTGCAGCTGTGTCAGATTTACTGCAAACACTGATGACTATAAAATATTATACCGTATTTGCTGGCATACAAGATGACTTTTTAGCCCTGAAAAACATGCCTCCAAGGGGGGGTTGTCTTGTACGCCGGTTGCATGTCCAGCAAACCCTCCCTCTCTCCCAGCGAAGTCACTTACCTGGTAGTAAGACTGAGTAGAGCCCCGCTCTTAGCCTGGGAACAGCCTGACTCTAGTGCCGAACAGCTGACTGTCAGGAACAGCAGAGAGGAGGCAGCCATTTTGAGATGTGAACACATGGCTGCTGCCTCTCAAAATGGCTGCCACCTCTCTAAAATGGCTGCCGCCTCTCTGCTGTTCCTTCTTCCAGCAAACCCTGGCTCTCTCTGAAAAGGAACCAAAAGGGGCAAAAGGAACTCTCCCCATGATACAGCTAAAGCAGAATCACGCATGCGGAAGAGGGGGTAGTCTTATACAGCAAGTATATAACAAACTACATTCTGAGTGGGAATGTTGGGGGTCGTCTTATACGCCCAGTCGCCTTATACACCGGCAAATACGGTTCTTATCGTACCTCCTCTTGCAGTATTTTCAGATGAGATTTTTGGGGCTTTAAAGTCACAAGCCAATTCAAAGAGAGCAATGGTAACACCCTTAAATCTGTATCTGAGGAGCTAGTAAATCTGTATCTGAGGAGCTAGTGATTGGGGAGGGAATGAAAGAAAACATAAAATGTTAGGAAGAGAAATGAACTGATAAGAGTGGCTCTTCCTTTTTTTCCCATCTTTAATTGTCTGTAAGAAAGTTATTATAATTTTTTTGTACTGCAGTGTAAGAGTGCATGATATTATTCCCTGTTCTTTTGATACTAAGTATAAAATGGACTTTCTTAAATAACCAAGACAAAACTTACTTAGGATCATTAAAATTTAAGTCTCAAGAAAGGAACTAATGTACAGCAAGCAATGGCAGCTTATCATCAGGACATTAGAGACTTCTCACAAGGCTTGCAGTGTGTCTAAAATTCATTCTAAACCTCACCTCTTTGGGGCCAGATGAAAAGACAGTGACAGTCCAAGATGAGATCTGTCTTCTTTATAGCCATCAGAAAGTAAAGCAAAAAAGTGTGCTGCTTATATATTGCCCCATAGCACTTCAAGCACTCTCTGGGCAGCTTACCAGTTAATTATACAGGCTACATACTGTTAGTAAAATGAGTGCCCAGCAAGCTGGGTACTCATTTTACTAGCCTCAGAAGGATAGAAGACTGAGTCAACTTTGAGCTGGCTTTGTTGTTTAGTTGTTAAGTCATGTCCAACTCTTTGTGACCCCATGGACCAGAGCACACCAGGCCCTCCTGTCTTCCACTGCCTCCCAGAGTTTGGTCAAATTCTTGTTGGCAGCTTCGAAGACACTGTCCAACCATCTCGTCCTCTGTCGTCCCCTTCTCATCTTGCTTTCACTCTTTCCCAACATCAGGGGTTTTTCCAGGGAGTCTTCTCTTCTCATGAGATGGCCAAAGTATTGGAACCTCAGCTTCAGGATCTGTCCTTCCAGTGAACACTCAGGTTTGATTTCCTTTAGAATGGATTGGTTTGATCTCCTTGCAGTCCAGGGGACTCTCAAGAGTCTCCTCCAGCATCACAATTCAAAAGCATCAATTCTTCAGCGACCAGTAAGCACACCTTTGGCTGTAGTACAGCAGTTTAACCACTGTGCCCTGAGGCTCCTTCTTGTAGCAGCTGATGAAGTTCTAGATTAGGAGGATTCTTCCACTGAAACATACCCGCACAGGTGTTTCATGGGTGCTGGGAAACCCCCCCCCCTTCTCTCACTGGTTGCCCATTCACTGGCAGCAGTGCACTTCCCTCCCCACCTCCTCTGGGTGATTGCCCACTCAAAGGCAGCACTGCAGACTTCCCTGCCCTGCCTCCTTATCTGATTCAGTATTGAGAGAGCAACCAGTCTTAGCAACCCTAAGCTACTGATACTTTAGCCTCACTGTCTTAAGTCCTGTTCCACTGACCTCCAGTGAAAGTGTGACTTATTCTGGATGCAACACCTTGACCAGAAGCTAGTTGATTTTTTCCTCACGCAATTGAGAAATTGAGGAAGCCACCGTAGCTCAATGTTAGGGTGCCAACCACATGTTGGTTGCATGCCTGCATGACTGGTATGTGGTCAGCACTCAACTAGTACTTTGTCAATTAGCTGCAGCTACCTATGATGGCATCAAACACAGTAAAAAGCAGTAGGATACTGGTTACGGAGTTTTCTGAATAATATGCCTACATGGATTCAGCCAGAAGACTTTGTTGGATTACTTTCTAGTGTTGCAGTTAGGCACAAGCTAAACTGCAGTCTATAGTGTCAGATTATGAAGGGCAGATAAATGCAAATTAATTTTAAAATAACATTAAAAATATATTACCGAATTTTGTATTTTTAGTAGTGCTGTGGACCAATTTAAACTTGCCATAGTTTCACACGCACACACGCACACACACACACACACACACACACACACACACACACACACACACACACACACAAACTGTTGTTAATTCAACACACCCTTATGCCTTGGTGACATTTCTTCCAGGCACTGTAAGTCCAAACAAAAATATTTAATAGGCTTTAAGAATTTGCTGGCAGGTGGCAGCTGCAAGGCTTTTAGAAAGTCACTTCCCTTGAGCTGAAACAACCACTGTGGGTTCTGGGGACAACAAAGTTTGTACTTTGTACAGGTGGATTGTTTCCTGCATAGAGCTCTTAAGTCAGCTACTTATCTTCACTCATTTTGTAAATGATAAATGTGTGTCCCTCCAGATGTTTTCATTGGAGTTTTATTCGTAGTCTCACATATTGCCTGTGATTTGTTTGAAGAAGAGGTACTGTAAGTACCTATTAATAAGAAAGGGGTGGACTCTGGAGAACTTGTAGCTATTCTTCCCTGTAGATCTCTGTACTTCTATGGCATAGCAAAAGGAATTTTGCTAGAAATTCAAAATTCTGCAACAGTTTTTTGGATCACAATTCCAATGATCCCATATTATTGGGTATGCCAGCTATGGATGGGACTCATGGGAGTTGTACTTAAAAAACAAATGGAGGGCCATATGTTCCCAACTCCTGGTGTAGATTCTGATAGCAAGCCTGTTTCCTGAAGGAAATATAATGAGTGAACACAGCAACTCAGGCTGAAGTGGGGGAGGAATGGGGATATAAAATCAGTTAATACAGGATTGAAAATTCTCATTCTGCGTATCAGCTCTACTTTCCCTGTTTGAACTAGAGGAAATAAAAATGTTCTCATTAGTTATAAAGAGAGACAAGGGAGGGAATGAGTCACTAAATGAAACTGCCCTGATTTGGATAAACCCTTAACACATTTCCATAAGCAATGTAACAAAGAAATTATGAATAGTGGTCACTGCTAGTGAATGTACGTAGATGTGGTGTTGATTACTTTTTAGCCTAGTCATGAAGTAATGAATTGATGTCATGTTTATGTATTGGACAAACCCTCAAGAAAAGGCACCCTGCATGGAAGGTTCTCTGATGTATTCTCAAAAATTGATGTAGGGCTTGACCTGTGAATTACAAGCGCTCCTTCGTCACATAAGATTCTGCTATGGTGCATGATTAATCTATATGGAGCACGGAGGCAAGAGGCATTTTCATTTTTGGTCCTTGTAAAGTGGGTCTACCCCTGTTTAAAGCCTGTATTTTAAAAGGAATACGTCAGCCTCGGTGAAAGCCTTACAGCAGGTAGCTTTATAATGAGGCTGAGGACTAGCGATTTGAAATGATTCCTTTCCCTTCCCTTTAGCTCATCAGAAGAGACAAATTGCCCATTAGAAGCACATTGCCCAAGAATTAGTTATTGGATTCCATAAGAGGCCCTCTGCTCATTGTATGCCTTTTGCCATATTAGTTAAATGGCTTTTGCAAATGTGGCAGCCAAAGTATTCTTAAATCTTATTATGTCCAACCACACATGCTTGGAATTGTGAGCCCACATAAATACATAATGAGAGATTTCAAAACATACACGAGATTCTTCTACAGTCATTTAACCCTACTCGCTCATTCAGTCACAGCCTGCTGCAGAGGTTCCATCTTCCCCTGTTCCAAACCAAATACCACCTCATGTGCTAAACAACTGTAAAACAACTGAGAATGTCATCCCTCATGAAAAGCCACAGCTTTCTTGCATGTGGGAGGTTGTATAAATCACAGACCGTGAAACATAAATTCAGCCTCCTTTAGTCATTGAGCTGTAATCACTCTCCAAATGTTTGAGAGCTGTGGTATCACTATCCACAAGTGCCAGGATTTACTTAAAGATATGTCATGTTCACAGAGTAATTTTCCAAGCCTGGTTTTGAAATATGTATTGTCAAGTTAGCAGGAAAGTATTTATGTCCTGCTTGAATTAAGCCATAAAGAGTTCTATGTATCTGACACGTGAGTATAAGGACTGGTAAGAATTTAGTGTGAACTTATTTCTATCAATAATCTATTCATATTCAGAAATATCTGTATAGAATTACCACCACGCCCAAAAACATGCAGACTCCCAGTAGCTGATCAAGGCAAGATCTGACTTAAGTACCACAAATCCTTATAAAAAAAAAAAAAAACCACCAGACAATTAGATTGAGAATTTTTTATATTTTACTAAAGATAGTATATTCATTTATTGGTGACTTCAGCGTGCAACACTATATTCATTCTTCCTAACAATAATGTCCCAAGGTCTGATCTGGCCATCCATCAAAGTCAACATTTGTGTGTTTTAGTTAACTTCAGCTTTGCTCTCGACCTGGCCAATCAATTCTGCTGGCTGGAGTTCCCTTGATGAATCTCCAACTCCCAATGCACCTTGCACACCAGCCTCTAAAGCAGCAAAACAGGACAAAAGATTATCAGAAAGGGCTTTCAGTTTAGTACGCTTGTGTGCCTTGGACTGAGCACCTAGGCTGATTGTCCTTAGCCCCCTTATGTGCTTGGCTAGCCTTCCGCTGCTCCAATGCTGCTATTTTAGCTCGTATTTACTCCCACACAGGCCACCCCTCCTTGTCTGATGATGATGATACAACTGGAGGGGATGCCCTGGGAACCCTGAACTTTGCAGGCTGTTTGCCTTTGGTATTGCCCTGACCCTTTTTGGGAGTCATAGCTGCTAACAAAAGCTCTTACTAAATAATCTACCCGATAGGCAGGCAGCCAACCCTTGCTAACATGCTCCAATTGTAAAAAAAGTTGTACCTTTATTGTCTGCCTATTTATTTAGCTATTAATTTATAATAATTCTTCTCTTTTTTTAAATATAAGCCCTCAGAACTAGCTAACAAACAACTGGTAGTTGCTCCCATGCAACTATTCCTGTTGATATTATAATCTTATTTAATTTTAATGTGAACTTTATTATTATTATTATTATTATTATTATTATTATTATTATTATTATTATTATTATTATTATTATTATTATTATTATTAGTATTAGTAGTAGTAGTAGTAGTAGTAGTAGTAGTAGTAGTAGTAGTAGTAGTAGTAGTAGTAGTAGTAGCAGTAGCAGTAGCAGTAGCAGTAGCAGTAGCAGTAGCAGTAGTAGTAGTATTGATTGGGGCCAGGGATAGTATTGGGATCTTGCTGGGTTACTGCGCTCCCTGCAACCCAGCCACCTCCCTACCGGAGCTGGCGGACTTCGTCTCTGTGGCACTGTTGCAGTCGCCGAGGCTTCTGGTCTTGGGTGACTTCAATATCCATGTGGAAGCGGAGGTATCCAACCCAGCTCTTGAATTCCTGGAAACCATGGCTTCCTTGAATATGTCCCAGCATGTTAATGATCCCATGCACACGGGTGGCCATATGCTAGACCTGATTTTTTCCACTGAGTGTAGTGAGCGTGGTCCAGTGGTGACTGACCTAGAGTCGGTCCCCTTGTCATGGTCAGATCACCACCTAATAAAATGTAACCTCACAGCGGCATTTTACCCCCTCCCTGCAGGGAGCATGGGCCTACTGTAATGGTCCACCCTCGAAGGTTACTGCATCCTTTGAGATTCCAGGACACCATGAGAGGGATTCCAGCTGCTCTGTCTGGCGGATCTGTTGAGGCTCTGGTGGATGGCTGGTTTAGTGCTGCCACTAGGGCTGTAGACATGATCGCTCCTAAACAACCTCTCTGTTGCAGAGCACAGCCAGGGTCCTGGTATAACTGGGACCTACGAGCAATGAAGCGAATTAAGAGATGGCTAGAGTGCATTTGGAGGAAGAAACTGATGGATTATAACAAGATAGCTGTCAGGATCGCATCTAACTGTTACCTAGCTAAGGTAAGGGCTGCTAGACAATCTCACTTCGCTGACCGTATAGTTCACGATCTGTCCAGAACTGGTCTGGGTGATAGGCCTCCAGCATTTTTAAAATCAAAAGTGGAGACCATCTGCCATGACCTTTCTCCTTGTTTAAACACAATGGATTGAGCAGAGATGTCCAGCGCTCCGCCTTGCCCGGTAATTCTCAACTTCTTCCAGCCTTTGATGCCAGATTTGATGGACAAGGCGCTTGATCACGGTCAGGCCACCTCCTCCTCCTTTGACCCTTGCCCGGCCTGGCTAATCAAAGCAGCCAGGCCAGTAACAACAGAATGGGCCACTGCAATAATTAATGGGTCTCTCCAGGAGGGCAAGTTCCCCTTGCCCTCAAGGAGACACTTATTAGGCCCATTAGGAAGAAACCAAATTTGGCAGTGGACGACACTGGAAATTATAGGCCCATTGCCAATGTTTCCTTCCTTAGTAAAGTGGTGGAGAGGGTGGTGGCAGACCAGCTTCAGATGCTCTTGGACAAAACCAATGCCCTGGACCCGTTTCAGTCGGGCTTCAGGCTGCTCTATGGTACGGAAACGGCACTGGGTGCACTGCTGGATGACCTATTGAGGGAGGCTGATGGGTGCAATATGTCTTTGTTGGTCCTCCTTGACATCTCAGCTGCCTTTGATACCGTCGACCATGGTATCCTCCTGGGGAGGCTCTCTGAGCTAGGAATCAGTGGCCTGGTGCTTGCCTGGCTCCGAACCTTCTTTGAGGACCATCCCCAGAGAGTACAGCTTGGCGAGAATGTCTTGGCCCCATGGACCCTCAATTGTGGGGTTCCGTAGGGGTCAATCATCTCTCCAATGCTATTTAACATCTACATGAGGCCGCTGGGTAGGGTCATCAGGGGATGTGGGGCATTGTGTCATCAGTATGCTTTTCATCTACTTCAGTGGGTGCCGTTCTGTCCCTTCAGTGCTGCCTAGAGGCTGGAATGGATGCAGTCGAATGGGCTGAGGCTGAACCCGGGCAAGACAGAGGTCTTGAGGGTGGGTGGTTCTCCCGTAAGTGATCTGGGTGATTCCCTTTCTTTTGGGGGGATGACCCTAACCGCAAAGAACAGTGTTCGCAGCCTGGGGATACATCTGGCCCCCGCGCGTACCATGGAAACCCAGGTGGCGTCTATGGTCGGTCCATTCCGCCTACTTTCATCTATGACGGATTGTCCAGCTGCAACCATATCTTGACGGGGGGCCCTCACTACTATTGCCCACATGCTCATAATCTCGAGATTAGACCATTGTAACACACTCTGCGTGGGGCTGCCTTTGAGATTGATGCGGAAACTTCAAATGCTGCAAAGTGTGGCAGCCAGGCTCTTAGTGGGGTGAAAAAATATCAGCATATCTCCCGCACCCTGGCCGCTTTGCATTGGTTGCCCATTCGTTTCTGCATTGATTTCAAAGTATTGATGATGACGTATAAAGCCCTAAAATGTTTGGGACCTCAATACCTGGCAGATCGCCTCCTTCCACACAGGTCTACCCGAATCACTCGACAAAGCCAGCAGGGATGGCTGAGGGGCCTTACGCCAAGAGAGGCCCGGAAGGAAAGAACAAAAAACCAGGCCTTCTCGGCGGTAGCCCCTCAGCTGTGGAACACCCTCCCAACAGAAATCCATCTACCTCCCTCGCTGGATGTTTTTAAAAGCCATTGAAAAACTTGGCTCTTTAGGCAGGCCTTCCCCCCAGTCAATTAACATATCTTCTGTTGCTGTTTCTCAACTATTCCCATCTTGATGATGTATATATGTATATAGACATTTGTTATTGTTTTTATAATGTATGTTTTTTATCCTTTTTTATTACTCATGTAAGCCGCATCGAGTAGACTTTGTCTAGAGGGGCGGGGTATAAATTAAATAAAAGTAAAGTAAAAGTATTATGCATGCACACATGTCTATAAGTGTGCTGCTTCCAATTAAATTTAAAGAAACCCAACAAACAAACACCCACGGAATTAACCATGTGTATGGGGGGCATAACTATGTCTCCCAACTTTCTTTAGTGTGTGTTTGTGGGGGGTGTTTGCCCTGACCCCAACTGCCTCAACTCAAGGGCCAAACCCAATGGGGGTGTTACCACCCCCTTAGTCCTGAAGTCCTTTCTCCACTCCTTTTTCTTCTTTTTTCTTTTTTAAAAACAAAATGACTGGAAGCAGGCTCCTCCGGGGATCAAGGCTGATCCCCGACACTACACTCCAACCCTGGGAAGTGCCAATGCACCCCCCAACAGCTCCCTCAACACCGTTGGCTGCTATGCAGCAAAAAAAAATTCCCTGTAGCACTGAACACAACTGCTGCCAGGGAATGGAAGCCTCGAAAGAGGCCAAGCACATGGGGGAGCATCCTTTTAAGGATGCTCCCCCCAGGTAATTATGAGAATAGCATGTATTGTGCTATCCCGAGGGGAGGGCAAATGAGCTCAGCTCGGCCACAAGTGCCGGTGGAACTAACATTATCTGTTGTGTCCAAAGTCATGAGACTTGGCATTTCTCTAACAGGGACTAGCAACTGGATTGAGTCTGAAGAATACAGTAGTGAATCATATATCAGAAAAAAATCATAATGTCTATGGCAATGACATAGCTAATACAACGAAAATGCCTGCAGAGACCTCCTTGCCTAATTTGCCTTTAAAAGTTATGCCTGTTGCATAACTGTACAAGAGGATTTCAGCTCATCTATTTCACCTAGGAGTGTTCTTGGCTTTCAAAGTTTGCCATTCTGCAAATATTTCATTGTGGCTCTATAAAATGTTTGCTCCATCCATCCATCCATCCATCCATCCATCCATCCATCCATCCATCCATCCATCCATCCATCCATCCATCCATCCATCCATCCATCCATCCATCCATCCATCCATCCATCCGTCTAGATACAGGCATGTGCAATGTCTATTATTAATGATTTCTCAAAGACCATAATCATTCTTGCCTTAACTTCTCTCACATTAGTATGCAATGAGTTAACAATTCTGATTGCAGTTTGACTACTTGCCTTATTAACTGCTTGCAATATACTGCTTACAATGTTAAATTTAATTTCTGAATAGTAATTATTCCTCCCCGCCAAATATCCCTTTAGAGATATTGCAAGTCTTCCATAGCAGAAAGAACAATGATTTATGGGAAACAATGGTCCAACTGAACTGTAAAATTATGCTGGGAAACGAAGAGGGGATGACCATCATGTTGGAACAAAATTAGTCCAGAAACACACTTTCAAAGTTGAGCACCTGCTGTAAAATAACCATCTGTGTTTAACTGTAATTTAATTATAGGTTCATTTCTTTTCCGTACACTGGAAGAATCTCGTAGATCTTCCCAGTTGGTCAGCAATCAACTTCTGGCATTTTGCAAAAACAACAGACATGTTCCCTTAATAGCACCTGCTAACTTCATTTCATTTCAGTGTCAGCAATGGACTTCAGGGATTTTGCAAGAGTAGTAGTAAGAAAAGAATAATGGAAGAGTAAAGCTGGAATAAAAAACCTACATCCAATTTCCAATTCCATTTAATGTAGACCCGCTGAATCAATAGGATTTACATAAGTGATGAGTTGCTGTTCAGCAATACTTACATGACGCCTACTGATTCAACGGCTTTACTCTACTTGGGTCTAGCAACTGAATTTAAGCCACCCCCCCAAAAAAACCACCAGTGTTTAATCATTTACCAGAAGAAATAATGGTGCCCATTGCACAGAAACAACAAATATATTTGCTAAAACTGAAAATTCTAATGCATTCACCAAAAGATTTGTAGATAACACATATTTATGTCTACTTTTCTAGTCTTGGATGTACAACATCTAACAGTTTTAATGGCATTATCATCAGTACCATCATCACAAATAGTATGACAGTTCATGAAAAGTCAGCTAAGATCTGAGATACCAATGTCTTGAATAAAGCCATCCTAGCACAAGTCAAGCTAGGGCTCTGCAGCTGGAGATCACAAAGATGCTTTGGCTGAGTAGAAAAACATCATTTCTAGTAAGAAATTATGTGCCCAGCTCAAACTTACAGTCTACACAGCCAAGGAGAAGATATGGGGGGCCTCTTTGATGGAGTAGGACATCATTTATTTTAAGTGTGTTGTGACTGAATTATGCATTATTGCTGCATGAGAGTGCAACAGTGTTTTTGGGCTGGCAGACCAAATCAGCATTCTATGAGGCAATTCTAAAACAAAAAAAATTATAACCTGGAATCTGGGCTTCAGATCAACCCCAAATTTGTTGTGGTTGTAACAGACAGTCTGCTCTTGCTGTGTGCCAAATCTGGTGAGGTTTGGGCAAAGGGTTTTCAAGTCATGATTTTTTAAAAGTAAAACTCTCCCCCCATTCAGAAATAGGTGAGCCTAAATGTCCCCAGGTTTAAAATCGCTGAAATAAACTGAAAAGATCAATCTTGCTTATCTTAAAAGATAATGGTTGTCCCCACCATTATATTTTTTTAATTTGGAAAGAATCCGGGGTGCCGGGGATAAAATATTGGTCCTCAAAAAAGAGAAACAGTGATTCCTTAGCACACTGAGCATGTGTGGAACAGCAAGAGCATTGCAAAGCAGATACATTGTTGTAACGTCATAGGGCAGGAAGGAAGATGTTTGGAGAGCAATGAAAGGTCACAGAAACAGTCAAAATACAGGATTTTTAAAAAAAGAAAAAAACAGCTTTGTGTTAAAGAAAGCAATTGAGTGACCGTTCTCCAGAAAGGGGGTACAATATATCCAGGGAGTTGGCATACAATTTTGTAAGGCATATTCAAAGTATTTCTGCATTACAAAAACACAGAACATTTGTGTTTTTCCCCTCCCTGAGTGCTTTCAGTAAACCTTCTTTCAGGAGTTCTGATACTCCTGACACCAGTCTTCAAAGGGGAAATAAGCATCTGGGGCAATCTAAACATTTGATTCTGTCAGCAGGATCCAATTAGCTTACCCTAAGGAAGAGAACTTTTAACTTCTTCTTAGACAAACAGCCATTGGTGCTGGGAAAGGGATTCCATGTCTGGCTGTAACAATATATGAAAATACATTTAAAAAGAACAGAGGACCAATATTCAGCAGCTAACTCATTTTAGCAGTGAAATTACTGGTTTTTATTTTGTAGCTTGGGAGGGTCTTATTCCATGTTAGCAGAGCTTTGGTGCCTACATCCTTTCATAGTCTCAACCATTCTTCCCATCTTGTCACTATACAATTATCTGGCAATTAAAAAAACCTAATGAAATATGTTCTGTGTCATCAAGTCACTTCTGATGTGTGGTGACTAAATGACTTCATGACCTCCCCACAGTGCCACAGAGACAAAGTGTGCCAGCTCTGGAAGGGAGATGGCTAGGTCGCGGGCAGCACGGTAACCCAGCAAAATCCCAATACCATCCCTGGCCCCTATCAACATGTGGAGAGCCTCCAGATCCATTTTAACCACCACAGAGCGCCTAGTAACCTCCAGGGTGTTTTTACTGTATATACAATGGCTACTCCCCCCGTCCCTCCAGTCTACCCTGGTGCTATCCTGCATAACCAGGAGGACAGACAAGGGGCAGGGGTGGACCCCCTTCCCCACTGATCCATGTCTCGGTTATGCACACCAGGTCTGCATCCTCTTCCAGAATGAGATCATAAATAATCTGGAATTTATTGGATACAGACCTGGCATTCAGCAGCACCAGTTTTAGAGTGGAGAGTCAGCTGATTCTGGCTACCTCGATTCTGATGGTTGGTCAGAGTCTCAGAACAGTGTACAGTTTTCAAGCATCTGCTCACCATTCTTCTGACACGAATAGAGGCCCTGCCAGCGCCATAACTCCTTCTACCCGTAATCACCCAGATGTTCAATGGCCCCTCGCTGGAAGGGCAAGCCTTTCACTCCATAGAATTAACAGAAATAAGTGCAAATAGTTCAAATAGTAATTAAAAATATTAAACTAAATAATTGTCTGTGATTAGTTGTCAAATTAAATAAAATATACTGAACATAAAATAAATACTATAAAGTATATCTGTTGCAAAAACAACTTACAATAAAGTAAATGAAATAAAATAAATACACTAAGATATAATAAGATAATACAAACAAAAAAATATAATAAAATAAAGGAAAAATAAATAAATAAACAAATAGAGATTAAATGTGAAAATTCCCCCCCCCCACAGCCCTGTTTCGTTATGTTATGTCTGGAGAGCGTTATCTTTCCCAATATAATTGGAATGACTGTGAGGACAGTTTTTAAAATTGAGGCAGGTTTCTATGTTGAGAAAGGAGAGCAACAGTAGCAGAAAAGTTTGTGGTGGAGATGGTGCTACTGTTGCCATTTTCTGTAGCAGGAGGATGTTTGTAAAATCTTCACTGGTCACACCAAGAGACACGGCAGGAGGAACAGATTCCAATGCAGCTTGTGGCATGGCAGTCAGCAGAGGAGGCGACACACAGGACCCCACAACAGACCCACACAGCAAGCTCCCCAATGCCAAGCTCCCTGATGAAGGCTTCCTCCAAAGCCTCCAGCCTCTTTTACGTCCTCCCAGGTTTCTGGGCTTCTGGGCTTATCTGGCAAGCCCCTCTGGTGTCCCTCTGGTTCACCTCCAGCCAGTACCTCCGCCAAGACTCCCAGCTTATGACCCCAGTGCACTGTCTCTCCAAGCTTCGTGGAACAGCTTTTGTCGATCTCCACAATCTAAGCTCCAACGCTGGGTTCATTTCGCCGCCTTGACCTGCAGTTCCGGCTCCAATTCCAGCTGTGAGACACCCTCCGAGAAGCGCCCTCCGCAGCCACAGACAAGACACAAGCGGCAGCGATGGTCAGGGAAGGAATTAAACAGAAGGAAAATGAAAAAAGAAAGAAGAAACAATAAAAGAAGAAAGAAAATGGACTGGTGCGGTGGAGAAGATGCCATCGAGCAGTTACCGGTCCGCCATCTTGAGCACTTTGCTCAAGCCCATAGATGCCTTCTGTTAAAATATGGACAGATTTAGATATTGCATGTTTCATATATGCAACCAGCAAGAAGGATCATGCAGAAAAAGTCCAGAACTGCTGAGAAAAATGTCAGCTTAAACTTTAAGCAGGGTGAGGCATGAGTAAAATGTGTGTGACACTCACTGACTGCTGATGACACCTGTGGCAATTGCTCATCTCAGTCAGGCCTCTCAGCCTCTCAGGGGACCCTCAGAATTGTCTGAAAGTCTTTGATTTTAGGAACCATGAAGCTGCAGTTAGAGGTTTTGATGAATTCTTGACATTTAGCCAATTACATTTCCAGACAGAGTCTGACAAAGTGATTTGTATTTTTTTTTGTTTTCCATTTACAAGTTGAGAGGCTAACATGGTCAGGACGTTAAGGCATGGGTGTGCGGTGTGGCAGACAGGCTACCAATAAAATATTACTCATATTACTGAGGAGAACTGTGTACTAGAAAAGAAATATTAAAGCTGGTGGCAAGGTGGACAAAGTCAGAGAGGCTTGTTTTCAGATCCATGCCCACAAGACTGGAAACAATGAACCGGTGTTTTAATGAAATGATAACAGTGGTTCCTCTTTTCCTGCACCATGAGAAGATCACAAGCACATCTGAAGGAACCACGTGGGATTCATCAATTATTTGGAGTCTTCTCATGCAAATAGCCAGAGCTTTAGTGTTCACGTGGCGAAGGAGCTACCTTAGTCCTCTTACGTTATGGGAATGGTGTGCCACCAGAGCATGGAAAAGTGGCTGTGAGGCAACTGTGTCCAACTGAACATTGGCCCTGAATTTGCTACACATATACTCTAAACTGATGTACATCTTAGGCCACCTCCCATTTTGTTTGCATGTATTGCGTGCATGGGTGTAAAAGAAAGATAGAGCTTTGAAAATCAGAAGAAATCAAGCATATTCATGTTCTTAATTTTCCACCTTGAAGCTTATTGAGAATTGACTACATATCAGATTATACTCCCCCTCTACCCATAGTGGATATTTCTTTGTGCATTTGTCCAAATGTATGCTGCTTTTGTGTACATTTTCCATTGGTATGTATCCCGTCGACTAAATGTGTGTATGTACATGTTTAAAATGTGCACATTTTTCCCCATCCATTTTGGACAGATTTCATTTGTTGCCTGAACCACATCATGAGGTTAGGAAAGTACGGATTCCCAGCTATGCCTGGAGTTTGCATCTGTGTTTGGTTCTGTGTTTGGTACTAGAAGTTAGCCTTGGGTAAAATGTGTCAAATGTCTCTCTGTGCATACATAGGATTTCACTGGATTCTTCTGTGTTTTTCTTTCCTTTCCTATATAATGAAATGTCAACATCAGAGCCGGGGGGAACTACTTCTAAAGTGGAAGTAACAAGATCCAAGAGGATAGCAAAATGAAATGGGAGACATTTTAAAATAGCAGGTGTTATAAAAGGTTTCCTGATATTTTTTTAAAATATCATATATCACATCATATATCATATCACATCACATCACATCATAATAATCTTAGAAATGCAAACCTGGATTCTGATGTTACAATTCACTTTTCAAATTTGATGTAATATGTCAAAAGTTATATTAGTTCCATATTATTTGTTTAGCAGTTTCGTGGAACAGCGAAGAAGAGAGGGAGGGAGTGGGGTGTGAAAGAAAGAATTTTAATTACAGAAGCAATTAAGAAGATCCCAGGAAATACTTATAAATGAACTAGAGTCATGTGGTTTAGTGTCACCCCAGAGCATTAAGGCACCTGCCATATGGTCCTTTTAAAAATGATATTTTTACCTTCTGAAGGGAGGAACGGAACCTATTAATTTGTAAAGGCTTTTAAGCTATGTGTAGCCAAATCTGTGAAAAGACTGTCATTTTTATTATTTTTTTCTTAATTAGATTTGAAAGAGCCTCGTGGCACAGTGGTTAAACCGCTGTACCACAGCCAAAACTGTGCTCACGACCTGGGGTTCAAATCCCAGGTAGCCAGCTCAAGGTTGACTCAGCCTTCTATCCTTCCGAGGTCAGTAAAATGAGTACCCAGCTCACTGGGGGGGGGGGGGGCAATGTGTAGCCTGCATAATTAACTTATAAACCGCCCAGAGAGTGCTTGAAGCATTATGGGGCAGTATATAAGCAGCACACTTTGCTAATTAGATTTGAGACAAAAATAAAATGCATATGAAATTGTTTAAATATTCAGCATACATGCTCAGAGAATTTTCAAATCAAATTAGGTTGGCTGTTAAGAGTCATTCAGAAAATATACAGTGGACCTTCTACTTACGGAATTAATCCATATTGGAACGGTGGCTGCAGGTCGAAAAGTCTGTAGGTCGAGTCTCCATTGACCTACAATTCACTGAAAACCAATTAATCCCGTAACTGGCCATTTTTGTTCCATTTTTGTTCCATTTTGGTTTTTTTTCTGGTCTGTAGGTCGATTCTCAGGCTGCAAGTCGAACCTAAATTTTGCGGCCAGAGAAGTCTGTAACTCGAAAAGTCTGTAAGTCGAGCCATCTGTAAGTCGATGGTCCACTGTACTGATGTCTTCTAAATCCATTTTATATTGGGATTTACACTGCAACCATTACATTTATTGATAGTCTCAACTTTGACTTAGTGTGGGAATCCATGCTATTCAAGTACAAGATCTTTCCTGGTTCACAACCTGGCATATCCTGTTTAAAAGGCAACACATAAAGGGAAACAGCTTGGCTCGAGACCAATTACCTGACCTACTAGCCAGAGCTTGGAAGTAAATCATTACACAGAACATAGATACCTGTGGGTTGGGGTAAAACTAGCAAGCAACACTTCTGATTATGGTTTTGAACTGATTCTTTTAACACAACCTATTCTAGTGACTTCAAGTATATCTAGTGGCAGAGTTCAGAGTAATGTTGATTCAGTGCTCAAAGAGTCAATGTGATCCAATTTGTATGGAAAAAGAAGACATACATCTGGAAGATATGACCAATAGGCTCTATTGCTATAGATTTTTTTAAAAGTCCTTGAGAATATCAGTATATCTTTACTTAAGGGACTTCATAAGAAAATAGCAACGTTTGCAATCTAAACCAAACTTCCTCAAGTTGGCTTCCGCCAGCACTTTTGAATGTCAAGTGTCAATATCCCTTGCCATTGGCCCAGTTGACTAGGACTGATCAGAGTAGCAGTCCAAAAGCTCTGGAAAGCACCAGCTGGGGAAGACTGATTTAAACTCAAAGGTGAGGATGGCAGTCATTCAGAATTGTGAATCCTCAGGTGTTGTTTTGATTTAAGTTCCCAGAAGCCCTAGCTCATGTAATAAAGGATCAGAGCTATAGGGAGTTGTCCAGATTCAACTGGGAACCCCAGGTGAGAATAACTGATTTAAAGGAATCCCAGGTTAAATATTTAACAGTCCTATGCATGTCTATTCCGAAGTCTTACTAGGATCAGTGGGGCATTCTCCCAAATAAGTGTGTACAGAAATGCTTCTTTTAAGATTAGAAATTTGCAGTATTCTTTCACAGTCCATAACAATTTGCAAATACAGGCATTTAACTAATTTTAGATTTCAGAATTAAAATATACTTTTGAACTAAAAGGCACACAGAGACGTCTATTGCTTAAGATAATTATTACAGACATGTTAAAATTACATTTTTGTTTAGCATAAAATATATGCCGTTCTAAAGCAGTTTTTTTTTAAAAAAAATGTTTACTGCTAAAATTAAAAATGTTTAAAATACATTATGTAAAAATAATGGTGGCACATCAAAGTGGTTCTTCGTTACTTTCTAAGCTACTGCATAAAACTGATTTGGCTTGTATGTAATTAAATATGCAATTCATCACGTATTTTGTCACTAAAAATTACCTCCCCAGGGAGATTAGTTCTAAATGAATGTTATTAAGGCAGAGCAATTCAGCTTTTACTCTATTATCCCAGTCTTTAGAAGCAGGGAAAACAAAACCGGGCATTAGCAGACAAAACTAATCAATTTAATTTTCTTGTATTGCTCTTGATGTTTAAGGGCTAATCCAGACTTGACGATGGCAGTTCCAAATGATGTTGAAGAAGAAGTTAGGTACCTGAATTCCTGGGTAAGGGTTACACAGGACGAGGTAGTCCATCCTCTGTTGCATGCATTTTCCTCTCCAGAGCAGTCTTCTTGACATACTTTTCCTTACACAAGTTATGTCAACTGAGAAAAGAAAAGAAAACAAAGACAATGTGAAGAAGACAAGGCATGTGCAGGGTTGGGGGAGACATCAATTGCTCACCTGTGCACTTCTTTACAAATAAAAGCCATTTCTCCATTTCTGAATGATTGAGACAGCTCTGTGGAACTCAGATCACCATGTCTAGTTTGTCACTGGTGTCTCTTTCATACCTCATTCAAGGGATTGAAACAACAACAAAAATCTCAAAATAGTCTCTGGCTGAAACTTGCTTAAAACAATTTGGTATCTAAGTCATTCCTAAATCATTGCTATCTTCTGCCATTTAGTATCATGATTTATTATGATCATTATTCAAATGGAGAGTTTAGTTAGCACAATCCAATATTTTCACTAGGCGCAGCTCAGAAAATTGGGGGTTTTGCACGTCATTGAGGAGGGCAGGTAAACCTTATCAGTGGTGTGTTTAAAGAACGTCATTGTTAACAAGCAGCTCATTATGCAACTTGCAACAAAACCTCCAAATGTAACTTGATACTGTTACTGTAACAAGACTCTTCAAGTAGCTTGTTCTGTTGCTCATTACATTTCGTTATTTTTAAGCTCCCTTTGAACAGGGGAATCATCTACAAAAGTAAGAAAACATTCCTTCAAAATAGTCCCCAGAAATTTTATCTGTCAAAACAAGTAACAAGTATCACTACTCATTACACCAAATATGACAATGTTGGTTGTTCTTACACTCCTGGCAAAAGGAATAACATTACGCTTTCATTACCCACCAAAAGCAAGATAGAAAGTTCCTTGCAACACATTGGCTGGGATCCTGTTGCTTAGTTACTCTTGCAGAAGGCAAACAGTATAATTTACAGCTTGCTGATAATAAAGAATACCTGCTTGTTTTTTCAAGCACGTACCTGAAAAGTGGGGATTTGTTAAATGCTGGCAAGAAGTCATTGCAGGTTGCTTGTAACTAAGCAACAGGATTTTGGCCATTAATTCCTGTATCTTGACATGTGACTCAATCAGTTACCATGTCTTGTTTCCTAGAATATGCTATTTCTTTCCACCTTCCATGAGACGCAAAATACTGAGCATCATAAAACATATTGTCCATCACTGGTATTGTTATTACTTCCAAGTTTTGATTGCTTCCTTGTCCTGTTCTCTCCCACCTTCTGAATGTCCTTGTGAATGGGACATTTTAGGAAATTAAGAATTGCATCCTTCATCTTTGAAAAAAAATTGGCAAGTTGTCTTCCTGAAAGCTGTACCCCAGCCCCAACTTCCATTTCCCATACACGTAAAAGAGGGAAGCAGCTGTGCCGCCTCCTTTTCTGTTTTTCTCCCTAAAAATTCTGAATGAATTTGCATCATGGTTCACATTTATACACTCAGCAGATACATGGAAATTATTTCCAGAACATAGAAACACAATTGAAAAACCTAAGATTTTAGCTTTAATGTTCCTTTCTGTAACTCATTGGTTGGTACTCATTGGTTGGTACTCCAATCAATGAACTGAAGTGAACAATGTCAACATAAATCCTCTCCTGCTGCAAATATTTATTGATATTTCTATGGAGACATGCAACTTCTTTATTTATTGTCATTTTTAAAAAATATATATATTAAAATACCAAAACAATGCCAAAGGTTCACAATTCTATGAAATATGGGCCTGGTGATGGAAAGTGTCAGGAAGCTTCAATGCGAGCACACCGAGTAGTAATTGATTCCATGGCTGTACTGCTCTAACAGTTAAGAAGTTTTCCCTGATATGCAACTGACATCTGGCTTCCTGTAACTAGGGCTCCTCTACTTTGAGACGATCAAGAACAGATCCTGCCTCTCCTCTGTATGACTACTTTTCAAGTATTTGAAAAGTGCTATCATCTCTGTCCTCAGTCTTCCTTTCTCAAAGCTAAACATGTCCAGCTCTTTCAGTCTTTCCACATAGGGCTTGGTTTCCAATTCCCTGATCATCCTTGTTTTGAATTTGTTCCAATTTGTTGGCATCCTTCCTGAATTTGTTCCAATTTGTTGGCATCTTTCTTGAAGTGCAATGTCAAGAACTCAACACGGTACTCAAGATGAGTCCTAATGGGTACCAAGTAGGGAAATTAATACTTCATGGGATTTGGAGATTATAGTTCTAGTAATACAGCATAAAATAGCATTGGCCTTTTTTTTCAACCACATCACACTGTTGGCTGATATTCAGCTTGTGGTCTGCAACAATTCCAAGATCCTTTTTGCTTGTAATAATACTGAGTCAAGTATCCTCCATCTTGTAACCGTGCATTTGTTTCCCCTCCCCCCAGATATAGAACTTTGCACTAATCCCTTAAGTTTAAATTTAATTCTGTTGTTTTTAGCTCAGTACTTGAACCTATCAAGATATTTTTGAATTTTGTTACTGTCTTCCAGGGTATTAGCTATTCCACTTTATTTTGTGCCATCTGAAAATATGATTATTCCCTGAACTCCCATTCCCTGAGCACCCAGCCCAGACTTGAGCCTTGTGGCACCCCACTTGCTACCTCTTCCCAGTTTAAGAAGGATAAGAGATCTCTATGATTCTATAACCAACTGTGTATCCATCTGGCAGTGTATCCAGCTCACATCTAGTTTGAAAATCAGAATATCATGGGGCAATTTGTCAAAGGCTTGGCTTAAGTCAAGATATATTACATGTACAGCATTATCACTGTCTTTCAGGGAGGTTACCCAATTTAAAACCATTAGATAAAATTAGTTTGGCAGGATTTGTTATTGAAGTCAAGATATACTACATCTACTGCATTCACTCTGACTATCAGAGTGGTGACCTGATCAAAAAATGAGATCAAATTGCTTGATCAAGATTTGTTCTTGACAAATCCGTTTTGGCTTCTAATTACTGCATT
The DNA here is from genome assembly GCF_051106095.1 of Pogona vitticeps. Classification (NCBI taxonomy): domain Eukaryota; kingdom Metazoa; phylum Chordata; class Lepidosauria; order Squamata; family Agamidae; genus Pogona; species Pogona vitticeps. The sequence continues at coordinate 99,311,702 of NC_135786.1, forward strand.
GTTTTCTAGGTTCTTGCATTGTGACCATTTTATAATTTGTGCCAGAATTTTCCCTGGGATTAAGGTCAATCTGACTGGCCTATAGTTCCCAGGTTCCTCTTTTTTGCCCTTTTTGGAGATAGGGACCACATTAGCCCTCCTCCTATCATCTGGCACCTCATCCATTTCCCATGACTTCAAGAAAATAATAGATGCTGATTCTGGGAGTTCTTCAGCCAATTCCTTCAGTACTCTTGGATGCAGTTCATCTAACCCTGGATAGCTAAATTAATTCAAAGTAATAAGGGGTTCCTTGACTATTCGATTTGTTTATCAGTCTCAAGCTGCAATTCTGCTCCCTATCCCCGCTTTGTTCTTCACATTTGCCTGGAGGGTCATAGACTGTCTTTTGTGGAAACAATGGATCTAAAGTAGGAATTGAGCACTAAAGAAAATTCAGTAAAATTGTCTCCCCAAATGCTATTTGCACACAGCTATAGCACTATAATTTGTGTAATTGTGTTTCATACTTATCTTTTTTAAAAATAATAACTACTGTATCTGCACCTGTTCTTAAACTTCTGATTAAGTTCCACTTTAACCTTGTTGTGATTAAGTCCCATTAGTCCTAGTTTGAGGAGGAAGATGGGATAGAAATCTATTAAACACATACACACCTTTTGTTCATTATATATTGTTGCATATTAAAAACAGGAGCTAATAGTGTATCACTACACCTTCTGGTTAGTATATTCTTCCAAGATGGCAACCCGGTAGTAGGACATATCTGTTACTCTCATCTGCCGGGTTGGCTTTTTCTTTTTTCTTTTCCTCTTTTTGCTTCTCATTCTTTCTAATTTTTTACCTCTGTTCTTTTGTATTCGCTTTAAATTTATTGTACTTCAGTTCTAGTTATACTGAGTTTTAAGCTAGTTAGTTTTTGTTTTGAGCCTCTCTTGTGTTTCTCTTTTTGGGGTTTTCCCCTCTCTTTTGTGTTTTGCGTTCTGCTTTTGGGTTTCTCACTCCCTCCCTGAGCCCTCCCACTTGCCTGGGCTTTGCCTGCCGAAGATATAAGTCCTTGAACAGACTTAACGCTTTGCAGCCAAGTTGCTGTGGTCTTGAGGAATGGTGGATGGTCTCCCTGCTCCTGAGTATGGGCGTTTTCCCCACAGTAATGAGATACAGCTTGCGTCACGGAGGGTTGGATTGCAGCTTTTAATATTAGAGTGATTTCTGGCAGAGGGAGATATGGTGTAGGTGCTGTTGCCATTTGTTCCAGAAGAATGGTGAACAGATGCTTGAAATCTGGTCACTGTACTGGCACTGTGACCTCCTGCCAGACTTGAGGTAGTCAACTCAGCTGGCCCTCCACTCTAAACCTGGTGTTGTTTAATTCCAGATCTGTATCAAATAAATCTCAGATTATACAAGATCTGGTTCTGGAGGAGGATGCAGTCTGGCAGGCATAACCGAAATGTGGATGGGCAGGGACTTTTGCCTGCCCTCCTGGTTATGCAATCCAACACCAGGGTAGACTGGAAGGGTGGGGCAGGGGAGTAGCCATTGTCTATAAAACAACCTTCAGGTTGCTAGGCGGTCTGCTCTGGTGATGGCAGGTGTAGAGGCCGTCCACGTGTCTATTGGGGCCAGGGATGGTATAGGGCTTTTGCTGAGATACTGCACTCCCCACAACCCAGCCATTTCCTTACCAGAGCTGGCGGATGTCATCTCTACAGCGCTGTTGGGGTTCCCAAGGCTTTTGGTCTTGGGTGACTTCAACGTGTGTGCAGAGGCGGAGGTTTCCAGTCCAGCTCTTGAGTTCTTGGAAACCATGGCCTCCATGGAGATGTCCCAGCATGTCAATGGCCCTACCCACATGGGTGGCCACACACTGGACCTGATGTTCTCCACTGAGCAGAGTGAGTGTGCTCCAATGGTGACTGACCTAGTGTCTGTTCCCTTCTCATGGTCGGATCATTGCCTAAGTAAATGCAATCTCACAGTGGCTCTCCCTCCCCGTGGGGTGCAAGGACCTGTTTTAATGGTTCGCCCTCGAAGGTTATTGGATCCTATAGGATTCTAGGACATAATGAGAGGGATTCTGGCTGATTTGACTGGTGCTCCTGTTGACGTTCTGGTTGATAGCTGGCTGGCTGCTGCCACCAGGACTGTTGACAAAATCGCACCTAAACGCCCTCTCCACCACAGAGATCACCCTTCACCCTGGTTTAATCAAGAACTGTGATCAATGAAGCAAAATAGGAGAAGGCGAGAGCACATATGGTGGCAGAACCCAATGGAAAATAATCAAATAGGTGTCAGGATTGCGACTAACCTCTACCAATCTAAGGTGAAGGCTGCTAGTCGATCTTACTTCGCTGTCCAGATGAGCAAAGCCTCCAACCAGTCCGTGGTCTATCCAGAGTTAGTCATAGTGACTGGCCTCCCACTAGCATTGCACCTGACCAATTTGCAGCCTTTCAAAAATCAAAAGTGGAGGCCATCACCTGGGATCTTACCTCCTATTTGAAAACAGTGGATCGAGCAGAGACGTCCAGTGCTCCATCTTGCCCAATGAGACTTAACCACTTTCAGCCTGTGACGTCAGACATGGTGGACAGAGTACTTGACCACTGTCACACCACCACCTTGACCCTTGCCTGGCCTGGCTAATCAAAGCAGCCAGGCCTATACCATCTGAATGGGCTATGGCAATAACTAATGGTTCTCTCCAGAAGGATAAGGTTCCCCTTGCCCTCAAGGAGACACTCATTAGGCCCATTAGGAAGAAACCAAGCTTGGTGGCACATTATTTGTATTTATAGGCCCATTGTTAATGTTTCCTTCCTCAGCAGGGTAGTTGAGAGCGTGGTGGCCGATCAGCTCCAGGCTCTTTTGGGTGAAACCAGTGCTCTGGATCCATTCCAGTGGGGCTTCAGGCCATGCCATGGCACGGAAACAGCATTGGTCTCCCAGTTTGATGACCTACTGAGGGAAGCCAACAGGGGTAAAATTTAACTGCAGGCCCTCCTCAATATCTCAGCTGCCTTTGATACCGTCAATCACGGTATCCTCCTGGGGAGGCTCTCCAATTTGGGAATCGGTGGCCTGGCTCTTGCCTGGCTCTGTTCCTTCTTTGAGGATAGTCCGCAGGGAGTGCAGATTGGAGGGGCCTAACACCGAGGGAGGTCCAGAAGGAAAGAACGAGGAACAGGGCCTTCTCGGCAGTGGCCCCTCGCCTTTGGAACAACTTGCCAGTGGAGATCCACCTGACTCCCTCGCTGGGTGTTTTCAAGAATAATACGTGGCTGTTTTGGCAGGCTTTCCCTCCTGTTGTATCTTAATTTCTTATACTTTTGCCATCTTGGATCTATAATATATAAAATATATTTTTGGTTTTATTGTTTTTAAATTTGCAAACTGACCAGAATAGACCTTTGGTCTAGATGGGTGGGATAGAAATCCAATAAATAAATAAATGCTCCATGCCTTATTTCGTTTTTGTTCTTCCTCCCTCCCTCCCTCCCTCCCTCCCTCCCTCCCTTCCTTCCTTCCTTCCTTCCTTCCTTCCTTCCTTCCTTCCTTCCTTCCTTCCTTCCTTCCTTCCTTCCTTCCTTCCTTCCTTCCTTCCTTCCTTCCTTCCTTCCTTCCTTCCTTCCTATAAACAGAAGGGAGGATACAGCATAACCACTACCACCATAACAACACAAGAATGATTTTCAGAACAAGAATTGCCAGATTTTTAAAAAATAAAATGTGCGTAGAGACAGAAAAAGAATGTGTTCATAAAAAGCATGGCCATCAGCAGACATCCTTATATATTCTCTCAAATACTGTCACATATGCAGTATGTTGCTTTATTATTATTATCTTTATATATTGTGGTATGTTTTAAATTATTCTTTTACCTCGATGTCATATAAGACACTCCAATTTTCCAGGCTTTGACACCTGCACTCTTTGCAAACCTTTGCCCAATGTTTTTATTAACTCGATTTAATGGAACCTTTTTTTCATGGTGACCTTAAGAATTTAATAACTCTTCAATGCAAGGACAATACCACCTGCAGGCTCCGCTGGGATTAAACTGCTGTAGCTCAATATGTCTGCAGGAACACATTAATGGGAAGCAGAAAAGGAGGGGGGATCCCTCAGAAACTACACAAATAGGTCCCTCAGCCCTGTGGGTGGATATTATGAGTGGTTATGATGTCTGCTCCAAGACGAGAAGCATAAAACACTGTGCTTCTGAGGCATGTGGTTGCTCACAGCTGCCTCGTATTAATCTAGCTTTGATCATGCCAGATATGCTAGCAAATTTTCATTTCTATAGTTACTCCCCCCCTTCTCTGAGAGGCACTCTGCTTTACTTAAGAGATGCAATCAATATATTATCAGTCAACAAGCTGATAGAAGCCCATAAATTCATCCTTTTCTGTCAATGCAGAAGTTACTTCTCCACTGCAAACCTCATCCCCCGCATTATGGAAGAGAGACCTTTTAATCCAATTATGGCAAAAATCAACTGCTGGTGGCTACAGCATTGAACACACACAAGTACCTGCATTCCCTATGACTCTCTGCCATATATATCAATACTTAAAGCCAAAGAAGGACAGGATGAATCAAACAACCTTTAGCAAAGCCCTGAAGTCCAAGGGGAGATTTTCAGACAGATAAGAATGCCCACATATACGTGTGAACACATGTGCACAGTCCAGGAGCTTGCTTTCTCATACATGTTGTCATTTGACCAGAATGAGTTTTTGAAAACCAACCTGTGCTCTTAGGCCTTTTAACAGCAACTTTATCTGTAGAAGTTGGCTGCTGATAATGTTCCACCTCCATGCCACAAAATATTTTGCTTGCTGGTTTCTGCAGGATGCAGGAGCAAGTCACATTTTCATCCTCTGACTAGCTCAAAATTTCACACAGAGCACCTATAGAGAGGAGGGAAATGAGACAGCAGGGAAATGAATAGTTTATATGTGACAACAATTCCAATCACACATTAAAACACTTTATTCATTAATTAGATTTGTACCTTTCATTTGTCTTTCCCAAATCAATTTATCTGTTGATCGATCAATTGGTCTGTCTGTCTATCTATCTGTTACGCTCATTTATATAATGTTTTTCTTTCTGCAGACACTCAGAACAGTGTGGATCACAATTAATGCAACTGCTACATATATATTTAACCTAGTAATTTAAATAAGGAAACTATTTACATAAGTGGAACATGAAAATAAAAATTAGCAATAACACAAGCCCACCAAAGAATTTCATGTTATATACATCATCACATAATGCTGCACTACAGAAATGGTGGAATCGCAATTTTGAAAAGGTCTTGAGGCATTATTATTTCGCTGAAAGGAAAATTCCAAAGTACACAACAATTAATTTAACCTGTCCTGTTAAAGTCTTCAATAAGGATTTTAAAGGCCGTATAGCATACGACAAATCTTTTGGCTAGTTCTTGAAATATAATGATAGCCTGCGTCATGAAAACAAGCTTTGATTAGGCCCATTATTGGAGAGTAATGGTGACAAATACTAACATCCACTGAGATCTTTGTCAGTAACAAAACAATAAAACACGGAGGACTGGACACTGCGCTTTAAGCCCTTAATACCTATTTTCCCTGTCAAGGGATGTTAATTAGATTACTTTGGTTTTATGGTTTCTCTATCAGTAAAGTGACTTAGTAGACATTAAAAAAATGATTGAACAGTTGATATTACTCTGATGCTGGACTGTAACTTAAAGGTACTTCCTATATTGTTCTTCTTTGTACGCCTCTCCTTTCTACTTAATAACTTTATTTCTTATTTTCAAATTATCCAACGCCCAAAATCTAGGAGAAAAGATAAAGTAAATCTATTACTTGATCAAAAGGGCATGGAAAGGGATGCATGAAGTGCCTGTCAAGATATATTAACCAGAGAGTTGTACGTGGAGCTTACCTAGAGAGACCTCAAGGTACATTTGGAATTTCAGTTCCTACAGAACACCAGAGAAGTTTTAAGGTAAGCTAAAGGTACTTCAGTAGGATTATGAAAGTGTGTATCAGAGAGAAAGGGGGAGAGAGAGAGAGACACTGGGGAAGAGGAGAAAATGCATTGCTGGTGCCAAAATAGAGCCTGTTCCATGTTACTGTGGTTCCCCAAGCTATACCTGTGAAGGATGCCTTCAATACTAGTGGAGAAAAAATAAATACAGAGATTTTGAATATTGGAACATGTGATAGCCATATATCTACACCTCCCAATATCTTGACTACTGCATCTTCTATTTCATGGACGATGCAGAATGTCAGGAAAATATTAACACATCCTCCCTGCCTTATCCTCTGAGCTAAGAGCTTGTCATAGTTTTCTATGAACTTCACCCGCATTGTACTATAAAATACTCTTGTCGCAGAAGCTGCTGCAGTTTGTTTCTTGCAGTGCAGGCTAACATTATCAGTGCATTTCTCAGAAGGATTTACCTGTGTATATCTAAGAAAAATCTGCCTCTTTATTCTACTATGAATTCCTCCCCATCCTTATGTGGGAAATTAGATTGCTTTTGTTTTTGTACTTGATCAATTGTTTGGATGTTTGATGTCTCGGGCTTATTGTACTAAAAGATTTGCATACCTAGAAGGATAATATTCTAAGAAGAGGAAATATTTTTTTTCCCTTTAACATGTGATCTGACTCTCAGGCTCTAGTTACAAAGTTCTTACAGTAGTCAGCGTGAATTGAAACAGTTCAGGGAGAAAAGAAGCTGAAGATTGGAAGTATTTCATTGCCCCCCTACCCCAGAATAAAGATGTGAGACCAAGATTATGGATTAAACATGAGTCATACTTTATTGAATAAACAATATTACCAATCCTTTGGCGAAGGGGGGGGGGTCCTGCTGTAGTGTGGAATCAGGTTTAAGCATGGAGGCCCCCCTGGACCCCCTAACAAACCAATGGCTGAGTCCCTGGCCCCAAGTTCTCGCCGCCGTAAAGACAGCACTAACCCAGCCAGCCTAAATTTGACCACCCCTGGGCCTCAAGCCACCCTCTCCTTGTTGACTGTTGGTCCGGGTGTGGCCCCAGGGCATCTTTTCCCCCAAGCACTGTAACTGCACGATCCGCAGTGCTGGGAGTTCAGATGAGCTATATTTTACCTGAGATAGCTATGGGACTCACAAAATACCTGTTTTATCTGCACTACCCTCCTGTGTGACCTAAATCCCATCTCAAAATCAGCCTCACATCCTTTCTAGTGTGGGATAGGCAAAAAATCCCCGCATCCAAAGGCCAATCAGGATACGGGTCAAAAACTCCTATCCCAAAGGCGAACAGATAAACTCACACTAGAATATAGGGCAGACGGGTGGGTGCCAGTGAAGGAAGAGAAAGAGGATTGGGGGGAACGGCCCTTAAATAACCTGCCATCCCCCCCTCTCAGAAAATGCTATCACGAGACTTGAGAGGTCTCGCAATTTCCAAGGACAGAGGCAAAGACGTGTTGCGCCGCTGCAGCATGGCTCAGCCGGGGCTCCAACAACAGAATCAGTTGGGTTTCCATCTATACCTTTCTGCCTTTGTTGCTAGATGGCACCTATACAAAAGGCCACATGGTTGGTAGCAGGGAAATATTCTTCCCTCAGTTTCCTTATAAGGCTACATTATGTGGCTCTTCTTCTCATTACTCACTCTTTTCACTCTGCCAAATGGTTTCTAGAACTCTTGTGCTATGATTGTTATCAACCATGTGGTTACATTCATTGTCTTTCTTCAGGGTCATCATGTCGTTCCCTCAAGACATCCGCGTATGTCGCAGAATAGTCATATTAGTGGCAAATATGGCCCCAATTCCTGAGCAATGTTTGGATAGGAGACTGCTTTTCATATTCGTATTGGAGTGAGGAATTTGTGGCCCTCTAGATGTCACTGGATTGCAAGTCCCATTAGACCTAGCAAGCCAGCATAGCCAGTAGCAGGTGAGGGTGGGACCTGCAGTCCTTACTCGTCGCAATTGTAAAATGCCTTCCTTATTCTCTAATATACCAGCTTCTCTAAGGTCTATCAAGAGCTCTTGATAGACAGCACATTCATGCAATGTGCTCTTAATAACTCCTAGCGACTCCCAAGTTGCTTCCACAGTCAACAACATTTAATAAACATGCTGTATAGCAGGGGTGTCCAACCTTTCACCTTCCCTGGGCCATATTAGAAGATGAAAATTTGGTTTGGGCCACACATACATTTGGTTTGGGCCGCATGGGGGGGGGCAGCCCTAGCCGTCCTCCACAGCCCCGCCCCAAGCGCGCTTACCGGCAGCTGTGATCTCAGACAGCAGAGGCTGCCAGCTTCGACCCCGGTGGCTTTATGGGGCTGGGAGGGGGTCCACCTATTGACGGGGATGGCGCAATGCAGTCACGCAGCCCCCCTGTCCCCTCCCCTCCCACTCCTTCCTTCCCTCTCTCCCCCTCTACTGTTGTGACATGCCCCGGCCACATTCCGGCCAGTGTAACTTGAAACTTTGGAATTTCTTTAAAAATAAAAAATTGCACTGGGCCGCATTACGAGCTGACCTGGGCTGCATGCGGCCCTCGGGCCCCAGGTTGGACAAGCTTGCTGTATAGTTTAATTGTTGTAGATGTTTGAGTGGGGTTAGTCAAAAGATGTTTCACCACAATGAAGCTTCATTTTTCATAGTGTGAAAAAATATGGTTGGATGAGCTATGCAGAAAGGAGTGGTCCTAAACAGAGTTTAGAGTCTGGCTGTAGGTGTTTGGGGAGTGGTGGGGGTGATGGTTTGTGTCCTTCCTCAGAAACCACTGGGACTTTTCCCCCCTGGAGAGTGAGTTAAAAATGTGAATCCTGAGAAACTGTCCTCATGTCTCATGAAATTAACCAGGATCTTTCTTCTTTAAAAATTCATTTCTCTGACCTTTGTCTGTCCTTGTCTTACTGTGACAGTTTGAGGTGCTGCTTCATATGGAGCGGGTGAAGATTCCAGCACTGCTTTTATCTTGGCCAACCATATAATTTTCCTTAGGACCAGGGAAGAAGGTAAGCAGGGGAAATATTAGAACAAGGAGCTTTCCAATCCCATTGTGATGTATGTGTTTGAAGAAAGAATGCTTGGTACTAAAAAGAAAAAAGAAATACATGACATAATATATGACATGGGCAAAGAGCTGCATAAAGCATAGCCTCAACTACTTAAAGTGAATTATTTAAACGCATTTCAAATAAGGACAGTTATCAAGTGTCCAATAATGTCAGATGTCAAGAGCCAGTATCAAGGGTTGGATATCAAATATTCAGTAGATGATGTTATTGAAAAATCAAGCAAAGGAAGAGCTATGGAAAAAGGTTTCATGAGGGCAAATTTGTTTAAGCTCTACCCATAATGCCTTTAAAAGGCATTGGTTACCAGTAATGCTATTATATAGAGAGTTGCTGAATTCTTATTGCTTTCCACCAGCATTTGTCTTTATTTCCTTCACCAGATCTTTTTTTTCTGTGTCATAGCTGAGCAACTTAGAAAAGCTGTCCAAGTTTCAAAGCAAAGACTACTGTCAGTCACTTTTACTTGAGTTCTATAAATACATCACTTTGTGCTGCAGAAGAAGAAAAGCAGAACCATGTCTACATCTCAGTGGACCCAGTATAGAAGGGCTCAGAAAGGGCACCTGACATATAACTGTACCATCATCATCGAACAATGAACTGTTTCTTACATAGAAACCATTGCTTGATATCTGCCTACAAAAGAATTCCAAAATCATGCTTATTCCCCTTATAGGGGCATTGATGCTTGAGTTTTCATTATGAATCACATTTTTGTCCTGCAAAAATGTGCTAATCTTTCATCTCTCTCAGCTTTCCCCAGTGCACAGCATTGCATTTGTTCAGCTGCTTTTAGCACTGTATTTGCCCTTTAAAATCTCTCTCTCTCTCTCTCTCTCTCTCTCTCTCTCTCTCTCTCTGTCTCTCCCCGTCTCTCTCTCTCTCTCTCTCTCTCTCTCTCTCTCTCATTGTGTGTGTGTGTGATCTGTCTTCACAGATTGCAAACTACTGCCATTTATGGAGGTGACAAATACTCCCTAAATTCCTTATTGTCATTGATTTTGGCTGTTTTGACTTGAGAAGCCTCCAGCCAAGAATGAGAACAAGATTTTTTAAACAACAACCGAACATTAGGCTCTCCATAATTTGCGCAAAATGAGCATGAAACAAGTGTCTTTTCCCCTTGGAAAGCAAAATAGACACAACAAGCACAGAAGGACTGGTTGCTTGTACAGAAACAGCAAACAATCCATTCAAGGCTTTAAATGCTTTAATTTGGACACGTTTAAGGAGTTGACCTTAATGTTGGGAAAGTGTGAAGGCAAGAGGAGAAGGGGACGACAGAGGATGAGATGATTGGACAGTGTCACCGAAGCAACCAACATGAATCTGACCCAACTCCGGGCGGCAGTGGAAGATAGGAGGGCCTGGTGTGCTCTGGTCCATGGGGTCACGAAGAGTCGGACACGACTAAACAACTAAACGAACGAACGAAGGAGTTGAGAGTACCATAAAATATCTCACAGTCCTTGAAACCAAGGAGAATAGCATTACTCTTCATCTTTACCTAGGATAGAGGATGCAGTTTGTTGTTGCTGTTTAGTCGTTTAGTCGTGTCCGACTCTTCATTACCCCATGGACCAGAGCACGCCAGGCCGTCCTATCTTCCACTGCCTCCCAGAGTTTGGTCAAATTCATGTTGGTAGCTTTGCTGACACTGTCCAGCCATCTCATCCTCTATCGTCCCCTTCTCCTCTTGCCCTCACACTTTTCGAACATCAGGGTCTTTTCCAGGGAGTCTTCTCTTCTCATGAGATGGCCAAAGTATTGGAGCCTCAGCTTCAGAATCCGTCCTTCCAGTGAGTACTCAGAGTTGATTTCCTTGGGCAGGTTTGATCTCCTTGCAGTCCAGGGGACTCTCAAGAGTCTCCACCAGGATCACAATTCAAAAGCATCAATTCTTCGGCGGTCAGCCTTCTTTATGGTCCAGCTTTCACTTCCATACATCGCTACTGGAAAAACCATAGCTTTGACTTTATGGACCTTTGTCGGCAAGGTGATGTCCCTGCTTTTTAAGATGCTGTCTAGATTTGTCATCACTTTTCTCCCAAGAAGCAGACGTCTTTTAATTTCATGGCTGCTGTCACCTCTGCAGTGATCATGGAGCCCAGGAAAGTAAAATCTGTCATTGCCTCCATATCTTCCCCTTCTATTTGCCAGGAGGTGATGGGACCGGTGGCCATGATCTTAGTTTTTTTGATGTTGAGCTTCTGACCATTTTTTTTTGTGCTCTCCTCTTTCACCCTCATTAAAAGGTTCTTTAATTCCTCTTCACTATCTACCATCAGAGTGGTATTGTCTGCATATCTGAGGTTGTTGATATTTCTTCCGGCAATCTTAATTCTGGCTTATGATTCATCCAGTCCAGCCTTTCACATGATGTATTGTGCATATAATTTAAATAAGCAGTGAGACAATGCTGAGTTTTCCATACTTGCTGGCATATTGAGTGTTGCACCTTAACAGCGTCATCTTTTAAGATTTTAAATAGTTCCACTGGAATGCCATCACCTCCACTGGCCTTGTTGTTAGCCGTGCTTTCTAAGGCCCACTTGACTTCACTCTCCAGGATGTCTGGCTCAAGGTCAGCAACCACACTATCTGGGTTGCCTGGGATATCCAAATCTTTCTGGTATAATTCCTCTGTGTATTCTTGCCACCTCTTCTTGATGTCTTCTGCTTCTGTGAGGTCCCTACCATTTTTGTCCTTTATCATGTCCATCTTTGCACAAAATGTTCCTTTAATAGCTTCAATTTAAAGAGATCATCACCACTGAACTGTATGAAGTACTTCATCTTTGCTGGAGCGAAGGTGGAGTACCACAGGACATGAAGGATGCAAACATCATCACATTGTATAAGAACAAAGGAGACGGGGTGACTGCAGTAACTACCATGACATCTCTCTTCTCAGCATTGTATGGAAGCTGCTAGCCCGTGTTGTGCTGAAGAGACTCCAGGTGCTTGCAGACAGAGTCTATTCAGAATCAAAGTGTGGATTTCAAGCTAATAGATCCACCACTGACATGGCATTCTCCCTCAGACAGCTGCAGAAGAAATGCAGGGAACAAAAAACAGCCACTCTTTGTGGCCTTCACAGATCTCACAAAGGCCTTTGATTTGGTTAGCAGGAATGACCTTTTTAAAATCCTTCCCAAGATTGCATGTCCACCTCGACTCCTTAACCTCATCAGGTCCTTTCATGAGGGAATGAAGGGCACTGTAGTTTTGGATGGCTCAGCATCAGACCCCTTTGACATCCGAAGTAGAGTGAAACAGGGCTGTGTCCTCACACCAACCTTGTTTGGGATCTTTTTTGCTGTCATGCTGAAGCATACCTTTGGAACTGCAACAGAAAGTGTCTATTTCTGGATTAGATCAGATGGAAAGCTCTTTAATCTCTCGAGATTGAGAGTGAAGACCAAAGTCCAGCTGAAATGCATGCGGGACATCCTCTTCACCAATGATGCAGCCATTGTTGCCCACTCTGCTGAAGACCTCCAACAACTCATGAATCATTTCAGCAAGGCCTGCCAAGACTTTGGACTAACTATCAGCCTAAAGAAAACACAAGTCCTGGGAAAGGGCGTGGACTCACCTCCCTCTATGAGCATCTCCACGCACAAATTGGAGGTTGTTCATGATTTTGTGTACCTTGGCTCAATGATCTCTGACACTCTTTACCTAGATGTTGAGCTGGATAAACGCATTGGGAAAGCAGCTACCATGTTCTCTAGACTCACAAAGAGACTATGGCTTAATAAGAAGCTGACGGCATATACCAAGATCCAGGTCTATAGAGCCTGTGTCCTGAGCACACTCCTGAACTGCAGTGAGTCCTGGAGTCCTGGCAGAAGAGGAAGCTGAACATGTTCCATATGCGTTGTCTCTGACACATTTTTGGTATCACCTGGCAGGACAAAGTTCCAAATAGAGTAGTCCTAGAATGAGTTGGAATTATTAGCATGTATACATTCCTGAAACAGCGATGTCTACGTTGGCTTGGGCATGTTGTGAGAATGGCTGATGGCCAGATTCCAAAAGATCTCCTGTATGGAGAATTAGTCCAGGGAAACCACCCCAGAAGGAGACCACAGCTGCGATACAAGGATATCTGCAAGCAGGATCTGAAGGCCTTAGGATGGGAAACCCTGACATTGAGTGTTCAGCCTGGAGGCAGGCGTTGCATCATGGCCTCTCCAAATTTGAAGAGACACTTGCACAGCAGGCCGAGGCAAAAAGGCAGTCACAAAAGCAGCAAAATCAGGGAGCTGGATGGGGAACAGATTGTATTTGTCTTCAGTGTGGAAGGGATTGTCGCTCTCGAATTGGCCTTCTCAGCCACACTAGATGCTGTTCCAAGTCCTCCATACAGAGCATGTTACCAAAGTCTCCCGAGACTGAAGGATGCCTAGTCTAGTCTAGCGAATTTAGCTGGAGTAGACCCACTGAATCAGAGGATTTGATGAGTCAACTTTTCAGTACGTTATGTTGATTTAGATGGTTGACTCTATGGCTTTAGCATAGTAAGCTGCAGTTATAGTAGGCTTATTTGAATCAATGGCAATTACAGAGGACCTGTCTCATCAAATCCTCATTGATACAGTGGGCCTGCTCTGGTGTCTTTTACTATGTTAAGCAAAAGGATATATATAACAAGCAAAAATCCTTTTGCTTTACATAGTAAAAGACACCAGAGTAAAAGATACCAATGTGTTTGAACGCTAAAAATATGATATATAGAGTATGATGTTAGTCCTGAATATTCTTTCCTATAGATATGTAAAAACCTGAAATATCCCTGATGATAACTCAGTTTTGTCATTGGCTAATTCTGTTCAAGCTAGACCACACAGTGGACAGAGTAATCAGATGTCATTGCCAACTTGATATAGGTTTTACACATTTTTATTGCCCTTACCTGTATCTCATTGTTCTAAATGCATTCTCTCTCTGGCAAGAGGTAGTAAGAAAAACAAATGTCTCTTTAGTTGCATTAATTCTTCCAGCTGTATTCAGTCAAGGACCATTGCACGAGAGCCCAAAAACCAACAATCCAATTTCTTTGCTGCTTTAGTGAGAGACTTTAGCAAAAGCATCTGACAGATATAGAGGGAATATTTTTCAAAACATAAAGAAATAGATTTTCTGCTCTAAGCCAATAGGAGAGTTTAAAGTGATAAATGATCTGATCCATGGCTTCCTTTCTATTATTTTAAAGAGTTTTATATTTTAGTGTAACACCTTTGCAAAGGTTTTTGTTTTTGTTGTTGTTGTTGTTGTTTCAAGTATCTTGCCATTTCCTGCTGATGCTGTTCAAATTAAGATTTCACCATTTTATTTTATTTTGTTGTTGCAACTCACAGACTGGGAACGTTGGTTTTATATTCTGCCTGCTGTGACATTCTCTTCCTTGCCTCTCACTTTTTCTTAAACATCTGAACCTTCTGTTCAACTCTTTCCCAAATGCTGGGATGGCCCAAGGCGTTTTGCTCTCTGATGTCTGTATTCTTCCATGTGTAGACATTGCCAGGACTCCATCCTGCACTACACATGTAGGCTGAGGACAGGTCATGTCGTAAATCATTCTGTGTTCCAAGAATGGCAAAGTCAGTGGATGTTTAGCAGGGACAAGCAGGTGTCATTTGCTGCTGTTACCCCACTGCTATTATCTGTGTTGATTGCCTCATTCTATTTGATGAACCCTTTTTGTGACTATCTCACAGTCACACAAAGCCATATGTGACTGTGAGGTGGTCACAAACAGCTGACTCTAGATTAGATCTGCTGAACTTATGACTATGTGTATCATAATGACAACTGGTTGGTTGTGGCTATAAAACATAGGGATCATTTAGTAGATCACAGTGCATGACTAATTGGTCTCTAGTAGAGTATATGTCTTGTGTTCCTTGTACAACCTTGAGCAACGGTAGCCAAGATATGAAGCAGGAGATATTTACACCAACAAACAGCTGACATAAAGTTAAGTCCCATTTGGAGGTGAAAGGCCTATAAAATTACAGAATAGAACGGTGGACTTTGCTTTGTGAATGATACTGCTGTATGTTTCCTCTTAAAAGAGAGGCCCAAGATTTCTCTATGCCTAAAGCTAGAGCGTGGACGTGGTGGTGCTGCGGGCTAAACCGCAGAAGCCTGTGCTGCAGGGTCAGAAGACCAAGCAGTCGTAAGATCGAATCCACGCGACGGAGTGAGCGCCCATCGCTTGTCCCAGCTCCCACCAACCTAGCGGTTCGAAAGCATGCAAATGCAAGTAGATCAATAGGGACCACCTCGGTGGGAAGGTAACAGTATTCCGTGTCTGAGTCCCACTGGCCATGTGACCATGGAAGATTGTCTTCAGACAAAAACGCTGACTCTATGGCTTGGAAACGGGGATGAGCACCGCCCCCTAGAGTCGAACACGACTGGACAAAAATTGTCAAGGGGAACCTTTACCTTTTTAAAGCTAGAGCTCTATATTTTGAAAAGCAGGAGAAGAAAATTGATTGCTATGATGCCTAGGTCTTGGCCAAACTATGGGACAACAGACCAGTAAGGAAAACATAGAAGACTGGCTTCATCAAAGGTTTCATGTCCAAAGTGCACCATTACTCTAGGGTCATACTTGTTGTCCCAAGACAAAGAGGTGTTCTTTCTGGCCAGTAAGGAAAAGTGATGCCATAAACTTTCTCCTCTGGCCTGTTAAGTGACAGTACAGAACCAAATTATTAGTTAACCAGGAAATAATTAGTTAACCAGATAAAAAGGTTCTGGGAAGAAATTATTTTCCTTTAAAGGAGTTCATCTTAATATCATTTCCACTTTTGTACATCTGGTAAGCTCCCCCCATGCTCTCTGTGTGCTATAAAAACGAGATAGAATGAAACTTACCTTTAAAATGTTTCTATTTTGTTGCTGCATTTTCTCACAAACTCTTTGTATAGTTTTGTTTAATCTTGGTTTCTCATGGTTCAAATGAAAGAAGTGGGTCCCAAAATATCCCACCCCAAACACTTGTCTTACTGCAGTGCATTCAATACTTTATTCTCAGTCTCAGTTCTCAATCTGTAAAGTAGGAATAGTAAATGATCTCAGGTATGTGTGGAATATATTATTTGGAAAGACTTCAATATTGGGAAGAGCTAGATTTTTTTTTAATATTATGTAGTTTTTATCTAGCCAGTTGACTTCCCACCTACCCACCACTCTCTTTATTTTGTGTTTATAAGACATACATCCTGAAGCAGAGGATATGGGCACACAGACATATATACATACAGAACACTGTGACAATTTAACAGCAAGCATTTTTTACTCATTAACAGAGATGGGCAATTGAGTCAATGAGATAGTGGTGCTGATATATGCTGAGCAGAAACTAGCCTGAGATGAGAAATCCATTGATTCATGAACGACAAAACACAGCCCAATGTAATTGTCTGATAAGGCTGTCACCAATCTTGTTCTCTATCTGGGATTCCAAATGAAAATGAAACGAGAGGCATTCTGTGGCATTAATGATGACTGAGTAAAATGTGACAATGCATGCTAATAAAATACTTGCATGATACAGACCATTAACCAGTCAACCAAACTACCCCTTGCACAACAGCAACAAGTAGAAATGACATTCATGGGGATAACATTATCTTATTAAACTGGGTTAATTATTGCTCAGAATAATACATTTTGGAACCAATCATTCAAAACTTTCAGCAGTTGCCCCTGTCAGATTTCCTCTCACCCCAATTTTTATTTTTATTTTTTTTGCTGGTGCAGTAATTATTTAAGTGTGCTCTAATTGGCCGTTGGTTGAACAGAGGAATAGCACATACAGAAATGAGTTTTCAGTGGGTAGCTGCCAATGTCTAACCTTTACAGATACAAATAATGAAATTATTTCTATTTCTGCAAATTACCAGTATGGTCATATACACCCATCTGAATAAAGTGGTCAGGGTTAAATGAGGGGGAAAGATAGTGCTACAAGCCTTATGGCACAGCACTGCAAGTCCAAAATATGGACCTCAAGTATTGGAAGAGGTCTTGCTACCTGCAGGACCTTTCCATCTGAGTCAAACAGATATGGGATCCACGGTTGTAACTAGAAATTTTGGCTCTCAGGACTGGGGCACTGCCTCCCAACCACTCCACCCTGAGAAATGGGTGTGAACGCCTGCCCTCTCAATTTTTGCACTCCTGGTAAAGCCCCAGTTGCTCCACCCTTGAGGACAGACCTGTTCTGGCCTGCCTACCTACCAGCCTTCAAAATTAAGTAAATACATGACGCTGTTGGCACTGGCTGCTTCCCATAAATTTACCAAAGACAAATGCATGTAGGAGTTAGAGGGTTATCAAATGCCTATCAGGACATAGTACAGTAGTTAACTTTCTGGATGTATTCAGATTCATACTTCAAGGTGTTTAGGCCTATCTTTGGGTTTAGTGGAGTTCATCCTTCTGTCTGGGTGGTCTCCTCTCTCTGTGAAACATGCAGAATTGAAGTGGAGATCCTGCTTCCCTTCTGTCTCTTATCACAAAGTTAGATGGAAGGAAGTCACATGAAGTTGTGTTGTATCCATTTGTGTTTAATATTTAAAAATGAATTACTAGTTTCCCATCAGACTGTGCACAATAACAACCTGCATGAAATTGTACCTTCCCCATTAAATAGCTACACCCAGTACAAGAGGATTGTTTGCAATGTCTCAGGCTTGGCATGTACTTCTTCCCCTCATCCTTCATTTCTTTTATTCATTTACAACATCCAGAATTATATTGGGATTTTATTGCAGAATGAGTGAAACTGAATAAGTTGTGGTGGCAATTTGCCACTAATTAATGAGGTGCCAGTCACATGTCTGGTTGTATGTTTGCTTGCTGCAGTTTGCCACTGTTACTGAGATGAATGAGGTTTCATTTACTTTGGAGTAAAATCCCAATAGGATCTAGGTCAAAATTTATAAATCATTCAATAAGCATGATTACCTTCGTGGGTCACAATCAAACAATTAAAATTGTAAAAAAGAATAATTTCAAAGCATGGAGACTTATTGACACCATTAGCAACAGAACAACAATATGAGCTGCTATCATTCATATGAAAAATTTGAAATACATTAGAATAATTAAATTTTAAAAGCTTGGGAAAATAAAAATGTTTTCACCCTGCACCAAAAAGACCTAGAACTGATCTACTTTATCTTAGCCCCAGTTACAGATAATGGCATACATCTTAGGATCTGCAAAGAAGGAAGACTTTCTGCCCGCTACTCTCCACCTGTAAGCCACCTGCACCAACATTCTCAATTTTTTTTCTGGAGGGTTCGGCAGCCGTATTGAGTAATGTAATGTGGCATGAAGGGAGCTGCTGGGAGTAGGGAAATTACCTAAAATAAGTTAATACAAGAAAGTTATTCATTCAACTTCTGAATTTCATTGAATGAACCATGAGATTATAAAGGTAAAGGTTCCCCTTGACATTTAGTCCAGTTGTGTCCGACTCTAGGGGGCGGTGCTCATCCCCATTTCCAAGCCGTAGAGCCGGCGTTTGTCTGAAGACACTTTCCAGGGCCAGCGCGACTAGACACAGAATGCCGTTACCTTCCCACTGTGGTGGCAACTGTTTATCTACTCACGCTTACATGCTTTTGAACTGCTAGGTTGGCAGGAGCTGGGACAAGCAACGGAAGCTCACTCTGTCACGTGGATTCAGTCTTACGACTGCTGTTCTTCCAACCTTGCAGCACAGAGGCTTCTGCGGTTTAATCCACAGTGCCACCACATCCCACAATGAGATTACAGCCATGTAATAAAAGTCACAACAGAGTTATCCCAGAAGAGCTTTCATGAGAGAGAGAAAGTAATGGTGAAAATCCTGCTGTGAAGTTAAGCAAAAGGCATAACTTTTACTGCAAGTTCTTCTGTGTTAAGAAATCTCCATAGATGTTACAGATTGCAGACTAAGTCACACAACTCAGTGTGCAACAGCTAATACCTATGGAAATTTATTAACTTAAGACAATGCACCTGTAGAAGTTATACTTTCTGCAGAACAGAGCAATAGGATTTTGTAACAAACACTTAATACTGACTTTAGAATGTGTATTGTAACTCATTCTTAATTCTACTCCATTTTTTGGAATGATAGCCTTTAACACAATCTACTATAAGAAGGATAAAAACCTTTGAAACATAGATTTATCACACTCTAGTACGGATTTCTTGGTTCAGGAAACAGACGAACAAAGAAGTGCTGAAGTGAATGAATAAAGACCAAGAAATTCTAGAACACAATACAAAGAAAATTGGGATACTTGGATGATTTAAAGAGAAACAAGAAGTACATTTTGTTACAGCTGGCCATTCAAGGTAAAATACATGAAAAAGAAGTGCAGGAACACCTGGTAACCTTTTTTAGATGCAACACAACAGAATTGTGTAGAGTCGCCACATCCAAAACCAGAATAGCCACTCTGACAACGAAATACTGGTAGGAGAGAAATGAAGAGAAGAAAATTGTTTGAATATGACCTGACCAGTAAGGACTAGCTGCTTTTCCTTTTCTCTGTCTTTGCAGTGTCACCTCCTTGACTCCTTTTATTTTCATTACACTTTTATCATTCAGTTCATCCAGCTGATTTACTCATTCTGCCACTGCCTTATGCATTCCTTTTTCTTTTCTTTTCTTTTTTTCTTTTTCTTTTTTGTCATTGTCACAGTGGCTGCTGATCCTCTTGGGCACAACCTGGCCATTAATATGCAGAGCATCTCATTTTGTAATCAGTGGCTCTGGAAGGTTGTCGCTAACATTCTCAGAGGGCTACTACAAATCATGAGTGAGTCAGAAGCCTGACATCATCGCAAGTTGGTTCTCCATGCTGCATATTAGACGGTGTTTTATTTTCTGTGTTTTGCACAGGCTTAGGTGGCAAAATAAGCAAGGGGGCTGGAAATCTCCAATACTTGTCATTTATCACTCAATGAAACTACTGAATGGTCTTCCCATTTGAATAAAATGTCCTTCTCTTTGCTATGTATCTATACTCGTAGATGTTTCCACATACACATGCACATATTCGCATACTATTTAAAAAAGGATATAGCTTGCTTATTTATTTACGTGTTCCCCTTAACCACATTTCCTTTTTAAAAGGCCTTTTGGTGCAGTTTATTCTTTTATTATCCCCTTCAAGGATATGTAAAAAGAGTTTGCTACTGTGGAATCTCTATACCATCTCAATGTAAGTATTGGGATCTTTAGTAATATTTAACACATCTTTCTACTGTAGCAGAGTCCTTTAAAACTCTTCCAAGTCCTTCATAAATCATTAATTAGCCTGTAATGCAGGAACTTGCAATGGGAGCGTAAAACAGTACAAAAGAATATTGAAAGGCAACCCTCTAGATTAGTGGTGTGTAGAGACATCGTTCTTCTCCACCCACTTCCTGGTCATGGTTCTCCTGGGACCAACAGATTTTCACACCGGGGAAAACAGATAGGAAGAAGGATACTGTATTTTTAAACCCTAAAATTAGAATTTAAGGTCATCAAAAGAAGGTGGGACAGAGAAAAAGAGGTACATCTCCCAACATACAGTCAAACTGTGCAATTTGCTCTCACCAGTTGTATTGGCAGCCGCTAACATTGCTGTTATTGTTATATGCCATCAAGGCACCTTTGACTTATAACGACCCTATGAATGAATGACCTCCAAAATGTCCTGTCCTAAATAGCCCTGCTCAGCTCCTGTAAACTCAAGATTGTTGGTTCCTTTAGGGAGTCAGTCCATCTTGGATTTGGTCTTCCTCTTTTCCTGCTTCTCACCCCTCCGCCTCTTTTCCTCTTTCCCACTTTTCCCAGCATTAATGTCTTTTCTACAGAATCCTGCCTTTTCATTATGTGTCCAAAGGACAACAGCCTTGGTTTCAACGTTTTTTGCCTCCAGAGATAGTTCAGACTTTATCTGATATAAGACCCACTTGCTTGTCTTTCTAGTAATCTCGGTATCTGCAAAGCTCTCCTCCAACTGCCAACATGGGCAGCCTTAATGAAGGATTAGACAAATCACGGGGATGTGGTGGCGCGGCAGGTTAAACCGCAGAAGCCTCTGTGCTGCAAGGTCAGAAGACCAGCAGTCATAAGATCGAATCCACGTGACAGAATGAGGTCCTGTTGCTTTTCCCAGCTCCTGCCAACCTAGCAGTTTGAAAGTGTGTAAATACGAGTAGATAAATAGGTACCACTACGGTGGGAAGGTAACAGCGTTTTGTGTTTAGTCGCGCTGGCCACGTGACCACGGAAACTGTCTAAGGACAAATGCTGGCTCTATGGCTTGGAAATAGAGATGAGCACCACGCCCTAGAGCAGGGGTCAGGAAACTTTTTTACCTTTTACCCCCCCAAAAAAATTATATACGCCAACATTACCCTCTTGATTTGAAAGGAAGGAAATAATACATTATTTGAATTCAAAATCTTATTGAATCTAATCAAAATTACTTTGAAAGCTTCAACTTGCTTGAAAACTTCAGGTTTTGGAGAAATGATGGTGCTTCATCTTGGATATGAGCGCATCAATATTGGGGCTCTGCTCATCCTCATTACCCCCAGGATTTTCATTTTTACCCCATTTGGGGTAATTTACCCCTGTTCCCTGACCACTGCCTAGAGTCAGACACAACAGGACTAAATGTCAAGGGGAACCTTTACTTTTACCTTAGACAAATCCATGAAAAACAAGGCTGGCAATGTCTGCTAATCAGAAAAGCAATATATTCCTTCCAGTTAATAGTGGTTTGTGACTGTGGCAGGAGGGCAACTTCCCCTGAAATGTTAGGGTGAGGTGCCTACATTCTAGCCCACGAATCAGGCCTGTTTTCCATAGCAGAGGCAGTAAGCCTCTGGATATTACACGCTGGAGAACATAAGTAGGAGAGGGCTATTAGTTTTGTAAGAAAAAAGGAAGACCTGACATGAAATAGTTTGACTTTATAAAGGAAGCCACCACCTTTAGTTTGCAAAACTTGAGCAGGGCAGCTAACGATGGGATGTTTTGAAGGTCCTTACCTCATAGGATCACCGTAAGTTGAATTGACTTGATGACATATTTCCAAAAAAATTAGGTTTATACCCTGCTTGTGGCTTTTCATAAGTAAGTAGTTGCCCATTCTGAACAGAATGCAGAATAGGTATGCCTTTGGTTTGATCTAGCACGCTCTTTTGATATTCTTAAGATGTCTGAGGAACAAAGAAAAGCAAATATTTCTGAAGCAAGTGCTTCTGATGCAAATTTCAAACAATGATTTTTGTTATTGCTGAATTTGCAGGCTGTCTGATGTTCCTCACTAGATACTTCTTTTTTTGAGGTGGACCTTGCCCCTATAAAGCTCTTATACAGGAATTGGATCCTTAATATAAAACCATGCCTGAATCCTGATTTTTGTATGCACAGAGACCCTCTGGTATGTATTGAGACTGGCCATATAAGCCAGAACCCTGGAAAATCAGAATTCAGATCCACACAGAGAATCTCCAAACAAAAAAAAAAAAAAAAAAAAAAAAAAAAAAACTTTGGACACTGCCCTGTCCACATTTGGCAAGAAGACCAAAAAGACAGCCGACTGGTTCGAAGCCCACTTGGAGGAGTTGATTCCAGCCATCGCGGATAAGAGGAGAGCTCTAGCAGCATACAAAGCCTGCCCTAGTGAGTACAACTTGCAAGCTCTTCAAGCTGCTCGTAGCCAAGTCCAACAGACTGCTAGGAGATGTTCCAACAATTATTGGCTTCAGCTCTGCTCTCAGATACAGTTAGCAGCAGACACTGGTAACATCAAGGGAATGTATGACGGTATCAAGCAGGTTTTAGATCCAATACAGAAGAAATCTGCTCCCTTGAAGTCTGCTACAGGTGTGATCATCCAGGACCGAGCACAGCAGATGGACCGCTGGGTGCAGCACTACTCTGAGCTGTAATCCAGACAGAATGTAGTAACTGAAGAAGCATTAAATAACATCGAGTGCCTCCCTGTCCTGGAAGAGTTGGACAGTGAACCAACCTTAGCAGAAATAAAGCGGCCTTGGATTCCCTTGCCTCTGGCAAAGCACCTGGACAGGATAACATCCCTGTTGAAGTGCTGAAGTGCTGCAAAGAGACCATCACCACCGAACTGTATGAAATCTTTCATCTTTGCTGGAGCGAAGGTAGAGTACCACAGGACATGAAGGATGCAAACATTGTCACATTGTATAAGAACAAAGAAGACAGGGGCGACTGCAATAACTACCGTGGCATCTCTCTTCTTAGCGTAGTAGGGAAGCTGCTTGCCCGTGTTGTGGTGAAGAGGCTCCAGGTGCTTGCAGACAGAGTCTATCCAGAATCACAGTGCGGATTCCGAGCAAATAGATCCACCACTGACATGGTATTCTCCCTCAGACAGTTGCAGGAGAAATGCAGGGTACAACAACAGTCACTCTTTGTGGCATTCATAGACCTTACAAAAGCACTGGAAATCCCTGGTCTATCGTAGTGGGTGTGACAAACCCAGACCTACTGGGATCTGCCACACGTTAACTAAGCTGCCACCAACCATTCCCTATAAGAAGTCACACAGACCAGGGATGGATTTTCAAACAAATAAAAGAATAAGGTTTATTTAAAACAACACACAGGGAAAATAAAATGATCAGGTGAATAAGATATAGTAACGTGGCTTATTCTCATTCATACATGCATACAGTTTGGTTCACACAGAACCCTTAACTTGAAGCACAGACCCTGAACCTATCAGTTCTGGCTAACCATTCAGACACCTGAACCTATCAGGTTGGTACTCTGACACACAGTAGTACCCTGTCTGACACACAGACTCCCACACCAGCTTCTTCTTCCCAGCTGCTGCTTCTTCACATCCCAGCGTCTCCCCTTCTCCACACACGCATCACATATATATATACAGTACAGCCCCTCCTCCTGATGTCCCGCCTTCCACTCCCCATAGGATGGAACTTTCCCTCCAAACCCATGACAGACAGGTAACATCAGTGCTGTATGTAACACCTCCCCTCTTTATAAGTTGTTTTGTAGGGGGAAAGCTAAGGTGCTTTTTCCCAAAAAACAACCTGGATAAAACACACAACAACAGTTATACATACCATATCATACTTACTTATACTTACATTCTAAGTTAACCATAGCAATTAGGCATTTAAACATTTACCATATACATTACATCAATTTACCTTTATTCATACAAACCAAGTTCAAAAAACAGGTACATTTAACTTTTGTCATCAATATATATACATAGTCCATGTTTCTTTCGCCGTCTTCATTCTTCAGGTCTTCTTGACAAGGCGTCAGCAACACAGTTCACTGACCCTCTGACCACCTTCACTTCAAAGTCATAGTCCTGTAGGTTTAAAGCCCACCTCATAAGTTTGCTATTGTGGGTTTTCATTGTCTTTAACCATTGCAGTGGTGAATGGTCAGTGCACAGAATAAAATGTCTTCCCCAGATGTAAGGCTTGGCCTTCTGGATCGCGTAGACTATGGCCAAACACTCCTTCTCCACGGTTGCCAAATGTCTCTCACCTTTTTGAAGTTTCCTACTCAGGTAGGACACTGGATGCTGGTCACCATTCTCATCCTCCTGGCACAGAACTGCTCCTACCCCGCTGTTAGACGCATCGGTGTAGATGATGAACTCCCTGTCGAAGTCTGGAGCACGCAGCACTGGATACTGGACGAGCGCCTCCTTCAACCTCTGGAACGCCGCCTCACAGTCGCTGGTCCACGGGATGCGGTCATCAGCCTTCTTCCTCGTCAGATCGGTCAGCGGAGCCGCAATCTCGCTAAACCTCGGGATGAACTTTCTGTAGTAGCCCACCAACCCAAGAAATGATTTGACTTTTTTCTTGGTGTTGGGTCTGGGCCAATCACGAACAGCTTCTATTTTGGCCTCCAGGGGTTTTATCACTCCTCCCCCTACCATGTGACCCAAGTATTTTGTTTCTGGGATACCCAGCTGCAGTTTGTTTCCTTTGCAGGGCCTGGGCCAAAGCACTCCCTCCCCTGGGTTAAAGTGCCTCTCCCTGCCTTCCTGGTCATCCCAATCTTTCTTTCTGACCTTTTGAGCTTGCAGGGTCTCTGCTGCTAGCTCTAGGTTTCTCTTTAGGTCATTCCTCAAGGTGTCTATGGATGTCACAATGTCTTGTGGGTCATCCTGGGTGATCTGCTCCCAATCTTGTCTGATCAAATCAAGGGGCCCTTTCACCCTTCTCCCAAACAAAAGTTCAAACGGACTGAACCCGGTACTGGCTTGTGGCACTGATCGATAAGCAAACAAAAGGGATTGCAGCTTCTGGTCCCAATTGTTTGGATTCTCTGCCAAGTAAGCCCTAATCATACGCATTAGAGTCCCATTGAACTTCTCAGTTAACCCATTACTTTCAGGATGATAAGCAGTGGTTTCCTTGTGCTTAATTCCACAGATTTGCCATAAGCGTTTCATGAGCTTTGATGTAAATGATGCTCCCAAATCTGTGATTATTTCTGAGGCAAATCCCATCCTGGACATATACCCCACCAAGGCATCTGCCACTGTGTTAGTTTCCATGTTAGTCAAGGGTATGGCTTCAGGGTACCTTGTGGCATGGTCCACAATGGTGAGAATGAACCTGTTCCCCCTCTTTGTGGCCTTGGGCAAAGGTCCCACAATATCCACCCCTATGCATTTGAACGGAGTGTCAATCACAGGCAAAGGGCACAACTTTGCTTTGGTTCTGTCACGGCTATTCCCCTGCCTTTGACACACATCACATTGTTTACAGAACTCCCTGATCTGCCTCCCTATGTCAGGCCAGTAGAAATTCTGTGTGATTCTCTGCTGTGTTTTGTTCACCCCTAAGTGCGCAGCAAACATGTCAGAGTGCCCCCTTTGTAAGATCATGGGGCGATACTTTTCAGGTACCACTAGCTGACTTCTGATCCCATCTCCCCCTTTTGAGATATTCCTCAGGGTCTCTCTATATAAAATCCCCTTTTTCTCCAGAAATCTCACTGGGGTTTCAGGTGTTAGCTGGGCGTCAGTCACCTGTTCAAAACACTTTTGGAGAGTGGCGTCTGCCTTTTGCTCTTGTCCAAATCTGCTGTCTGTGGTTAAGGTTTCCACCACAGCTTCTGAACTCCCCCCACCTGCTTCCGTCTCTGGCTCATCATTACCCCCCTGAACTGTCCCCGTGGTGGCTTGTGAACGTGTAATCACTAGCACCCGTTTCACATGTTCAGCCAGGTCATTTCCCACGAGCACGGCTGCTGGCAGAGTCGATGAAATTGCTAGCCGCCAAACTCCCCTCCAGCCTTGAAAGTTGACAGGTACCTCCACGACTGGCAGTGAGATTATCTGCCCCTCAATCCCTGCCACCTTCATGCTCTCATTTGGGATTACATATTCCCTAGGAATAATATCTGGATGGCACAGGGTCACCTGAGAACAAGTGTCCCGCAGCCCCCGATACTGACGGTCAAGTATTCCTACGTCCACCCCTGCTGTCTCAAACAACTGAGAATCTGTTCTCACCAGCAGGCAGCGCCTGACTTCTACAAGAGGACCATTTTCCTCAGCCTGATCAGCAGATGTAGCTGTTCCAGATTGAGTCGCCATGGCAACAGGCTCCCTCAGTGACAATGAGCCTTGCTCTTTCTGGACACAGAACACAGCTTTTGGCTTGGTTCCACTCGACTCCTGAGGCACAATTCCTTTTAGCTGCTTTAATTTCTCACACTCTGAGATTAGATGGCCCTTTCCCTGACAGAAATAACATTTTCTGGTGTATTTTGAGTCTCTCTCATCTTGTTTTGGTTTTCCCTCCAAAATCTGAGGTCTTGGTTTCATGTCTGAGGGCTTCCCTTCACCATGGGCCCCTCCCCCTTGCTGGCTTTTCCCTGGTCCCTGAGAGTACTTGCTGTAGGTTTCTTTGGGTTTACCTACAGATTTCCCCTCACCCAAGGGCTTTCTTATTTGCGAAATAAAATCTGCGATCTCGGCGGCTTCTACCACAGATTTTGGTTTCCTTTCCCTCACCTGGAATTTCAATTCCCCATGCAGGACTGAATAGAACTGTTCCAGTGCTATCAAATCTTTAAGCTGCTGAAAGGTCTCTGTCCCCTCCTGAGATAGCCATTTCTCAAGCAGCCTCACCAATTGGGCCCCCACTTGGGTAAAAGTCTGCTCTGGCTTCTTGGTGATTGACCTAAATCTTTGCCTCAGCTGTTCCGCATTTATCCCATGTCTTGCAAACACCAGTTTTTTAAACTCTGCAAAATCTTTCATCAGTTCCTCAGGCATCTCGGCATAGACCTCAGCCAGGCTACCACTGATTAAAGATCGCATGATGGTCATCTTCTCAGTTTCCCTCACTGAGAAGTCCACAAACGCTCTTTCCACTAGGGCAAAGAACACCTCAGGACAATCTCCCTTGTGGTACACAGGGAATTTCTTCAGGTCAGCTTTAGACAATTGGCCTCCCTCAGAATCCCTATTATTATTATTGTTCTGATTCATCAGTTCCAGTTTTCTTAATTCAAACGCCATTTTCTCTCTCTCCAATCTTTCGGCTCTTTCCATTCTCTCTATTTCAAATTGCCTTCTTTCTCTCTCTAATCTTTCCTCCATTTCCCTCACCCTCAGTTCATGCTGTTGGGCTAGGAGTATCTTTCTGAGTTCTGGGTTCTGCTCTCCTGTGCTGTCACCTTGCACTGAGCCAAATTCATCCTCAGAACCTTGGTCAACCTGGGGGTCTTTCACTTCACCCATTTCTGCCATCTGGCTTCGAGTCAAGGGCATAATCCCCCCTCAGAACAGGCTGCTTCAAAAAGTCAAGCCTCAAAATAAAACGACCACTTTTTTTTTCTTTTGCCTCAGAACTAGCTTTCTATAGATTGCTGCTGTTCTTCAGCACTTAACTTGCAACAGTTGCGAGCCGGAGTCTACCCCCCTCTGCTGGGCCTCTCAGCAGGCAGGCTAGATCACTGCTACTACACAGTTTTGCCTCAGCTTTTTTCCCGCCAAAACCAGGCTGCCTCAGAGCACCCTAATCTAGTCTCCCCAGTTGGCACGTTCTTCCACTAGCGCACCTCCCCGTGAGGTACACCTAGAAGATTACCTACGCGCCTCAGATTGTCCCTGACTAGACCCCCCTTGCTCTGGGCACACTTGCCAAGGCTTTGCTGGACCGCTGGACAACTGGACCAGTCGTATCCCACACGCTGGACACCAATCAATGTGACAAACCCAGACCTACTGGGATCTGCCACACGTTAACTAAGCTGCCACCAACCATTCCCTATAAGAAGTCACACAGACCAGGGATGGATTTTCAAACAAATAAAAGAATAAGGTTTATTTAAAACAACACACAGGGAAAATAAAATGATCAGGTGAATAAGATATAGTAACGTGGCTTATTCTCATTCATACATGCATACAGTTTGGTTCACACAGAACCCTTAACTTGAAGCACAGACCCTGAACCTATCAGTTCTGGCTAACCATTCAGACACCTGAACCTATCAGGTTGGTACTCTGACACACAGTAGTACCCTGTCTGACACACAGACTCCCACACCAGCTTCTTCTTCCCAGCTGCTGCTTCTTCACATCCCAGCGTCTCCCCTTCTCCACACACGCATCACATATATATATATACAGTACAGCCCCTCCTCCTGATGTCCCGCCTTCCACTCCCCATAGGATGGAACTTTCCCTCCAAACCCATGACAGACAGGTAACATCAGTGCTGTATGTAACAGTGGGGACTAAAATATGATTTAGTACACAGACTTTGCAAGTCAACCCATGGTCAATAAAAACGGCAGTGAACTCAGTTGGCATTGATACTACTGATATGGTATTATTCTTTTGAAAGTAAATATGCAATGTATTCTATTTTTTCTTTCTCAAAATTTTAGATTATTATAGAAAGAGGAAAGAATGAACTTGAAAGAATACATTGGAAATGAACATCCCCCACTCCTAAATTGTTCTCTGGCTGGGAACGTAAAGACAGGGGTGATGTGTAAATACATGCACAAGAGGCTGTTTTTGTTTTGTTTTAAGTTAGACAGTAGCTGGAATCTTATTGAAGTTTACATAAGTTTTACATAACTTGAAGACACTGATTGTAGCTAAGTGACAAGGTACCAAGGCACAACTAGATTGTTCAATCAGGTGTGTACTCTGGCACATAACCGGGACATAGCACCTTGTCAATTATCCACAGCTAGCCACCATAAATCCTGCATATCTTACTCAAACATCACCAGGATTCTGGTCATTTATTCCTAAGGATCTTCTTGCTTAAACTTCTTGTTCTGAGATAAGCTGATTTTCCTGGAAAGTGATGACAGAATGATCTAGGAATAAGCCTCTCGTTCATATTGTCTACCTTATCACCAGTGATTTATATCCTGGCCTTTCTAATGAGAAGAAATCACAAATTTAAAACTACAGACTACAAACATCTAAAACTGCAAACTACAAACTATTAATTTCTGCTAGCAACACAATAAAAGCAACACAAACAAGAAAAGACAAATCAAGCATTTATTCATTCCCCAAAGCATGAACAAATTAGATACATTGTAGGTGGTATCAGAAAGACAAGTAAAGCATGCATGTTTGGCCCCATCAGTGTTCCTGCATTAACATAATCAGCTGGAGGGAAGACTCTTGGGAAAGGTTGTAAAAGATGTACAGACTTCCAACTAAGCTATGTGTTATAATAAGATGGAACCTTACCCATCTTGACTTTGCAGCCAGGAAGAATTCTTTGCATTTTACCTTGAGTTTTGCTAGATGATAGACTACTATTTTTTAAGACAACATAATATGGATAATTATTTCCTCAAAGCAGGGTTTTGCTGTTATGAAAGTGTGAAATCATTTCTCTCTTTATCAATTTGTATACGTGCTTGGACTCAGAAGCTCACTGGAAGTTTAGAATCCCAACAGTTAGTAGGTCAGGACACCCACAGCACATACTGGATATTCAGCTTGTGAGGAAAGAGATCATTAGATTCCTTTGAGTAGTGCCTCCCACCAACTTCACACTGATCATGAGGAGGACAGATGATGATGACCTTAATAAATGAATGATTCAGTTTTGACCAATGTGATATCCATCTTGCCATGAATCATTGGGCTCCAGCTCAAGCAGATATAACATTATCCTTACTAATTGGGAAATGAATTACGAAATTAAGTGCAAAAGGCCATATGAAATTAGGAAGGTGATCTTTAGATAGACTCTTAGTTTGATTTGACAAAATGTATTTACCTTTATGTTAAAGAGAGCTTAATGAATAGACTTTCCACCTTTTTTTTGTATGGTTCAAACCTATGTTTCTGTTAGGCAGTGTTTGTTAAATGGTTCATATAACTCATGGTGCTTTTGTGACGCATTTCGTACTATAGATTTGCTAAAGAATGGGCTGATGAATTTTCCGCCCTCTAGATGTTGGCAGTGGGGGAGGAATTCTCAGAGAGCAAGACAAATGATTAGCCAGGAGAGGGCAAGAGGTAACTCCACTAATAACAGAAATAGTTGAAGTAGGGAATAATTGTATGCTAATTTAAAAATATAACGCATGTCACCATAGTCTGAGGGAAGGGGCCGGAAACTGATCACACTTGACATTTATAGTTCTATTTTAACTCTATAGCGTATATCTAGCAAATAGGAAATAAAGCTTTTAGTTTTAGAAACTAAACCATTCAAATACCCCTTTCACTGTTCTCTAAGTTCCTCCCTCATCCCTTCCCCCGATGTTAGTTTTACATCACTGGCCACCATCCACAGAGTGTCTTCAACACAGGGAGGCAAAGGGCAGCTGTCAGAATATTGTTGGATTACAGCTTTCAATATGCCTCACTGTTGACTAGGCCAGTGGAGGCTGATGGGAGTTCCAGACTAATGAGACCTGGAGGACTATGTTTTGCTCTGTCTTTGGGGGTGGGGGATAAGAAAATGAACAGGACCAAGGTAGGTGGGGTGCCTTTAATGGCAATAGGCAAGAAAAGGGATACAGGCAATGTGCCTCCCAGTATAGTTATGCAGACTTAAACACCATCAGGTCCGGGAAGGTCCAACATTAGCACCTGGCATTCTGGTTCAAAAGTTGGGGTCCTGATTTATTTATTTATTCCATTTATACCCCACCTATCTGTTCGTCGCGAACACTCTAGGCGTCTAGATGTCCATCACACTCACCAGTTATGACAAATTTTCTCTCTATGGTCTTCTGTCTAGATCTGTGAGTGGTCAAATTATCCACATTGTTTTCAGACACAGATGCAAATCTCTGCTTGTCTTTTTTCTCACATAAGAACAAGAAAGGCAAAACAAAACAATTAAACAAAAACACTGCAAGTTAGGAAGAAATTCTCTGCTGATCTTGAGAAGAGTTTTCAGATCTCTAAAATCAATTTTTACATAAATTATGCTATTGGACTTTTAAAATGTAGAAATGTTGAATAGCCATTTAGCTACTAACCCATCAACCAGTTGTTACTCTCTGTGTGTGCATACATGTGTACATGCTTGTTCTGTTTCACAAAAGGACAAGATACTTATTCTACATAGAGATGCTTTGTGTAAAATGCAAACGACCCAAGGCATGTTGCCTTGTTCTCACACTAGAGATGAAAACCCTCATGGGGATTAATGATTCTTTGATAGGTAGCCTCAGTGTGATGAGACAGGTTGTCATGGCTGAGAACATTTTCACTCCCTTTTGGTGAGAATTCTTTATATCTTTACCCTCAAGGAGCATTCTGTCACATTGGGGGAAATATACATGGCACCACTCTAGTGTGCTGCTGCTGAGGGGGGCCAGGAACATAGAAGGGCCTGTCAGAAGGCACTTGGCCTGGATTCCCCACAAATCTAGAACTGGCCATAGATTCTGGTGGATGACACGATCTCAAGCAGTACCATTTTGAAGCTTTGGAGGAAGAAACCTCCAAGGACAATAAGACAGGCACATATTGTAGCTCATTACTTAGGTTGCTTTTGGTGTGGTTTGGCTCATCCTATTTTTTGGCAATCACATGGGTTTACAATAATAATGATCCATCCTGCCCCATTTGCAAGCTGTTATTGTTCAATGATCTTGTTTGGATGGAGAGGCAAGGGAGCATCAATAATTGAAAGGGAGAGAAATTGGAACACTCTGTAGTGCTGTCTGGATCCTTCTCATAGGAGAAGAAACACTGAATGGAAGGATCTCTAAAGTGTGAGATAAAATAGGTTGCACCAAAGGTAAGAGTCTTTTAAGCATGAACCGGTTTGCTCTAAACTTCCCTGGTCTTGACTTACTTCTAGTAAGGTCACTTTTACTGTCTCTTTTATCTGGGGGGAAATTCCAAGGAAACAATATTTGTCGTGCTATAGAGTGAGTCATTGGGTATGGCAAAGAGGAGGAACATGGTACATTCCAACTATTGAGTTGGTTTCATCAGTTCTTGCCATGACAGTCATTGTGAGGGGTGAGAAGAGTTTCAATCACACAACATTCATGATCACATATTTTCTATCCCTGATAATCCTGGTTTCTTTAGATGCCTGCCATATTTCTTTCCGTCTGGAATTTTGTATGATGTGCCTCTTATAATTCATCAAATCTAATTCATCTTCACCTTCTGACCACAGGATGTACAGACGCAAATCACGAGGCCTCTCGCTGCTGGTAAGAAGCTTGGGAAGGGGGAGGGATAATTCTTCTCTTCTTACAGTGATATTTCTCTGTGTGAGAAGGAGTATTGGGGGGGGGTGTTCCTGAGAAATTTCTCCAATGTTTTATACTCATTTCCCCCTCTAATTTGTGCAGAACAACCAAATTTCCTGGGTAAAATGGAATTTTTCCCACAGAAGATTTCCTGGAAAGTTCATGTAGTGGCCTAGAATGTGGTACTTTAGGGGAGAAAATAATAGGTGGGAAATGGGGCTATGGGGTTTTTTACCTGTTTTTGTGGGAAGCTTAGAAATCTTGCTGGTGCAGGGGGAAGTCTTGGCATGGCAAGACATGAAAAATCAGAGAGAAAGAGAATTTTTTCCTATCTTTGCCACATCCCTGAACACCATTTCCTTAAGCCTCTAGGAATCAGCTTTCTTAAAGTCCAGATTATGTGCCTGACTACGCTCAGCTTTGTCTTCCTCAGTATAATGAATCTCAAGAGGATATAGTCACTCTCATACATACCCAGGTTCTCATAACTTCCACCTTGTTGTCTATTTCTTTTCCATTGGTGAGGATTACTTCCAAGATGTTTGATCCCCTTGTTACTGCTTCTGTCTTCTGGAAAATGAAATTGTCAGCAAGGCAAGTGAGCAATTTGTCAAATGGTATATTCTTAGCGGATAACACAAAGTTCTGAAAAACTGCCAGTAGATTGTGAGCAAACTGAGAGCAAAATGTGAGACTCTTCATCTATCAGAATTAGAGATGCACACCAGAATCAAAGAGAAGTACCCAAACAAGACAAAGCTAAGATTTCTGGATCAGCTGTAGGGAAGAGAGGGTGGAATATTGCTTAATATACTTACCATCTTCTATGACTTTCTTCCTCCCTTCTCTTGTATCTTCTCTGAGTGTGTATGTGAATGTGGGATAGATGATTGACTCCCTTGTGGGGACTTTTATTAGACAGGTCAAAGCAGTGCTAGATACTATCTCTTTTTTTTCCACATACATTATTTTGTACTTTCTTATATTTCTTTTCAATGCCTGCTGCTAGATGATGTGGGTGGACTTGTGGAAGGTTTTACTTGAGCTTTTAAACTGCAGAAGCCTCTGTGCCGCAAGGTCAAATGACCAGCAGTCGTAAGATCAAATCCACACAATGGAGTGAGATCCTGTTGCTTATCCCAGCTCCTGCCAACCTAGCAGTTTGAAAGCATGTAAAAATGTGAGTAGATAAATAGGTACCCCCTTGGTGGGAAGGTAACGGCAATCCGTGTCTAGTTGCGCTGGCCATGTGACCATGGAAACTGTCTTCAGGGAAACGCTGGCTCTATGGCTTAGAAATGGGGGTGAGCACTGTGCCCTAGAGTCAGAAACAACTGGACTAAATGTCAAGGGGAACCTTTATTGGAGCTTTTAATATTGCTCTTATTTATGAGTTTTAATATGATATCTGTGTAATGCTTTTAAAATATTGTAATAATTTATTATTTAGCTTTTAACTTTGTTAAAATACTGTAGAATACTGTAAGCTACCTTGGATCCTTTAGGAGAAAGAATATAAATATTTTAAATAAATTGATAAATTAATAAGAACTTGATTCTTTTTGCAAATAACTAATTTCTTTGTTCAATAACTAAGCATAATGTGTTAGGGCACTTGGCTGTGGAGCCAGGTGTCAGGAGTTCAATTCCTCTCTGTGTCTTGTGGGGGGGGGGGGGGGAAGAAAGAGCTTGTGTAGTCTTTGACAGTCTGTCTAGATTGAGTGTAAAACTACTTCTGTGTCCTGTATCTAATAAACTCTGAAAGGATTGCCATAAGTAAGAATCCCATCACATAATTATAATTATGAATTTATTATTTTATTATTTATTTTATTTATTTTATTTATATCCCGCCTATCTAGTCGATAGACCATTCTAGGAGGCTTACAACAAGGGATGCAACAATAAAAACAACAGAATTACATAAAAGAAAACTTTTGACAATTGGGTTAAACATTAGGAAAGAAAAGAGGAGGGGATCAGGAATTAACTAGGAGGGAAGGCCTGCCGAAACATCAGTGTTTTTAATTGCTTTTTGAAAATACCCAGCAAGGGGGCCGCGCGAATATCAGGGGGAAGGTTGTTCCAGAGGTGAGGAGCCACCGCAGAGAAGGCCCGATTTCTTGTCTTTTCCTTCCGGGCCTCCCTCGGCGTTAGGCTTCTCAGCCTCACCTCCTGGCTCGCGCGAGTGACACAGGTAGATCTTGGTGGGAGTAGGCGTTCCACCAAGTATCGAGGCCCTAAACCGTTTAGGGCTTTGTACGTAAGCATCAACACTTTGAAGTCGATGCGGAATCTGATGGGCAGCCAATGCAATGCGGCCAGAGTGGGTGAAATGTGTTGGAATTTTTTCACCCCACTAAGGAGTCTGGCCGCCGCATTCTGCACCACCTGAAGTTTCCGCAGCAGCCTCAAAGGCAGCCCCACGTAGAGCCCATTACAGTAGTCTAATCTTGAGATTACGAGCGCATGCATCAAAGTGGTGAGCGCCCCAACATCAAGATAGGGCGGCAGCTGGGCCACCCACCTAAGATGGTAGAAGGCGGTTCGGACCACCGACGCCACCTGGGATTCCATTATGAAGACATTATTAAGCCTATGGTCATAGTTTAGTGACTGGTAAGTTCAGGTATGGTAGATAGGAAGAGAATGTGTTTTGTACTTTAGGTCAGCTACTTATACAGTTCAGATTTTAAAGTAACTAAAGTAACTATTATTTCCTTTTTCAGAGATTATGAAGTAAAGAGTAGCCTTAATAATTCTAACTTTAAGAGTGTCTAAATTTGGGGGGATGGGCTTGGACGATACAGGTAACATTTTTTAAAAGTAATTTTTCAAGCATTAGCTTCAGTGGAGATGTGCTCTGAGTTCAGAAATTATTCAGAATACAAAGTGAAGTGGGGGCATTTTTCAGTTCTGGAAACCAATCCAAAATGAAGCAAGGAGACTCAGAGCAGTGCTTAACTTGAATTGGGCTCTCGTTTCAGTCCAATATTGCTTTGGCAATTTGAGATTTGATTTATTTTTTAAAGAGCATTCTCTGTGAAACAAAAGTAATGCTGTATTCAGAACAATCAGGGAGCCAAAATCAGAAGGAAACTGGCAACTGAGATGCCAATGGTAAACTCAAGCTCTTCAGAAAACCTCAGCCACAGAACCCCTGGGAGGGAATTCTCCATCGATGTGATTGTAGCCATTTGTGAGAGAGGCATATTGGAGAGAACACAGAGAGAATGACATTTGCATCATGTTAATTTTCAAGAGGTAAAGTTGAGTGTGCTTTGAAGAAATTTTTCTTCTTTGCTTTTAGGCAGCTGCATCTCTCAAGTGAAATGCATATGTGTGAAAGTTGTGCCATTGTATAATACTTGAATGTGGTAGGTCACAGTAAAGCAGATAAAAAAGACATTAGTCAGGTACATTACACAACGAGGCAGTGAAGTTGCTAGCCAGGAGTATTCCTTCCTCTTTCAAAAAAGTTTTTGTTAAATAGATTTCAGTAAATTGTATGGATCCTGGTGGAGATAGTAAAGAAAGAAAGGATGGAAAGAAGGAAGGAAATTGGTGGGACCATTATATGCACATTGGATGTCTAGCACTAGTTGATGGCACTATGTTTAATTCTCCATCCCAGGTCAGAGGCTTGTACAGTATTTTTCATATTTTCATGTGTGGTTTGCTCCTACCCCCATAATTTTGACAAATATAAATATATACCACTATTTAAACACAAATCAAATTGGACAGACTACAAACCAGCTTGAAGTGAATTGATGGTGTTTCATATGACATACCACTCAGATTTAACCAAAGCGGACTGAATTCTCACTCCTCTAGTTAACAGCCATGGATTAAATGAAGCTTATGCCTCTTTTATATGTGGGATCAGGCCCCTACCTAATTCTAAGTTCTGTAGCTGAAATTTTCACAATCCAATGACAGACTTGCTTAGCTTATTCAAATCCTGACCCACTTTCTTCAGCTATTAAAGATACGATGGTGACAATGAATATGCTAGAGTAACAGATCTTGGCTTTGACACATACACATATGAACCATTGTCATTTCTGCCTATACCAACAGAAAATTATATAAAAGTATTCCTGATGTGTTACCTATAAAATCACTTTCTAATGTGAGAGATTGCTCAATAATTAAAATGCTTAGGATGATATTATTTTTCCTTTAATAGTTGTATACCCTTAACTTTTATTTTAACTTAAGGAGAGGTGATTTTTTTAAAAAAGAACAAGATAGTGTTAAAATATTAACAGAAATCTCATTCAGCTTCTGCAACAAGAACACTTATAAAAGATAAGTGAGCCAGACATTTGCATTCATGTTTCTTAAGTAATACCACTTACTATTAGAATGAAAATTGACTCTGAAGTGCTTAGTTAGACTGAATTAAAGGCAGAATAAACTTGTACATGTTCTAAATGAGATGCTTTTGTAAAATTATCTCCACCTGCATACCCATGGGAACAGATGTGGCACAGATGTCATAATGTGTGGTGAACAGATGGAAAATGTTTGACTTTCAAGGTGTCTTGGCTCTCAACTTCCATGAGTCTCACCCGGCTAATGATAAGGGACTATGGGAGTTGTAGTCCCAAAGACCTGAAGGGCTAAAGTTTCAATTGCAAGGACATATCTCACAGGATAGGAACCATCCTATAAAAGGGAGCTGATATGTACTATCACTATCTAGTGTCCACTGGCCTGACCTGAAATGACATGTAATGCTAATTGAAACATATTATTTTGTTTCCAAGTGAAATATTTTTTTCTGTTGTGTCTGGAAAAGTGAAACAACATTCCATTCAAAGCAAGTGAATCAAAGTAGAATTCAAGTGGCTTTCTAATCTATATAACTAATGTGGATGAAAAGCCAGTCATTGGTTGAACTTTAGTGGTGAGTCACAAACAGAGTAAGCCAATCATATCAATAGAACTTGTAGAGAAATTGATTAACTGAATCCCCATTGATTTGATGGGCCTAGTCTAGTCCTGACTTACTACTGGATTCCGTCATTATGTGCTGTTAAATCATTTCTTCAAAGAACCTCTGGTTTATGACTGTGGGATATTGTGCTTCTGAACCCATGATTCAAAAAAAGAAAAGAAAGAAAAGAAAGAAAAGAAAGAAAAGGAAACAAAGAAAGAAAGAAAGAAAGAAAGAAAGAAAGAAAGAAAGAAAGAAAGAAAGAAAGAAAGAAAGAAAGAAAGAAAGAAAGAAAGAAAGAAAGAAAGAAAGAAAGAAATGGCCCAGTATTGCTGCACAATATCACTCTCATGTTGCCAGCAGAAAAAATAATGCAAAACTTTACGTAACAAACAGCAGCCTGGATGTTGACAATACCAGTGCACCCCCACCCACCCAGGAGTGTGCCCTGCATGCCTATGCATGCACACAAGTGCACCCCACCCACCCACAAGCGCTCCCCACCCATCTGTGAGTGCACCCCCCCAGACCTAACCCTTCCAACCGGTCTGCAGTTCCGAAAAGGTTGGGGACCACTGATCTAATGCCCTGTTCTGATCAGTACCATTCACAAAGTGATGCTACATAAAGGAAATCTCCAGAAACGGACTCTTGTTTTCTTCAGTTAAACACTTATCACCCAAGAACAAAGCAACTGTCAGGGCTGTCTCTCAACAAATGTAGATGGATAGCAGCTCACTGTGTCTGATGGAATGAACTCCAGGCCGTGAAGGCAGATGCCCAATGAACCTTGTTAGTCTTCATGTGCCACAAGACTCGTCATTGGGGTTTGTTTGGTGTTTTTGCTGCAAAAAACAAAACACAGAAAAACAAAACAAAAAAAATATCAATATGACTATCCCTTACTCCACGTTGACTTCAGAGTCTCATGGCACTTTAAAGACCAAAAATGGGAAGTATTAGACAACTTTTGGACTACAGCTATCAGAAAACCCTATCCGATGAGGACTCTGGTTCCCCTCCCCCCAAAAAAAGTTACAGTCTCCTTTTGAAATATTGAAGAGTAATATATTTATTGTGACACAAGCTTTTCTATGACAGTAATTACAACCTGAGAGGAGAATACTTGTATTAGTAAACAAATATGAATATCACCGTCCCAGCTGGACCTAATGAGAGTCCGGCCCCCAGGATCGGCCCGTCTACTCATGCGTCCAGGCACTGCAAAGGTCCCGCTTTTCTCAGCAATCGTGCCAGGAGCTCTCCTATCTCCCTACTCAGCTAGCAACTCCCTTAGGTCCAGCTGGGATGGGGATATCCATATTCAGTTATGAATACAAATATCCCCATCTCTAATTATGACATTTTTATAGCATAAGTATCCACTGGAAGTGGACTGTAGTTCATGGACCCTTAAAGTTGGAGAGCAGAATTCTGTGTCTTCTTACTGCTTATGTAGCAGTCCACTGCACTAGTTGGGTAATGTCCACAGTTGTGCAAGGAAGTATCACTGGACACCTCCCTTGTGCAAGACTGAGAACTGCCTAATTTTTTTCAGGCAGAAGCCGGAGGAGCAAACAGGATTCTGCCCTAACTTATTTTATTTGGCAAAACGTTTCACGTGTTGCCTCTGAAGAAGTAGGCTTGAGTCCACAAGATCTTAAGCAACACAAAACATGCTAGCTTTGAAGAGGGCGTAGGGAGGTTCTATTGTAAATATTACTCAAATAGTCATCAGACTATTTCCTAAAAAAGGGGTCATGTAATGGTTTTCCCTGGAATATCCTGCACTTCAGAGAAATGGAAAGTCACATAAGAATGTGATTCCGGAGATTAATTCTAGCCTCTGAAGTTTTTATGACCATTTACAGAAATGGCTGGGTTCTCTTTCTTCCAGATAATCAGGACAGAAACAACTCTCCATGTCTCATCTCAAACCTGATGTATCATAAAATGAAGCTTTTTTCTGGAAAACATTAAGGACTGATCTGTGCCAACAAGCATTTGACTCCCTAATTGCTCTCCATCTCAGAGCTTGGAAAAGTTACTTCTTTTAATGTTTTCAACTCCCAGAATCCTCCAGTGAAGGAACTAAGCTCTCTTCTTCACCTTCAGTTTGGGGTCTGTAGTTTTCAAAACACCACGATGTAGGCTTATATTTTACAAGCTGTGGAAGGAAAAGCCAAGTTGTTTTCTTCCTTGGGCATCTATTTTTGTGATGCATCTTCAAAGTCATTAACGAAACACAGCCTGTCTTCATTCACTTAGATATCCTTCATGTGAAGTGCACTCCAGAGGACGCAATTAATGATCACAGTAACTGCGCCAGTGTGCTCAAAAACACCAGAAGTGTAAGCAATGAAGGTCGCTTTGACAAGGAGTTGCTGTAGCCACAAGCAATGGATGCATGCAGTTCAGTTCCATAACCCTCAAAATACATACACATACACACACCCCTTCACAGAGAATGAAAATTATACTTGACCTCCATATCAGACACATTTCCCAAGTGAAGGATGCACAATGGAAAGGGTGTTAAATAGGCGGTGCTAAACATGGTGAGCCAGGTATTTGGAGGTATGGCAGCCTGCAATTTTCACTGACCCCAATTAGAAACAGAAATGCTCAGCAGCTGTAGAAACATCAGACTCGGCTATCTTCTATTTTTATCTGTAAAGAGAAGCCGCAGCATAACTAGAAATGAAGACTGGTTTTGCAGAAAATAGCCAGCCAGAAGAAGGCAAAGAAAGGAGTAGAGGGAACCCAACGCTTCTTGTTTACAATGTCATAATAGAAAAATGGGGACCCCACATAAATAGAGCAGGTGAAAGTGGGGAGGGAGATTCTTCTATTTGTTTGCTGAGCTCTGAATTCACCTCACACAGAGTTACATGTGAGAGTGAAGAGATTCACTGGGCTGTCTTTAGCACTTCTTCCTCAGCAAGAAGAACACAACCCACGGCCTTTACATTGCATACACATTCCTCATTGTAGCAGGGATGTCCTCCTCAGATCTTGACAATGTCACTGGCAGTCTTGCCACCACCTCTATTGTCACCAATTGTCATACTCTGCCTGGCCACCATCATCACAGGAACATAGCACGCTGTCATACCAAGTCAGACAACAGGTCTACCTGGATCAACATTACCAACCTCAATTGGTAATAGCTCTCCAGTGTTTCCTTGCCCTAATGGAAAATCCTTGCTAATCCCTGGTGGTTTCCCATCCAAGGACTAACTAGGCCCGATTACACATAGCTTCCTAAATCAGTCAGACAAGACCAGTGTGGGGAAAGGTGATGCTATGTGTTTGTTCTGCCACATTTAGTATTGCAGATGCCATGTGCTACCAACATTGACAGTACTGACAACACTCTAGCTGCAAGTAGTGCAGCTGCTATAGCTGCTGTGGCTTTTCCAAGCCCTTCTGCCCCTGCAATTCATCCCCCATTCCCATGGATAATGTTTCATCCATCCATCCATCCATCCATCCATCCATCCATCCATCCATCCATCCATCCATCCATCCATCCATCTATCTATCTATCTATCTATCTATCTATCTATCTATCTATCTATCTATCTATCTATCTATCTATCTATCTATCTATCTATCTATCTATCTATCTATCTATCTATCTATCTATCTATCTATCTATCTGAGGCCATACATCTCCTGGAAAACACTCTAGCAGTCCTCTTAAGGTTGGGGATTAAAGCAGCAGTGCCCAAAGGGTCCTTCCCAACACCAAATGCAGTTCTCAGGGCCAAAATTGTTTGTTCCACAGACTGTACTTGTGCAAATCTCAATTTCTTTTCAAACTTATCATTTTAAAAAAACCTACAATATTCCTTGCCAATATTCCATCACATATCACTCTTCCTTTTCCCAAAGCTTGTCAAAGAGAATAGTAAGAGGATACAGTGCTCCCTAGTTTGGTTACGGCTAGGATTAGCACAGACGCTGGCAAGTCTTCTCCTCTGAGCTCCAAGTCTGATTTTTTGGGCCCAAATCCCAAGGCTTCAGTTGCTTGCCCCACCCCCCAAGGTTTGAGACTTGTGACTGAGACCTGAAGACTCAAGCCTCCCACCACTGCTACCATGCTACCCCCTACCATGCCTCTCCACCAATGTGCCCCCTACCTTTTCTTGCCACTGTGGTGCCTTCCAGGCCTGCACAGACAAGGGGGATAGAAGGGAAGCTGTCTGTACAGGCCTGGAAGGTGTGGTGGTGGCAGCAGCGGCAGCAAGAGATGCAGGAGCAGGTGGGGGCAGTGTGGGGGCCCAGTGGCGGTGGCAGTAGCAGTGGTGGGGAGACTTAAGAATGCAACTTGAAAAAATGATGTCACGTTTGAGTCATTAAAAAAACATGAGTTGAGTCTGAATCAAGTTGTCAGTGCTACTTGAGTCAGACTTAACAGCGAGTAACACAACCTGAGTCTCCATCTGTGAGGAACAGGGATGAGTAAGAAATTTGCTTTTTAAAAAGAACTTGTCATGTCAAAGATTCTGACACCTGAACATCTCCCCGAGAGGACAGAACTTTGTCGGCCTCTGGGGAAAAATCAGAAGCCTGTGTTCATTACAAATAGCCTTTATCCTATGTAAAGGTTAATCCCAGAATAGAACCAGAAGATCATTTCCAATCATATCAAAATTCATTTGAGTATCAAGGTATAAATCTTTTGTTGTTGTTGTTGCAATAATTCCAGGCAATATCAGCTTGTCTCATTTTACAAGCATTATCTATCTACATTATTTCTATGTTCTATAAGCACAAAAAACCCCACTTCAAATAATGCAAACATCCAAAAGTCTTACACCTATGGAAAATTGTAGGCACAAATTCTTTAAAATATACAAAATAAAACTTTTGTTGCAGGGAAATATTTCAGTCAGAGAAATAAATTTCAATTATAACTTTTAGTTATAAAAGTTACAGAGAATTTAAATCATATTTGAACCCCAAATTAAAGGACCTTATAGCCCAAAAGAGGCACATTTAAAAAAAAAACTTAGGAAATACATCTCTAAAACCCATTATTTAAAACTAAAAAAAATTGTAACTAAGTAATGTTTAATCTTTAATCATGTTATGAATACATAGGCAGAAAAAAATTAAATTTATAGAGGAAAATCCATGATGATTGCTGTTGCTGGC
The DNA here is from genome assembly GCF_051106095.1 of Pogona vitticeps. Lineage (NCBI taxonomy): Eukaryota > Metazoa > Chordata > Lepidosauria > Squamata > Agamidae > Pogona > Pogona vitticeps. Next base: position 99,354,702 of record NC_135786.1, read on the forward strand.
TTCTGGAAATGGATCATGCTATGATCAACCTTGTTGTTGGTATCCTGTGTATGTGGAGTAGCATGAAGCATTGTTGTGATTTGTTGATGAATTGAATTTGCTCTGTGTGTGTGTGTGTGTGTGTGTGTGTGTGTGTGTGTGTGTGTGTGTGTGTGTGTGTGTGTGTGTGTGTGTGTGTGTGTGTGTGTGTGTGTGTGTGAGATCTCCCTATATTTACATATCTTTCAGTTATTTTTCTTCCTCTTCAAAATATAAACATCGTATTCTCCAGGAGCCTGGAGCACCAAGACAGAAATGCTAATAAGAAATTCTGTTGTTGCTGCAGTCTTTGTAACTCCAAAACGTCTGTAGCTTTGAATCTGGAAGGCTGCCACTATGATAATAACGTCATTGTTTTAACAAAAAACAAATTGCAAGGCTTGAAGGACTAAGGCTTTGTCCTGTAACGCCAGAATATTGTAACACCAAGGAACTGGAACAAAAAAGAGTGCAAATTATATGTGCCACCTCCATATTTACACATTTCAATAAACACATACAACTGTCAGAATCATAATGGTACAGCAACCTTGCCTATCTGGATAGCTTGCTAATTGTTTTGCAATAACTATAGTAAACTATTGTTCAAGCCTCAACTTTAAAATCACTTTCATTTTTCTGTGGCTACTTTTTCCCCTTTAATTATTTTATCACTCTATATAAAAAATTCACACCTTGACAAACTCACCAAAGGTCACTGATTTGTTCAGAAATGACATAGGAAAGTTGCAGGAGAGAGGGAGGGAGGGAGATGACAACATGGAAGAAATTCTGTTGCTCATTTTCATGTGTGTAATGGCTAAGATATGTATGTCAATTGTACAATCTGGTATTCACTGTCCCAATAATTTCCAGTGAAAAAACCTATGACTTTCATAGTTGTGATCCAGAGATTGCTTGAGAGTGATAGAGCACTCTCCCTGCAGAGTGGTTATACTCCACATATGCAAGTAAGATGGTTGCCAATCATGCTCACATACTCACATCTGTCAGAACACTTTGGGTAAATAGATGTTACACTTCAGATTTGAAACATTGTTTACAACCACATTAATGTTTGGCAGGTAAAATGTAGTCCTCTTGATGCTGGAAGCAGTTGCATTTGTTGAATAAGGATGTGCTTCATATTCTGAAATTATTCAGACTCGAAAGCAAAGTGAGGTATTTCTCAGTTCCCAAACCAATCCACTGACAGATCAAGCACCAATGAAAGCCCAAGCTCTCCTGCAAACCCCAGTCACAGAGCCTGTGCAAGAGAATTCTCCATTCCATTTCATGGGGAACACATGATAGAAAGAATGAGAGAGAGACTGATTTTTTTCATCACTTTAATTTTCAGGAGGTAGAGTCAACATGCAGTTAAGATTTTTTTTCTTTCTCTCAGCTTTTAGCCAGCTGCAGATCTCCAACTGACTGAGTGCCTATGTGTGAAATTTGTGCCATCACATGGGATTTGAGTGGTGTAAGTCATGGTAGCATTAGGTATAGGATCTAAGCTGTCTCTTCTCACCCCCTCCTGTTTTGTCTTTTACTTCTTTTTATGCCTGCTGCTGAATTTTATTTTTGAAATGCTTCAGCTTTTTCTTTTTTCACTGTACATGGCTGTGTTTCAGATGGAGCAGGTAGCAATTGACACACAATGCAGCAATCAAGATGTCCATTCACTAGGCAAGCAAAGATGCTAACTAAAAATTTTGTTTTCTCCTTCAACAAATATTTTTGCTGAACTCAGAAATTCTGAGTAAATGGCATTGTGTCTGTGGAGTGGGTAGAAGTGAGCGGGTGGGCAATTGGACGAGCTGATCCAGGCTTCTCCTCCTGTCTCTGCTGTGTCTGGTCCTCCTCATCTCCACTCTTGTTTCTCCTCTTTTACCAGTAAGACACTATTTACTCCAGTGGAGGGATTTACATATGCTAAATTGACTGAAATAATTCAATTTGGCATGTGATTTAAAATAAATGACACTCTGGCAGAGGAGTATTTTGCCTCACCTTCCAGCCAAAAACACCACACGCTTCCTAGGCAATATAAAAAAAATTAAAAAAAAGTCTGTGCTGCTATTTTGTCATGGAGACACCTTATTTTTAATCAATTTTATTTTTTCTTCACTTAAATCAATAGTAGTTCTAATTGACCATGTAATCATGCCCTGAGTTTCTTTTAGAGCCCTTCTTTATACTTTTTATAAGATAATTTCTTTATTTCTTTTATTTAAAAAGAATTATCAATGTTATTATTGAGTAAGCCTGTGACAAGGTTATTCTGATGTTACATCTGTACAGAATCCAGCCACAGTGAGCATGGTGAATACAGTATATTTAACTTTTGAAGACAATAGCATTGGGAATCTGAACATAATGTTTCAAATTTGCTTCATGACTTGCTTCATGTTTTGGGGCTACTAACCAACCAGAGAAAAGGGCTAGCTTTCTCTTTTGCCTTTACCCTCAGTCGAATCGCCAGTCTCAACCATGTCTAGCTACCAACTGTTGAAATTATAGAGAGCTAGAGCAACAGAGTTCTTAATGAGCAATCATAATTGCCCTCTCTGGATTTCCTTGATCAAGGAGCACAGAATGAAATATGTGGAAGCACATGCATAATAATTCCAGCAATGTCACTGAAGAGTGAACATTATGCTGGCCTGAGAAGGGTAACAGTCCTAAATCTTAATATGTCGTGTGCAACATTGCCATATACCAATTTCTCTAAAACATCCAGGGCTGTTTTAAGCTAGTCCAGTTTAAAATGGGCAGAAAGTGTTTTTTAGTGGAGAAGTATATCAGTCTCCTCTCCATGAAATTGTCCTGGGGTCACACCAAAAGCAACAGCGTATTTATGGCATCATTAAGCACCAGTTCAGGACTCTCCAGGGGACCACATTTTGTCAGTGGTGGTGGCTCCAGAGCCAAACATCAGTGATTGACATTGCAGGGGCGGGCTTCTTCTTCCACGACCCTCCTGCACTGGTGTGAAGGTTTCCTGCCCTGAAAGTTGAATTGCTCAATAAGATTGGGTGTGGGACCAGTTCTGTAGCAGAAGGATGGGGTTTATAATCCAATCCACCTGAGGAGCATAAAATTGTTGCTGGGCAGCTCTGGAGCTTACTTCCACTTCAAATCTTGTGGATGAAGAACTAGGGAACTGCAAAGAGGGAAGAGTGGAGAACATAGCAGCAGGTGAATATGACGAGGAAGGCAGTGAACAAAGAGAGGTGGAGAAAAAAGAGTGGAAGGCAAGGATCTGACTGAGGCAGAGGCAGTTAAGGTGGTGGCGACCAAGTGCAAGCGGCAGAGGAGATGATGAGGAAGAAAGAGAATGATGGACTCACACACCCTTGAAAGAGGGACAGAAGGAGCCACAAAAGGCAGCATTTCAAAAGGAGCTGAATCACTTCTGGGGGGGGAGGTGGAGACCAGGATTTTTTAAAAGAGTAGTGCTCAGTAGTTAGGGACAAGTTATTAATTAAATAATTGACTGTATAATTAATTAATTAACTATCTAAAAACCAATTGCTCAGTCCAGAGCTAGTTTTTCAGGGGCAAGGTAGGTAAATGGAAGGAAGCAGGAAATTTATGTGGGTAACAAATAATATATCATATATGATATAGCATATATATAATAAAATAATGAAAGAGAAATAAGATTGCAAAGGAGCACAAGGGAGTTTGGGATATGTGTCAGGGAAAAGGGACATAAGGGCCAGGCTCAAGACATGGATGGCTCTGTTAAGTGGGAGCAGCCACAACCAGGAATTTTAGCTTGGTCCTCCCTTCTAGAAGCTGTGGTAGAGGCAGCCCTGGTTCAGAGTTGGAAAAGCAGCATAACTTGGAATAGGAATAATGTAATGAAATAAATAAAGGGGATTCTAAACAAGCAAACAAACAAAAAACCCACATAAATATATGAGAAACTTTTTGAGGCCCAAAGAGGATAAAATTATGGTGTACAGAGGCAAGCAACCTGCGGGCCTTTCGATAATTCAAAGAGAGAGAGAGAGAAAGAAAGAAAGCTAACAGTGTTCGTTGCCTTGTGAATCTTGTATGCAGGAATGGCACCAAGGAAGAAATAGACACCAGCTGTGAAAGATGTGAGGGTAGCCCAGAAGAAAAAGTCATGGAAGCCTGTGAAGGCTCCTATGAAGACAGCCCAGCCAGAGTTTCCACCAGCACCAATAAGTGGAAAATGGGTGGTGCAATAGGAGTTAGACAACACCATGTTGCTCAGCTTGTCTCAGACTGTGGAGGAACTGAGGTTGAGCAACTGGAGGCCCAACAATGGGCTGAAACCAGTGTAGTGAAGCTGGAAAGGCAAGCCAAGAGGAACCCCAATGGACAGATGGTAAATGGTGGGAAAGATGAGAGACTCCACAAAGAGTACAATCAAGAAAAATAGCAGCACCCAAAATGGAAATTTGTTCATGAGAGTGATAATTGCTTTGGACCACATATCCCCACCCACCCCAAATTATTTTAAAAAAATGCTGGTGCTCAGCCACCCTTTTGGACAACCTGTACTGCCAGTGCACCCCCAATAGTATAGACGGTGGGCCTGGCAGGGGCACCAACACAGTATATTAGGGGAAGCAGTGTTTCACAAGAACCACAGAAACAGCTAGTGCCTACCCTACTGAGACTGAATGCAAAATGTGATAATAAGTCTGTACTCAGGCTTCCGCCAGTGCATCCAGAGGATTTCCATCTAGTAGGGTTTAAGCATAGTATTAGAGTTAAAATTAGGGATATGAATCTCATAGCCTCTCACTTTGCAGAGAAAAACCAAGCAGTGGGTGGGGGGGGGCTTTTTCCTCCTCACAGTGAGATTTCTCTGTGTGAGGTTTTCTCCCCCTCTGTTTTGAGGATCACAAGATTTTCTGTAAGTTTCATAGCTGTTGTTTTTTTCCTGGAAGAAATACCAACTTAGTCAGAATTATTACAATTCCTGTACAAAATGGCAATTCTTATGTATAAGATTCTCCAGAGAGAGCATTGAGCTGCACTGAATTTGATTGTTTCTCGCACAAAAGTACAGGCGTGTGTGCACGCACGCACGCACGCATGCACACAGAGAGAGAGAGAGAGAGAAAGAGAGAGAGAAAGAGAGATGAAAACCAAGGCTGGTGCTTGTTTTCATAATAAAAATTGGAAATCTTTCTGGTGCAGTGGAAATTTCTGCGAGAAGTTATGGTATGGTGAGAATTGGACAATTGCTAATAATTTTTGAGCATTTTTCATAGTGCTGGTTAAAACAAACCACAGCATTTGTCAATATCATAAGGAAAGGGTGTCTTCAGTATTTCTCCTTCTCCATTCCCCATTTGAGAACTACAATTGTCCTGCAAAAACAAACGTATGTGCTCTTCACTCACAATCTGTCTGATTAAAGATGACTCTTGCCAATTAATCAAGGAACACTTTAGTTGATTAAAGCTTGCAGTCCTAACAGTTTTATGCATCCAGCACAACCTCTCAGCACACCTCCCTGGATCCCTTTAGATAAAGCTGTACTAATTCTATTTGGGTTACACTCGATGTACCACACAACTGCCAGAAACAATAAATAAGAGCACTTCATTACTCTCTCTTTCTCAAAGGGATTTCTAAGACATCTATCATTGTGGTTTCGAAACAGAAAACATATAACAGTAGCAACCAGCAGATGAAACAGGGAGGAGTGTCTGTTACATCAAAGGTATATTTAGAGAGCACTCCAGGACCAGCCAATATGCCATTTGAAAGCAGACTCCTTTCCCCCACCACCACCTTCCTTCGGGAAGTCAGGGAGGAGAAATAAATTGCATCTTAGACTGTCTTGCAGTCACTTTGATGCTCTTGCAGTCCACATGTTAATGGAAAGGTTCTGATATTGGCAGGATTTCTTTGAGCTCCCCAAATGCAAAGACTCCACAGAACATGACACTCATTACACAGATAAGGACTCAGGTTGTTAGCCTATTTTTAGACCATGGCAGTGAGGAGCCGTATTTTCTGCACTGCACAGTAGGGGATGCAAATCCTCCGTTGTCTCATCCTCGCAGGGTAGGATGAGGAGCCTTCTAATCTTTATCTACAAAACCGAGAGGGTGTTCTTTGTTTTTTGTTTTCTGATGCCCAGTGAGTCCTTGCATTGGTGGGAACAATTTTTGCACAGCTTGCATTGTTATGCAAAAGAAGGAGACCCATTGCTTTGTTGCATGGAAGATTAGAAGCACTGGATAGGTTGACTGTGTCTTCTTGAATGACAAGCCAGCCCTTTTGCCCTTGATCTCTGTGAATCCTTTGCGTTTCATAAGGCAGGGAGACTAGTTTTGTGCAGAGACTTTGCAAAGATTGCAGATTTCATGATTTAAAAAAAAGTACCTTGCCTCCCCTTCCATAAAGGTTCTGACTAATCTTGCAGGGCTTGAAAATCTGTGTTAAGGTATCTTCTTGTGTTGTCTGCAATAACAAGAAATTTACCAAGTATTATTCACATTCCTTTTGCACAGACTCTTAAGATCATTGGCAGTCATCCATCTCTATAAGAGTAATTCCAATGAAGAAACAAAAAAACTGTAACTGGATATGCCTGTACCTCTTAATCGGGTGCAATCAGGGTATGTTTAGATGCTTCCCAATGTTTTGGAATAGGTTAAGAGTATTAATTCTAGGGTTGTACACAGGTTCCTTAATCTGATTTAGAGGCCAGTCCACGGCTTTAGGGTGTATCCAAATTTATTGATTTATCCTACCCACCCCAAATACTGTTGGATCAGAGTCAATATGTGAGCCACCCCCATTGATTTGCACTGGAAAACCAAAACAGGTATAACTTCTATCATTTTGAACCAACATACACAAAATGTAATGACAAAGTTGATCCTAAAAAATAGAATAAACCTACCAAATTCCAGACAATTAACATCAAGAGACTACCTTAAGATGCCTCTGAAGTCTGCTTTTCCCCCACATAAAAGTTAGGAATGATTTCTGGCCCCATCTGATTTGGTTTGTGATCTGGACACATACTAATCTGAGAATTCACTTTGCTCTACCTCAGAACTAAAACTATTCTGATTTGATTCCAACCTCATACAAACTGATCAAAATCAAGCCAATTCAGCTGAGAATTTGAAATGGGTTTGAAACAGCCCTAGGCCATTCTGCTGTGGATGTAACAGGCACATTTATACAGCAGCTTGAGATCTCCTGTATGAAGAATTGGTGCAGGGAAAACACCCCAGAAGGAGACCACAGCTGTGATACAAGGATATCTGCAAGCAGGATCTGAAGGCCTTAGGAATGGATCTCAACAGATGGGAAGCTTTAACATCTGAGCATTCAGCATGGAAGCAGGTCATGCAGCATGGCCTCCTTTACTGCAGTGAGTCCTGGACCCTTTGTGCACGGCAGGAGAGGAAGCTGAACATGTTTCATATGCGTTGTCTCCAATGCATTTTTTGTATCACCTGGCAGGGCAAAGTTCCAAATAGAGTAGTCCTAGAATGAGTTGGAATTTTTATCATGTATACATTACTGAAACAGCAACGTCAACATTGGCTCAGGCATGTTGTGAGAATGGCTGGTGGTCAGATCCAAAACTATCTCCTGTATGGAGAATTAGTGCAGGGAAATCGCCCCAGAGTGGGACCACAGCTACGATACGAGGATATCAGCAAGGGGAATCTGAAGGCCTTAGGAATGGACCTCAACAGATGGGAAACCTTGATATCTGAGTGTTCTGCCTGGAGGCAGGCAGTGCTTCATGGTCCCTCCCATTTTGAAGAGACACTTGTTCAGCAGGCCAAGGCAAAGAGGCAGTCCCGAAACCAGCCAAATCAGGGAGCTGGACAGGGGACAGTTTGTATTTGCCTTCAGTGTGGAAGGGATCGTCACTCTTGAATTGGCCTTCTCAGCCACACTAGGCACTGTTCCAAGACTTCTATTCAGAGCATATTACCATAGTCTCTCGAGACTGAAGGATGCTTACAGGAGCTTTTGCATGTTTTCACTGGACAGTGAAAGAGCATTCTGCATTCATTGGTAGGCTATGGATGATAGTAACAGCACCCACTGTGCTGCATAAAGAATAAGGAGCCTGGGGTGCTCAAGACATTTGCTTCCCAAAGCAAAAGAGCAAACAGTGCCCCTCCCATTCCATGTACAAAATCTGACTGAACTGACAGTTGAATACACACCATGAGAGTTGACAGCATTCTTCATTGAACCTGAATGCAGCAGGTTAGGGAATGATGGGCACATGTCTCTGCTCCAAAATCTCACTGCCTCCTCCAAGCATTTGCTGACCGAGGAAGCTATATCCCTTTGCTTGGTGGTAGAACTCCTCGTAAGTAGACCCTACAATGCATTCCAGAAGAATGGAAATAGAGCATTCTAGATTTCTTCCGAGACATCTCCAGAGACTCTGGAAAAATTCTGCCAGTGGTTCATGGTTCTAAGTTTAAGATATATTTTGGAGAATCTGTTAGGATCTCTCCCTGCTTCCCAGCCCCCTACAGACAAACACACACACACACACACAAACCACCCGAAGGAGCCAAAGTCAGAAGGACTGGAAAAAGAGAAACCAGTTCTCAAAAGTGTCAACAAAGATACAGTATTTTTCCATGTATAAGATGAGACTTTTTTATTTAAATAATTGGACCAAAAATTGAGAGTCGTTTTATACATGGCAGGCAGCTGCTTTCCCTGCCTTTTGTGAAGCTACAAAGTAAAGCAGCCGTGAAAGGGCAGCACACTCGCATCCCTTTGATCCTGAAGCAGCCATGAAAGGGCGTCAGGATCAAAAGGGCTTGCCCTTTCATGGCTGCATTACACATTTCCTAAGCTCTACAGGGCTTAGAAAGTGGGAAAGGCAGCCAGGAAAGGGCACGAGGATCAAAGGGGCATATGCGCACGCTGCCCTCAAATTTTCTAATTTGGGTGTTAGAAAAGGGAGGGTCGTCTTATACTGTGGGTCATCTTGTAAACAGAAAAATATGGTAACTTATTCCAAATGCATGAGTTTCAGACCAATACAATCCCTCTTCAGAGACTGGAAGAAAATGAAATTAAACTAAAATTTAAAATTGACTATATGAAAAAAGAAAATGTAGATCTATTCTTTAACATCATCACCTAGCCAGAACTGATTTGCTATATGAGTCCATGATATTATCATGATGTCATCATTACATCATTGTTGTACAACATAGAAATGCAAATAAGTCTTGGTAGGACATGTGCCTTTTGTCTGTCCTCAGTAAAGTTCCTGCTTTGTAGCAAATGCAGCAATATCTTTATTTACACTTATTTTCTGTGCCTTCCCTCCATGTCAGTCTAACCTCAGTGTTGTTCTGGCATTTTTAATATTGTGATCTGTTTAATGTGTGCCGAATGAACACCAGGAGATATGACATCACTGAACTGCATCGGATCTCCAGGAGAAGCAGGGTTATTGGAACAATAATTACTCATGCACTTCTGCACACAAAAACTAAAGGTCACCAAAAAACTAATGATCTCAAATAATATATTCTCCTAGAGAAACATTATTATGAACAGAAAGCTTTTCTGAAGTGGAGTCTAAAGAAGTTATGAACGTCAACTTGACTGGACATGCAAAGTACTGCGTGCCAAAGAAAATATATTGACATGCCTTTGCTTAATGTGTGTTGAAAGCCTAGGAAGAGATAAATGCTTTATCTATTAAGAGACAGAAGATAATTTCCTTAATGTCCTAGTGCTTAAGTCCTACATTCAGTTGGTGGCATGGAGAACAATAGCGCACTCAGGGTTAACATGAAATTAAGGAATGGCACAAATGAAATGTTCTGAGGAACAGGGTGTCTATCTGGGCCCAGCCAGGATGGAAGGGGACTAGCAAAGGAGCAGCTACACAAAGCAAGGCAAAGAACAGGAACAGTACTGAGTTACATGCAAGCTACGTGAGTTATTGCTAAAGAAGTCCACAAGGAGAACTTTTGATCTGAATCCATTTCTGGTTCTTTCGGTGGGACAGCTCTTCTCTTGCTAGGTCCTTTCACATGTCAGGCTTTTCAGTGAACTTGAAAGGAGACACCTCTTTCAGGTCATTTGTGGTCATTTCATGGTGGCAGCAGCAGTGGTAGCAATGAGGGAAGGAGGGAAGAGGATACTGTAGATCTTGCAGGGATGGCAGCAGGGGAAGGAGCACAGCCATGGTGATAGGTAAGAGAAAATGGGGCTCACAGAGTTTTCCAGGGGCCAGGAAGTGGGTGAGTGGCAGTGGCAGAGAGGGAACAAGGATGAGAAGAAAGGGCAGAGCTGATGAGGGCATGGAAGTGAGCAAACAGCGGCTTCTTTGAGGGAAGGATGGGGATGAGAGAGAACTGGGCTGGCACAGGTCATGGGGGCAAGGAGTTGAGCAGTGGCAAAGGAAGGACAGGGCTTAGAAAGAGTGGGGCTGGCAAGTTGGTGGTTGTGAGGTGAGGCAAGACAAGATGGGAAAAGACTGGACAGGAAGTCAACGAGAGCAGACGGCGGGGGAAGAATGGGGCTGGCAGAAAGGCAAGAGAAAGGCTGAAGAAGATGAGGAAAGAATGGAACTGGCAACAGAAAGGCAATGTCAATACGAAAAGGGCTGGCAGAATACCCAGGGTGAGGCAAAAGAAGATAGGGAAAGAATTCTACATATGTGAGTCAAAAGGAAATCACCCAATAGAAGAAAAACAATAGTAACTGATATTTCTGGGACTTTCTTTTTCAGGAAGTCAAAGGCTCTGGTGGTTGCCTGGCCACCCGATTATAGTGACAAAGGACCATCTCTCATCATAATTCAGTTTCCTGAGCCAACATCCACATCTTGGGAAATGAAGAAATAAATTCTTTTCTCTATCTTTCCCTGCACTCCCTTTCTGTTATGTTTTCTGTCCTTTCGTTTTGCACATCTGATAGCAAAGACTCCCCCCCCTTGACATAGACTACTTTGCAAGATAATAACTTTTGTAACACTAGGTAAAAATACAGGAGATTTTAAAATGAGAATTTCTCTCTCCTTTTTTTCTAGATCTGTAGTTGGTGTCTCAATCTATGTGCAGTCCTGAGGTGGTTTACACAGGAGTCAATATAATAAGAATATGATAAGATTAGAAATGCTTAAAACAGCAATACGATACTAAAGCAAATTATTAAAGTAATACAGGCAGGTAAAACACAGCATTCTAATGTCACCCAAATACTTACAAGAAGAAGGGGGGGGGGGAAGGAAAGACTTTTGAGATCATCCAAAGATATGGTGCATTTCAAGAAGGGCCCTCTACCCAGTATTACTAAAGTCTTTAAGAGATAAAACCAGCAGATTAAGAACAGGATAAAATCAATCCATCCATCAATCACTAAAACAGCAGCAGCAGCAACAACAACAAAAAAACCACCCTTGCATTGAGTGAGTTCTGAGTATTTTCTGATCCCACCAGAATTAGTGGGCTGAGAGTTAGCAATAGATTTGGCCATGTGACTAAAGCTAGGATTAGGGTTGAGGGTTCAGTTTCATGTATTCTTATACGAACCTACTTAGAACTCCAGTGTCTTTTACCCTTATGAATCATCACTGTTTCAAACTCTAGGATCCATTATGACTAGAAATGGGGTTATTCCTGTATGAATATGAATATTCCCGCATAGGTGGTATTAATGAGGGCCAGCCCCATGGGGCTGGATGGTCCACTCACCGATCCACCACGAACGTGGACGGCGTGATTCTACAAATGGTGCCACAGCACGCGATCCGCTTGCCACTCTTCGACCTTGCAGCGAGGCTTGTCCTGCTGCCTTCTGCCAGGAGTAGTGAGCAGATTGTGCACTGTGGCACCATTCGTAGAATCACACCATCTGTGTCTGCGACAGATCAATGAGTAGACCGTCCAGCCCCATGGGGCTAGACCCTCGTCAACAGCACCTGTGCAGGGATATTCATATACGAATATGAATACCCTCATCTCTGATTGTGACTCATTATTCTTTTGTGTTCATTTGCTGTTACCACATTGATGTTTGTGACTGGGTCCTGATTGACCTTCATTCTTTGGAACTGTATATTCCTGTTTAACTCATGATGCTTGGCATGTGTTTGTTCTCTCTGTGTTTTTGACTTGTGATAGAAAACACACAGGGGGAAAGAAGGCAGGATATATATGAAAAAAGTAGGACAGGAACCTCTGCTGAAGCAACATTTGACATCTAGAGGTACATTTTCACATGGTATCTAGCAACATGCTTCCTATTGGGTTCAGAAAATTCAGTATTTATATGCCCTCCTATCCCTTACACTAGCACCTCCTTCTTACTTTCAGCTTGAACAAATTTGACATGTAAGTGTGGAGCTGAGACCAAGTCCTTCCTCCATGGTCTACCTGGTTGATAGCAGAGCATTTAAAGCTAAATTACCAAGTCTTTATCCACAAACCAACTGCATAACTTTGGGCTATGTACACAGAATTGTATTTATGAAGGTTGGATAGGTCAGTGCTGCCCAGATAGCCAGTCATGTCAGGACCCCCTTCTAGAGCCTGTACACATCTATCCCCTTCTGATTTTATTAATGTTAGCTGGTTTTTCCTCACTCAGTGAACAAAGTTAACAGAGGCCTGGGAGAACGAAGCTCAGAAAATGGCTGCCTAAAATTATTTTTGGTCCACAAACAGCCTGAAAATATGGACATTTGTTAAGTCTGTTTCCCCAATGTCTTCATTTTCCTCCTCAAAGTCCCTTCTGTGCCAGTTTGGGCATATTCTCCTGCCTTTTTTTTAAGCGGAAAAAATTTCTGTGAGCATTTTTACATGCATCTGTACACTTTAATAGATTTGAACCCTGCTGCCTGAAGGAGTCATGTGCATATTTTAGAAATGTATGCAGCAGTTTTGAACATGTGTCAAATGTCAGCCTGAGGTCCTGTGCCTTTTCTTTTTTCTTTTGCAGAATGTCCGTAATAAGGCCAGGGCCTCGTGGCATTCTGACAACAAATTGCATTGCTTCCCATGTTCTCTCACCAGGTGCAGAATTCCTTAGCAAGGAAGATGCAGAAACAAAACATACATAAACACACTCAGACGCTCGATTTCTGATGTATTCGTGACTGTAAGGCTTTCTTCCTCATGATGTCTTGTTAAAACTGCATAGTTTAGAACCAGGGACGAGACAGTGGTAAGAAATACATTTTTCTGTCCTCACAAAAGTGAGATTACTCAAGTCATCTCAGAGTTAACACACAAGTGATTGAAGAAGAAGAAAAATTGCTGGGCCTTATTTCCTCCACCAACCCAGGCAGCAACTTGACCATAAAATGTCAAGAGTCCAAACTGCAGTAAATAAATGCTCCTGGAAAGCTTTCATCTGCTTGCAGGATGTCTGTGCCTTGAGGATTTGGGTTATTTCAATGTGTTCCATTACAGAAGAAAGAAAGAAGCAATGCATTTTAAATAAAACACTTGAAGAGATACCAGCCAAGTCCAACAGGTAGCAATGTAGCTGAATGGGTGAAAAGATGGGGCATATTCCATTTCTCTGTTTCTTGGTAATTATATCAACCCATTTTTCCTTCCCTTGTTCCTGGAGCTGATGTGAAATATTCCTAAACTTGGCCGATTTGGATCTAGCAAAATCTAACTAGCGGTGTTTGTCAAGGGGAGGTTTCGCCACATAGAAAGCCCATTTACCCATGGAAACTTTAAAAAAAGACAATCTAACTACACCCTGGAGAATTGCTATTCGGTTCCACTAATAGCATAAGAAATGTTAATGTAATTGCCAGGGCAACATTATGCAATTTAGTTGTAAGACTCATGACCAGCATTTGATTTACCAAACCTCCTTTTCTAGTAAATGTGAAATATATCCCTAATTGTCATTTTAAAAACTCTGTTTGTGCTATTCTTTAATCCTCAAGGAGGAAGAAATGACATTTTCCCCCCTGCATTTGTTTAACAGATCCCATTTCTTAGATAATACATTCCCAAAGGTATACAATAGGATAAATTGAAATTCTTACACATACACGCACAAAGAACTGGCAATTTAACAGCACTGTGACAAAGCAGGATATGGCGTGGATTTTTTTTTTTGTCTTCCATAGAGCTTAATGGGTTTTAACAAAAACTATGGCTATGCATTTATTTGTCTACTTATTTATGAAAGTATTTTAAAACATTTCCAAGCTATGGCTCTGCACTGGATCAAGATATTCAGGGTCTATACACGTAACAGGACTAGAAATTTCATCATTTAAGTATGGGCTAGTATACTTGCAACAAAGTGGCAGAGATTAATTTAAGTGTTAGGGTAGAGGTATCTGTGCAGTCTGGACTAACAGTGGAGTTGTATATTCTTGGCAGTCTCTTCAAAATGAGCAGCTACCATCACTAAAGATGAAGAGGGAGCAGGCTTTTGCTTGTAGAAACAGGCTTTATACAGCAGCAGTGCTGATAGGAAGTGGCCCGGACAATTACATGATGCTTATTGGTCTCCAGCATCCAATGAAAGTAAGATGTCACTGTTTACACTGTACAGTACAGGCTGTTAAGTCAGTACATGGCCCACAATTCTAGAAATGACCCCAAGATTTCCTGGCCACTATTGCCTCCATTATTACTACCACCACTGTGGAAAAATCCAACATAACTGTCAGATTTCACTGGGGTATAAATGAAACAAACAAACAAATAAACAAACAAATAAATAAATAAATAGGGCTCCAGATTTCTGCAGACTCCCCAATGAGAGACTTGTAGACTCATGTTTTGCACTCAACTGGCTAGGAATTTATTTGTAGCCTTTGCACCCTTTTAAATATTAACTCAACTCTTTCTCCTGGATATCCCCTTGAGATCTTTAACAAATTGAAGGTTAAGAAATCAATCTTCTTTTCTAAAATTTATTTAGTAAGTATGTCTATAAAAAGCATAAAATTGCAGGAATATATTTGTATGAAGTATATAAGAAATAGATAAGTATATACTGCATTTCAAAATCTTCAGTTTTCTTATACAGTATAGGCAGTATTAGGTCTAAAATAAATAACTGTGACTAACAAAAACAGAATTTTCTCTACTATAGTTTAAAAACAAACAATATTCAAAGGACACAATGCTTAAAGATACATTCAATGTTTAAAAAAGAGAAATACATAAACTCTCATACAAATCACTTTTAAAAGTTACTTAAAATCTATTTCATGAAAGTACCGGTATTTTCAAATATAAAAGCATGGCATAGCAGAGCATTAGTCATTCTAAATAAGTCACATTTCATTACATAATTCTTACCCACTCCTGTCAGAGACTTTCCTCCCCCTCTCAATGAAAACAAAGCATGTGTCTTTCTCGATTCCAGAACAGTGTGTAATTTCCCTATATTTATACTGTATATCTAGTTCTGGACATAATCAAAGCAAAATTTTCAGCAACAGTTGGACTTCTCTGCTTCTAAGAAACTCAAAATTTAAAGGATTGATAATTTAACAACTTCAGACTTTGTTGAGTTCAGGTCCCGGCCTTCTCAAAGTCTGGTTATCTCAAAGTCTGAGATAAAATTCCCCCTCCTTTGAGCAGTACAGTACAATATAAATGCGTATTATACCCACTGATTCTACAGAATATATACTTTTAAAACCTGTTACTTTCACCCACCATACCCTTCATTAAAATCAGCAATTAACAAAGCTACACTTAAAGACAGTGCTCTTCCTGTCTATCTCCCTCAAACTCATTTATCCTACAAAAGAAAATTAATTTTCTTTCTTTCTTTCTTTCTTTCTTTCTTTCTTTCTTTCTTTCTTTCTTTCTTTCTTTCTTTCTTTCTTTCTTTCTTTCTTTCTTTCTTTCTGCAAGTAAAGGTTGTGTTCCGTCCTTCTAGGTCAGTGGTTCCCAACCTTTTTCAAGCCGTGTCCCTCTTTTATAATAGCCAAGTATCCTGTGATATACCCACACACCACGTTTGCATAAAAAAGGACTTTAAATGGGATAAAGGCATTCCTTCTCAGAAAGTAGAGGCTTCTTTCTCTCCCCCCCCCGCCAAACAGCCTGTGTTTAATACATACACATACACACTAATTTTAATTTCCCACTCTTAAAGGTCAAGGAAGAAATTATTTAACAAGAACAACAACACATATAAGGTAACCCTTGATCAAACAGAAAACATTGTGTGACCCTTTCAGAGTCATGACCCCCCCCCCCAGGTTGGGAAACACTGTTCTGGGCATTTGTTCCCCACCACAGTGCCTCATGGGAGGAAGCTGTACAAATGCTTTCTGGAGGTGGTAGTGTTGTTGCCCTTTATTCTTCTCAGAGGGCACCTCCTGAGGAATATTACACACCATAGGAAGCATTAGAGCTGCTTCTTCCCATTGCAGGAAGCACTGCAGCAGGAAATGATGGCCTAGAAGGAGACACCAGCCTTGTCCAGGTGAGGGAAACAAAGATGTCTATAGAAGTCCCAGGCTGGAAGTCCCAGAATTCTGCCTGGAAAAATCTTGGCAAAATCATGGCATTGGAGTCAGAAGAAGAAGAAGAATGGAATGCCTTAACCAGAAGTCTCTTACTTGAGTCTATCTAGTACAGTGAGAAGTAAAGTAGGATCATGATATCAGCAGGATCAGTATCTGCAGTTTAAATAATCCACTGCCTGAAAATATTAAATAAAAAAACCCCAGAAATATGCCTTTCCAAGGTGTATTACCAGCACTGGCCACTAGTGGGACCCAGAGTCTATGCTATATATATAGGGTTTCTATATCTGCCCTTTTCAGTGGGGGTGCAGGTGGGGGTTTGAAACCTTAGGATATCACGGTCATACTGTACTTCATCCCACTTAGTCTGACTTCATTTGTAGCTGAAACGTGTTCTCTCCACTCTCTGCTTCTGTGACAATAGTGCAAACTGCAAAATAGACTTCTTTGTGTTCCTGACAATCAGTCTAGCCATTTTCCTCTCACACCTTGTACATAAGCATTTGCTCAGTAGCACTTACTCAGAAAAGCACAAGCTGCAATAAGCCATTAACACTTCTTTAAACAATTTGTTGCAACAAAATGAGTCCAGGGGATAATTTCACCATACTGTCATCCCCATAAACTGTGGGGAGTAATTCAAATGATAGTCATGCTTCCTAGAAGCTTCCAGGAGTCCACTTGTTTAATATATGATGCATAGTCCCTAAAAGCATTATTTTAGACCAAAATTTTGGCTGCTTTGGTGCTAAATTTTGCCAATGAATATCAGAAAACATGCTTTGGCTATGTGTTGCCCATGGTCAGTGTTGCCCCCCACCTGGCATAATCACAGTGAAAATCCCACAGCTGCTATTTGCATCCAGTGAAGCACTGTCTGGGCAGCAATAATCCTATTAGCAATGGGGGAGCAACAGTGGCGGGCAAGACGGACCATTAGCAATAGGGGAAATTTAGTTGGGGATCCAGCACAAGGTAAGTGGAATCTCCCCCTCTTCTGCCATGGTCCCAGTACTGCCCAAAACTGTCCCCATGGCTCCCATTGACATTACAGAAATACAGTCAACCCTCGACTTATGAACGTCCCTACATGTGAACTTTTCGATCTACGAACCAATCCGTTCCTGAAAATTCGCATCGACTTGAGAATGGAGCATCGACCTACAAAAGAGGTCGAGGCTCCGTTGCAATACCACTTTTTTGCCAATGGAGCTGTTCGTAAATGGCTCCCTGCAAAAAGGCAGGGAGAAAAGGCTGGAAATTTGAATTTCCCGCCTCTCTCCCCACCTTTTTGCCTTTGGAGCTCTCAAAGGGCTTCTTCCGATGTCAGGGGGAAAGCTCTTTGAGAGCTCTGACGGTGCTGATTGCGGTGGCGGGAACACCCAGGGAGGTCTCCCAGGCCACCATGGGAGACCTCCCTGGGGGTCCCTGCCGCCACGATCGGCACCTTTGGAGCTCTCAAAGGGCTTCCTCTGATGTCAGGCGGAAAGCCCTTTGAGAGCTCAGAAGGTGCTGATCACGGTGGCGGGGACCCCGAGGGAGGTCTCCCAGGGCTTGCCCGCCACCATGGCAGACCTCCTGGGGGTCCCCGCTGCCTCGATCAGCACCTTCGGAGGTCTCAAAGGGCTTTCCCCCTGACATCAGAGGAAGCCGTTTGAGAGCTCCTAAGCGAAAAAGGCAGAGGGAAAAGGCAGTGAAAAAGGCAGGGGGTATATAATGTAGCGCTATGGGGCGGTATATAAATCCAATAAATAAATAAATATAAATAAATATAAAAGGCAACCTTTCCCCCCTGCCTTTTTGCCTATTGAAATGCTGGAACGGATTAATGCTGTTCCCGTGCATTTCAATGGGAAATGGTACTTCGACTTATGAACTTTTCGACGTATGAACATTGTTCCAAAATGGATTAAGTTTGTAAGTTGAGGTAACACTTTACAGCCATTAATTTCATCCACTTTATTATTATTATTATTATTATTATTATTATTATTATTATTATTAGTAGTAGTAGTAGTAGTAGTAGTAGTAGTAGTAGTAGTAGTAGTAGTAGTAGTAGTAGTAGTAGTTGTTGTTGTTGTTGTTGTTGTTGTTGTTGTTGTTGTTTTATTTGTATGCCACATTTCTCCCAACAGGGTACTCCAGGCCTTGTTGGTCCTTAGTGCATGTTTTATTGTATAAATGTTTTATTGTATTTTCTCCTGCCTAGCAACACATTAATAAAAGAAAACATCTACTGACACAAAGACAAGAAAATAATCATTACATGTCACACATTACAAATATCTGTATCTTAGTCTAGACTTGCATTTTTTTGACCCTTCATGGAGAAGCTTTGTGGATATTGGAACTTTCCTATACACAATGAAGTTCTCCCCTTCTCCTTCTTGGGGGGACAAAAATGAAGTTCTCCAGGAAGTTTGCTGTCCTTGGAAATTGCTTCCTATTCAATGCACATGTGTTGTAAGGAGCTACACATTGTGGATCAGTGTGTCCTCTGGCTTCGCATTTCAGCTCCATTCAATTTCCATTGAAGCCACAAACTGAAAACTTTTGACTACTGCCAAATTATCTAGAGATTTCACCGCTGGAAACCGTTATCCTCTTCTTAACGGTCACACAGGGCAGCTTCAAACGTCGGACTGGATTTTTAAAAGTCTCTGTGAAAAAAAACACACCATTATGCCAGCTTGAAAGAGATTTTGGACATGTTCACAGGAGAATATGAACAGCAGTTGTGTCCTTGTGACTTTGTACCATGAGTTCAGTACAGCAATGCAAGGGGTGTAATATTAATCATTTAATACCTGCTTATCAGAAGAGATGTTGTTAGACACAGCTGCCATAATACCATTGACGTGTCAGCAAGACAGTTAAACAACAGCCAGTTTGTGGCAATAAAAATCAGAATGATTGCATGCTGGATACCGTAATGATGTGTTCCACCTGATATAAAGCTCCAATAATTTGTAATCATATCATGGCATTTGTATCATTGTGCCTTAAGGATAACGAGCTGAATTATACCCAATGAAAAACTAGAATATTTTGCGGCTATACAAAAGATTTATAACAATGGAATTTTCATGCAGATAATTTTAGCATACTGGGCATTGACTCCCTGGGAAGCCTGATAATTGCATGGCACGAAGACATGTAAAAAGCAATGTTTTGATTTTATGAAATCAGATCAGTACTCAAGCTGTTTATCATTTTAACTCTGTAATGATTTGTCCTATTAATATGAACTGGAATTGTTAGTGGGATGCTTTGAGAAAGAATTGACTGATTTGTGCCTTAGAGCAGAGGTCCCAAACCCCCGGTTCACGACCTGGCAGTGGTCCGCAGATCTGTGGACACAGATCTCCTGTCGCCCCCACGGGCACCCCCCATGCTATCACGCACACGCACGCGACTGTGTTCCACCCCCTGCGAGTGGGCCGTGTGCATGGATGAGTGCCCCCATCAGTACTACTGTGTGCATGCATGCAAGCATTCTCCACCCCCCTGTGGGCATGCCACGCCCACACAAGCGTGCCACTACCCCCAAAAGTCTGTGGTTGGGAAAAGGTTGGAGACCACTGCCTTAGAGCTTATATTTTTAATGCTGAATAAGTATTTCCCAAAATCTTATGAGTTGACCAGCTGCATAATAACTAACATGCATAATGTCTACCTTGTGAATTTTTTGTGACTTTCATTCTAAAGTCCAAAGAAGCTAGTTAAAAAAAAAAAGAGTTAACACTCCCCAAATTGCTAAATGCCATTACGCCAATAGATAAGATAGGAAATTAATGCCTAGCCCTTTAAATTGTGGGGCCCAGGAGCAGTATGAGAGAGCATTGGTTGCCCTGTCAATTTTGCAGTAGCATGACCAGATGGAAAAAGAGAGCAGGGTGCCTATACCTTTAACAGATGATTAGAAGAGAAAATTTAAGCAGGTGCAGCTTTTAACCCATGATACACCTGCTGACATTTCTTCCTTGGTTATTAAAGATATAGGAACCCGCCTCTTCTTTTCATCTGGTCACCCTTCTTGTTGGTGTTTCATATATGTTCTACAGTGGGGTATCGACTTACGAACGGTTCTACATACGAACTTTTTGACGTACAAACCCGCCCAATACTCAACATACGAACTTCCCTCAAGTTACGAACAGGAAAAAAGTGCCCCCTCCCTCCCCTTAGAGGCTTCTGGAGGGGAAAAAAGGTCAGAAACTTAAAACTAAATAAAAGAAAGTCACTTACCAGGCCTTGGTAGCCCCCAAACTGCAGGAAAAGAGCAGCAAACAGATAAAAGCCGACACCCAGCAGGGAGCCTGGCAGCCATTTTGTGCTTTTCTCTGCTCCTGCCCCCTCCTCTCCCCACCTGACAGCTGATCGGCTGGCTCTGAAGAGGCTTGGGTAGGCTTGCTCAGCACCTTAAAAAGCCTGCCTGTGTGTCTTTGTGCTGAAAAAATCAGCACAACATTCTTTAAAACATGCTTTAAAATTGGCTTCGTTGGAAAAAAAAAGATTTCAAAAGTGCTTTTAAAACTGTTCCCTGCATCCCCCCATCCTTTCCTGAACTTTTCTTGACCTAAGAAAAAAAGAAAAAATATCCCCCTCCAGTGGCAGAAGGCGGAATAGCAGCTTCCCATTAGTTTCCCATTAGTTTCTATGGACAGAAAAGAGCAGATACGGATTAAATGGTTTTCAGTGCATTCCTATGGGAAATGCAGATTCGATCTACGAACTTTTCGACCTACAAACCGTCTTCCAATATGGATTAAGTTCATAAGTCGAGACCACACTGTATATATTCCAACTCAGTGAAAATATAACTTGTCCTCCTGCCCACATAACCCATTCTTCAATCATGTACTAGTTGCTACACACCAATGTTGCTGAATTTATGAGTAATGAAGTTGTTCTCATTATGATGATGCAGAGAGGGGAACTTTATGTCACAAAGATGCTTTATCCATGCATGCATCTCTTTGCCTGTCATCTGTTTCAGTATAATTCAATGTTTGAAGTTAGGTTGATGTTCTTCCACATCTCATTGTTGACCCAGTTCCAGTACATTTAACTTTGTCTCATATATTTGTAAATAAATAAATAAATAAATATCTCAGTGAACCTGAAGCCCACCCATATAGTTCCACGTGTTCATTTGTGTGTCTTCAAAAGTTGCAAGTACTTCCCAATCAGGGCTAACATTTATTTGTGAAGCAACTGTAGGAAAGGCTACACAAATAAATCCTCCGCAGGGGATTTATTGTTGTTAGTTTTATGGCTTTCAGCTATCCCTTAATCCATCATTCTTTCTCTTGACCTCCACCTTATTATACATTTTCTTTCTAAATTAGGTCAGGTAGGTCTTGCAGTGCCAGCTCATGAGGGGCAAGATATGACTATATTTTAAAATCTTGACATCTTATGTGGAGTAGGCATTAGTCAACAGAGAAGCTATCCTAATGTACAATGTGAAATATACATTAATCAAATGAAAAAAAAACCCAGAAAATTCATGATTAGCTGGGGAAATATGTACAAAATAATAACCCAGGTTTCTATATAAGACAGATTCTCAAACTCATGTTGCAGTATTGAATGTATTAGACCAGTGTCACAGGCACAACATTTTCTGTCTGTTTTCAGGTCACATATGTCATACAATATGCCATAATAATAGGTAGGTGGAAGGCTTCATGTTAAATCCATGTAGTCTGCATGCTATCTTAACATATGGGTGAAACTGTACATTTTAGAACAACAAGCAGATCATATGGCTATAATAACAAATCTCCTGCCCAATCCTCAGCTTTATCTAAGTTTGCACAGATGATTATTGGCCTAGTAAAGGCATTGCCACAACATGGATTTTGGGCTATCCTTGTAGGTGACATAAAAAGGGTGTTTCCTTGCCACTGGGTCATGTTATAATTAGGGATATGCACTAGCTCCAAAATTCAGATTCAGAATTTGGAATCAGAATTCAGAATCACAGCCCATCAGATTCAGAATTTTCAAATCTGGAATATATCAGTCCATGTATAACAAAATCATATACCCCCAACGGAGTCTAAATCTAATACATCATTTCCCTATTGATTTATAACATATGAATCTACTAATCCTATATGTTACTCCTAACTATATAAGCAGACAATATACAATGAGATTTTGAGAATGTAAATGTAAGTTGAGAATTAAGTAAAGGACAGAGAAAAAACTGCTCAGAGCAGGCTTACACCAGAGCATATCCTAATAGCAAATGCTCAGGGGATTTGTAAGCAGCTATGGCTGTATTTCCATTGGAATGAACCAATGGTAAAAAAAAAAAAACCTTCTGGTGTCTTATGCTGCCTTCTAGATTTCATTGGTGCAGATAGATATCATGTATAGATTCTTAAGTCAGACCCCCTCCCTTTAAAACCTCATAGCAATCCCAATCAGAAGATACTGAGTTTTTTGCCCCCACTGGTTTTGGCACCAGAGTGCTTTAAGTTTCATTTCTCAAGAAATCACTCCAGGATACCTAAGAATTAAGTATTACTTTCATGCTTTAATCTAGGAAGCAGAAATCTAACCTATAGCAGTAAAAGGGATTCCAAATACAGTAGTGCCCCGCAAGATGGGCACTCCGTTTCATGACAAAATTGCATCACGACAAAGTTTTTGTGATCACAAAAGCGATCATAAAATGATGTACCCAATGGGGGAATTTCGCTTTGCGATGATCGGTTCCCTGCAAAGCGATGATTTTTGCACAGCTGATTGGCGATTTCAAAATGGCCGCCGGGTAAAAAACATGGGACGGATTCCTTGCTGCACGGGCAGCGAAAATGGCCGCGCTATGGAGGATCTTCGCTGGACTGTGAGTTTTAAGCCCATAGGAATGCATTAATTGGGTTTAAATATCGCATGACGACGTTTTCGTTCGACAGCAATTTTTGCAGAACGAATTAACGTCGTCATGCGAGGCACCACTGTATTAGGAATTAGTTTTACAGATATTCAGAGTTATCAAATTTGTGTTCGGACGTATTCAGAACTACCCTGTTTCCCCGAAAATAAGACCTAACCTGAAAATAAGCCCTAATATGATTTTTGAGGATGCTTGAAATATAAGCCCTACCCCAAAATAAGCCACAGTTAAGTGAAACCCCATTCCCCACCAAAAGAAGATGGCATGACTGTATTTGGATAAATGTAGATTGTTGTATATGAAAAATATAAAACAGTCCCTGAAAATAAGCCCTAATGTGGTTTTGGAGCAAAAAATAATAATAATATAAGACCCTGTATTATTTTTGGGAAAACACGGTATCTGAATATGGCATTATTTGGTGGATTCTGAATACTTCTGAATCGGAATGAAAACCCCTCCCCTCCATTATAATATACGTTCTATACTGATTAGTTTGTGTAATCCCACTTTATCTCATAAAGTGATATTTAAAGCAGATTTGTATTGCCATACTAAACTCATATGGCTCTCCTCCATGTGATTTCCACTGGTCCTGTCTTTGAATAAATCATGTTGGCTAGATTTGGTGCTCTGCTGCTCCAACTGCAGACCCCAGTCATGATAAGAGAAGGGAAATGGAGTTGACTTTATCATGTCTGAAATGAGTATGCGAATTGGCCTTTTAGGCTTTGCAAGCCATGTCTAATATAATGTCTGTATTTAATATAATAGTCAGTTTTTTTGTGTGTGACATAATCACCCATTCATACAAAGTAGGTCTCTTACAAGGAAAAATGTGCAGTATATTTCTCTCTTAAGAAATGTTTCGAAAGTAAAGATGTCAGCATATTCCTTTGAGCCATATCCTATGCCTCTAATATAAAATGATGGCCCTTGTTAGCAGAATTAATAAGATCACATCTTCATGTTTCAAAAAAGGAATGCAACTTAAATGAATCATTCTTATTTTTTTCAAAGAAAAAAATGGCCAAATCATTCGGTTTTATCATTACCATTAAATGAATCGTCACACACATAATGAAACAAAATCTTGTTTAATGTAATTTAGCGTCACACCAGTAACATTGGCATGTTTCTGTGTGGACTGGATCTTGACAATAACTAACTTTTTTGAAATGTATGGCTTCATTGCATTCAGGAAATTATTAACTATGATTTATTTCACATGGCTATTTCTCACCACGTCTCCCTTACAACAAGCATTCTTATGAAAGAAAAGATGTCTTGGGTCAAACTGATTGAGCTCTCTGTGATCAGTTAAGAAACATGTAATGACTTGTCACCTGTCAACACCTGAATGGCTTGAAAAATTCTTAAATACAGGTTGGAAGGCCACTACTGAGACAAATGTAATTGATTGCTTTTTCCTGATCACATGAACATGTCAGAAGATATATATCTGGAAGCTGGTACATGCTGAGAATAAGGAGACTGAAACATCTCCCAGATACATCTACATCAGGGCCACCAGAAACTGTGCCAAATTTGATACTGAGAAATCCTCTTGGGGTAAGAGGTAAGTGCTCTTAGAAAAGCACTAAGAGCTGCTTGAAATAAGACTGTAAGCAACCCTTACAAGAAGAGCTTACAACAAGTACTCATTTCAAGGGGCCGTTCATCTCTCACTAAAAGGGGCACATGTCCAGAGACAGCTCTGCTGAGGCTGCCAAATCTGAATTGTTTGAGGGAGTAGAGAGCTTACATTTAGATCTCGATCTCTCTCTCTTCAGTATGCAACTGTTAACGTCCATGGTGATTTTTTTAACTTTAGGCAATTCACATTCAAACGTTACACCATTTGTACTATACCTGTAACAATTCTCTAGCTAGGACCTTGGCCATGGTGGATCTCAAAGGTATAGCTTCAGGGTACGTGGTGGCATAATCTATTAGAACTAGAATATGTGTATGACCCCCTGCTGATCTCACTAAAGAGCCTATAATATCCAACCCTATTCTCTCAAAGGGGTGATCTACCAAAGGCATAGGGATCACCTGAACTTTTCCGGAGCCAGTTTTAATACCTCTTGTGGGATCATCTTGTTGCCATAAACGTGTCTGTTCTCTTGAGGTATTCTTAAAGAAATGGTATTCTTAAAGAAATCGTTTTTGTCGTCTTGTTCCCGGCATCCCCGTTGTAAAACTTCTTTCAAACTTAATAACTTATGAGCCCCTACCCAATCCCTTCCAAGTAACATCTCTAGTAAGCCCAGTTACTACCCCTACTTTTAACCTCCCATATTCCCCTTCAATTTCTATATCTGTCCATGCCATTCTTTGAATCCCCGTGAATGCACTTTACTTGCAGTTTCTCTTCCAACACCACCCCCTTTATTGCACCCCGTATCTACTAAAGCCTTTTTCCTTTCTCCCTTCACCCATGCCATCACCTCCCATCCATTTCTTTTGGAGCCTTGGACTTGCAATGTAGTTCGGTCTGGTCCAACCCAGAAACAATCTGTCCCTGGGCATTCCTGGCGAAGATGGCCTTGGACGCCACATTCAAAGCAAACCAGCTTCCCTTCTCTCTTTCCTCTCCATCTGTCTTCCATGTCAAATGGCGATGATCAAAAGTTATTGGCCTCAGAGGTTTTGGGCCCATGTGCTCAAAGCCGCGTCCTCTCCCTCTGGGATTAGTAGGTGGGTTGAAAATACCTCTGGGTGTAGTGCCTGTGAAGCTTCCTGATGCCATTTTCTCTCTCCCTTTGTTCCTCTCGGTGAGGTAGGAGGAGCTATCCCTCCCATAATCTTCTGCATTACAAAAGTCTTTCACTAGGTAGATCGCCTACTCCAAGCTCTTAGGATGATTCCGTTACACCCAGTTTCTGAGATTACCGCTTAACATAGTTACTAACTGTTCCATTACCAGCAGTTCTAGTATCTGTTATTTAGTTTTTTCTCCTGGTCATAGCCACCAGATCAGATTAGCTTTCATCCTCTGCGTTAATGTTTGGGGATGTGTTCCTGTCTTCATCTTTAGTTCTCTGAATCTGTTTCTGTAAGCTTTCTTGGTCAAATTGAGCATGTGTAATATAGCCATCTTCACCACTTCATACTGAGTGGCCTCAGGAGATAAGGTATCAACAACCTCTTGTAATATTCCCATAAGACACGGAGTCAAAATCAGAGTCCATTGTTCTTTAGGCTAGCCTGCCGCAGTAGCTACCCTCTCAAATGTATTAAGGTATGCCTCAGGGTTGTCAACAGCACCCATTTTTTGTATCCTGATGGGTGCTGGACCTGCGGCGCATATATTCTTCATTTGAGAGTTCCCTTTCATTCCTCTTTCTCCTACTGACTCTTGTTTTAGCATTTGTTTCATTAAAAGGGCTTGTTCTGCCAACATCCCTGTTAATTTTTCTTGTCTCCCTATCGTTCATTACATCTTTGATATTTCTCCGTTTCCCGCCCTTGGAACTGTCCCATGTTGGGCACCATTGTGATTAGATTCATTATGATTTAAGAGCAGTTCCCCTAATTGGGCGGGAAAAACTGACAGAGGCAATTTTGTAACATTAACAGATTTGAACTTGGATTTGTCTATGTTTTATTATTTGATTTTATATTTGGAAGTCGCCTAGAGTGGTCCGGTGGGCTAGATAGGTGGGGTATAAATTAAATAAATAAATAAATAAATATTAATGAGAACATCAGGAGAATCAACAACTATCTCCACCAGATCTAATAAACTAAGGTCTTTTAACTGCTCATAATTTGTCATTAACAGTTCGATCTCTTTTTTCATAATCATTCAAGAAGAAGAGGATCAAAACCTCTCTCGATCAGTCGGCTTCCATAGTGGAGGAGGTTGGGTTTCCTTTGGCTGAAGGGCCACGGAAGGGCCACATCTAACATCACATTCTTGGGTATAGAGTTGGATACCTATCACCAATAGTGCAAGCTTCCTGACAAAAAGCTGGTTGACTTGCAGGCCAGATTGGAGTGTCTATTGAGGCAGAAGGTGGCCACCCTAAGAGAGTTACAGGAGACAGTGGGTCATTTGAATTCTGCTTGTAGGGTACTTGCCCCAGGTAGGGTCTTTTTGCATAGACTTTGTGCAGCCATGAAAGGTCTCCGCAAACTGTTCCATGGAACTAGGATTACAGCAGGCATAAGACAAGATCTGAAAATGTGGCAAAATTTTTTGGACAATTTTAATGGAGTTTTGTTCTGGAGAGCGGAATTACACCTCCAGAAGTTATTCCAAGTTCAAACAGATGATGCTGGGCCATTAGGCAGCTGGTGCACCCCAAGATGTGTTTTTTTGGTTGGCCCCCTGGCCATGTTATTACTGGGGAGTAATGACATGGCCAGGGGAAGTGGCAAGTCCCTTGTGCTGGACATTCTGGCTTATTTGAGGAGCTGGAAGGCAAATTTCTCATTTTTCAAGAATTATTCCTTGGCATAGTTGGAGAGATGGTTGCAAACCCAATTGCATAGTGGACATAGGAAAGTTAACAAGGAAGTTTTCAGAGCAATGTTTAAGGGCTTAGGATGAGTAATAGGACACCCGGAGATCTGATTGGACTGACCAGAGCTTTATAGAGGTGATGGGGTTCATTTATCTGAGGCTGGTTTAGAGATTTTCTTGAGGGAAGTTTGTAGGGGCCTGCATGCTGAAATTTTCAGCTGGATGGCGGAAATGGAGTGTAGCAAGCTTGCCAATTCCATGGCTGGTAGTGCAGAAGGAAACTGAATCGGTGAGTGCCCATGGAGCTCTAGCACTGCATAACAGGGCTGAACTTCCAGCTCTGTGGATCGTGAGGTTACAGTGCTGGGAGGAAAGACCTGCCGGGGCCCTCCCCGGGCTGAGGGTCACCAAAGGCTGGGGGCTTGCAGGCCCAGGGGGGCTTGATATTTCACCAGCCGAGGTCATACTCTCTTAGGTACAGCACGACAACGGGGTGTGGGACTCGCCCGTATAGGTTTGTGAGGGGGTCCTGTGAGATGTTTGGCACCAAACCTGATACCGCCCTACCGCAGGCCTCTGGTTCTAAGCTATAAGTTATGGCATGTTGAGTTAATAAAGTCTGGCGCTATTTATACACATCACCTGCGTCTCACCTCATTATTCTGGAGTGGGAGGGCAATGGTTTATCAGGATTGCACTCCTACAAGCTGCTCACCCTGAAATATTTATCTGTTTAAAAGCCTCATTTTTAATGCAGAAAATTCATTCACACCCTGTACTTAACACTTTTAAAAATGGATGCAGGGCTGCTTCCCCATCCATCCATCCAAGCCTCCCAAACTCCTTAGAGGTTGCAAGGAGACTTTTATTTATTTAAAATATTTTCAACCCATCCTTCTCCTTAAAAAGGGCCCAAGGAGGCTTACAACAATCAAAAGTATTTAAATTAGTAATAATGAGTCTACAATACTGAAAGGTTCAATGAATCCAATATGAAAAAATATATAAGCTACACCAAAATACATTCAATGCAGTAAGGTACAGTTACCCACTGTGACAACCCCAGACCTACTGGGATGTGCCACAGTTTCACTAAGCTGCCACCAACCATTCCCTGTAAGGAGTCACACAGACCAGGAATGGATTTTTAACAAACAAAGGAATAAGGTTTATTTAAATTACACACAGGGAAAATAAAATGATCAAGTGAACAAGATACAGTAACGTGGCTTAGTCTCAATCATACATACACCAGTTTGGTTCACACAGAACACCTTTAAATAAAGCACAGACCCTGAACCTATCAGTTCTGGCTACCCATACAGACACCTGAACCTATCAGGTTGGTACTGACTGACACACAGTAGTACCCTGTCTGACACACAGACTCCCACTCCAGCTTCTTCTCTCAGCTCTCCTCCAGCTTCTCCTTCTTCTTCACACAAGTTCCACATATATATACAGTACAGCCCCTCCTCCTGATGTCCCGCCTTCCACTCCCCATAGGATGGAACTTTCCCTCCAAACCCATGACAGACAGGTAACATCAGTGCTGTATGTAACACCTCCCCTCTTTATAAGTTGTTTTGTAGGGGGAAAGCTAAAAGTGCTTTTCTCCAAAAAACAACCTGGATCCAAAACATACAAAAACAGTTATACAATACAATACCATACTTACTCTAGGATAAACATATCAATTAGGCATTTAAACATTTACCATTTACAATACATCAAGTTACCTTTATTCATACAAACCAATCATGTTTAATAAACAGGTACATTTAACTTTTTGTCATCAAAATATATACATAGTCCATGTTTCTTTCGCCGTCTTCATTCTTCAGGTCTTCTTGACAAGGCGTCAGCAACACAGTTCACTGACCCTCTGACCACCTTCACTTCAAAGTCATAGTCTTGCAGGTTTAAAGCCCACCTCATAAGTTTACTATTGTGGGTTTTCATTGTCTTTAACCATTGCAGTGGTGAATGGTCAGTGCACAGAATAAAATGTCTTCCCCAGATGTAAGGCTTGGCCTTCTGGATCGCGTAGACTATGGCCAGGCACTCCTTCTCCACGGTTGCCAAATGTCTCTCACCTTTCTGGAGTTTCCTACTCAGGTAGGACACTGGATGCTGGTCACCATTTTCATCCTCCTGGCAAAGAACTGCTCCTACCCCGCTGTTAGACGCATCGGTGTATATGATGAACTCCCGGTCGAAATCTGGAGCACGCAGCACTGGATAGTTGATGAGGGCCTCCTTCAACCTCTGGAACGCCTCCTCACAGTCGCTGGTCCACGGGATGCGGTCATCAGCCTTTTTCCTCGTCAGATCGGTCAGCGGAGTCGCTATCTCGCTAAACCTCGGGATGAACTTTCTGTAGTAGCCCACCAACCCAAGAAATGATTTGACTTTTTTCTTGGTGTTGGGTCTAGGCCAATCACGAACTGCTTCTATCTTGGCCTCTAGGGGTTTTATCACTCCTCCCCCTACCATGTGACCCAAGTATTTTATTTCTGGGCTACCCAGCTGACACTTGCTGGCCTTTACTGTTAGCCCTGCTGCACTTAACCTCTGCAGCACTAACTCCAGGTGTTTCAGGTGATCTTCCCAGGTATTGCTGAAGATCCCTATGTCGTCAATGTAGGCCACAGTAAAGTCACTGAGCCCTGCTAAGGTCTGGTCCATCAGCCTTTGGAATGTGGCTGGTGCATTTCTGAGACCAAAGCTCAGGACTCTAAACTCATAGAGACCAAAAGGGCTGCAAAAGGCGGTCTTTTCTTGATCCCTGGGATCAATTCTTAATTGCCAATATCCCTTTACCAGGTCCAATGAGGAAATGAACCGACAACCCCCTATGGTTTCAATCAGGTTGTCTAGCCTGGGCATTGGGTAGGCATCAGGAGTGGTTACGCGGTTTAATTTCCTGTAATCTACACAAAACCTAATGCTCCCATCAGGCTTGTCCACTAGGACTATCGGAGAGGACCAAGGACTAGAAGAGGGGACGATTATGTTCTCCCTAAGCATCTCGTCCAGCTCCTTCCGCACCTTGTCCCTATAGGGTCCCGTTACTCGGTATGGGGATACTGCCTGCGGGGGTGCATCCCCTGTGTGGATCCGATGCATCACTCCCTTCACTATCCCCGGCTTATTGGAAAACACCTTTTGATATTTGATGAGCAGCATTTTGAGTTCTTGCTGCTGGTCTTGGGTGAGTGCAGGACTGATCTTTACCTCCTCTGGGTTGTATTTTACTTCCCCTCTACCCTCCCAGAAGGGTAATTCAGCTTCCTCACTCTCAGCTGCTTTTATTGCGAATAAAACCCTCTGTTCCCCTCTATAGTAGGGTTTTAGGGCATTCACATGTACCACCCTCCTCCCAAACAAAAGTTCAAACGGACTGAACCCGGTACTGGCTTGTGGCACTGATCGATAAGCAAACAAAAGGGATTGCAGCTTCTGGTCCCAATTGTTTGGATTCTCTGCCAAGTAAGCCCTAATCATGCGCATCAGAGTCCCATTGAACTTTTCCGTTAACCCATTACTTTCAGGGTGATAGGCAGTGGTTTCCTTGTGTTTAATTCCACAGATTTGCCATAACCGTTTCATGAGCTTCGATGTAAATGATGCTCCCAAATCTGTGATTATTTCTGAGGCAAATCCCATCCTGGACATATACCCCACCAAGGCATCTGCCACTGTGTTAGTTTCAATGTTAGTCAAGGGTATGGCTTCAGGGTACCTCGTGGCATGGTCCACAATGGTGAGAATGAACCGGTTCCCCCTTTTTGTGGCCTTGGGCAAAGGTCCCACAATATCCACCCCTATGCATTTGAACGGAGTGTCAATCACAGGCAAAGGGCACAACTTCGCTTTGGTCCTGTCACGGTTATTCCCCTGCCTCTGACACACATCACATTGTTTACAGAACTCCTTGATCTGCTTCCCTATTTCAGGCCAGTAAAAATTCTGTGTGATTCTCTGCTGTGTTTTGTTCACCCCTAAGTGCGCAGCAAACATGTCAGAGTGCCCCCTTTGTAAGATCATGGGGCGATACTTTTCAGGTACCACTAGCTGACTTCTGATCCCATCTCCCCCTTTTGAGATATTCCTCAGGGTCTCTCTATATAAAATTCCCTTTTTCTCTCGAAATCTCACTGGGGTTTCAGGTGTTAGCTGGGCGTCTGTCACCTGTTCAAAACACTTTTGGAGAGTGGCGTCTGCCTTTTGCTCTTGGCCAAATCGGCTGTCTGTGGTTAAGGTTTCCACCACAGCTTCGGAACTCCCCTCTGCTTCCGTCTCGGGCTCATCAGTACCCCCTTGAACTGTCCCCGTGGTAGCTTGTGAACGTGTAATCACTAGCACCCGTTTCACATGTTCAGCCAGGTCATTTCCCACGAGCACGGCTGCTGGCAGAGTCGATGAAATCGCTAGCCGCCAAACTCCCCTCCAGCCTTGAAAGTTCACAGGTACCTCAGCTACTGGCAGCGAGATTACCTGTCCCTCAATCCCTGCCACCTTTATGCTCTCATTCGGGATTATATACTCCCTAGGAATAATATCTGGATGGCACAGGGTCACCTGGGAACAAGTATCCCTTAACCCCCGATACTGATGGTCAAGTATTCCTACGTCCACCCCTGCTGTTTCAAACAACTGTGAATCTGTTCTCACAAGTAAGCAGCGCCTGACCTCCACAAGAGGACCATTTTCCTCAGCCTGATCAGCAGATGTCACTGTTCCAGACTGAGTAGCCATGGCAACAGGCTCCCTCAGTGGCAAGGAGCTTTGCTCTTTCTGGACACAGAACACAGCTTTTGGCTTGGTCCCACTCGAATCATGAGGCACAGTTCCTTTTAGCTGCTTTAATTTCTCACACTCTGAGATTAGATGGCCCTTTCCCTGACAGAAATAACATTTTCTGCTGTATTTTGAGTCTTTCTCATCTTGTCTTGGTTTTCCCTCCAAAATCTGAGGTCTTGGTTTCATGTCTGAGGGCTTCCCTTCACCATGGGTCCCTCCCCCTTGCTGGTTTCTTCCTGGTCCCTGAGAGTACTTGCTGTAGGTTTCTTTGGGTTTACCTATCGATTTCCCCTCAGCACCTAAGGGCTTTCTTATTTGGGAAATAAAATCTGCGATCTCGGCTGCTTCTGCCACAGATTTCGGTTTCCTTTCCCTCACCTGGAACTTCAGTTCCCCATGCAGGACTGAATAGAACTGTTCCAGCGCTATCAGGTCTTTGAGCTGCTGGTAGGTCTCTGTCCCCTCCTGAGATAGCCATTTCTCTAGCAGCCTCACCAGTTGGGCCCCCACTTGGGTAAAAGTCTGCTCTGGTTTCTTTGTGAGGGACCTGAATCTTTGCCTCAGCTGTTCCGCATTTATCCCATGTCTGGCAAACACCAGTTTTTTAAACTCTGCAAAATCTTTTAACAGCTCCTCTGGCATCTCTGCATAGACTTCTGCCAGGCTGCCACTGCTTAAAGATCGCATGATGGTCATCTTCTCAGTTTCCCTTACTGAGAAGTCCACAAACGCTCTTTCCACGAGGGAAAAGAACACCTCAGGGCAATCTCCCTTGTGGTATACAGGGAATTTCTTCAGGTCAGTCTTAGACAATTGGCCCACCTCAGAATCTCTATTGTTATTATTGTTCTGATTCATCAACTCCAATTTTCTTAACTCAAACGCCATTTTCTCTCTCTGCAATTCCAATTCAAATTGTCTTTGCCTTTGCCTTTCCCTTTCCTCCACTTCAAATTGCCTCATCCTCAGTTCATGCTGTTGGGCTATGAGCATTTTTTTGAGTTCTGGGTTCTGTTCTCCCGTGCTGTCATCCTGCACTGAGCCAAATTCATCCTCAGAACCTTGGTCTACCTGTGGGTCTTTCACTTCACCCATTTCTGCCATTTGGCTTCGAGTCAAGGGCATAATCCCCCCCCCCAGAACAGGCTGCTTTCAAAAGTCAAGCCTCAAAATAAAGCGACCACTTTTTTTTTCTTTCTTTTGCCTCAGAACCAGCCTTCTATAGATTGCTGCTGTTCTTCAGCACTAACTTGCAACTGTAGCCAGCCAGAGTCCACCCCCCTCTGCTAGGCCTCTCAGCAGACAGGCTAGATCACTGCTACTTTACACAGTTTTGCCTCAGCTTTTTCCCGCCAAAACAGGTTGCCTCAGAGCTCCCTAATCTAGTCTCCCCAGTTGGCACGTTCTTCCACTAGCGCACCTCCCCGTGAGGTACGCCTAGAAGATTACCTACGCGCCCTCAGACTAGACCCCCCTTGCTCTGGGCACACTTGCCAAGGCTTTGCTGGACCACTGGACAACTGGACCAGTCGTATCCCACACGCTGGACACCAATCAATGTGACAACCCCAGACCTACTGGGATGTGCCACAGTTTCACTAAGCTGCCACCAACCATTCCCTGTAAGGAGTCACACAGACCAGGAATGGATTTTTAACAAACAAAGGAATAAGGTTTATTTAAATTACACACAGGGAAAATAAAATGATCAAGTGAACAAGATACAGTAACGTGGCTTAGTCTCAATCATACATACACCAGTTTGGTTCACACAAAACACCTTTAAATAAAGCACAGACCCTGAACCTATCAGTTCTGGCTACCCATACAGACACCTGAACCTATCAGGTTGGTACTGACTGACACACAGTAGTACCCTGTCTGACACACAGACTCCCACTCCAGCTTCTTCTCTCAGCTCTCCTCCAGCTTCTCCTTCTTCTTCACACAAGTTCCACATATATATACAGTACTGCCCCTCCTCCTGATGTCCCGCCTTCCACTCCCCATAGGATGGAACTTTCCCTCCAAACCCATGACAGACAGGTAACATCAGTGCTGTATGTAACACCCACTACCCCCACTCATGGAAATTATAGGAGGTGTGGGTATTCTGGCAGGTGCATTTGGGTCCTTCAGAGCTGTACTCCCCCCCCCAAAAAAAATATCAGACCAGCAAGCAAAATAAACTGAAACTGAAATTAAGATACGAGAGGAAAGCTGACCTTACTATCAGGCACAATGAAGCAGGGTGAGGCCGCAATTTTTAAAAGCTCTTTTTAGGAACCACAAGAACCTAAACAAGAACGATTCAAGTCTGTTTCTTCCTCAGAGTCCCTTCACCCAGAGAAAGGTGGCATAAAAATGCAGCAAATAAATGCAACACCAAATATTCATTGTGAAAAGCTGCATGAAAAGAAACTGAACATGCAAACAGTTTTGTTTTTGGCTAAGAATCCAAGTTGGCACCACCTGCCTAGCAGCATATTGTTCCCCCCCCCCACTCCCAGCCTATGTGATCTATCCAAATACCTTGGTGATATTTGCCAGTGGGTTCCTGTCAGGATGCTATATCTGACTGTTCTTTACTCATCCACTTGCTTACAAATTCACTTTGGACTCAGGAATTAATTCCATCTGCTTTTCACACTGTCAGCCATTTTAAGCCTCCCTGCAACTTAGCATATTAGCATTACTGTACATGTGTGTACACACATACATGAGTCTCTGTCTCTCTCTTTCTGTGTGTGTGTGTGTGTGTGTGTGTTTCTGTGTGCATGTGTGTGTGTTGGGGGCAGATGGACCCAAGGACCAGTTTCCCAATGCCAGGCTCTAATAAGTGCTGTACCAACCTCTAAAAGTACAAACAACAAATAATACTTAAAAGTTTTTTGGATTCTGTTTTCAGTTTCATGTTGGGAAGTGCAGTTTTGCCGGACTGGGTGGCTCTCCACCACATTTTAGGAGTAGAAAATGATTTATTTATTTTTTGCATTTTTCTTAAACACACACACACACACACACACACACACACACATATATACATATACACAAACACATACACACACAGAGAGAGAGAGAGAGATACATACATACAACAATCATTCGTGTGTGTGTGTGTGTGTGTGTGTGTGTGTGTGTGTGAGAGAGAGAGAGAGAGAGAGAGAGAGTGTATGGCAGAATACTGTGGAGTTTAGTAACCAATTTGCTCTTTCTCTAATAGATTTCTCATGTTGTTATCAATTTCTGCTAACACTGATTATGAGCTGGTTATCATCTTAGTGATTTGGTTTGAGCTCTCTCACTTTTAATGATTGCTTTATCCTTTTATGTTGACTTGGGAGATTTTTTTGTTAATTGTTTTTTATTATTATTACTTTAACTGCTATTTTATCTGCTGTATTGGTTTTATCTGAATTTTGTAAAGTGAGAAAGAAATGGTCAAACAGAGTTGAATTCTATTGGTGAGTGTGGCCATGGTCAAACAAACAAAAGGTTTTCCAGTTCTCTTCCTTTATTTCACAATTTAAATTTGCAGTCACATGATGCACAGCTATTAGCGAATCATTTATCTGGCAAGCTTGCTAACTGTGGACTGTTTCTTGCTCGGCAGAAGGCTTCTACTTTCCTTATTGCAGATTTTTTTTAAAAAAATGTTGCCTTCCTGCTTGTGTGAATGATCTCATTGCAACTTTTTTGAACTACTGTCACCATGCATGTCCTTTTAAAATGTTTTCATTTTATTTTCTGTTGCGTTTGTGTCAATGCATCAGTTAACTTCTGTCAAATGGTGTCAGCAAGTAGCTCTAGGCTCTTATTGAACTAGAAGGAAATGACTTAATCACTCAAAAAGACATTGGGATGCACATCATGGAAAAAATATCATGTGACCTCAAAGCATGACAGGAACACGATTAAAAGTTGTATAACCGCAGGGAGACATTTTGCTGGTCTGACCATGGCCTGTGTCGCATCTAGCTCTGCTTGGTTTTTTTTCTTCTTTTACTTCAGAGTAATTGTGGCAACTTTCTCATTACAGTTTGGGACCATAGCCCATACAGAGGAAAGGTCCATTTTTATTTATTTTTTTCTTCCTAACCCTAGTGCTCCAAATGCCTACCTCGTGTAAGAATTTAAAAACAAAAGTCAAACCAAACCCTCCAATGTCTTCCTTGTAATTGTTGTGGAGGGGTATGTTTTTAAGGCACAAATTGGCATGGCAAGGGGCCTCTTAATATGCTAAGGACCTGCTTTGATATGTCCCCAATATTTTCTTTTAAATAAAGAAATTCCCGAAGCTGTATGCTATAGAATAAATACAATGTGTAGTTTGACCTTGAGCTTCACAGTTCAAGAATTTGTCAGGGAATTAAATGTATGTGTTTCTAGTTCAAACTGTGCTTTGCAGAATGGTGGCAAGGAGGGGGACTAGACAGGGGAATAACCCTCTGAAGCAAAAATGTCAGATTTTTTTTGGTTCTCTTACATTTTCTTCCACTGGTATGAAGGGAGAAAAAGACACTGTCTTTTAGAATATTAATTGAATATGCTAAATACAAAACAAAGACACCAGGAACTAAGACTATAACCTCACACATTGGCAATTATGCAGCAGAAAGCATAAAATCAATCTATTCCTCCTTCAGCTGCATAAATCTCTGCTGGAAACATGGAACAAGGCACAGATAAATAGGCCTGCCTGAAAATGCTGGGCAGATTTATTTCAGTAGGACAAATGTGGCCTATTATTTCTGTATGGTACACAAAAATCAGGTGAAGTATTCTCTCCAACCAGAAGTGTTTTGTCATTCCCTGATCATAGGTGGTAGAGACACAGAGGAGACTGTGACAATCAATGTTATTTTTGAATCAGTTTGCAGAAAAGGATGGAGGAAAGAGTAACAAAGTGTTTTTCAGTAAAACAAAAAATATTGTCCAGTCCACTGGCAAGCTCCTTCGCTGGTGCAGGCCGCCATTATCCTTCTTCCCGGATAGCACAAGACTCACTGGTCTTGCGTAAACAATCCAAGAAGGGTGGGAAGGAATTGGATATTTAAGAGAGTCTCCTCCCTCTTCTTGTCCTCTTTGCTTCTGGCTAAAGAAGATGATGGAGCTCACAGTCTGCCCATATTTTCAAATTGTGTCACTACTTGCTGATCGGAGATTAGGGGAGTTGCATCGGCACCCTCCCCATGGTTTGGATCAAGTGAACCAGGTCCCCTTAGGGGATGGAAAGCACTTGCAATTGTCACTTGATTCTTACTTTTAATTATTAAGAAACTAGAGAAAAGAAAAAGGAGACTAGAGTAACACAGGCAGGGTGTGGCTATGCGCCGAGTTGCCTGCGGCTAACCTGGATGCTACACAACAGCATAAGGAGTCCCTCCTTACCTTGGTTCAGCAAGTTTATACAGCAGTTGTGTGCTTGGGCATGCTAATTAAATTAAGCAAGAGCGTGTGGATTATCCAGCCATTGCGGGGGGCTTGCTTTCCCCCTCCCCACTCCCCTCCACTCCCATTTGGCTTGAAAGTAAGGGTAAAATAATTTAGAATCTCAAAGTAAATTTTATTTATATTGATTTTGGTGGGTTGATAATTCCATGGGGGGGGTGATAAGTCATATAAATAAATAAATAAATAAATAAATAAATAAATAAATAAATAAATAAATAAATAAATAAATAAATAAAATTAAAATTAAAATTAAATTAAGTTAAAATAAATATAGATACATTGGTAAAGTAAATACTGTAAATATTCAGGGTTCTCTATATCATTAATTTTAATCTACTGTTTAGTTTTAGTTCTTATTCTGAGCAATTATATTGATATTAATTAATTCATTAATACATAATAAGAATTAATAGATAATAAATATTGATTATTACTAATATTAATTGATAATTAATATGGATAATTTGGAATTAATAAGCCCCAAGGGCAGCTGAAAGGGCTGCACAGGATAGTGAACCCCACCTGCGCAGATCAAGCCAAGAGTCTAAAAGTTAAAAAAAGGCTGAGCTTAAAGCTATGGCTGAAAACCTAATACCATGTTTTGCTGACTTAGAAAACAAAAGACAGGATCCACTGCTATCTAGAAGGGAGACAGATGCTGCAATGGTAACTCCTCAATGTCAAGAGGATGAGGAAGAGCATGGGGAGTGTGATAGAAGTGGAAAGTCCCACGGTGAGACAGCAAGGTTGCTGGGTTGGCAGGGAGGAAGAGTCATCTGATGTCCAGTTTGGCAGCGAGAAGCAGGAAACACCATCACCAGTACTGGTACATGACTTGATTAGTACACCTGACACTACCAACACAGTTCCAATTTGGCCTTGGCAGAGTGCTGGACAGGCTAGTTGGCCTTTCTGCACAACATCTGGCATGCAGGGATATTGTGAGTCATTTGGTTCATGGCCCAAGCCGAGTTCATCAACAAGCAACTGTGTGCCCCTTACTCCCAGGCTCCATTCCAGCCAGTTGTGGGATCAACACCTGAGGTTGGGGTGTGGCCTTATCCATCGGTGCCAGATACAGGCTATAATTTGGTCCTGCTGAAGGCTCTGCCTTTCGGGGACCACGCTATGCCATGGGGAGATCACCTAACTCCAGCAACTAAAGAAAAGATTTGAGTAGAAAACTATGTAGATTTATTTGAGCTACTCAATAGAAAGGTAGGTAAAAATGATATAGACAAGGAAGACAATAGGGAGAAAGAAAGGCAAAGGAGGCGTAGGCCCAAAAGAACTTGGGCAAATTGGTTGCCTGGGTTTCTGATTTATGCCTGTGTAGTGGTGAAAGCCCAGCCATGGAGGGCTCAGTCCTTATTTCAATACTTTTTTAATTTAAATTTTATTTCTAAAGAAAAGACAATCCATCATGTTACAAGTAATAAATACAAAGCTTAACATACTAAACTGTCATCTTACTTGTTATATAATTTAACTGTTGACCAATTGCTATTCCCCACAATTCTCAAAATCATATTTACACCATTCCCCGTTTCCTCTTAAAGATACTTAGATATTATTTATAGAGCATATACAGACTTTACTGGGCAGACATGGCTTTCATATGGTGAATCGTTTTGTATGTGGAGTGTGATTCATCCAAATTTATGCTGGGATGAGCCACAGCCCAGCCTCTGGCTGCAGTTCATGACACCTGCTATGCCAAACCTGGGTGACTGGTTCGACAGTGGGCACCTCATTCGGAAATCTGGCTTGCTGCAGAATCCCCATGCTGGCACGAAGCAAGTGGTTCAACCCCACTTCCTCTGTTGGGATTACAATGCTAAGGAAACATGCACACACAAGCCACGCGATTTCCAACATGAGTGTTCAGTTTGTGGGGGTCAACACCCAGCACATCCTGTTTCAGAGTTAGGGCCCAGAGAGGTAACAATAAGGACATTGGAGGGAACAAGAAGTCAGGTGGAGACGGGGGTTCCACTAATAAATTGCCCCAGTCCAATTAAGATATTGGTACTGGAGGAATGGTTACAGGATTGCCTGAACAAAGTAGATGCACAGTATTTGCTAGATGGATTCAAGTGCGGGTTTAGAATTCTGGTGCTAGGTGAATGTAAGGTCTTTTTCACAAGGAATTTAAAGTCTGTACAAGGAATGGAGGGCATTGCTAAGGCAAAAATTCAGAAGAAAGTTGCAGAAGGTAGAGTAGTGGGGCCTTATTCACAGCCCCCTTTGGAGAACCTACGGTTATCTCCATTGGGAGTGAGCCTAAGAAAAGTAAGGGAGAATACAGGCTCATTCACCATCTGTCATACCTGGCAGGGGAGTCAGTGAATGACACCATTCCATGGGAACTTTGTACAGTGCGGTACACCTCATTCAATGAGGCAGTGCATATGGTTTGTAGATGTGGAGTGGGGGTGAAGTCTGCAAAATGCGACAGTAAGTCAACATTCCGCATTCTTCCTGTCCACCCTCAGGACTTCAAGCTGTTGGGTTTTTATTTTCAGGGTTCATACTATATTGATAGAGTTGGACCAACAGTCAACAATGAGAAGGGGGCTTGAGGTCCAGGGGGGGTCAAATTTGGGCCAGCCAGGTCCTCGCTGTCTTCATGATCATGGGAACTTGGTGCTCGGGACTTCCCCATTATATTGGTTAGGGGGCCATTGAGACTCCTCTGCAGAACCTGATTCCACACTAACGCAGGACCTCCCCTTTTATTAATACATATTTAATACAGTGTGGCCCATGTTTTATTCCATAGCAATTGTCTTGTGTCTTTATTCCAGGGTAGGAGGGTAATTGTTCTTGCAAACAAGAATTCTCTAGAATTTATCTCTTCGTTAAGAGATGGCTGGAATTATCTTGCTGGAGGGATTTTGAGGCACTGATTTGTGTAAATTTCTGACAAATGTGTGTTATTAGAACATGTAATTATGTGTTGCTTTCATGAGTGAATCAGAACACATAATAGCTTTGCCCATTTTGACTGACCAGCTAAGTATTTTCTTTTGCTTTGTGTATGTTTTTGAGATGTTGCACAAAAATGCCTACATTTGGACAAAATGTGAACAGCATAATGAAAAAGGTTTTTGTCATCTTCCTCTCATGCTGGACGTAAGAACTCTCACAGGAACTGGGGAAACCTTAGCAGGCTGCCTCAGTGTATTTAGGCAGCATGTCTCACTCAGAAATTATATACAGTGGTGCCCCACGATTCATAACAAGCAATTCATTTAACGATGAATCCGCATAGCGATGAGGTTTTTGCGATCGCAAAAGCAATCGCATAACAATGTTTTAAATGGGCAAACATTGCTTTGCGATGATTGGTAAGCATTTCGCTTACCGATTATCGCATAATGATGTTTTAAAAACAGCTGATCGGCGGTTCCAAAATCGCTGCCGGGAAAAAATGGCCACCCGCAATGTTTTTGCGCCCTTTAATCGCTTACCGGGCAACGGAAATTGCAGCCGCATGGAGGATTTTTGCTTAAAGGTACGTTTTTTGCCCATAGGAACGCATTGGAGGGGCTTCAATGCGTTCCTATGGGCTTTTTTGCCCCGCATAGCGACAAATCCGTATAGCGACAAATTTTTTGGAACGGATTATTGTCGTTATGTGGGGCACCACTGTATTATTGAGATTTCCTGACAATCGTAATGATACTGTAAGGGACTAATTCTCCCTCCTGCATGCATCAATGGATAGTGAGATGTGGCAGAGGAGAATGAGTAGTCAGTGCTGCTGAGTGGAGTCTGAACAGGATGAATGCTTGATGATGGCAGCAGAAACAATTGATCAGGAGCAGTCTGGACAGACTGCTGTCAACAGTGATCTGTACCTTCATTGGTTACTGATGATCAATCAACACCTCATGGTTGACCCATCTTTGTTTCAAATGCTTTATTTCCATGTAACAGCTACCACAAGCAAAGGCCTGGCCTTTCTTTGTTAATCTTTATTTGATGATAGATACTAAATCTGAAGGGACTACAAACAAAATACAGCCCTACTAGAACACAGACAGCCACTATACTCCATTTTTGCCATTTTCTCCCAAGGACAAATAGACATAGTTAAACTGTGGAATCAGAAATGTAGAACTGGTTGTCAATTTAGATGGCATGAACATGAAATTAGATAATTTTATGGAGGTTAAGGTCATCACTGGCTACTAGTCAGCTCGGCTACATATACTCTCCAATATCAGAGGCAGAAGTGAGAAGTAGGCTTCCCATAGGCTGCTGGTTAGCCACCGAATGAATAGAACATTGGACTGGATAGGACTTTAGTCTGATCCAGCACCCCAATATTAGGTTGCATCAACAGATGGACAGACAGACAGAAACCTTTATTGGCATACTGTACAAATTAAAACACAGTGAAATAGAGCTAAAAAGGTTCAGCGGCTGACAGGTGGCAGGGAACAGCCAGATGCATATTTAGGGCTCTCATCATTCTGCGAAGCACGCTACGTCGTCTCTGCACAATAGCATAGACATAACTAGCAGTTTGTCATCAACAGAAGGGAAATATTAGTACCACTCTATTCTGCTTTTGTCAGACCTCACATAAAATATTGTGACCAGCTCTGATCAGGGTGGTTGCAGACACCAAGCCTATGCAGGGCTTAGGAGGTATTTAGCCTCAAGTAGAGAAGAATGACATGAAATGATAACCATCTTCCAAATGTTTGAATGGGTATCACGTGGAGGATACAGCAAACTGGTTCTCTGTCACTCTAGATGATTAGACTCCAAAGTAATGGACTGAGAATATGAGAAAGATGAGAAAGGAGATTTTGACTAGATATTAGGAAGATCTGCATGGCAGCAAGAGCTATTCAGTATTGGAAAGGATGGCTCCCACTGGTGGACTCTGTCTGAGATTTTTAAGCCAAGGTCAGATAACCATCTCTATCTAGCTGTGCATTTCTTGACTTTATGACTTTGAGATGCCTTCCACTCTACAGTTCTATGATTCTGCAGGTATGTGGTCTTATGCCCTTATATTTGACAGTGTATTATGTATCCCTTAGTTTTGTGAGCAAACCTTTTGTGTACCATATCTGTTCAGTCCCATGTCCAAATTAAGCCAAGTTAGGCAATAAGAAATGGCTGGTAATCTAAAGGAAGGCTTTGAAAGCTTATCTCTCTGTTTGCATAGAGAAGAGAGTACAAGGGCGTTTCGCCTATGTTTTTAATTAGCAGTAAGTTAGCAATAAGCCAGCATCCCCCTCCACACAAACACCACATTTGATCTGTTTATCATAGCAGCCACCCCATTTTTTTACTTGCAAATAAAAATCTGTTGAACTGTCTCACTGGAAAGATATTTCTTGACTTAATAAAAAGCCCCAAGGTTCTTTTGCTGAGTATCAATCATCTAAGCTTGGGAAAATTACAATGGTCAGGCTGGCTGGGAGATTCTGGGAGTTGTAGTTCTCAAGTAAAAGAAGTAATTTTCTAATTTAAACTATTCTTGAAAGAGCCATTTTACTTTACTATGTT
This sequence comes from Pogona vitticeps, assembly GCF_051106095.1. NCBI lineage: Eukaryota > Metazoa > Chordata > Lepidosauria > Squamata > Agamidae > Pogona > Pogona vitticeps. Next base: position 99,398,382 of record NC_135786.1, read on the forward strand.
CTATTAAGAATTTGGCAAAGTGCCTTAGATGGAGCAAAGTGCACAGAGCTGTTGAAATCACTGTAGATGTCAATTTATGTACGGCTTTCTCCTCAGCACTCTTTATTAACAAATCAGTGGGGATAAAACGCAACCAGATGGTGTAAGAATAAAATTAGAAGTATCAAGGAGGCAGATATTATGAAATATATAAAAATGCATATATAAGCCACTTCAAGGATAAACTCTTTCTGAATTATACAGACAAGCCAGAACTGTCACCATTAAGTTTGGTGATTGGCTTTGAAATAGTGATGGATGACTCCATTTACAGTCTCAATTTTATCAGCATTTCAGTCACTGAAAAGAAATATGTTGAATTCTGTTATATGTGCCACAGGATGGGATGCATGGTTGATGTCAGAAAGGGGGGAGGGGAAATCATGTGAAATGCCTGTAACTGAAGTGTAGCCAGAATAATCAGAAATAGCTTTTTATCACTCCAGTGAAGTAGAAGATGACTTACATTTCTGTTTGAACTTCAGTCTCTTGTTATAGTTCTTAAAAACGCTTTGCAAAATTTGAAGAAAAAAAAAGTTCAGCATAGAAAAACTTTTCTATGGGAAGATTTCAAAGGTGAAACTAAAGAAATGCTGAAGGAAATAAGAAGGTACATCCAAAAGTTCTTCTGATTATTGTTATTTTTTATCCTCCAGAATACAAACAGTGTGTCGAAATAGTGATGAATGTACCCCATACAAGACTGAACAATTCTACAAGATGTATTCTCATACACACTATTGGGACCTTGACTTAACTATAGCATACTTTCTAACTCTGCTTTTGCAACCATTCCAATGCCCGCTAATGCCCCCTTTTAACTCCCCACACTACCATGACTGGCACTGTCAACTGGGATGTTTACAGTTGACAGTGCCAGTCATGGTAGTGTGGGATGTTTACATCACTGAACATGATGATAGGACTGTGGAAATGGGAGGAAGAGAGAAAAGAAGGAAAGTTTGGAGAAGACTGCCTTGCAAGCAAGCATGAGAGAGGACATATGAGGGATGAGACACCAGCAGTTTCAATTACATGACATGACAATTCTCCAGGAACCAAATCTCAATTTTAATACTGAGCCTAATAGGAAAATGGGAGCTGGCGGACAACTGCTCACTTACCAGCTGTCATCAGGGAACCACCTAGGATGCAAGTGTGGGGAGTTGTTGTACTGACAACGTCTTGCTGCTTGTAGCTTCAAGAATAATAAATAATAAACATATGTACAAAGATTTTTTCCCATCTACCCTCACAAGTTATGTGAATGATATGAATATGAGACCGAGTAAAATACAAACAGAGCATAAAATGCCCAGCACAATCTGTAGTCCTTCATAACATTGCAGTATGGATGTTTATGAAGTGCAAAATCAGTTGAAGAGAAAATTATCTGTAATGTCATAAAACACTGGAACAGCTTGGTGTTTAACATATGGAAAATCTCATCAATGTTGTATTGTGTTTGTGTGTTCAAGAAGACGTAATGATGGAGAAACTGACTAGAGATCAAAGTTAAGTATTATTTCTGTTTAGACATATGTTAGCTGAGTCAAAAGTCAGTTTTTTTTTTGTCCTCTCTTGGATTTCAAATTATCCTATTGTACATTTGTACTATGCAGCCAGAATTGAAATATTTCAGTAAATGATAACGGAAAAGGCATGTGGACAATCCAACAGTGTGACTGGACTGACAGGAGCTGTTCCCTAAATGAGTCCTGAAATTGGATGATTTCCTCCTTGGCTCCTACTGCCTCTATGTGCACTCCTAATCTCCTCTGGAAGGCGGTAGAAATTTCTGAGAGCTGCAGTGGATTGCAGAAGGGAGGAGAGAAGAGAAGAAGAAGAAAAACACTTGCACTAGTGCTGGCATTAATTCTTTGTCCCAAATAAATTATTTAACAATGTGGCCTTCTGTCCAGAAACCAAAGATAGATAGGATAACTTCCAAACACTGATTTACAAAAAAGGAATGTGAATGCTGAACTCAGCCGACCAACCATATATGATAATCTGCTAGTCTGGGTGTGTTCATTGGGCTCACTGTAAGTCAATGATGTCTTTGGAACTGCACATGCCCACCCCCCAAGGGAGTTTTATGGTGTCTGGCCCACCCATTGGACTTTGCAGCACCCCAGGGGGGGAATAATTTTTCCCAGCAGAATACAATAAGAGTAGAGATAAAGAGAATGCAAGGGAAATGTAGCACTGCACCTGAAAAGCAAGAGCAGCAACAACAGGGATATTATTTCCACCTTTTTTGATCGGTCAGAACTCAGATATGAGTAGTTTAAGAAGCATATGAGCTGAAGCCTTTGCAGAAGTTAGAGACAGTATTTAGGTGGAATATATTAAACACAGCCTGGCTCCAGCAACATATTTTTCTTACTACATGTGTGTGTGGCCATGATGTGTGGCCATTGGTGCTTCCTGGCATTGGATTGTCTTTTTCCAGAGATGAGAGAATCTCCAGAAGAATGTCCAGAACTATAAACATTGACTTAAGGAATCAGTGTAGTATAATGGATATAGAGTTGGACCAGGAGTCAGGAAACATGAATTACAATTAGAGATGAGCATGACTAAAAAGAAACAGCAAATTAGTCTAAAATTGCTAATTCATCTATCTGGATTCATAGGAATCAATGCCCCCCAAAAATACAAATCAACAAATGTTTAGTGATTTTTTTAAAATTTGTCAATTCATTTGGGTATAAAACACCCCATCCTATAGACACCCAAACTGCAGGGACATTTCTTCTGATGCTCCTCTACAATCCCACCTAGTTCGGTGAAGATTAGGTTTCCTTAAGCCAGCTGCTTGGATGTCTGATACCCAATCTTCACCAAATATGGAGGGATTGTAGAGGAGAGTCAGGGGAAGCTTCTCTGTGAATTTGGTGTCTCTAGGTTCTTGGGGGGATTTTATAGGGTTTTAAAGGTTAAACCAAGTTGCTGAATTGATCAGATTCTTCAAGGGAAAAAATGTAAAATCATAATTTGTGTTTTGTCAACCTTGACAAATCACAATTTTTCTGATTTGTGCCCATCTCTAATTACAATCCTCACTCATCCATAGAAACTAACTGTGGTGGTAGCAATAGTAAATGTCTTCTTCAAGATCTCATAAACCTTGAAAACTCTATTAGGGCTTCCATAAGTCGGAAGCAGCATATAACCATCACAAAGGGAAGTAGACTGTAGGCACATATGTAAATATGCCACTTTGATGACTAATTTCAGAGACTTTGCTCAATCTTTACTTCCCAAGCTGTCTGTGGAACAGACACAATTTTCTCTTTGGACATTTGTAGCTAAGGACATTTAGAAAACAAGATGCACATTCAAATGCATATAAATATTGGAACACAAGATAAATATTGGGTCTGTGATTGTATAATAAAGACTGATTGGTTGGTTGGTTGGTTGGTTGGTTGGTTGGTTGGTTGGTTGGTTGGTTGGTTGGTTGGTTGGTTGACTATAAATATTCTTTAGTTAATGATGGGGAGCACTTTCAAGCAGCATACCTACTGTATGTTTTGAAATAACATGATAGGGCTTGATCAGTGGTCCCAATTTCCATGCTTTTCAGGTTATACAGTAAGCATTGGAAAGAGAGTGTGTGTTTCACAAATCCAGGAAGAATTAGGTGAGAGAAGTATTATGGGTAAACTGGGGGTAACACATCATTAACCATTATAGTAAATGTCAACTTCCAAATAAATAAAGGGGGGCTGCTGTCATGCGGAATCAGGTTTGCTGCTGGGGTCTCACTGGACCCCTTATCCTAGAAATGGGTGAATCCCATGCCCCGAGGTCTCTTGGTCCTGAAGACAGTGGGACCCCGGCCAGCTCAAATTTGACCACCTTTGGACCTTGAGTCCCCATTCCTTGGTGCCCGTCGGTCTGGGTGTGGCCCCAGCGCATCCTCCATCCCATACACTGTAATCTCATAATCCGCAGTGTTGAGAGATTGGGTGAGCTATGACTTACATGGGGACTCACCGAACCATCTTCATTCCACACTACCTGCCAGTGTGATCAACCTAATTTCCACCCTTTAATAAGCCTTTGCTCATTTGCCAGTGTGATAGGTAAAAAAATTCCCACCACCAACTGCTAATCAAGAAGTGGGTCAAAAACTCCTATCCAGACCCTAAAGGTGACCAGAAAAACTCACTCCAGTATTGAGGGCAGGCGGGTGGGTTGCAAGCCTCTAAAGAGGCTGAAAGGAGGAGAGATGTGCACTTAAATAAGGTGCTCCTTCCCCCTCCCCTCCTGGGTCACACATGCAAGACTTCATTTTCTCATGCTATCCCAGGAGGGAGGGCAAAGAAGCCCCGCCTGACAAAGTTCTCTCCTCGGCAGAGCGGTCATAAGGTAAGGGAAAAACAGAACATTCAAATATCAGTAAGTTCACAACTCTAAATATATTCTCCTGCCCGTCCATCATATTCTCCCCCCCCCCCGCAAGCCAGCAACCAGGTGCTTCCTGTCTCTTTCTGCTGGTTTCTACTCTTCTGGTCATGTCTCCTCCAGTCCCATGTTTCCCTGTTATTTTCTCAATGCCAGCTGCTGTGCATTCTCTCAGTCTGGACAAACCACTGGAGGTTCTAAAATTTCACATGCTGCTGGAGAAGGTGTGGCTGGGAGGGATCTTTCTGGGATGGAATAACCATCAGTCTTCCAGCACTAGCTAATGTTTCCCTCCCTGTCTCTGAATTCAAAATGAGCCCCGCGTCTCTGCTCTGAATCTCTTTCTCTCTCTTTTAGTCTGTTGGAAACAGTCTGTTGAAGCAGTCAGTCGTGTTTTTAGCTTTCTGCTATATGATCACTGAAACATTATATTCTTTCTCTTACTAATGTCTCAGAGTGAGTTACTGAGACTATATTTGCCAGTTGATGAGAAAAAGGGGTGAACTAATCTGGGGTACTTGAAGCTATTCTTCTCTGTAAATCCTGGCACATCTGCTGTGCAGCTAGAAGAATTTAACCCAAAATTCAAAACTCTGTAAAACAAATCTCTCTCTCTCTCTCTCTCTCTCTCTCTCTCTCTCTCTCTCTCTCTCTCTCTCTCTCTCTCTCTATCTATCTATCTATCTATCTATCTATCTATCTATCTATCTATCTTTCCCAGAGTTCTGTGCCTTTTCTTTCTGTGTCACATGCTGTTGCTTTCATTGGTCATTGGCTTTTAGATCTCATCATTCTGGCAGCTTGAGAAAATATGTAAATTCTTAATCATAAATGCTCCCCTCTCAGGTGTTGATGTGTTCTTCAGTTTTCTCTCACATGGTACGTAATTAGAAACACATTCCAGGGTGAGAAGTGCCTCACTAGATGCTAGTCCTCTCTGAGGAAGGATGGCTTTAGAAAAAACTGCAGTGTTCAACCATTATGCATTGACTGCCTGGGTAAAGGGCACAAGTAAATAAGGGACAGACACTGATGCTTCTTTAGAGGATGGTTTAGATGTGACCATGTCAGAATAGTGATGGTGATGTCCCATCTCTGGAAGAAGAAGAAGGAGGAGGAGGAAAAGGAGAAGGAGGAGGAATATGGGAAGAAAACTAAAGAAAACAGTGGGAGAAATGAGGAAGCACAGAATCCATCATACTCTTTTGTAAACAAGATGGGAACCCCTTGTGAGCTATAACTGTGTAGTGGCTAGATTTCCTGTATAATAAAGCACCTTATCTGTGGAGATGTTTTCAAAGAGCAAACATCCCTCTTCGTCTTTGTGCTGTGACAGATTCCTCACATGCTTCAGTGAAAGTCTGAACCAGCTGTCGGGCTCCTCCCCCCATGTTCTTTTTTTACTTCTTAAAAAGCAAGAGCAAAGCATTCTGTGAGATAATTTTTTTAAGGTTAAACAGGTATTTTCTTAAATAACTGGGCTTTTCCTTCGGGTGTACTGTATTGTGATTCAGAAGAAAATCAATTCCGTGCGAGTGTGTCTGTCTCTGTGTGAATCATCTCACTCTAGGGATCTCATAGAAAGATTTGAAATCATAATTCGTTTAATTATAACTTCTGACATGTTACTGTAGGAATTGTACACAGAAAAGTAATCTTGTCTTGCCCTTCTTTCAGTGCCAGTGAAAGGAAAATAGTTAATCTTTTTAAAGAAAATTATCTATTATTCTTTCTTTTAGCTAGCTGAATAGTGCAGTCAGTTAAGTATCTGGGTAGAGAGCCAGAGATTGGGTTTTCAATTCCCCACTATTCCTTCTGCAAATAGAGCCAGCCTATGTGGCCTTGGACAAGCTGCGCAGTCCCAGAACACCTCTAAAAGAAAGGAATGGTAAACCACTTCTGAGTATCCTACGTGGCAAAGGGTCACCATAAGTCAAAACTGACACGACAGCATATGATTATTATTCTTTCTTTCGCCTCTTTCAATAGTTGAAGCAGATGGAGAACAATTACACTACAAATGTCTTGAAGATACTATGCTTTACTGTAGCCACTCACTAAATATTAAATGACATTATGTATTTGTAGTGAGTTATGTTTGCCTCTGAGTATTTTCATAGCCCTTCGTTTTTATATCTATGTGGGAATATGTGTGCTAATAATATAAAATATTTATTATTGGGGTTATTGATATTTTATAAACCACAGAAAGTTTCTGCCTTAAGAACATGTAGCCGCAAACTGCTTATTTAATATGTGTAGTTATCTGGGCAGTAACTACATTTGGGACAATGCATTGAACTTTATTTTGTGGGTTGTTTTTTTTAAAGTAGACTTCACAAGTTTCAGATGAATACGAATCAAAGCAGTTTAAAACTCAGTACTTGACCATGAGCGTCTCATAAATGCACCTACTTAGACTTTACAGCAACCACTTAAGGTAGTCTGGTATTATCTCAATATTATTAAATAAGATCCAGGATGACTCAGTGGGTTGGAGCACCTGGCTGCAAAGTCAGGGGTTGTGTGTTTCAACCTCAGTTGCTCTTCCTCCAGGAGGTGCATGCAGCTGAGAACATCTGGAGCAGGTGCGGCTGGCAGGGTTATGTGTCCTCTGGCCTTGGGGATGGTGCATGTTCCCAGAGTACCACCAAAAGGGGGAACTGGTAAACTGCCTTTGAGTATGTTATAAACCCTGGGGTGATCCCCATGAGTCAGGATTAATGTGGCAGAACATAATTATTAATCATATTATTATTGGACACAAGAAAACAAAAATTGACTTGTCTAAGGCACAACAATTAGTCCATGGATCAGCTGAGACTCAAAACTAGTTAGATGCTATACCACTTTTGACTCTCTTCAGGGCCAGGTCACGACTTCTTGCACCTGAAACAGTGGCTGGTGATGTCCCTGCTTGTGGCATTTGCCCTCATGGCCCCTGTTTGTCTCACTAAACACAGAGCTCACAAAGGCAAACCAAAACACCTCTTGACATGCTGCCACCAGTTGATCTCCTTATCAAATTACTTTACTTAGACAAGACAAATGTCCATTCAGTACTGACTTTTTAACAGAACAGGTTTATTGATTACACTTGGTTCCTGGAACAATTCCTAAGCACATTCTTCACGTTTCATCAAGCTTCAATACTAACCTTCTATAGTAATTATCACAGTTTACACTCAGACTAATCACCCCTCAGCTCCCTCCTTCTCTCTCTGATTCCTAACACAGACCGAACTCAACTGACTCGTCCTCTCTCTGGCTCCGCCTTTTAACATCTCTTTTGGCTCCGCCTCTTAACCACATTAGCATATAACTCATGAATAATACATAACTTATTGCATAACTTAGGGTGAACGCTACACTGCTCCACCCCATTTCACAGGCAGAAGCACACGATGTTGCCCCCTTAAATCCTATTTTAGCACTGGCAATGGGAAAGCGTTCACCACCAACGTCAAGGACCATAAATTAGTTGTGTGCGTGGAACAGACCACGTGACAAACAAAGAGGAATGGCCAGGAAACTGAAAAGAAACGTTTGTCAGTGCTGCTTGCCAGCATCTGTCACCTGAGGCAGTTGCACACTCTACCTAATAAAAGGGCTGGCCCTGGCTTTCCTTTGAGTTCACCTCCCAACCTGGCCAACTGGACGTTTACATGAATGAAACCGTAGAACGTGGTGTCCTGTATGCTGGTGTGTGATTTAGCACATAGATGGAGAAGTTCCTATTCTGGTCTACAAGTCCCAAAATCCCTTCTCGAGACCTAGAAGCACTTGAATTAAGTTTCTAAAGGAGAAGGATTAAGTAAATAATATTTATGGGTCATCTTAAAATGAGAAGGAAGGAAGAAACATAATTGCTTTAAATGGTTCTTTTCTGTTGCTACTAGAGATGGGCACGAACCTCACTGTCGAAGGCTGCCGTCCCTACTTATTCCCAAATTAAATCATAGCATTAACTGGAGGTCAGGTCACATTAATTGTTGTAAGCCGCCCAGAGACCTTTGGGTAGAGTGGGCGGCATATAAATTAAATAAATAAATAAATAAATAAATAAATAAATAAATAAATAAATAAATGATGGACGATTAGCAATTCATTTTACTGGCCAGAGGTGTCATCGTGGTTCAGTTACCACTCGCCCGGAGGCTTCTGGTTTTTGTTTTTGCTCCTATGGTGTTACAATATATTTCTTAGCAGCATGGCATGTGTTATGATCCTAGCAATATTTTTTAAAAACAAATTCACCAGGGAAGGTGTCCACCATTACTGCTGCAAAGCTACCCTTCTATATATTTTTTTAAAATTCTGCAGCCAGAGTTTTGATACATTGGTAAACTTATATCAACAGCTTTCAAGGCATAGGTAGGTGTTGCATCACTCCATCTACTGGCTGGCAACCAACACATCCCTGGGTGGGGGTGCTGAACCCTTTGAGTACAATGCATTGTTTCCAGAGGCATCAGTGCAACAGAGGAAATTGTACCCAACGTTACCTGACATACCAATGTATCATTTTAATTTTTGTTTGTTAAAAAAAATAGAGTTAAGGGGCTGCAGTGCCCCATAAAATAAGAGAGAAAATAAATCAGTAACATGGTGATTGTAGACAGCCATAATGATTCAAATGGAAGAAAATGCATCGATGATGTTAAAACACATTGGGATATTCATCCAGGCATATATACCCCCTAACTGTGATGCATTACAACAAAGGTATGGCAAGTATCATTAGAAGTGAGTAACATTTCCCTAGGATGACCTAGGGAAAGATACTGAACTCTATTGCTGTTCATCCCCTTGCCTGAGAATTGAAGCATGCCGCTCTAAAAACCATGAAGAAAGTTTGAGACAAATATGACATAAATGTGTACAGTCATTTGTCCACCAGCTGAATTCCCATAAATTCCTCTCAAAAGCACCAAGACTTTGTGTAGTAGATAGATCAGCAAAGGCAAAGAATGAGTTCTTGTCCATTGCTGCTGTAATACCATGAATTCTTTTTTGCAGTTAAAGGAAGATATTTTTATTCTAACAAGAAGCTATGGGATGTTTGAATTTGATACTTTGGTTGCACAGAGCACAGATAATACAAATGTTCTGTGTTGCTGCTCTTACAGAGTATTGCTCCTGCTTCTGGTTTGTGTTTGGCTTCTGTTTTTTTACAGGGTTTTGCTGTTTTATAGGTTGTTGATTTTATTGCTCAGCGGACTCTCTTGTTGCTTTTTAAGAGGCATTAGCACCGTTGCTGCTTTTGATTGTGAAACATGGTTTACTGGATTTGTGTGAATTTGTCTGTTTAATTAATTTTATTTTTTGCACCTGCAATATTCAAGCCAATACACTGGTGTAATTTAGGATGAGGAAAGACTTTTATACAGGAGGGGTTTGGAAAGGTTCACCTGCAAATCTGTAATAACACACCATTATAAATTTCTGTCATCCAAAGAATCCTTGCCTTACATCTCTCCCCACCCCAAAGTTATTAAACATTGTCACTTGAGGATAGGGTGGGCAAAGTGCAGGTGTGGGGTTCATGTGCTCCCTAAGCCTGTTTTTGCTGCACACACCTATCTCATGGATTCTGTATTCCAAGGGGGAAAATGATTTGCTATTCCTGGAAGACTCCAGAAATGGTGATTCATCTCATCTCATCTCATTTCTGTCTGTCATATGCCTTACTTTGTTTCTCAGTGAAAGGACCAAAAGTGACTTGCTTACACACAATTTTAAGAAACAAGTGTTGATTCAACTAAACATGCAATACATTACAATATTGAAAAATGGATTGCATAAAGCCCGTTTAAAATAAGTTTAAGATACATTTGAAAGGGCAAAGCCCCTCCATTAAAATGCTTCTTTAACAGCTATTTGCTCATTCAAAGCCTGTATAAAAAGAAAAGTCGTTGTCTCCCAATGGGAGGACAGGAGGAAGTGGGACAGCCTGGCCTCCTGTAAAGGGAGTTGTACAGCCTTGGAGAAGTCACTAGAAATACATACCTATAAAGGTGAAAGGATTGAGGGAACAGTCTCCTGAAGGTCTCCTTGCAGTCCCTTAGATTGCCTTGACCCAAGTTACTGAGGTCTTTGTAGGTTGAAATCAGCTCTTTCAATCATAGGTGGAAATGGACTGGCTGTAGTGTTTCATGGCAACAAAACTAAATAACCCTTTTTTCAAACACTAGAGGTGGACTTCCATCCACCTTTTGGTTTTGTAAGGCATTTTCTTATGATTGATCGGTTGATTGGTTGATTTGTGATTTGGACACAACACATTTTCCCACCTCTGGTTTAAATGTAGAAAAACTACCAATAAGGGGTATTTATTTTGAATCAATTCTAAGAACAGGTGCAGGGAACTGTAGTAAACAGAAAACTGAAGCCATATGAGGCAATATTAATGTGTGTGGTTGAATATATTAGTATGATTCACACAATATAACAAATAACACAATCTCTACTTTATATCCTCAGGGTTTGCTAAAGGAATACAAGAAGGAAGCTGAGATGGAGTACTTTTGGGGTGGGTTGTTTTTTGTTTGTCTTGGTTTTTTTTTTTTAATACACTTCTTATTGCCTTATACAGAAGCAGAGATGCCCAGGATTTTTTTTCTCAAGAGAAATTTTTAGGAAAAGCTAGGTGATTACTAACATTTCCTGAGAGGACAGCACAGGAATATTAGACTGCTGAGCTAAGCCACCAACTTTGACAGATTTACATATTCATATTTGTTTGAATGCTCAAAGCAAAAATCTAGTCAGAATTAAGGCAGGACCATGCCAATATGCTTATAAAGCTATCTATACCTTCCTAACTAACCTGTGACTCTGCTCTTGGGTAACATTAAGTACTTCTGAGAGACATTTTAAGTTCTCTGAACTGCTAGATGAGTTAGGTGTCAAAGCCACTGTGAAAGTCAAGTTCTCAACTTGACATGCACGGCAAGGAAGGGTGACCTTTAAAGCAGTTTCCCTGAGCGGGAGAGAACATTGCAGTAACCTTGTACTACTTAGCGTGCAAAGCAATTCACAGGGTAACAATTAGTTCTCTGAAACTCCAGAGCTGCAAATTTACAACATCAATGCTTGCCACTACCAATCAAGAAAAGGCTTCTTTCCAGTCTGACTGCATTACCATTACCTATTAGTTGACAATATTCTTTTGAAAGCTAAATTCCAAAATGTGGTCTGCATAATTTCTTGAATAATCCTCTCAGAAACAGCATAAAATATGCTGTGCAATTTCTCCACTTTCCATATGCTTCCTTCAGTGGAAATATGAGCTCATCTAGCTATATCTGAGGCATTATATTGGTATCTGTCCTTATTCTAAAAAACTGAGTGATCAAGACTTGTCAGCTTAACAACACTTCATTTATTTATTCAGTTTTTATGCCACCCTTCCAGTGAAAGGCCAATACTGTAAGGAAGTCTAGACTGAGAGATAGTCAGGTGCCTCATACCACTCAGACTGCCTCTTACTGTACATAGTGCTTGGCTACATTTGTTGTCTCTTTTTAACATTGTTTTATGCTGCTGGTTCTTGAAACATATTACAATACAGTGGTGCCCCACTAGACGCTTACCCCAGTAAATGACAAAATCGCTTCACGATGACTTTTTTGCGATCGCTATTGCAATCACAAAACGATGGCTCCTATGGGGGAAATCCACTTTATATTGATTAGGTCCCTGCTTTGCAAACCTTTCGTTCACAAAACAATGTTTTTTCCGGCTCCGCAAAATGGCTTCCCTTCGCAAAATGGCTTCCCTCGCTTCACAAAATGGCTGTTTTCCAGACAGAAGCTTCAGAAGACAGCTATTTTAAACAGCTGATCTGCGGTTCTCTATGGGTGATCTTTGCTGGACGATGAGGTATTTCCCCATTGGAACGCATTAACTGGTTTTCAATGCATTCCAGTGGGGTTTTATTTTTCACATGACAACAATTTCGCTGTAGAGTGATTTTGACAGAATGGATTATTGTCGTCATGCGGGGCACCACTGTATTATATTTGTATTATTTTACAAGAGTCAGTGTGGTGTAGTGGGGTAGAGTGATGGTCTAAGATGCCTGATGCACTGCTCTGATGGTAGTTCTGAGACTAAATTATATTTTTGTTTTAAAACAAGGTGTGCAGGGAGCACAACCTTCTTTTCAAATATAAATCACATTTCTAGCACCTTGTTCCAAAGTAAAAAGATATATCTCTCTGCCCACTACCTCACCACCACCAAAATTCAATGGTGATGGCAAGCACTAGTTCTACCCAGCATCCTATGGATATTCCTCACTCTGCAGTATAGTAGGAACAAGAGGTACAATGATGCTGTCCAACTGGTTCTAGTAATGGATTCATGGGATGAATACTTTCTGTCTTTTCAGAGTTGTTCAATACGAAAACTAGTTGGGCACTAACACTATTTTGGAAAATGAAAAAGTAATTCTTCCCCTTCCCTGTACAATTCCATTTCTTATCTACTATTCACAATCATGCATTCTAGATATATTTCTGTTTGCAATTTACATTTTAGGCAGAATAACCAATAACAAATACAAATCTAGCTTTTGGAATGTTAAGATAAGCATATTTTCAAGACTTGGCTTCTCATTACATTGCTCAATACCAGTTCCATAAAGATAGCATCTGGGTTGTCCACCTACCACAAAAACAACATTCATAAAACTTTGGTTCACATCTGTTAAGGCTTGGGAAAGAAGTGTACCACACAGCATTATTTTTAATTAAAATTTTAAAATGTCGGCTTAAGCCAGGGAAATGGGTGTTTCAGTTAACAGGATCTCCCAGATCAGGCTGATAAGTTTGCTCATGTTTCACCTTTTCAATTTAATCAGAGATTTCCGTAGTTTCTCTGGTGACAGGATGTGTAATAATGAAAACAGTGACAGAGATTAAAAGGACAAAATCAAATGCTCCCCTGTCCCAAACTACAGACTCGCCAGAAGAAACTTCAAGTGTTCAATTGAATTTCATCAGAAAATAAACCTTTGTTGAGTTATTATAATAGGCTTAGGCAATGATATTTACCAACTAGGGGCATAATTGCCTTTTGCTCTCCATTTTATTGGAAGGAAAATATTAATGCACAAGGATAAAAGCCTCTCTGGTACAAGTTCAAGCATTTATTTATTTTTTCCCTTTCTGGAGGCTATTAAAAATTCATGGGGGAGAAATGCCAGAATCCTATGCGACTGTTCATAAATCTATGAAAAGAGTGCTAATCAGAATTTTATTTGGGTACGGAGCCAAAATGAAGCCTATTGCCTTTTTGACCTACACCAGGTTGCACTGTTCTTTCTTTGAACATCTGGGCTCCCGGGGGAAGCAGGCACTTCCTTGATGAGAACAATGAGCCACAATAACTGCAGCTCCCCCATAGAAAAATCCATCCAATGGTCCCTTCTTTTTTTAATCAAGTGGCACACACGATTTAGATTAAAATGGAATGCCACACGGAGAATCTTTTGGAGATTGCATCACATATGCTTCTTTCCCCTACAACTCATTGAGTTACCTCCCAATTACTTCTCCTCTGAAGTCTTCCACAGCAGAGAGGGCTAGAATGTTAATGATTCCCTAGAAAATTTAACCACCCTCTACCATGTGAAGAAGTAGTTACCACCAAGCCCCAAGAGACAGAAAACTAGAAAGATTGCAGGAGGAATACATTTTCAAATTACCCTAAGAGAGAAAGATGAAACATAGAGCAACTGAGCTTTAATGTATTCGCGAAGGCTTTCACGGCCGGGATCTAATGGTTGTTGTGGGTTTTTCGAGCCAGGTTTTTTTGAGTTTCAAACTTTCCTCCTTCCTATTGAAGTTCTGTTTGTGCTTGTGGATTTCAATGGCTTCCCTGTGCCATAATCAAAACACTGGTAGACCGTGCAAATCGGAACAGTGAAGCTCAGTTTCTCAGCACTGAACTCAACCACCTGAATTGGGCCCTACAGGCAAATGGCTACTCCAAGAATGAAATCACAAGAGCCAACAAACCAAGAAAACAACACCGAACTGAAGAAGAAAAACAGCCACCCACAAACAAAGTATTTCTGCCATACATCAAAGGGGTCACAGACCGCATGGGGAAAGTTTTGAAAAAACACAACCTACAAACAGTATTCAAGCCCACCACAAAAATACAACAAATGTTATGGTCAGCAAAGGACAGAAGGGACCCCCTCACCACTGCAGGAGTATAGCGGATACCTTGCAGTTGTGGCCAGGTATACATTGGAACCACAAAACGAAGCATCCACACCAGAATCAAAGAACATGAGAGACACTGCAGACTAAAACAACCACAAAAATCTGCAGTAGCTGAACCTGCCCTAAAACAAACTGGACATATAATTCTATTTCAAAATACTGAAATACTAGACAACACTAGCAATCATTATGTCAGACTGCACAGGGAAGCCATTGAAATCCACAAGCACAAACAGAACTTCAATAGGAAGGAGGAAAGTTTGAAACTTAAAAAAACCTGGCTCCCAGCTCTCAAAAACACAGAGTGCAAAAACTCAAGGGACTCCACCCAGCCACAAGGTCAGGGGATTACTACACACAAAAGACCAGCTAATGGCACCCATCAACCACAGGGACAGATAATCTACCCTCCTTATCACAACAATACAACCAAAACAAAACACACTAATCACCCATCTTCTGATTAGGACAATAGCCTATTTCACAAACTAGCCTATCTCACAGCCATAAATACCCCACTCTCAAGCCAACTACACCAGAGCACAACTTGCTGTCCTCTGAAGATGCCAGCCACAGAGACTGGCAAAACGTCAGGAAGAACAACCTTCAGAACATGGCCAAAGAGCCTGAAAAACCCACAACAACTGAGCTTTAGCCAATATTGGTTGAATTAAGAACTCAGTACCAGGCCAAGACGTTTTGTTACCTGAGGTAAAGAAAAAGGTAGCATTGCCTCTCTACTCCATAGACAGCAAAGAAACATATGGTCTGCTGAATCTTCCACAGCTGTGATAGCATCCTGTCTTCTACTTCCAGTTGGGCTAGTAGGCAAGTATAAGAGGCCCAGGACAGGTTATGTGACATGAATAGGTCTGTCCTCTAATAGTGGAAAATTATCAGTGGCACAGGAGGAACCATTGAAGGGTGCTGTCTCCAGCATCTGCTGCCTGAGGTGGTCCTATTCAGCAGGTACATTTACAATTAGTAGAAAGGAATACACTACCTTCATTCTTCTGTTTCTGGTTTTCTTGGTCTTCTGTATGTGGAAAGCAACGGGCAAAGAAGAAGAGAGTTTCTGGCTATCTGTGGGGACTCTCCATGTTGGAGACACTGGTGCTGAAGTTGGGACACTGCCTTTCCAGGATCCTAATTCACAGAGAGAACCCCTATGATAGTGTGGACTGTCATCTTCAGCCTCACCACCACATGTAGAAAAGGATCGAAATGGCAAAGAGAGGAGGCAGAGCAAGAGTGTTCTCCTCTGCCTTTGGTAGGTGGAAGTACTGGTACTTTAATGATGACTGAATAGGGCTTCTGAGTAGGTTGAGAATTCTTGTCAGGATCCTGGCCATGTGTTGAATAAGCCACACTGTGTGTTAATCCTGTTGATAACTACAGTACTCCCATTGTTTCACATCCAGTTCTTTGATTAACAGTGGTTTTCAAGCAGGCTACCAATGTTGTAGAATGGGGGTGTTAATCAAAGAACTGGATGTGAAACAATGGGAATACTGTAGTTATCAACAGGATTAACACACAGTGTGGCTTATTCAACACATGGCCAGAATCCCGTTGGATATTTATACCTGCACAAGAGCACTCACAGATGTTACTGTGGCTAAATGATAAGATGCTAGTATTGTGCCAGTTATGTGCCTGATCCAAACACAAATCTGGCACTTACTTGGCATGTAACTGGCACCTTGTCAATTAGCTGCACTTTGCCAACTACTGTTATTCCTCTTGTGTGTATCCAATAGGATTTTGGCCAATGAACCTTAATTTACTAAAAATGGATGGAACACTCAGATTTCCTTTCTTTCAGATTCAATTTTTTAAAGCTTATCTCATCAGTCCATTTTTCCTCCCTGTCATTGATGGCGCTCCATTGGTTATCATTCCAACAAACCTCTTCCATGGCAAACCAGCATTCTCAATGGCATCACACAGCTGGTGAAATATCTCCTGAGTGGTGGTCTGGCCATGCATTGGAATTACTTTGAGCAACTCCTCCATCACTTCAAAATTGTCATCAACACCACGGACATATATCGCAAGCTGGGCAGTGTCAGTGATGTATGTGGTCTCATCAAGAGCGACTGAGTATACACCAAAACATTTGGCTTTCTCACACAGTTGGTCATAAATGTCACTTGACAGGTCAGAAATGTGCTCTGCTACGGTGTTGGCAGAAAGGCTGATGTTGCTAAACTGACCTTTCTTTTCCGGACAGAGTATACTTGCAGCCTGTAATATGCACTTTTAGACAAATTCACCTTCTGTGAATGGCTTTCCTGTTTTAGCAATCATCTCACTAACCACGTAGCTAGCTTCGACTGCTGCATTTGGAGATGGTTAGAAAGTACCGGGATAGCGAGTGCAAAAAAGGCAACTGCTCATGGACTGTTATCTGCTATGCTGTTGTTACAGAAAAAAGAAGTGGAAATGACAGTGTGCTATTGTTGATGTCATTT
The DNA here is from genome assembly GCF_051106095.1 of Pogona vitticeps. Taxonomy (NCBI): domain Eukaryota; kingdom Metazoa; phylum Chordata; class Lepidosauria; order Squamata; family Agamidae; genus Pogona; species Pogona vitticeps. The sequence goes on from NC_135786.1 coordinate 99,415,549, forward strand.
GTTTTGACTACTTTTCCATCATATAGAAATATATGTAATGTTCATTGTGTGAGGCAATGCAAATAAAAAACAATGACCGACAAATAACAGTGCAACAGTATAATTGGTCCGGGTTACCGGGGACTGTTATTGCCGATGGACAGGTGTCACTATGTGACTGCAGACTACATGAGGCTGCATTGAGTTCCTTACTTTTCTTTTATCCTGCCGCTTACACATCACTTTGATTTATTTTGTCAGATAGAGAAACACCTCATATTAGCTCTCTAAGTGCTATTGATGTGTACACACACACACTTATATACGTATAATGTCCCGATGGGCAGCAACTTAAATAAACTTTTTTTGAAGTGTTGTGAATGCAGCACACTGGGACAAATGTCTGCCTGTACCCAATAGAAATGAGGCAGCCAGCTAGGGATGGAAGAAAACACTCCATGGCAATGCTGCTGTAACTTTCACTCATTGAGAAATGTATCTCTGCTTGCATCAAGCCTAGCCGATGTCCCACCCCCAAGAGCCATATACCCCACCATGATTGGTAGGTTCGTTCAGCTCCACACACAACACTGTAAAGGGCCATACATATCAAAGCGGGGCGCACTAACATTAAACTTTCATATTAAGGCAGGGGCCACAAACTATCATCCTGAGGGCCTCAATTGGCCGGCAGACCGCAAGTTTGAGACCCCATCTTAATGTTTAACATTCAAAGTCCCACCTGGCTCTGCAAATCTGACAGTTTTTCTTTCTCTTGCACATTTGATTTTTTTTAGTACCTCAAGTTCTTTTCACACATATGAAGAAGTTTCCAAATCCTTCAAGATTATTTCTGAAAACGAAATCCAACTAAATTTTCACTCTTTCCCACTTCAGAGAATACAGATGTCCATAGGATTTTGCTGTAAATTCTGCAGAGAAAACGGGTATATTGCTAAATGATTGTTACTTTAAAATGCCTTTTTCTGCCTTGTGGCATTTAGTGGCTGAAATCTTCTTCACAAAGCTACTATGCAGAAGGCTAAGCACATCATCAGCCATGGCAAATTTTCAGAATGAAAAACTTTCTGACCTGTCTCCCACCGAAGATCCTGAGACTCCTATGGAGGAAGCTGTTGGGTGTTGCAGAATGGGACATGTCTATAATTAAAAAAAAAAAACGCCAGTTTGAAGCAAGGATTTATGTCCCTAGTCTCAGAACACAACTGGCTTCTAAAGATGGAACTGTCTTATTTAATAGATTTCTATTCCCATAATAGAGTGGTATGGAGGCAATCTCTGTTGGAATTCACCCTGTCATGGGGCTTTACAAGCCCCAGAGAATCTCTGATTCATAAACAGCAAGAGGGTGCTTTTCTCTTTGCTGACCAGGAGTATGGTGAAGCAAGCAAACAGAGGTAAAGTGGAGGTAAAGCCTCAAAGCGCAGAGTGGTTGCTTTGAGGCTTTCACTTCCATAATTCAGCTTGGGGAGTTCCTGACAAAATATGGGGATTGAAATTCATCAATTACAAATGTCTTATCTGTACTGTCTTGACTCCTTCCTCTTCCTTTTCTTCATGTCAGAAAGAAAGAAGAGGAGCTAAACCAAGAATGGACTTTCTACTATCTCTGATCACTGATTGGAACATTCTCTTCATGTCCTACTCCAGTAAGGGAGCTTGGGCTGGAGGGGAAATTTCTGGATGCACTGGAGCCTTGTTTAATTAAAATATTAGGAAGTATCATAATGAAGAGTAACCTGTCATAATTTCTCATGAAAGCTCATGGAAAGTAGTTCCCACAATACAAATAGGTGAGACTTGCACCACATCTGGAATGAAGATGGTAGACTGGCTAGGGCCAAAATAGCATGGATAGAGTATTGGTACTAAGTCTTCTCTGTTTAGAGTCTGTGACTGTGCTATGTCTTAAGCTCCTCCTATTATTTCTTCATGCCCTGGGAAAGAAAAGACATATATACTTGGAGGAGTAGAGGTTTTACCTCCTTTTCCAACCCTTCCTTCACCAGATTTCACTCCCAGATAAAATCCCATAGAAATCAACAACCCAATTCATGGTTCATCTGGGAAAATTCATACATTCCATGAACCACAAACCAAGACAAACTACCATTTCAATGTTTTGTGTCCATCTCTAGATGGCAGTCAAAACAGTGTTCAAGAGTCATTTTATTATCTGGATTGATGACTGGTTCATTTGGGATATTCGGTCAAAAAGGAGGAAATTGTAGTCCCAGGACATAAAAAATACAATGCTTTTTATTCTAGTATAAAATGTGTTTTGGCCTATTGTCCAACATCATTAGACAAATCTCAGAACAGATACAAGCATTAAGAACAGATCTTAGAGCTGGAATTGAAAACAATAACCAGAAGATTGACACCTTCACATGGGCAATTGAGAAAGTTAAACAAAGATCAAGAAAAGTGGAACAAGGAATACAAAATATTAACAAAGAAAAAGATAAGGATCAACAATGTCTTCTAGCCTTGGAGATGGAGCCTCATATTTTCTTAGAATTCAAAATGTGGGAGAAGAGAAACAAGAAGATTTACTGAAACTGATTTCAGAAGAACTGGCCACGCAAACAGGGATAACTCAAGAAGAGCTGGAACAATCAATAGAGAGAATTTACCAAATGGGGGTGCTTTCATGAGAAGGAATAAGCTACCAAAGGAGATTCACATAAAATTCTTAAGAAGGTCAGTAAAGAGAAAACATTGAAAGTCAACAGAGAAAAGGATTTGACAATCAGAGGGATTAAGGTTAATGTTTTGAAACAGGTGCCTTGGAGTATGCGAAAAAAGACAAGAATATTCTTTTCTTACTAATATATTAATAGATAGAAAAATTCCATTCACATGGCAAACACCTGAAGGAGTATTCCTGAACTGGGAGACAAGAAGATATAATCTGAATAGCAAAATGAAGGCTAGGAACTTTATGAAAGAAATGGAACATAAACTGAAGCTGACAGAAGAAGATCTAGTTTTCCAGTGAGGAATCAGAAGAGGAACAAGAAGAAGTAGAATGTAAAAGACCAAGAATGCCACCTCTACTGAGAAGAACCAGAGAAGCTAGGGATAAAACTGGTAGTAAAAGCCATGGAGATGTCCAAACAAATTAAATTACTATCAGTGAATGTCAAAGGGACAAATTCACCCCAGAAAAGAAGAAAAATGTTAATAAACTTTTTAAAGCCAAGATAGAAATCATACATATTCAAGAGACTCATATTAAGGAAAAGGACAAAAAGTTGCTAGAAAATCCAAAATTGGGTAAAATCTTTATAGACTCAAATCAACAAAAGAAGAAAGGAGTAGCAATGTACTTCAAGGAGCTGGACAGCCTGAAATTTGTATGGAAGACCAAGAAACTAAGAATAAAACTTAGACTATTGCAAGACCTAAAAGAAAGTGGTGGTTCAGGACTACTGAATTGGCTATTATATTATAAGGCATCTGCCATAGTCTAGATAAAATAATGGATAACACTAGGAAATCAAAGATTATTTAAATTGGAGGGTCATGATTTAAAAATAGGTGGGCATGCATATTTGTGGTATGGGAAATACAAAGAACAATCACATTTTGCAGAAAATTTTTTTCAGGAAGGTGCTTTGCTTAGTATGGCAAAAATTTCAAACACAAACCTACAAGAAAATTCCAATATGGGTAGCACTAATAGAAGCATTCACCTTAAAAGTATTGAATCAGAAGGGAGTGTTACTCACATATAAAGACTTATTAGCTAAAGATCATAATATAAAAGATAATCAAGCTCTAAAGAAACTGGGTCTAGCTACAGATTGGTGGTCAATGTTGAAATTAGAATCGAGATATAAAAAAGACAAAATGATGGGGTTTTTTGAGTGGAAAGTCCAGGTGGATGAATTATGGATTTTCACTAATGAGAAAATAATTTAAAATGTATACATACTTATTGGAATACAATTTAAAGGATGAGAGGGTGAAGGAGGCGATGGTAAAATGAGCACAAAATTTTGGGTACAATATTGATATTGATGAATGGACAAAAATAGGAAAGAGAATCATAAAATTAAGCCAGTGAATCTTAGAGAAAACATTGTTAAAATGTTTCATAGATGGCATTTTACCCCTGTAAGATTGGCAAAAATGTCAGAAGGGAACAGTAATGTTTGTTGGAAATGTAAAAAAATCCAGGGGTCATATGTGGTGGTCACATGAAAAAGCAAAAAAAATTTGGATACAGGTTTGGGAAATGGTAAAAAAGATTGTTCAACAAAAATTAAATTTTAAACCTGAAATGTTATTATTGAATATACAGTGCTGCCCTGCTTGACGATTACCCCGTTAGACGAGGAAATCGCTGAACAATGAGGATTTTACAATCACTATTGCAATCGCTAAATTATGTTTTAATAGGGAAAAATCGCTTCACCATGATCGGTTTCCTTGCATCGGGAACCGATTTTTCGCTTAACGACGATCAAACAGCTGATTGTCAGGTTTTCAAAATGGCCACCCGCTGTGTAAAATGGCTCCCCGCTGTGTTTTAGGACAGATTCCTCGCTTTACAGGCACCGTAAAATGGCCACCCTATGGAGGATCTTCGCTGGACGCTGAGGTATTTCGCCCATTGGAACGCATTGAACTGGTTTTCAATGCATTTCAATGGGATTTTTACTTTCGCTTGATGACGATTTTGTTCTACAGTGATTTTGCAGTGGTGCCTCACTTAACGAGCGCACCGTTTAACGACGAATCCGCATAGCGACGCGTTTTTTGTGATCGCTTTTGTGATCGCATTGTGATGTTTTAGATAGGGAAAACATCATTTTGCGATGATCGGCAAGCGTTTCGCTTACCGATTTTTGCATAGCGATGTTTTAAAAACAGCTAATCTGCGGTTCCAAAATGGCTGCCTGAAGAAAAAATGGCCACCTGCAGCATTTTCGCGCCCTGTCCTCGCTTACCGGGCAGCAAAAATGGCAGCCGGATGGAGGATTTCTGCATAGCGGTGAGTTTTCCCTTATAGGAACGCATTAAACATGTTTTAATGCGTTCCTATGGGGGTTTTCCCCCTTCATAGCGATGAATCCGGATAGCGACAATTTTTTTTGCACGGATTATCGTCGCTATGGGGGGCACCACTGTAATGCTTTTTATTCTGGTATAAAATGCCTGATGTGTTTTGGCCTATTATCCTTCTTTAAAGGCTATATCACATTAAAAAAATCACAGTTATATAATTATAACTTACTGGGGGCAACATCATATAAATAAATTTATGTATCTATAATTCTACAACACATCCATAAATGTTTACTAAACCCTAATGAACAGAAAAAGAACTAAGAGGCCAAAATGAGTTTGGCATTTTATATCGGAATAAAGAACATTATATTTTCTACATCCTGGGACTACAATTTCCCCCCTTTTTGAGTTCCTTTTGTCATTTTCTGGTGCTGATGATGCAGCCATTGTTGCCCACTCTGCTGAAGACCTCCAAGAACTCATGAATCATTTTAGCAAGGCCTGCCAAGACTTTGGACTAACAATCAGCCTGAACGCGGCAGCCAGGCTCCTTAGTGGGGTGAGAAAACACCAACACATCTCCCCCACTCTGGCTGCTCTGCACTGGTTGCCCATCCATTTCTGCATCAACTTCAAAGTGCTAATGATCACTTATAAAGCCCTAAACGGTTTGGGACCTCAATATTTGGCAGATCGTCTTCTCCCACCCGGATCTACCCGAATCACCCGTCATCGCCAGCAGGGACAGCTGAGGGGTCTGATGCTGAGAGAGGCTCGGAAGGAAAAAACTAGAAACTGGGCCTTCTCGGCGGTGGCCCCTTGGCTGTGGAACGCCCTTCCAACAGAAATTCGGCTTGCACCCTCGCTGGGTGTTTTTAAAAGCCAGTTAAAAACTTGGCTATTTAAGCAGGCCTTCCCTCCAGTCAGCTAAGTCTTTTTATCTCTTCTTTTCTTATTCTATCCCAATTTGGTAATCCTTTCTCAAATTATTGACTTAATTAATATTGCAATTGTATTTTTATGATTATATATATTTTTATATTGATTTATTGTTATGTTGTAAGCCGCCCCGAGTAGACATGGTCTAGAGGGGTGTGGTATAAATTTAATAAATAAAATAAATAAAAATAAAATGAAGAAAACACAAGTCATGGGCCAGGGCGTGGACTCACCTCCCTCTATTACCATCTCCACACAAGAATTGGAGGTTGTTTGTGACTTTGTGTACCTTGGCTCAACAATCTCTGACACTCTCTCCCTAGATGTCGAGCTGGATAAACGCACTGGGAAAGCAGCTACCATGTTCTCTCGACTCACAAACAGAGTATGGCTGAATAAGAAGTTGATGGCATATACCAAGATCCAGGTCTATAGAGCCTGTGTCCTGAGCACACTCCTGTACTGCAGTGAGTCCTGGACCCTTTGTGCACGGCAGGAGAGGAAGCTGAACACCTTCCATATGCATTGTCTCTGACACATTTTTGGTATCACCTGGCTCGACAAAGTTACAAATAGAGTAGTAGATCGAGCTGGAATTTTCAGCATGTATACATTAATGAAACAGCGACATCTACATTGGCTTGGGCATGTTGTGAGAATGGCTGATGGTTGGATTGCAAAAGATCTCTTGTATGGAGAATTAGTGCAGGGAAATCACCCCAGAGGGAGACCACAGCTGCGATGCAAGGACATCTGCAAGCAGGATCTGAAGGCCTTAGGAATAGACCTCAACAGATGGGAAACCTTGACATCTGACCGTTCAGCCTGGAGGCAGGCATTGCATCATGGCCTCTCCCAATTTGAAGAGACCCTTATCTAGCAGGCCGAGGCAAAGATGCAGTCCCGGAAGCTGCAAAATCAGGGAGCTGGACAGGAGACAGATTGTATTTGTCTTCAGTGTGGAAGGGATTGTCACTCTCAAATTGGCCTTTTCAGCCACACTAGATGCTGTTCCAAGTCCTCAATACAGAGCACGTTACCATAGTCTCTCGAAACTGAGTCACCGTTTAGATGTTTCTCTCTAGAAACATTTCATTCTCCTAATGCTGTTATGTGTAGACCTCAAATTTAGCAGCAGTTTGAAACTGTTACAATGAATACCAAATGATGTTTACTACACAGCAGCCCTCCCAAGGTTTTATATTTTTGCAGTCTCTCATTCATGACTCATTATCAATAATATATTCAGAAATATCAACAAGTATAGAGTAAGATTGGTGAATTACTAATTCAGTCCTATAGAGAAAGGGGTTTTTGCAATTTTTTTTTTCACATCATATGAGTATGTTGACCCCAGGAGTATAAATTAATATGCTCAGAACAGATAACTGATGGATTTTTTAAAGGATTTAAAAAGTACTCACTGCAGCCATGCTTTTCTCACAAACTCACTTTTCATTATTCCTCTTTCTTGTTTGCTACTCTTACTTTTTAATCTCTGTCATAGGGGACAGTGTAAGATATATCACTACTTGGAGGGATACATGTGATATCATGCGCCCCACATTCCTCATGATGCCTTTCTGAGAGGCTCCTCCTCAGATGAAGGCACTGTGGGCAAAGTGTCTATGGAGCTTACCATTGTCATCAGGGCAATGACTGTTTCCAAAACCATCTCAAACACAATATTTGATTTTGCTGAAGACCCCTTCAGAGAAAGGCTCTGTGGAATTCTTAGAAGCATGAGTGTCACTCTTGTCTCATGGAAGGGCCAAAATGCTCTCCATAATCTCAACATTCATCCAGATTTTTGCATCTTTCCTGTTTGCTGTTACTCATTTACTTTTATACTCCTTAAACTGTTTTTCATTCCCAAGGTGTATTCTTCCATCCTTCCCTGCTGAGTTTATTTTCTCACACAATAAAAACTTAGCTCTTGTTAAGTGAAATTTCATATAAAATTGTGACCTGCCCATTCTTTTTTCTTTGGTAACTTGAATTTTCTGAAATGTATATTGAGAATAATTAAGTTGTTTATCATCAGTCTAACTGTTTTTTAAATTGTGTCGAGATCAATGCAATGGTTATCTGAGTAAAAAACAACAAATATTAACATAACTGTATTTCATGAGATAAATAAGCATCACCTATCTAGAGTTGCACAATTTTATGTCTAAAATTAATGGGCAAAATAAGTATTTGCTTTAATCTCTGACACTGAGATGGGTGGAACTTAGGAAGTTAAAAGAACTTAATATAAACTAGACTATGCTCAGGGTTGAGCTTTAATGCTCCAGTGTAAATACTGAGATCTGTATTGCTTGCCTCTCTCCCTTGATGGGTCAGTGCCAGAATCAGCTCAGCTATAACTAAACAAAGCTCAGCTTGATGTAATGCAGTGCTGCCAATGCTGGCATCTCACTAAATTAACTGCATAAAACAAAGTAATCAAAAGTGTTCCCTAGATCATAGCAAGGTGCATGTAGGTTTTGGGGATCACACCAAAGGCAGCCAAAGGAAGGAATTTTGAAAACATATCCAGCTGTTAGCTTTATGCATTATGAAGCAGCATTAGACCCAGTGAGAGAGAGAAAAATACAGGAGAACTCCCTCCACGGAGACCCTTCCTTCCATGTCAGTTGGCTTTTATCTCCAATTAAAAATGATCAATAGGGCTCTTCCTTTCGCCAACCTTCTGCTCCCACTTGCAAGGCTTCTTCATTTGAACCATGTATTTTTTGACAGTGGAGGGATGGTGTGTGCTGCATAAAGCTCTTTAAACAATCACTCTTACCCACTGAGCACAAGGATGTCAAAAGCTGGTTGACCTGGCAGCCACCCAGCCAGCCTGCCAGTCTATCTTCCTCAGGGAGCCACCGCATTAAAATGCTAAGGCCTATTTTTGCATTTATTCCAGCTTGGATTCAGGGCAATGTGTGAGGAAATGAAACAAGTAAAAGGAGTACACAGCAAGATGTGCCGTGTTCTGTGCTGAAGAGGAAAAAAAAGGTTACAATCTTTTGTTAGATATGAATAACAACATCAGCCTGTTCCAAGAATATATTAGTATCTCTCATCACTGAAGCAGACTTATATCTCTTTGTATTGCTGTGGCTGGGAAGAACTCTGCTACACTTTATAATGAACCTGATTTTGGATGGGCCTCAATCTGTTAGAAAATCCCTAAGTGTCCATTTATGTTAAAGGCTTGGCACTTGTGTGCAGAATTTCAAATTCCCTACAACAAGGGGTTGTTTTTCCAGGGTTCACCACTCCTTGGAACTTAATGGATACCTCTTGTCACTCAGCTCATATGAAGATTCACAAATGCTGAATCACAATACTCCTGTCACACCTAAGATAGTACTTTATAATGAGACACTCTGAAAAGTAAGTGGAGAAGGTTCTTAACCAGAATATGACATGTTTCTCGCTTTTTCAATTGAATTTATGTGCTACTTGCATGAGCGATTCCCTCCCCTCTCCTGCAGTCAGCCAAAATGTGTTGAGGCCCTGGCGCTGTTTCCCTCGCTACCGTCCTTTTGGGGTTTTTTGGCTGCTGCCATCACTGGTGTCATTGCCAGAGCTGCTTCTTGCGGGTGCTGTTGGAGGCTTGATTTCCAGCAAACTGAGGCTCCATGCCTCAGCTCACCCTCTTTTTAAAACATGCCTGCAGACTGGACTGAAAACCCCATTGTTCAGGTCTGCTGGCAGGCAGCCCCATGCCCATAGCCCTGCCCAGTCAATCCTTGAACGGGGTTGTGCCGCCGGGCCCGGTGCTGGCTTTTCCAGATCCGCCTCTTCGCCACTCACCACATGGTAGCCTCCATCTTCTTTTTTTGCCTGCCTTCGGTGGGATCCCAGTCACTGCTCTGGCCTCAACGCAGGACCTGGTAAGTCCATGTCCCGTCCTTCCATTAAATGAAATTAAATGCCATCTCCAGTACACATAATGATAAAACACACACAAACATAGCATCCATAACATGAAAACATAGCACCTTGAACATAAAACACATCCCTGTCATTCACATCCCCATCCTTCACACTCAATTTCCCATCACACAACACATTAATATTGCACTATATAGTGGAATTCAATATAGCTGCTGCTCTGGGATAGAAACTGTTTTTCAACCTATTTGTCTTTGTTTTAATTATCCTATACCACCTACCAGATGGTAACAATTAGTGGAGTAAGAATTAGATGTTAATAATTGTTCTCCTTTTCAAGGAGAATGTGTTGACTTTTTAAGATTACAAGTTCTCGCCACTTCCTGAATATACCACTGGCTCGGTGGTTCATTTCTTGACTGAACAGATGTTTGGCGCTTCAAAGCCCTGCCTCCTCTGGTGGATGCTCATGAGGTGGGCAGGGAAGCCAGGTTGCTGCGCCTATTAGAGGAGATGGGGCACCTGCTAGAGGAGGTGGGGCTTTGAAGTGCCAAAAATTGTTCAGCTAAGAAACAAACTAGCACAAGCGACTGAACCAGCAGTTTGTGATCATCTTTTCTCACCACCCTAAACATTAGCTAGAGACTGATGAAAGTCAAGTCTAACACTACCTGTGTAACCACATTGCCCCCACTGATTTTCAAATATATGGACACATAAATACACGTTTTCACTAATTTCACCAATATCCATTGCCTTTAATGCTCTCTTGTAGGTTTGCCACATGCAATTGGAAGAACACAGTAAGCGAATTTATGCAATAACTGTTTACACCCTTTGTCTTCATAGGAATATGTCTCTTTGACCTAGAAATAGTTATTGCATCATGGGTCAGTGCATGAAGCAGAAAGCTGAAGTATGTGGACTTCAATACAGAAAAGAAATTGCACAAAAAAAGCCAAATCAAAACAGTGTTGCAGGCTCAAAATAAGTTGATCTGAAGGACTGAAAACTGCATTGTCAGTAGTCTTGGGTGAGCTGAAAAAAATACATTAAGGTCTAAATATTTCATTGGTATAGGATTGTGTGGCAGATTCTAGACTATCCCACAGTGAATTCTGGTGAATTTAAATAAAATGAATCATAGATGTCAGAAATGAGCCCAGACTGGTTTGGTACACATTACCTTAGACAGATTAGGAGATTATATCATGGAGAGAACAGCAGACATTAAACTTGCTAACTTCAACTGACAACCACTGTGGGGAAGCCATGGAATACTGTCTCTTTCATTCCTGAAGAAGGAACAAATAGGAAGTGATTTCAGAGGCGGAAGAAGGAAGGAAACCTAAGATTAGTAATCTATACATAAATCTAGAAAATAAAAGAGAGGGGAAACACATGGTCCCTTTTGAGTGTATCTGCATTCATCCCAGTAGTACAGACCGTTTGTTACATGTATCTGGGCTCAATTTCCAACAGAAAGATCTGGAACAAAAGGTTGAGAGTTGGATACTCAGCCCCCCCCCCATCATCAGTAATTTGAAAAATAGGGCACGTGTGAGAGACCCCTGATTCTTGTTGTCTATGGCTTCAAACTTCACATGCATTGATCCAGTTCATGTTATTAGTATGCCATGGTACATGTTGGAACTGGTTAAATGTACCCTGCAACTAAAAATGCTCTAATTCATTGGCAGCCTTGAAGGATATCAACTTGCTCTAGTATTAATGATGGATGTAGGTACCAGGACGTGGTGGCGCTGTGGGCTAAACTGCAGAAGCCTGTGCTGCAGGGTCAGAAGACCAAGCAGTCGTAAGATCGAATCCACGCAACGGAGTGAGCGCCCGTTGCTTGTCCCAGCTCCCGCCAACCTAGCGGTTCGAAAGCATGCAAATGCGAGTAGATAAATAGGTACCATCTCGGTGGGAAGGTAAACAGCGTTCCGTGTCTAAATCACACTGGCCATGTGACCACGGAAAGATTGTCTTCGGACAAACGCTGGCTCTATGGCTTGAAGAGCGGGATGAGCGCCGCCCCCTAGAGTCGGACACGACTGGACAAAAAAATTGTCAAGGGGAACCTTTACTTACCAGTACACAGATGTTCTCTTCCACTTTTGCAAATACTGAAATGCTGATTTTTACACAGTCTCTGGGCATACTTGATGAAGTATGAAGTGCCCAGGAACTGAATTTGCAGACTAGAAAGATTTTCTTCCTCTTGGGCTCCCTAGCCCTGTGGTGGGTTTCTGATGGTTGGCAGTAAACAACTCCAATCAGTGGGCAATTAAGAGGCATTCTGTTTAAGCCTCCTAGGTGAAAATAAAGAGATGCTGCCAGGAATATGCTTAAAAACCAAATATGGAGAGAAATGCACTTCAGCTGCATAAATAAATTCTCCGTAATCAAACATAATGTTCTCTTTTCACCTGCACGTGTCATTAAATTTGAAAGTAACCTATTAGAGCGGCTTTTATTGCCATCCTCAGGTAAACTACTGAATCCAAAATCAACTCTAACCAGTTTTCACTTGTTATGTTTGAATGTGGTGATTGTATTTCTTTCTGCCTATATCTTTTCCTGATATCCTCCTTTTATTAAAGTTTATTAAAAAAAACCCCAAAAAAACCCAAACCCAAACCCAAAGAGATTTTGTAAAACAGACACAGAACTGGTTTAGATATGGTAATAATCCATTTTAATACTTTTCATCTTATGTGTAGTCAGAAATACTAAAAGTCAAACACTTCTAAGCAGGCTTTTTTCCTCTTCCCCAAAGATTCTTTAGAACAGTTTTGTGAATTCCCGGGCAGAGTAACGCCAAGCCTATTTCAGAGCATCGCCTGAGGCAGCAAATGCTCTGAGTCCTCAAACATTATCCTTCAAAATTTTCAGAACTCTCTGAATGCTATGTTTAGTCATGGAGTATATTCTCACAGTGAAGTTCAAACAGTTGTGTGTTCGTTGTTATTAACAATACCTCAGTCATTCTAAACAATACATTATAGGACATGCAACACATACACTCCATCCTGACCATATTATGGAGTTCGGTAAAGATGGGAATTATTTCATCGGCATCTGCTAAAAGTCAGAGTTTCATGCGCTTTTTAGGTGCTGGCAGAATTAAGATAATTCACACTTCATCAAAAATGGACTGTCTTTCTAATTGCAAGGTCAAGTAAAACCCAGCCAACACTTGAAGACTGAACATGAGATTGAACACTCCGTGGTCAGGGCTTAATCCACGTAAAACAATCATCAAATGCAGGTGCCTCTGAAATCGCTTCCTATTTGTTCCTTCTTCAAGCGAGGATCTGAAGCCTAGCTACAATGGTGGTGAAGTCTGGAAGATTCGCATCATCAGATGAAGAGGACATTACCAGGGATGACCAATGAGGTGCCTTGAACTTCTCAGGATGCTTTCCTTTAGTAGTGGCAACTCCTTTCTTAGGCTCCGTATTAGCATTGGCTCACTCTGGCTTTCCTTGAGGGAGAGTCCCAACTCCAAGGGCTACCATAAACTAAGAAGAACTGAGAATTGAGGATAATTCCTTGATTGCAAAGGGCTAAAGCAAGGTGGGAGAATAACAAGGGGAGTAGTCAGGCTTCCAGGCCTGACAGTTCCCTACTTCCATCAACCTCAACTGCCCTAATTCTGTGGGGAGTGGGCAAACCAAACCACCAAACTTGCTAGGCTACACTACCCATGCAGCCAAAAATACACTCTGGGTGCACACAGTACCTTTCCTAGCCCCATAGACCTCATGCCACTTCCTGCAAACCTGGGCCCATTTCATAGTCCAGCTTGCAGCCCTATGGGGGCTTCTGAATTCTTCCCCACTCAAAGGCAGCTGGGATTGTAGCTAAGCAGCAAATGCTGATATGTTGCCATGAAATCTGCACCAGCACTGTTGCCATGGTGAACTCAGGCCAGCAAGACCACTACTGTGCTACTCTACTTCCTGCATCCTAATCCATCAGAGGCAGGGCCACTGCCACATGGTATGACCACCACCAATCAGACGGCCACCACTTTCTCCCAGTTCTGGTCCAAAACGGGATTAGATTGAGGGTGGGGCCACCTAATAAAGGCACCTCTACCTGCTCTCAGCCAGTGTGTTCGGGCCATGTCTATTGGTGCAACCAGCTGTCCGTCTCCCTCTGAATAAAGTGAGTAAAAAGTCATTGCCCATGCAACAATGATGCACCCACGGAGCCAAATCTTTGCCTCCCTGACTTTTTTGGTTCATCTCTTTGCTTGTTTAATTGCAATTATATGCATTGGATACTTCTTCCATCCATTCTTTACCATGTTGTTTCTTGTTATTGCACTGCATGGTTCTTATTGGTCATGTCAGGAGGGCAGGAATGGGATTGAGGAAGGGAGGATAATGGACTTTAAAGTTGCCACGTGACTCATGGCAACAGTGAAAGTCATGTGGGAGTGAACCTTGTGGAGAGCAAAAGGGTCTAGGCTTCTCATGGGGTATATTCAGGAAGTCCATAGGCTTCAGCTGACTTATATCAGGATATGGTGGAATATGTTGGATAGTGGGCACCTTTCTTCCCCCTCGTTGATCAGTAAAATTATTTACCCCCCAGATGTTCCTCTCATCTCCTCTGTAAACTCATCCTCATTTGCTTCTCTTGACCAGAGTGCAGTAATACATGTAACAAGGCAGGGAAAACAATTTTGTTATTTCAGACAAAGATGAAGCAAGCAAAGATTTACATCCCTAACTTCTTAAAGTATCTTAAGGCACTAAATGGAGGCAGGATCTAGCCCAAAACACTGGCAATCTCCTTCCAATCAAAGCTAACTCTCTATCAAGCCCGATGACATGAAAATGCTTCCATCCTGAAATACATGCTGTGATTTATTTTATTTTTTTTACAAAATATGGTGAGCAACACTATTTTTCCTAATTTTGTTTTCTTTCTCTTCCTGATTTCTGGTTCACAAGCCCTCCACATCATTTTATTTGTTGTGGGTGTTGTTTGTAGTTCTGCTTGTGGTGCTGAAAGAAATTCCGATTCTTTCCGAGTGCAGCTAAGGAAATGGAATAGATAAACAGCGCTTCCCACAACCTTTGTCAGGTTTCATGTTTGTCACAAAGCAGCTGGTGCTTAAAATTAATTACAAGTGGTTACCTAGGTAACACCAAATCATGCCTGAAAGTTTCAAACATTGTTTATTCTGAAAAGTTTCCCAATCAATTTCAATCACTCATGTTTAAAAGGGGGGGGGGCAAACTGAGAAAGAGAGGTCCAGTGAGGAAAGCAAGTTAAAATACCCCCTTGACATAACTAGATCCTTGCACACACTATCTTTCTTCTGTGAATGCACCTTGCTTTTTTATGACTTGCTTTGAACTTTAGATATCTACCTTAGAAAGGGTATTCATCAAACCCATGCTGTTCAAATCATAGATCATTTGGCCACCACCAAGTTGACATTGATTTCATCTCTTCCATTAAAAACAAAGGGTAACAAAACTTCCTAAGATGGAACAGATGAACAGCACAGAAGTTATTTGTGAGCACACAATTGTGACAGCTAATCACAACAGATCTGCCTCTGTCCCTGGTTCATGATTTGTGCATCAGGCTGAGCCAGACACATCTTGTGTGATAGCAGGCATTTATTTAGATTTGTAAAAGCAGGATTCTGATTTCAGAAAAGAAAAGAATCTTTTACACTGTGCTTGGGATCTGATAGCTGGAGGTTTGCCTTTCCTTCTAAGAGAAGTCAACACAGCATTGGTATTGAGATGGGGATAGGAAGTAAGGAACTCAGGCTTGAAACTGAACAAAAGAAATGGAAGAAAGGTTTTAGGGATGCTTGAGAGAATCAATGTTTTCAAATTTGAGTATGAACTGAACTGAACTTTACCCCTCTCTCCCAAGCTAATGTTGGAACCAGAACTTTGTTGTTTCCTGGATTTCCATTGCAGTTCATGGGTCCAAAAGGCATTCAAATCTGTTGCATGCTATGAAATATAATCTGTTTATAAATGCATGTCCTGGATCAAACTATCTTTAAAGGTATTTTTTTCTCAAGAATGAAGGCTAATTCGCAAATGATGTGCAACAGACCTTTTGAGAAAATGACAAAGAACACATGAGAAAATGACAAAGAGATGACAGAGCAATCTGAGCACCTTAGGTCAGTATTAATACCTTGGCCATTACTTAGAGTGAGGAAGCCACTTCAGAAAGCAGTTTTGAGGTAGCAGGCTGTTAGTAATTTAGAGATGGAGGAAGTGCTTAATGTTTGGGTGGGGTTTGCTCTTTTGAAAAAATATATCCAGCCACACTGCATGGCAATAAGTTCTGCGTAAAAGTTACATGGACGAACCATTCCCAAGACACTGTTTTCATCTACATCTTTCAGGTGGGATTCCATAAAATTTTCACTCCAAGGATTCAAAATGTAACAGTGGAATTGGCTCTTCAAGGCCAGTTCTGTTTAAGCAAAGTATTCACAGCAACTGAAGGAGGCAGAAACTGATCTGTCTTCAAATAACACTGCTATATCTCTTGTTAGTCAATTTAATAAATATATACGTATATTCATATATATTCAGATGTGTTTGTGTGTGGTTCTGGGTGGATTTCCACTCCCCCTGAAGAGGCAGGTGCATAGTTTGGGGTTACTCCTAGTTTCACCTCTGTCATTGGAGGTTCATGTGAGCTCAGTAGCTTGGAGTGTCTGGATTCAGCTTTGGATGGTCTGTCAGCTATGACCATTCCTTGACAGGGATAACTTGGTTGCAGTGGTCCATGGCCTGGTAGCTTCCTGCTTAGACTACTGTAATGCACTCTTTGTAGGGCTACCCTTGAAGATGACATGGATACTCCAGCAAATGCAGTATGCAGCAGCTAGACTGCTAACAGGAACATCCTTTAGAACCCACATGACACCACTGACTGCCAAAATGTTCCAGTGAGTTCAAGGTATTGATGATGACTTCTAAAGCCCTAAATGGCTTTAAATCTGAATATTTGAAAGAGCATCTCTCAATTTATAAACCTGCCCAATCACTAAGATCTGCTGGGAAAGTACTCTTCCACATCTCATCATTGAGAACAGTATGTTATGTGGAGACACAAGGGAGAGTGTTTTCAGTTATAGCACCCAACCTGTGGAATGCCCTCCAAATGGAGTCTATATTGGCGCTGACAATGGCATCATTTTTGCAAGAAGTCAATATATACAGTATATCACAAAAATGAATACACCCCCTCACATTTCATAAATGTTTTAGTATATCTTTTCATGCGACAACACTGAAGAAATGAGACTTGGGAACAATGTCAAGCAGTGAATATACAACTTATATAGCAATGTAAAAGTGCTGTCCCCTCAAAATAACGCAACACACAGCCATTAATGTCTAAACTGCTGGCAACAAAAGTGCACACACCCCTAAGTGACAATGTCCAAATTGGGCCCAAGTAACCGTTTTCCCTCCCTAGTGTCATGAGACCTGTTAGTGGCATAAGCCTTAGGTGTGAAGGGGGAGCAGGTGTTATCGCTCTCACTCTCTCAGACTCGTCACTGGAAGTTCTACATGGCACTTCATGATAATGAACTATCTGAAGATCTGAAAAAATGAATTGTTGCTCTACATCAGGGGTCTCAAACTTGCAGGCCAATTGAGGCCCTCAGGATGATAGTTTGTGGGCCCCGCCTTAATATGAAAGGTTAATGTTATTGCAGCCTGCAGGTTTGATATGTATGGCACCTTACAGTGTTGTGTGCAGAGCTGAATGAACCTACCAATCACGGTGGGGTATATAGCTTTTGGGGGCAGGACATCGGCCAGGCTTGATGCAAGCAGAGATACATTTCTCAATGAGTGAAAGTTATAGCAGCATTGCCATGGAGTGTTTTCTTCCATCCCTAGCTGGCTGCCTCATTTCTATTGGGCACACACAGACATTTGTCCCAGTGCGCTGCATTCACAACACTTCAAAAAAAAGTTTTTTTAAGTTGCTGCCCAGCAGGACATTATACATACATAAATTTGTGTGTGTGTGTGTGTGTGTGTGTGTGTGTGTGTGTGTGTGTGTGTCTGTCTGTCTGTCTGTCTGTCTGTCTGTCTCTCTCTCTGTGTGTGTGTGTGTGTGTATGCAGCAGGATAAAAGAAAAGTAAGGAACTCAATGCAGCCTCATGTAGTCTGCAGTCACATAGCGACACCTGTCCATGGGCAATAACAGTCCCCGGTAACCCAGACTAATTATAGGGTCACACTGTTATTTGTGAGTCATTGTTTTTATTTGCATTGCGCTATTTGCATTGCCTGACACAATGAACATTACATATATTTCTATATGATGTAAAAGTAGTCAAAACAAATGACATCAAATGACAATAGCACACTGTCATTTCCGCTTCTTTTTCCCTGTAACAACAGCACGGCGGATAACAGTCCGTGAGCAGTCACTTTTTTTGTGCTCGCTATCCTGGTACTTTCTACCATCTACAAATACCATGGTGTTCATGTCATCATGAAAGACATGAACATTGAGTGTAAAAACAAAGGAGACTGCTACCGGGCTTTTATCCGCCGACCGCCGTGCTGCGGTTACAAGAAAAAGAAGCAGAAATGATGTTCTCCATGTGTTGAGATGTTCGCTGTGCGTCAGCTAAATGCTTGATTGAAACTTCAATGTGACAGTGACACCAAGTGGAATTATATATTTTACACAGCCCCAAACATGTCTTTTCCAAGGCCTGCAGTGAAGAGAAAGGTTGGTGATGAGCCCAGACAATTTCAGGTAAAGTGGGAAATGCAATATTTCTTTGTTGAGCACAGGGATGCCCCAACGTCTCTTATTTACACAGAGGAATACAATTTGAAACATCGTTACACAACTAGACATGCTGAGGACTATGCAAAATACCAGAGAGATGAAAGAGCCAACTGGGTTGTCAATCTTCAAGCATTTCTACTAAGGCAACAAGATTTCTTCAAAAAAGCAACCGAAGAGAATAATGCAGCAGTCGAAGCTGGCTACATAGTTATTGAGATGATTGCTAAAGCAGGAAAGTCATTCACAGAAGTTGAATTTGTCCAAAAGTGCATATTACAGGCTGCAAGTATACTCTGTCTGGAAAAGAAAGGTCAGTTTAGCAACATCAGCCTTTCTGCCAACACTGTAGCAGAGCGCATTTCTGACCTGTCAAGTGACATTTCTCTCTGTGTGAGAAAGCTAAATGTTTTAGTGTATACTTAGTCGCTCTTGATGAGACCACAGACATCATTGACACTGCCCAGCTCGCAATGTATGTCCATGGTGTTGATGACAATTTTGAAGTGATGGAGGAGTTGCTCAAAGCAATTCCAATGCATGGCCTGACTACCACTCAGGAGATATTTCACCAGCTTTGTGATGCCATTGAGAATGCTGGTTTGCCATGGAAGAGGTTTGTTGGAATGACAACCAATGGAGCATCATCAATGACAGGGACGAAAAATGGACTGGTGGCACTTATTAAAAAAAACTGGAAAAGGAGGGTGTGGAGGAAGCCATTGCTCTGCACTGCATTATCCATCAGCAGGCCCTTTGCAGCAAATGCCTGAAGTTTGACAATGTGATGTTGTGAAATGCATCAACCAAATCAGATCCAAGGGCTTAAATCACTGAAGGTTCTGTGGTTTTTTAGAGGAAATGGAGTCAGAAGATGGGGATGTGCTCTACTTCACTAAGGTACATTGGCTCAGCAGGGAAAATGTATTGAAGAGATTTTTTTGAGTTGAGAGCAGAAGTGAAAGCCTTCATGGAGAAGGATGGAGTGGCTGTTCCTGTGCTAAGTGATCCCAAATGGCTCATGGACTTAGCTTTTCTTGTTGATTTCAGACATGTGCTTAATGTACTGAACAAGAAGTTACAAGGCCGGGGGCAACTTGTCAGTGCTGCCTATGACAACATGAGAGCATTCTCCACAAAACTTGTGTTATGGAAAGCCCAGCTCTCTCAGACAAACCTTTGCCATTTCCCAGCAAGCAAGGCACTCGTGGATGCCAGCACACCATTCAGTGGTGAGAAGTATGATGTTCTTTTGAAGCTACAGGAGGAATTTGATCACAGATTTGCAGACTTTAAGACACACAGACCCACATTTCATATTCTTGTGGACCCTTTCTCCTTTGATGTGCAAGATGTCCCTCCTGTGCTTCAAATGGAGATCATTGACCTGCAGTGCAACTCTGAACTCAAAGTGAAGTTCAGGGAGGTGAGTGGAAAAGCAGACAAGCTTGGGTAATTTTTGAGAGAATTGACCCCCAGCTTCCCTGAGCTTTCCCGAATGTTCAAGCTGCCCAGCCTCACCCAGACTCTGTCTCTAGCAGCCCCCACTTTGAGACCCCTGCTCTACATAAAGATGGCCTAGGCTACAAGAAGATTGCCAAAGCCCTGAAACTGAGCTGCAGCATGATGGTCAAGACCATGCAGTTGTTTACAAGGACAGGTTATACTCAGAACAAGCCTCTCCATGGTTGACTAAAGAAGTTGAGTGACCGTTCTCAGCGTCATATCCAGGTTGGCCTTGGGAAATAGATGTATGAGTGCTGTCAGCATTGCTGCAGAGGTTGAAGGGGTGGGGTGGGGGTCAGCCTGTCAGTGCTCAGACCATGCGCCGCACATGGCATGAAATTGGTCTCCAGGGCTGTCATCCCAGAAGGAAGCCTCTTCTAAAGATGATGCATACGAAATCCCGCATACAGTTTGCTATGGACAAGCAGACTCAGGACATGGATTTCTGGAACCATATCCTGTGGTCTGATGAGACCAAGATAAATTTATTTGGTTCAGATGGTGTCAAGTGTGTGTGGTGGCAACCAGGTGAGGAGTACAAAGATAAGTATGTCTTGCCTACAGTCAAGCGTGGTGGTGGGGGAAGGTGGAGTGATGGCAGCAAGAGCAGAGGGAATCCCATGGCTCTGGGAACCCCTGTGTAAACTCCAGGTCAGCGGATCCCTCCAGCAGTGGAAGGGGGTCAAGATCCTACAGGAGAGTAGGGCTTATGGTGGAGGAGACCAGGAGAACTCCAAATTCAGACAGCAATCTGTCTTCGTGAAAATTTACTTTCTCAAAGCATCTGGCCAGGAGATTCCGATACGTTGCCTAACTTTGTCAAGGTGGGAAATTTGGAGAAGATATTTACTTGGCTATGTGACTGCGAGTATCTGGCCATGTACAGCTGAAAGTGAAGTTGCTGACTCAAGCAAAATGGTTTGGTATTGAATTCCTGAAAAATGGGCTAACTTTTAATTGTGTCACATTTTAAAGAAACAAAAAAGCCATGGACAAAATCAGTCTCTCATCCCCCTGTCCTCCTTCAATGGCACATATAGGCCCATAATATTAGATGTTTAAGAAGATTTGAGTTTTAAAGAGATTGCTCAATAGAGGTACTTGGGGAGAAACTGGGTGTTTATACACAAAACGGGGGAAACTCCCCCCTTAAGCAGCCTTGCTGTGATCTGCGAATGGTAGATTATAAATTAAAACTATCCCTGGCTGAATTCAGATATACAAATTAGATGTGCTAAGTGGGAGTTTGGGCCTACCCACTTAACATGAAGACTGACTGGTTGATGGTTTTATTGCTCTATGGTTCTTGACTGAATTGGGAGTACAGGAAAAAATGGATTTCATCGACATGGTGCGATTTGGAGAGAAGATGGAAGTAGAGGTGGTCCTGCTGGATTTGTAAGAAGCTGCATCAAAGTACTTGAACCTTTAAAAAGCTGAATTATTAAGCTATTGCTGTGTATTTGATATATTTGTGGTATAAATATAATTAGGCTTCTCTGTGAATTGAGAATCTTAGGAATAAATTTAAGCTAAAAGAGTAAATAGAGGTTTTATTTCTCAGTGGAAATTGTCATCTTAAAATAAATTTATACCCAAGAAATAGAAATGGCAACTCTTAGCCAAGGTACAAGCGTACCAAAATTAATAATTCAAGATTCTTTTAAGAACTATATGCAACAGATTCAAACAAACATAATCAACCAACTTACAGAACAGATGAAAGCCCAGACTCTAGAAAATAAGGCAGTAACTTCAGGACTTAAAGAGGATGTGGAACGAAATATTCAGAAGATAGACCAATTCACCAAAGCAATGGGAGCAGCAAAAAAAGAGCAGCAATCAAAAAAATACTCAGAAGAAGGAAAGGGGTCTATTGACTGATTGGTGGGCAATGCTAAAAGTATAATCAAGATTTCAGAAAGACAAAATAATGGGCTTATATGAGAGGAAGGTCCAAGCGGATGAGCTGTGGATTTATACGAGTTATAAGATTATACAAAAATGTGTATTCTTTTGTTAGAAGATAATTTAGAGGACGAAAGGGTGAAAGCAGTTATAATGAAATGGGTACAAAATTTTGGCTATAATATAGACTGGGTACTGTGACATATTGAAGCAGAGCATGATCCCCTCTCTTCAGAGACTGGGCTGTGGGGCAGTATTTCAACATGATAACCACCCCAAACACACCTTCAAAATGACCACTGTCTTGCTAAAGAAGCTGAGGGTAAAGGTGATAGACTGGCCAAGGATGTCTCCAGACCTAAACCCTATTGAGCATCTGTGGGGCATCCTGAAACTGAAGGTGGAGGTGCACAAGGTCTCTAACATTCACCAGCTCTGGAGGGGTGGAAGAGGAGGAGTGGAAGAGGAATCCAGTGGCAACCTGTGAAGCTCTGGTGAACTCTGTGCCCAAGAGGGTTAAGGCAGTGCTGGAAAATAATGGTGGCCACACAAAATATTGACACTTTGTGCCCAATTTAGACATTTTCACTTAGGGGTGTATTCACCTTTGCTGCCAGAAGCTTAGACATTAATGGCTGTGTGTTGCTTTATTTTGAGGGGACTGCAAATTTACACTGTTATACAAGCTCTATATTCACTGTTTACATTATAGCCAAGTGTCATTTCTTCAGTGTTGTCACATGAAAAGATATACTAAAAATATTTATGAAATGTGAGGGGGTGTATGCACTTCTGTGATATACTGTACTTATTTACTAGAGTTTTGGGGGTTGAGGATCGTGGCCTGAGCAGCTTTTAGTACAATGCTTTTAACATTTAAGTATTTTAATTTTGAGTTGTCTGATTTTAAATTGTTTTCAAATCTTATGTTGTAAAATTATTTTTATACAGCTTTGGAATTTTCCCTGAGAGCCTATGATACAGCGTGGGCTAAAAATATCTAAATAAATGATATATATGCTAATTGTGACCAGGATTTGTGAAACAGCCCTTTTATTTAACTTTAAAAGTGAGGCCCAAACAATTAGTTTTAGATTCTCCATTTAGAGCTTCTGCCATATGTGGGGAGGTTGGAAGGATGGGCCAGAGAGAACCGAGGTGTTGCTGTGGAGGCAGCAAGCCTTATCCTAATTCCCCTCCATGTATTCAGAAATATGTGGAAAGTGAACAAGTGGAATTTCAAAAACATACTGCTTGTTTCTAAAGCTTAAAATAGTGTGTGGCTGGAGTGTGTGTTCTCGTCTATGCAACAGAGATAACATAAAATCGAGAAGAAACTGAGTGCTCCTCACCCGGGCAGTACTGTGTGGAGCCCTAGCTAGCAATTTTGCCACCTGGGTCACATCAGATTGGCCTATACAAGGAGAGGATAGAGGAATGGAGAAGAATCTCTGAGTGTGAATTTCCAATGGTCCTATAGGATCTGAGCTAAGCCCACCTGTTTTCTTCTGCTCAGAGAGAAGACGATGTTTTGTGTTTCTTCCCACCCAGGGAAAAGGCAGTATGCACGTGCAGCATGGGCACATTCATATCCTTCCACCAGCGCATGCCAAAGGGCAAGACTACATCTTCCAAACACCAAATTTTTGCACTCTTTAATCATTGGTGCCCTTGGTCAAAGTCCAAGTTGCTCTGGTCTTGCATTCTAAAGCGGCCTTCCTTCTATCAAGACCAAAATTATCCCTTCAACAGTCCTTCAAATGCTTGTTTGTCTGCTATGCAGAGTATTAGGCATCCACATAGTGCAGAAATTACTTGAGGCTAGAGTTCTGTGTTTCACAAATGAATATCCTGGTTTCTCTGGGGAAACTGCTATGGTAACGTGGAATTCCCTTAAAATTACAGAAATCCATTTGTATGGATCATCTCCTGGGGGGGTAGTTTTCGAGAACTTCCATCTTGTGTGCATAGAACCATTTCCCTCAATTCTTTCTATTAAAAAAAAAAAGAAAAGAAAAAGGAAACTATTTGGCAAAATGCAGGTATTTTTCCTTCTCTAACCCCCCCACTTTTTTAAAAAAAAGTACATTACCATTCAAAGAACAAAAGCAACTTTATCTGCATTTTAAGCAGCTGCCTTCAGGTGCCTTATGTAATTTATGGATTGCCTTAACTTTAGAAACACCCATGACAACCACAGAATTCCATTACTCTTACAAAGTTAACTAACCAGGCTCTGTGTGTGTTTGTGCTCTGAAAAAAAAATGTCATTTCATAATCTAAAATGGAATAAAAAATAATTTCTGTTATGAGTATTTACACAAGTGACTTCAACGGGAATTCTAAAAGTAATTACATACAATGCATTTATATTCAGGCCTAAACTGTTAGTGGCCGCTGCTTTTCTTTCTCCGTGGAGAATTACTTGAAAGATTCCCACTTCCTCTTGTGTATGAGATTGTTTTTCTTTTTAATTTCATTTTATTTTTTGCATTATCTCCCAAGGGGAAAACACAATAGGAATCCATTCAGCCCATCACTTTTCTTTGGTTGTATAATGTTTACAACTTCCTTCTAGTATTTGTCAAAAATATACAACTCCCTGCAGTTAGACTCATGTGGGCAAACTGTCGGAATCCTTGGTGCTGATGGAGCTATTGATCATAGAAACATTAAAATTATGTCTCCTGTAGAAAACAGCTATGCAAGAGAGGGGCATTAATCAGGAAATCAATGTGCCTGTCAATAGTAAAACTGAGTTTGATAATGTAATGCAGTTAGCAAGCCTAGTGACCGGCAGACTAAGAGGTAAAGCAACCCAGGCGATGGACCATTTCTTCTGATATCTGATTGTAAATCTTACGGGAAGCAGTAGGGCGTGCAAATGGGAAAGACACAAAGCAGAAGAATTAGCTGGTAGATGGATATGAACCAAAAAAGTGGTCTCACATGGGGCTGAAATCCTATTGTTTAATGGAGTAAGCCACAGTTAGAGTAGGCCCGCTGAATCAGTGCATCTTACAGAGAAGCCTACTTACTAAATCCCTAATGATTCCATGGGTGTACTCTAGATGCAACTGACTATAGCAAGCAAAAGGAGTTCAGCCAGTGACCTACTTCCATCATGTTGAAAAGAATTCTGTTCTTCAAATCAAAATCAATATCAATATCCTCCAATTTATTACTGTGGGTATCTGGCAGTGAAGCCAGAGGTTGGGAATTCGATTCCCCATTGTTCCTTCCCAACAGGGGCTTGCCTCGATGATCCGTAGGGTCCCATTCAGCTTGGCAGTTCTAGGATTATTATGGATTCAGAATGCCAGGAAATAGCCTGATATTGCTATTCAATGCCGTGCCCATGTTGCCAGCAGGAAAAGCGATGCCAAGCTTTACATAGCAAAGGGCAGCCTGAATGTTGATGACACTTGTATCAGCACCAAAGGTCTACTGGACACCCTCTTGTGCTCCAATCATTCACAAAGAGACACCTAACAGGGGAAAGTCCAATGACCTGTTTTATCAGTTAACCACTTCTCATCCAAACATAAACAATTGTCAGGGTTATCTCTCCATCAAAGCATAAGGGAGCAGTCATAGGCACATAGGGCTAAAATTAGCATGACCCAAAAGCCAAAGGGTCTCTTATGCTTGAGATCTTGTCGCTTGAGGCGTGACTCATCCTATGGTACCAACCAAAAGGAAAGGAAAGACTCTAACAGGGACCACCCATCTGCATTTACACATTTCACAACTTCCCTAAACAAAACATAACACATTATCTTATAGTCTTCACATATTGCCTAGTTGCCATGGCCAGCACCCTCCTGCTCTTTTGGGGTCTCTGAACAACAGCTGGGGGCAACAAGCCTCATTCTAAACACCCATCCACAGCCCAAAACATACCATGCTCACTGCTGTACTTACAGTGAAACAAGCAAGTTTCCAGCCTACATTTTCCCCCAACCCCCAGACCAAAGAATTCTCACCTGTGAGCACATGGGCTTTCAGGGAAAAACAGAGCCAGCATTCCATGGCTCTCATGACATGCACCACTTGTATTCTTTGTCCTTAGATGCATACCAAAATGTTCATAGGAACCATACTCAGAAGAGAAATGCTGAGCATAAGGCCTGTCGGTGAATCAGTGGCAGAGGTCTGATCCTACCTCTGCTGAAAAGAGTGTTACTTTCTTCACCATTTCCATATACACTGCCCCTGCCCCACGCTGCATGCCAACCACTATATGTGCACACTCCACCCTCATTCGGCATGCCTTGTTCTATCCATGGATGGTTCCAAAGAAAAGGAAAGAAATATGCCAGGGGTTTCCAAACTTGGATTCCCAAATGTTTATGGACTACAACTCCCAGAAATCCTGGCCAGCACTGCTAGTGGTGAAGGCTTCTGGGAGTTTTAGACCAGAAACATCTGGGGACCCAGGGTTGGGAACTACTGAGCAATGCAATGCTGATTGCAAACAATGGGGCAAAAACATCTGGAGGGACATGCATTGCTCAATCCTCAGGGAACAGTTTTTGTGTCAGAAGCACTACTGTACAATTATTAAATACATCAGATTTTATTTTCCAATACAGTGGTGCCCCGCATAGCGACATTAATCTGTTCCGGATTAATCATCGCTATGCAGAAACATCGCTAAATGGAATTGAAAAAGCCATAGGAAAGCATTAAACTTCGTTTAATGTGTTCCTATGGCTCCCAAACTCACCGTTCAGCGAAGTTCCTCCATAGCGCTGCCATTTTTGCACCCTCGGTAAGCAAGGGCAGGGCGCAAAAACACTTGCGGTGGCCATTTTGGGCACCCGGTGGCCATTTTGGAACAGCCGATCAGCTGTTTAAAAAACTATTGCAATGCGAAGATCGGTAAGCGAAATGCTTACCATCATCGCAATGTAATGTTTTGCCTATTCAGAACATTACAATGCGATCACATTAATGATCTAAAAAAATAGATTGCTATGCGGATTTATCGTTAAACAGTGCGCTCGTTAAGTGAGGCACCACTGTAATTGGCAACATCAAGGACATTTGGGGCAGCTAACATCAAGTCTTTCACGGTACGTGTTAAGGGGCACAGAGTACACTGACATAGGTGTGAAGCTGCTTGTTCTTCTCCACATATGCAAGGACTGTGTCACTGCAAACCCCTGCACCTCCATTTTCTTTAGTTCTGCCAGCTGTGATCAGTAGTCTATTAAGTGACTTACAAGTAACCCCATTCTCTGAGTGGCTGTGGACTAGTCTCCAGGGGTTTCATCCATTTAAAGAGGTAGGTAGTTCTTTCCACATTACAGTCTTGACATTCTTTTTCATTTCATCAAGATTCACACATGTTCTGAAAAGATATCGCCTTGATTTTAATCTAGGATGGGCAGGATGGTAGCTGAAAAGCGGGTGTGCATTTACTGTAGATCCTTTGAGTCTTTCACTATTAGTTGCTGGTTCTCTTCATGTGTCACTGGGTGCAATGCCTGCTGGATAGCTGCTTTTGTCAATAGGTGGCTTCAGGCATCCAGTAATGATTCTATAGCTATCATTGAGTGCTATGTCTGCCTGATTTGCTTGGGCTCAACTAAAACACACTGAGCTGGGGTTTTTTTCCCCAGCACATAGGACCAAGGCTGTAGTTCTTAGAGTTTGTGACTGGTTGCCCCAACTGGCTTTTGATAGCATCTGAAGACTATTGTTTCTTGTACATACGTACCTTTCACTTTGTATTTTGGCAGTGTTTCCAAAACAGCATGCAATCCAAAATAACATCTAGGTGTTTTGGGGCAAAACAATGATCATGTTTGATGCCCTTCCAGATAACTGAGAGTTTCCAAGATGCCTGCTTGTCTTTCAAATGGAAGGCACATATCTGAGATACAATAGGGTTGGGTTTAAGTTGATTTCTACCATAATTTCTGCCAAGTTCTTCTGAATCATCTATTAAAATATGTTCTGCCATCTGACAGCTGTCTGATTGAGCAGCAAGTGTGAGATTGTCAGCACAAATAAAACTTTTTGTGTCTTGAAGAAGTGGTTGATGGTGGATATAGATTTTAAGCAAAATGGGAGTTAGTATACTTTCCTGGGATAGGCAGTTCCTTTGACTCCTCCATCAACTGTGTTCCCCTTGAATGTTAAAGAAAAGACTGTGATCTTGTAAAAGTGATGCTATTGCTTGAGTCAGTTTATAATCCTTGGTTCGATTATGCCATCTTTGCCGTACTACATGAAGATGTCATTGATGGCCAACAGGACAACAAAAATTACTCTTATGATCTCCCAGGTTTCAAAGCCATCCTTAATATGGGTTAAACTATCCCCCCCATCTGTGGCTTCTCCCTTGTGTATTCTGTCCCTGCTTCCCTCCTGACAATGTTCTCTAGCCTCAAGCCGCAAACATGGCATTGGGAGTCCTCTTTGCTGCCAATCATGTAGTTCTGCTGTAGGGCATTTTACAGCAACTTCCTCGTTGTTGTATTTTCTGCACCCAATTTATTGGTTAAATACACAGGAAAGCTGTTTTCTGCAAATGATTTCATCTTGCATTCATTTCTAGAATTTTGCTTCATAATCCTTATGCAATATTATCTATAAACTCGGAGGGGGGGGAGGAGGTCTAAAAAGGCATGAGAAGGTCAAAAGACATACAAACAATAGAAAAGGGAAGAGGGTTCTTTCCCCACCAGGCATTATTTCTCTAGATGCACAGGCTGTGCTTTGCAACTGGATAAGTAGCTTAAGCACAGAGATGCAATATAAAACTGAACAAATAGTTGACTTTGTATTAAGGTTTAAGATATGTATACATACAGACCAAGGAGGTACTTGGTCTTATATTTCACATCGCAAGTTCATCTCTTCCACATTCTTCCAAATCCTTTGTTCCCATAGCTAATAGTGATACTCTAACATGATGTTTCACTTCCTGGGTTGGCATCTGCTTCCAATATTGCTTGAATACTAAATTGAAAATAGGCCACTTTAGAGATGAATGGACCTTCTCCAAAGGGAAATGGGCTGCTTGTGAACACATTTCTACCCCTGCCAATTGCTATATTTTCTGGTCCATAATCAGAAAATGCTAGGTAAGAGGGAGAGGTGAGAGACAGCAGTTTTGCTACTGACAGCAGTAGCTTTCAATGAGGGAGTTTCTTCTTCATGTTTCTCTAATCACAGTAGTGTAGGGAGGGATGCTGACTTAATATAGGTGGTGACTACAATATTTTGGGATCTGGTCTGCAATTAGCATGGGTGAATTGGAAGCATTTTTTTTCAATGATTACACAATGCAAAGGCCAATGAAAATCAGCCCAGCCCTTTTTGCTTCTGGTTCAGAGTTTTTTCTGCTGCTGCTGGGAGCTTCTATTTTTTAAAGCTGGAGTGATTCAAATGGTGTTTTCCCTGTTTGTTTCATTGTACAAAATGTTGGGGTATGTGACTCTGGGCAGTGTTAGCTTTAGTGTGATGCTTTGTGGCAGCGGGAACATCCACCCTGTGATCTTTCTCCCAAGTCACCTTGTAGAATTTTTTAAAAACAAACTACCGTGTTCAGTGCTAGGCCATTTTAACATTGCATTGATACATTAGTTTAGCACTAGATCACCTCAGCGGGGGGGGGGGAGATAAGAAAGGAGAGCCTGGGCTCACCAGGTGAGTGGCCTCAAAGGAAGGGGGTCATGGGCTGTGAGCTTTTATTAAGTCACATTGGATTGAAGACCTTTGTGGACACTAACACCAAAACAATCTCAGGTATTCATGCGATCACCTAAGCTAAATGCAACTGTAAAAGATACTATGAATCAAGCCACAGCAAATGTAGTCACATCCAAAACTAGAGGTTGTTTCAATGGGTTGGGCATTCAGTGAGCAACTACACTGAAGGAGTTTGCGCTGAAGCTGAAGATTATTATTATTGGCTTGTGTGGCCAAAACATTCCTTCATCCCTTTCACCTTCAGACTAATTCAGTCCTTTCCTAGAACACCATTCCTTCTGCAGTCTCATTTTTATTTAATCTTCCTATTATCTGTTTCCATTTGTCTAGACTGTTGGTCACTTACTTCCTTTCATCTCCTACCACACACATATCTATTCTGACTCTAATTTTATTTATATTCACAATTAAATAGTTGTAGGTCTGTGTGTGTCTGTGAATATGTCCCTGGCTTGCTTCTTTGCTCCTTCCTTCATTTATTATTTATTTATTTATTTATTTGATTTATATCCCGCTCATCTGGTAAATCTATACCACTCTGAGCGGCTAACAGGAACATAGATACAATTATAATTGTATATGTTAGTGTATCATATCCACTGTGAACATATTTTATGGGCTGCACCATATCAAACTGTGTGTAGCAGCTCACAACTGAACATACCTCCAGAAAAAAAATGTATTACTTTTCAAATAATTGTTATAACTATTGAGGCAGGTATGTTATAGTTAACATTAAGACGTGAATAAATTCAGTCTCATTGATTTCACTGTGCCTACTGTAAGAATATCTGTGTCTGGATCCAACCCGTTATCATGGCTGCATGATGAAAATTTATAGGAAGAGAATAGCATACAATCTATAAGACCCCTTTTGTGTTTTAAAGTTGTATATTCGAGGTGGTGACTTACCTTCTCAGTGAGAACAAGACCCACATTTCCATTACAAAAGTGAACACTTACCATTTGGTCAAAGAGATTGTGCTTCCCCGATTTCTGAGCAAGTGGGATACAAGGAGGATTTTTCCCCAACTGAGAGCTGTTTGTAAGCCATATCAGGTAATTTTAGTGTAGCCTTATTCCCCCCCCCCCTATATGAAGTCACTGGCACTTTTTGAATAAGGCAGACCAGGAAGTGTGTATTGCATAGAACTCTCCAAGAAGCACAAAATGTGGGATGCACCTCATGCTTTGTCATACTCCTTATGAATCATTTTATAGCTTCCCAAGACTGGAGTGTGCGAAATAAAATACAAACACAGGAAAAATTAAAATCTCTTGTTTTTCACTCATTTTCATCACTGACACTCTTTTTTACTCTTTTTCATTGCCAAGGATCATTTTCATTTCATTATTTATTCAGGGGGAAAATATATTTGTTTGATAGTTAATTTGGTCAGAGTGCTGTTGTTTTCCTAATAATCTTTGAGTTTGTCTTTCCCATCTATGTTTTGAACTGAATTCAGCTGCTTATCCTGATGGCTGCCATTTTGTTTCCATTGAATGAACTATATGTGACGTAAGAAAAAGCTCTGGTGATCATCAATCTCAGCTCCTCAGTCCTGCTTAAGAACAGATCAGCTATCTAAACCCTGTGCATTGTATGGGTAGTGTGGGCGGCATATAAATTGAATAAATAAATAAATAATCCTGTTCAGTCATTTCAGAAAAAAACTGAAATGAAAAAAAATTGAGTTCAATTTTTCCTTGGTTTTGAAATTAATGAATGTAGGTAGTTATAGAGTATTAAGATGCATGCATGGTTTTTAAAAAGATCAGAGTGCACTGTGTTTTAATTTGCTTGTCGTTCTGTGCCATCAAGTCAATTCTGACTTTTGGCAACCCTCTCTAGGGTTTTCTAGGTAGAGAGTACTCAGAAGAGATTTACCGTTCCCTTCTGAGGACTGTGCGGCTTGCCTGCCCAAGGCCATACAGGCTGGCTTTATTTGGAGGAGGCACAGTAGGGAATTGAACTCCCAATTTCTCGCTCTGCAGCCAGATACCTAATTAACACGTCTGCAAAAGCTATGGTTGTTCTAATAGCTTAATAATTTTGCAAAACAAACATATGCTCATATTTTGCAAAAATAATAATAACGTACATGACACTTCGGTCATTTCTGCCATTTTTCTTTTGAAGAAAAAAAATGAAAGAAAAATTTTCAGTGAAAGATGTGCTTTGCTGAACAGCTGCTAGTGATTCAGCGATTAAATTAGCAAACATTGTAATAGAGTTTCTGTAATATTTTCCTTGCCAGCAATTTTATAACTAAATTTAAAAAGGGCAATTGCTTCACAGATGTTGTCTGATAGTACAGTAACATCCCTTCTTCTCAATACAGTTTACATTCTGCCACTTCCACACATTCTATTGTGAATTGTGAATTGTTCATGCACTTGTCTTTTATTTGTATTATTTTATTTTTTTTCCACAGTACAAAGGTAGATTTTAAAATATTCAGCTCTTACATAATGGATATATTATTTTTTCATACCTTATAAAAACCATCCCAGGATTTATAAGATTTTGAAAGAATTGTCATTGCAGACTCTATTTGTATTTTCTAAAAATACTAAAAAATAAAAAAGCCCAATGCCGCAAACTAAGGATATTGTGAGCATTTAAAAGCAGGAACTGGTGAAAAGAGATTTGCTGATTTAATTTCTTGTGAATAAAACCAAGCTGCAGAACATGGTTTCCTGGTGGGGAAGGCACTGTACTAGATCCCAGTGTCCTGGGTAGCAAAGAATACTTCAGTGTACACTAGTGAAATGGATTTTATTTGTGGAAATTGATCCAATAACAACACTTTCCCACTGGGGGTGCTGGGACTTTACTTCATATGCTCTAGGGGAAGAAAAGAAGTGAGTGGAAGATGGGAATAAAAAGTGTTAGTTTGGTTTTTTTTAACTCGTCATGTTCAGACTTTCTGTTCAATCACCATAATGTCAGAGGGGAGATCAGCTAGAACTTCTGCAGGAAGCAGAATACTTTTCAAACAGGCAAGGGACCACAGAAAATAATAAAGGAGACCCCCTGGAGAACCAGCTTTGCGGGCCACTGCTACAGCAGCAAACAACAGAGAGACCTGGTACTGAGAGGGAACCATGGCTCATTTCAAAGGAGCTTAAAATGCTTTGAACTGCGCGGAAGGCCACCTCAGCTCCAATCCATTTTTTTAATGGCCACCCCAATGGAATTTGATTTCCAGGACCTTGAAACCTGGTCATTCTGGATAAAAGAGAATCTGTCAGGCCTCTGGCCTGAATCAGTAAGCAGACAAAAGCAACCCAAAACACTTTTATATACAATGAGGCCTGCAGCAGAGCCTGTCATTCTCTCTAGAGGAATCTGAAACCCAGATGAAAAAGTTCAAAAAAGTTGAAGAGGAGCTAGATAAGCATTTCTTATCAGGGGGAGGGGGAACAATCCCACTGTCACAAGCATCAGCAAGGGAAATCTGTCTCTCACTTTGTTAAAGCCTCATATGATCTAATTCAGTGCTATGACTATGTGAAACTCCACAACAGACTAACCAGAAGCAAGCTTGCAGTAGAGCTTCTGGACAGCTGCCTGTCTGAGACCCTGCAAATTAGTTCTAATCTCCTATTACCAAGCCCTAGGTCCACAAAGTTCACATAAAAAGGAACAACCAGCTCCTCTTAGGAACCACCTTGTTCAGTGGATCACCACTGAAGCCACTGCTCATGTGTATAAGACACCTCAAAAGCAAGAAGGACACTACCCACAGACACATGAATGTCAGCTAAGACTGGGAGCAAAGGAAACAAACATGGCAAAGCTACAAAGCAGTGCCAGTGGTGTGTCAAGTTAGCCCTGCTGAAGATACAGCATGCAGGAAATGTACCAAAAGAGGACATTAAGCTGTGTTGTGCCACTCAAACCATTAAGTGGCAGTGATTAACCACAAACATCACCCTTGGCGCATGGAAACAGTTTACCTGGAAGACATTGGAAGACATCTCTGGTCACAACAGATCTGTGGTCTACTTCAATCAACATAGAAGAAGACCAAATTAAGTTCAACATAAGTATAAATGACACTTCTGCCTTTTTGCCACAGTATAGGAGACTGAAAGTGCCACAACTTGGGAATGGTGAGTCTGCATGGCAGGATACTGGCCACTGTATTCAAAGACCTAAGGTAATCTTTATTCAGTAAGAGGGACAAATTTTACAGCATCCTGTAACTGTAAGGAAATATTATATTCCAAGAGATATATGTATGTGAAAGGAAGTCTTGGCTGCTTTGCCACCGAGCAGTTGCAGTTCCAGGCAGGTTAAAAAGGACAGAGGGCATCACAGCAGACCACAAAACATGGAGAGAAAATTCTCAAAACTCTTCCTAGACCCTAACTATTTTAGAGTGCTTAGATGTACACTGGTGCCCTGCTAGACGATTACCTCGCAAAACGATGAATCCGCATGATGATGAGTTTTTGTGATCGCTATAGCACTTTGCAAAACAGTGTTTCCTATGGGCGATTTTTGCTATACAATGTTTCGGTCTGTGCTTCTCAAGACTTTTTTTTTCAGGACTGATTTTCTCAAGACGACGATTTTAACCACTGATTGGCGCTTCGCAAAATGGGTGTTTTCGGGACTGATGCTTTGCAAGACAGCGATTTTAACAGCTGATCGGGGCTTCGCAAAATGGCTTCCCTATGGGCGATTTTCACAAAACAATGACAATTTGTCCTCATTGGAACGCATTAAACGGATTTCAATGCATTCCAATGGGGAATCGCATTTCGCAAGACGATGTTTTCACAAGACAGCGATTTCAATGGAACGGATTAACATCGTCTTGTGGGGCACCACTGTAATGCAAAACTGTATGTGCTATCAACATCCAGGAATATATGAAGAAGGTGGTTTCCTAAATTACAGCTTGTTAGTGATGCAGTGATACTCATAAACAGAGATGGGCACAAACCACTGGTTCGGTGATTCTTGCCTGTTTGTTTATTGGCTGAAGAGGTTTTGATGCTGCAAAGCCCTGCCTCCTCTGACAGAGATGCCCACTCAGAGGTAGCACCCCAAGGAAGCAGGGCAGGGTGGTTCATACCCATTTCTATTAATGAGCATTATGACACACCTAGGAAAAGCGCTATGCAGCTTAGCAGAGAAATCCAAACACTGGCTGTTCTACTGCATGAACAGTAAAAGAAAAATGAACTGTGAGTATTCAAGTACCCTTTTTCTGTGCTACTTTTGAATCATGAATGAAGAAACACAGGTCTCTGGCATGAACAAAGGAATGTCTGAGCCTTCTTACCATTTCATGGGTCAGTCATATGCATGTATTACAGAGGTGCATGTATTACTAGAAGTGCTAGTGAAAAGTATTTTTCTTGGCACTGCAGAGCTGGAATGGACCCTATGGATTGAGTCGAGCCCCTGTCAAGGAGACACAGTGATGAATCAAACTCCAAACCTCTCTCTGGTTCCACAGCCAAATATCTAAACCACTGAGCTATGTGCAGAGCTAGGAAGACCACCACATGATTCTGATACATCCTTAGGCCACCACAAAATGAGCATTGCTTTCTGCTAGACTCAACCTTGGTTTCCAAGATGTTCTTGGACTAAAACTTGCAGAAGGTTTCAGCACTAGCTGTCCTGGTCAGGATTTCTGGGAGCTGTATTCCAACAACATCTCAAGACCCAAGATTGGTAACCACTTCCCAAAAGATTAAGTCATTGCTACACAAGATCATTATGTTAGGGATGGGCAGCACACTCACTGTCATAGCCATTATCCTCATTAATTATATGTGTCATGCCAAATCAGATTTTCCTTTCGTCGCTTTGCCTACCGGCAGTCAGATGTCTTTTGGCTTAGTCAAGTTGCTTCATTAGCAAAAGCTCCTTACACACATACCCTTTGCTCTCTCTGCTCTGAGAGTCTCAACATCCAGCATTATCTCTTTTTTCATTAGATATTCCATCATAGATTCCTGAAGGTGTAAATAATCATAAGTGGTTATTCTGTGCAGCACTAACAAGGGTGAACTTGAGCATCAGTGCCATTGGCTATGAAAGATCCTTTGCTAGTGTCATCTTCCACTACTGCTACTGCCTGGTAGCTGTCCTCAGTATAGTTAATGGATATTAATTTTAGTTTAAAACTATGGGTTTGAAGCTTGCTATGTTTAAATTTTAAAAATATTCACTGTAGACAACTATGCTTTAAGATGGCAAAAAATTAGAGATGTTTTGACATGAACAGAGTAATTGGCACAGGCGGTTGTATTAGACTCCCTTACGTTTCCAGAGCTGTGCAGATATTTAATATTATTAAGCAACTCCGTCTTTTTAGATTAAGTAAACATGACACAACTAATTAATTATAATTTGACCTATTAGCAAGTAAATGGCTTAATTAAACTATTATTTTGGATTCAGGTATAGTTCCAAAGAGTTGCCAATCAAGACCATAGGTGTTTCTCATTTACTCAGATATGTAACATTGTGCAGACCTTCTCAGCTAACTAAATACTTGTTAATTAGATTGTACGTGTTATATTAATCTACACCAATGGAAGTAGATCTGTCACTCTCTCGTGGTGTTCATCGAAGATTGCTATTATGTAGTGACTTTCCTCCTACTGGCTAGGAGCATTAAAAAGCTCTAGGGTCACCAAGTTAATTCCTTTCTAAAACAGTCTGTGTTGTAAATTTGACTTTTACAGCATTCTAATTCTCAGGCCCAATTAGCACATTTTATGACTCCATTTGGAAAGGTTCCAAACCTACATCTATATCTCTGTACTTCATAATTACTCTGTTTAAACAGGATAACTTAGACCTTTGCCACTTTTAAGGTAGTCCGTAACCAAGCCGTGGCATTAGCTTATATATTAAACAGATGTCAGCCCCAGAGATTTTTAATTAGCCACTCTAATTTTGCTTCCTTCATTTGGTCTCTTTGAATACCAAGGGCATTTGGTGACTGGCACACATCCTACCATTTAAAGTAATTGAGAGGGGATTGAAGAAGCTACAAAAATAATGTTCAAAAAGTCCATTGTGTGGTCTCATCATAGACTTTAAATAACGAAGAAGGAAAAAAAGGTTCAATCTTAACCCAAAATAGCTTATATATTAATAAGACATAGGGTATTATCCAACATCATGCTTCCACTGGTAGTAGTGTTTAGGGGTGAGTATGGCAAAAGTTTTCAAATTTCTTTCATTTCTGGTTCTTTTGTTTTACAGGATAGCAAAAGCCTCTTTGGGGCTGTTTCATTTCAGGTTTCCTATTTGTTTTTATTGGCACTATGAGGAGATGTTTCTAGCTTTATCGTTGCATGGCAGTACAGCTGTCCTATTGTGCTGCAGAACATAACACTCTACCAGGCAATTTTAAAAATGGGGGAATCCCAAACAATATGTGCAGAAACAAGCAACCCCTAATGTACCATGATTTAAAATAACTCATACAAATTAAAAAGACCAATATTTGTTATCTTTAAAAAGCATGGTTGGGACCTCTTGCTTTTTTTTATTTGGAAAGCATCCAGACTGTGGGGGTTGAAACATTGATCTTCAAAAAGGCTTTTCAAAAGGTAAAAACAAACACTTTATTGAGTATGTGTGGAACAGGATTACCAGCAAGAGTGCTGCAAAGTAGATACATTGTTGCAGCTTTGTGACTGGAAAGAGAAATATTTGGAGGGCAATGAAACATCACAGAAAACAGTCAAGATTTTCTTTTAAAAGTTAAAAAAAGATTTTCTTAGAGTGATAGTCTTACAGAAAGGGACATTTTTCCGTATATTTTCAAAGAATTAATATCTAATTTTGTAAGGCATATTAAACATATTTCTGCATTTCAGAAGCATATAGCAGCTGTGTTTGTCCCTCTGCTGAGTGCTTTCAATAAAGATTCTCTGAGGATTTCTCCTGACGCAGGTCTTCAAAGGGGAAAAAGCTCCAGTTCTGGAGTAATCTGAATTTCTGAACTAGAGATGAGCACAAATTGAAAAACGAACTGCAAAATTCATCAAAAATTGGTAATTTGTCATTTTGTATTCATATAAATAGTGCCTCAATAAATACGAATCAAGGGATTTTTATCAATTTTTGATTTGTTGGGCCATAAAATGGGCTCCCAGACACCATTGCAGAGATGCTTCCTCTTTCTCTCCTATACAATCGCTCCAAGTTTGGTAAGATTGGGTTTTCCCAAGCCAGCTGCTAAAAGGCATTTTCCTGGACGGAGACCCACTTTGTGGTTGTATAACATGGACGTCCAAAACCCATACTTTCCCAAACTTGCAGGGCTTGTAGATGAGAGTCACAAGAAGCTTCCTGGACAATTTTGTATTTCTAGGTGCTGGGGGGGGCATTTTAATCAGGCTTTAAAGGCAAAAATGAATTGAGAAATCAATTCATAAGTTCATCAGGAAAAAATTATAAATATGTTATTTGTCAACCTTGATGATTCACAAATCAAAATGAATCACCATTTTTATGATTTGTGCCCATCTCTATTCTGAAGCTGTCAGTCAGGACTCACTTTGATGACACTTAGAATGAGAACTTTTTAATTCCTTCATGGTCAAACAGGTATTGGTACTGGCAAACAAATTCTGTGTCTGGTCATAAAATATGTTTTAAAATATATTTTTAAGACACTACTATTCACAAAGAGACACCTAGGAGGGTTCCGAGCCCTCCTACAGATTGAAAATTTTCATTCCCTCCTCCCCAAACAATCTGATTGGCTGGTGACAGCTCTCATAGGTCACATCACCCTATCTTTGTGAAAGCCCTTATGACAATATTGGATTTTTTACAAAACACAGTTAATTTGATATACAAAGGATGAAAGAAATGTTTTGCAAAGAAACACAGATCTTACATAAACCATTTGTTTCACACAAATCATTGCCCTCCCCAACCTGGAATAAAGACTCGAGACAAATAGTATGGGTTAAAATATGGGCCACACTTTATTGATTGTAATTCAGATTTGCCATCCTTTAGCAAAGGGAGCCCTGCCGTAGTGTGGAAACAGGTGAATCACAGAGGTCTCCAAGTACCCCTTAATCAACAAATGGATACTCCTGGCCCCAGGTTTTTGTGGTCTTAAAGACAGCAAGAACCCAGCCGGCCACAATTTGACAACCCCTGGACCTTGAGTGATGACTGTTGGTCCGGTAGTGGCCCAGCGCATCTTTCCCCCCAAGCACTGTAATTGCACAATCCGCAGCACTGAGAGGTCCGATGGGCTGTTAGCTGACCTGATTTTCAGTGGGACTCACTACCCCCCACAGCATAGGGACTGGCTCGGCTAAGTCCCATGCCTGCCATCAAGCTACTCAAGTTCAACAAGCAGGCCCCCCTTGATGTCTTCCAAGAAGACATCCAAACCCAAATTGGACAGATGGACTCCATCGTTTGGAAAAAAGTCAGGCTTATCCAGTCGGATCCTCTGGTGACCAATCACCGATTCAAGGCCACTGCAGACCACTCTTCAGACCTCATGGTTAACACCCCTGCATGCCATGTTAACATTGAAAAAACATCTGATGTCCCTCCATGCCAATTGAGGAATGATCATGGACCACATGATCTGTATGGCTGGATACCTGGCCTTCAACCATTTCAGGTTGTGTATAACATCCAGGATCAATGCCTTACCAGGATGCCTGGCCAAATCGTTACCGCCAAGGTGTACCACCAACACATCCGGTGAAGACTATCCAAAAGCCGCCAACCTGCATAGTTGGTTCCACAACATGCCTCGCAGCCCTTTCCATGTGACATGTGCTCTGGCTCTGTGACCCAGGTCGCTCCCCCATGGGGATGCAGCAGCATAACACTCTTTCCAATGTACATAACTGTGGCCGATAATCACAATGTACTTGACCTCCGCATGTTCAACACTCATGCCTGAAATGGCATTGTCTCTTTGTACAGGTGCTCTTGGAGTTGTACTCCCAACAGAGTAGGTGGGGCTGAACTGCTTGCCTTGCTCCAAGGTGTGGGTTCTGCCCAAGAGCAACTTTCCTGTTCAAATGCCTGCTGTCGATCCTGTCGCCAAAATTTGGCCTGGCAAGGGTCATGTGCTAAAGCTACAAACCTGGCAGGGGCTCGTCCCAACAAAAATGTGGGTGAATCGCGTTCCGCATATGAAACGATTCGTCATAATGAAGCCACACCTGCCCAGCAAAGTCCATGTAGGCCCCATAAATTAAATCTAAATATTGAAAGAGGGATTGAGCCCTCCACAGCTGAGCCTTAACTATCACCCCAGCGTAAATCAGAAACTCAGGAAGCCAATTTGACCATGTCCTGTCAGGTTTCCTTCTCCTAAGTCTTTCTTTCTCTTTATTGTCTTCCTTGTCAAGATCCTTCTTCTCTACGCCTCTTCAATAATTTGAATAGGTCCACGTATTTTCCTTTCCATATTTTCTCCTATGTTGCCAGGGTGAGATGATCACCAAGGGGCATCGAGTCGTCAACATAGGGCAATGCACGCAATGGCACAATATTATAACCCATGTCAGGGACAAACGAGTAAGGCCAAACCCCTGCGCTAGCCACTGTGTTAGCTAGGTTGTCAATGTGAATGGGGGGGTATGGTGTGCCCCAACCACTGAATTGTGGACTGGGGCATGGCCATGCAGTGTTAGGAAGTGTACTGCTCTATAAATTGTATGGTATGTAGATAGGATGGTTAACCTGACCACCACCAGCCCAAGGACATGTGGGGATCAGTTAGTATGTGCAACAGCTGACTCACCTGCCAAAGTTGTCACCATGCTTGATTCCTCCCCCACTTACAGCCTGTCAGGGCCAACCTCCTCGGCTTCCTCTTGAGACTCCTGGCTTGTTGTCACTGTTTTAGACAACACAGGAGTTGCCAACTTTCTAACCCTATCAGCCCGCCGAGACTGTGGCGGGGTATAAATTAAATTAAATAAATAAATAAATAAATAAATTGAAGAGTCATGTCTGGTGGTCCCTTTGGGTTGTTGCTCTGCCTCAAGAACAGCAAATCTGGCCATTAGATCACTGGCTAATGCCTTAAGTTTGGCCCTACGGTGGCTTTTGGCATCCCTGGCCGATCTACATGGCTGGACCTCGCATGACTGTGGGACTTGCCTCGCCAGCCTTTCAGCCTCTAATGCAGAAATCTTTTCCTGCAGTTCTTGCCATACCGGCCAAGATTCCTTGTTGGAAGAGGACTGGGAAAGGGACACCTGGGGAACAGGCCTTTTCTTGTCCAACTGTTTCCCCTTCTTGTTGCCCTGGCCCTTTCACGATGCCATTATAAATTTAGTATTTAAATTGGATAAGAGTTCAAAATTGTCTCAGCAACATAGTTGTCAAGACAGATGCTGATCCTAACTTGTATTGAATAAAGCTGGTAAACTGCTGATGTTTTCCAGTTATATTCCCCTGAGAAGGTAACCTGCCCTGCTTATATAGTAAGAAACTGCTGGGTAACCAATAAACGTTAATAACTATTGATATTTAATTAGGTGCAATCACTGTGACTTGCAATCATTAATAGCGCCCCCTAGCTGTTCACCAATCCATTTGGCACTAGCTAGAAAGGAAGTCCAAAAGTTAAATCCTAATGATTAACCAAACTTTAACATTTCAATATATATCTTATTTATTTTATTTTACTTTCTTTGAAAGTCTATTATATTTACTAGGCCCTGTATTGTATGGCCTTGTCACCAGCCTAGCCTGCTATGAGGGAACACTCGGGGCTGCTGTCAATAGAAAGAAACGGGGGGAGGGAATTTAAAAACAGCAATGTTCCCAGCCCGGGAGCCTTGCAAAGTGTGCTCGTGCCTAACCATTGCACACAAAGGCCCAAGCCGATCCTCTGCCACTAAAACTCTTCATCACCAGTGGCCTGCACTAATATCCACTATAGGTCAGCCAGTCCCCCACCTAAACCGTAAGGATTGTAGGATTATTAAGTATTATTCTATGTTATTTTCATTTATTATTTTTTTCCAATATATTTAGGATATCCGCGCTACTACTGATGCCCCACCCACAGTCCTCAGATGTTAAAATTAAATTATTCTAATATAATCACGATTAAAATAATAGTAAATAATGAAAAGAATGAATAAAAGGAGTTAAAATAGAACCCCGGGAGGGAGCTGATGCTGCTCTCCCTTCCTCCAAAGTCCATTGCCAATCTGACACAATAGGTTTTTCTCTCGCAGCAGAGCTTTCTCCTTATCCGTTGACAAAGAAGGAAGAGGGCAGCAAGAGGGGGAATGACCCCTAAATAACTTAGTGTTCCCCCTCTCTTCAAGCAACTATCGTGAGAGCTTATGGTCTCACACTATCCATGGGGGGAGGCAAAGGTGAGCCACACTGCTGAAGCCTCATATCGGCAGTGGCTCCAGCATTTGTGTTTTAGATGCAATCAAAATAACATGAAAATGGGAAAGGAGCCTATTTCATTTTTCTCCTTTTGTTAAAATAAGAAAGGCCCATCCTTACCTGCTTTCACCAACACAAGTGGGAAACGAGATTTTATCCCTGTTTCAGCTCCCCATCTGGAGCATCTGGTCTGGAGGGTTGGGAAGCCCTCTGGATTAGCTTCTTAGCACCACAAGGGGATGCTGTGGGAGAAATAATTTCTTAATGTTAGAGTTATTATCATGTTCAGTTCTAACAGGAGCATCTTTTAATAAAACTAGGTACAGAAAGAATAGTAAGTGGTTTGTTGTCATTGACTTAAACGGTCTCAATTTGACAAGTTATCTCAACAAGAAGGTTCCAGATCCCACAAGGATACTTGTCTCCAGGTAAAGAAGGACAAAGAAGGATAAGGAATGCCACTTTTGCTCATCCAGATTTGCATCATTAGCACAGACCTTCTTGGTACAAAATTGTTTAGGTGTCCTTTCCTTTTGAAAAACAAAGCAGTAGGCACAGAATGGCTGGGGTGCTTGTTTAAAAAGAGACAATTATCTTTTT
Organism: Pogona vitticeps; assembly: GCF_051106095.1. Classification (NCBI taxonomy): domain Eukaryota; kingdom Metazoa; phylum Chordata; class Lepidosauria; order Squamata; family Agamidae; genus Pogona; species Pogona vitticeps. The sequence goes on from NC_135786.1 coordinate 99,458,355, forward strand.
AATTAAAAAAATCGCACACAATTTAGCAAAGCAACAGCCATTATCAATTTTGAACAACTGCTGTTAAAGCTTTATTTACATTATATTATATCATTTGGGCAATTTTGTTTAATGTGTACACACATGGACATTCTTCCCCGCTCTCTTTTCAGGAGTGGCCCAAATTACCTTGCCTGCACATGGAGCAAGGAGAATAATTTTCCAGTATCTGTGGAGAGACTTACAGGCTATCTCGATGTATCTCCTCCATTACATGCTCATCACTTCATGCTGTAATACATTTTCTCCATTATCTGCTGGGTGGGTGGGGGGATGCACTAGTGCACATCTAACAATAGTAATATTAATAGGAGCAACAACAGTACCTACAATTTTTAAAAGCCTTTTCCTTCCTCCTTAGAGCTTAAAGTATAAAATTATAGTGGAAAAGAGATTCATGGGTGTTTTAAAAAAATCCTTAGGGGAACAGCTCCCTCACGTTCCTTTTTTTTTACTGTACTACCAATGCCAATGAAGCACATCTAACAATTTGTTGCTGGAAGAAGGAGAGACAAGGATATCTTGTAACAGACAACTTGTTTCAGGGTTATTTGGATTCAGACAGAAGCCTTGAACAACATGGTAGTTTTCTTGAGAAGAGGAAGGCCTCTCCCTTGAAACTTCCTGTAGTTCTTCTGCAAACTGCAAATGACTGTCACACCTGATGAAGGGGCTAAAGTCCACAAACATTTATGCTAAATAAAATGTTTTGGCCTCTATTAATTTAAAGGCAACAAAATAGTTAATTTTGTTTGCTGCCACAGCTTGACAAATCTATGCTTCCCTCCCCCAATTTCTGCTATTCAAAAATTAAAAATATGCTATATCATTATATAATGAAATTCATTAAAATATACATTTTAAAAAACACACACAGAGAAACATTAAAAAACAGCAAATGAAAAGAGATGGTTATTTAATTAAAATCGCAGTAATTCAATTGTAAAATGCCTTCTGGACTAAGTGGTTTTCAAACTTCCATCTGAATGTAAAAAAAGAGGGAGGTTGTTTTTTTTTTGTTTTTTTGTTTTGCTTCTTTCTAAGGACAAAGTTGATACCAGTGTTAATCATATCTGTTGTTGTCATGTTCTGTCAGATTGCCTCGGACCTTTGGCATCCCTATGTATGAGTAATCTCCAAAATGTCCTGTCCTCAACAGCCCTGCTCAGCTCTTGAAAACCCAACCCTGTGGTTTCTTTTATGGAGTCAATCTATCTCATGCTTGGTCTGCTGCCTTCAACATTTCCCAGTATTGTGTTTTCCAGAGAATCCGACCTTCTTGTGATGTGCCCAAAGTAGGCCAGCCTCAGTTTCCTTTTTTCCTGCCTCCAGAGATTGTTCAGGCGTGATTTGCTCTAGGACCCACTTGTTCATCTTTCTGGCAGTCCAGGACATCTGCACTCTCTCCAGCACCACATCTCAAACTAAACATTCCCCCACCCCCTCATTAGCTTTCTTTGTTGTTGTTCTGTGCCATCAGCTGATTTATAGTAAGACTAACAGGGCTTTCAAAGTAAGTGAGATATTTAAGGAGTAGTTTTTTCCTAGTGAGTTTTCAGGGTCAAGTGGCGATTTGATCCCATTCTCCAGACTCCTAATCCGTCATTGTGTCCACTACGGATTTCTTTACCATCCAACTTTCACACACATACCTGGTGATCAGAAATGCAACAGTGGGGATAATCTTGGCCTTGGTCTCCCATGACACATCCTTACACTTGATTATCTTTCCTAGTTCCTTCATTGCTACCCTTCTGAGTCTCGGTCTTCTTCTGATTTCTTGACTGCACTCTCCATTTGGATTGATGGCTGAACCAAAGTATACAAAATTTCTAAATATTTCAATTCATTCATGGTCAACATTTAAAGTTGCTGAGCACATAGTACCCCAGGGCAGGCTAAAATGCATCCACCCTCACAAGGCAGCTACTGGGCAGCAGAGGTAGTTGAAAGTGACACTTGGTGGAGGAGGCAACCATAATGACACACAAACTAACTTTTATTAGTACTGCGCAGTAGAACTCCTGCTGAAGTTTTTTTGACCATGAAAACCCTATGATGAGACAGTCCAAAATGAATCAAGCGTATCTACTTTAATGTAAATGTGAAGTGTCAACTCTGTGGGGGAAATGTACAAGATTTAGAAAATAATGCTTAATATTTGGAATGATTTTAAAGTAAAATTTCAGTTTGCATCTGAATGGGCAGAACTATCTTGATCCCAGTTTAAGGCTTGCTGAATGAGAGTCTTGTGATAGAAAGGGACAGAAGGATGTTTCTTACAGTGGAGAGGACCTCTGTTTATCAGACAGCCTGTATGCCCCAGAGACTCCACAGAAAGCTCCACAGATATAGGTTAACCACTGACATTTTTTCTGACAGGGCAGAGTCCCCAAATGGGGTGTTTCAGGGACACAGGCAGGGAGGTCTGAGAATGCAGGGACAGGTATCCTTGTTGCAGCGCAGCTCCTAGCATACTTCCACACTGGCTGTGCTGGGTACAGCTGCTGAAATCTGGAGCCCAACAACATCTGGAGGGTCATATTTGGTCCACACATATATTAGTGAGCGGGTAAGTACGTATTGTTCAAATTCAGCCTTTCAGCTAGTATTGGAAGGAAATCTCATAACTAAGATGTTTCAACGAATGTATCAAATTGTTGGGGTACAAAATTATTTTCCAAAGTACGCTCACAGTTTTTGGTTCTCCATTACTAGAAGGAAACAGCTAGTGTCAGATCTTCGTTCCTCAACCACTTCAGATGATATGGAAGTAAATGCACATAATAATGTAAAGTTGAATATTATGCACAACATGTTCTATAGTCAATGGGTTCTATGTGTCAAAGGCATCAGTTAGGCAAAGTGTATATCCAAATGAACACATGTTTTTCTGTGGGAAGAAAATAATAATTTTAGAACATACTGTGGAGCTCTGAGGGGACAAAAATGTTGGTGTGATGCCAGGAAACACAATGAATATAAAATTAACAGATTTTTGCATTCCTGTTGTCGTATACCATGAGGTAGTGGAGAAAATATCCTTCTCATTAGTTTCAGTGGAACAAAGAATTTTTTAAATATAACTAAACTACTAGGGGAATACTGTTAATTTTCGTTTTAATGCTAATAGGGTGCAGCAGGATACGGTGGTAATTTTATAGCTACAAAATAGAGGTAATTCAAGATGCTCAAGTTTGGGTAAAAAGGAAAAGAAAAATACCCTTGCATTTGGTTCTATATTTTTAAAAAATCCATTCAGGGTAGGGTGGAACACAACAAACCAAATCTAAACAGAAGGCCCTGGATTTGGTTTCTATGTGTGGATATATGCTGTTGATCGTTATGGAGATGGCACTCTGGGCCCATCATTTCTCATAAACAAGGAGAAAAAAAAACACCCTTTTTTGTTGATGCACTTGTGTCTTGGAAACAAAAGAAAGGCCAAGAATATCAATCTCACCAATCTTTTGCCTATACACCATCCATCGAGTGCCTGTTAGTTAACTAAAACACAGCTACATTTGTCCAGCCAAAAAGAGCAAGAAAGCCTGGTTGTTTTGCCTCACAACTCCTTTCCCCCACTTAAGATTGCTTTGCAAGTCTATTTGCTAGACCCAACCCCAGACTGGTGGTGCTCCAAGCTCAAAACGTGAGCACTCCCTTATCTACTCTCATACAAGCCCTTCACTGCTGGAGATTCCAGTTCACCTTCTTCCCAGTCTCTTATGGACCTTGGCCTAGCAATGGAATAGCAGTAATGCTTCTTACTTTCTCTTGCATGGCCTACCTGTAACCAGGTAACTTGATGAATGGATAGACCTGACAGCAAATGTGAGCTAAGTGCCTCCTCCAGCATTCCCAGCTCATTAAGCACTAACACTAAAAATTGATACTGAAGACAACCTTTCCCTGTTTAAAACCTGAACCTGTTATTCCTCATTTGTCATTACTCAACGTTTGACCTTTCTGTCAATATTTCCCCAATGGCCAATGTGAAGACTTGTAGTAAATACAAGCATTCAGCAAAGAACCCTATAAATTACAGTGCCACATACTTTTGCTTCCTGGAAGCTTAGCTCTTGAATACATCAAACTCTTAAAAAACAAAAAACAAAACCTGCTGTCACTATTTCACTGATGTTTTCTAATGCTTCTGAAGACCTGTGTCTCCTTCCTGCAGTGAATCCCAGTATTCTCCTAGAGCGAATACTTGGAGGGTATTTCCAGAGGGTAATGACAGGGAAATTGGCCCATGTAATGTTAACTATTGCCAGCACCAGTTTATATGAGAGTTGCTGCGCCCATCACACCCAAATTCCAGATGATGTTGCAGGTCCCTCTGGGGCAAGGAAGTGTAAAGTAGGATCGGGAGCAATATTTTCAACATTATTCAGAGGGAGGAGGAGCCAGGTGCCTCTATTTACCTGAAGGTATTTCCTAAATGTTTTTCAGTAAATATACATTCCAGGAACTTCAAAGAAATGCATACATATAATTAGAACTGCAGGCCTGGAGCTCAATGCTATTTTTTAAAATATGGTTCTTTAGGAAGGCCTTTCTGGGTTTGAGGACTTTCATCCTGATTGTAGATCTCTGCTGCATGCCAGTAAGTTTTAATTACTATCTATTGACCAATGCTGAAATAACTTCTGTTAAGACTTATAAAAATTTGGGTATCCTAACTTTTGTGCTACTTCATTTTTAATGGATGTTTTTGATATCATGTTTTACAGTTTGTGTGTGTGTGTTTGTGTTTTATACAGATACATCAGCAAATGTTGTTGTTGTTTAGTCATTAAGTTGTGTCCGACTCTTCGTGACCCCATGGACCAGAGCACGCCAGGCTCCCCTGTCTTCCACTGCCTCCCAGAGTTTGGTCAAATTCATGTTGGTAGCTTCAATGACACTGTCCAACCATCTCATCCTCTGACATCCCCTTCTCCTCTTGCCTTCCTACTTTCCCAACATCAGGGGCTTTTCCAGGGAGTCTTCTCATCTCATGAGATGGCCAAAGTACTGGAACCTCAGCTTCAGGATCTGTCCTTCCAGTGAGTACTCGGGGTTGATTTCCTTCTGAATGGATAGATTTGTTCTCCTTTCAGTCCAGGGGAATGTCCTCCTTCAGCACCACAATTCAAAAGCATCAGTTCTTCAGCAGTCAGCCTTTATGGTCCAGCTCTCACTTCCATACATCACTGGAAAAACCATAGCTTTGACTATTCAGACTTTTGTTGGCAAGGTGATGTTTCTGCTAGGAGGTGATGGGACCAGTGGCCATGATCTTAGTTTTTTTGATGTTGAGTTTCAGACCGTTTTTTGCACTCTCCTCTTTCACCCTCACTACAAGATTCTTTAATTCCTCCTCACTTTCTGCCATCAGAGTGGTATCATCTGCATATCTGAGGTTGTTAATATTTCTTCCGGCAATCTTAATTCCGTCTTGGGATTCCTGCAGTCTGGCCTTTCGCATGATGTATTCTGCATATAAGTTAAATAAGCAGGGAGACAATATACAGCCTTGTCATACTACTTTCCCGATTTTGAACCAATCAGTTGTTCCATATCCAGTTCTAACTGCTGCTTTCTGTCCCACATATAGATTTCTCAGGAGATAGATAAGGTGGTCAGGCACTCCCATTTCTTTAAAAACTTGCCATAGTCTGCTGTGGTCCACACAGTCAAAGGTTTTTTTTGTGCATTTCGTTGTATGGTATACTGTGTATATACTTACAATGACAATAAATTATATTATTATTATTATTTTGCATACCTTGGCACCTTGGGCCTCCACATTTCCAAGATGTTGCATCAAGCAGTCATGGCTGACAGACAGATAGTGAAGAATATTAGCTAAAATGGTAATACGAAATGAATTTAGCACTGGAAAAACAAAAACATCAACAAGATCAAGCTCCACAGCTCAGTACAGTGGGGTCTCGACTTATGGAATTAATCCATATTGGTCTGCAAGTCAAAAAGTTCGCAGGTCGAATCTGCATTTCCCATAGGAATGCATTGGAAACCATTTAATCCGCATCTGCTGTTTTCCGTCCATAAAAACTAATAGGAAGCTGCTATTCCGCATTCTACCATTAGAGGGGGATATTTTTTCTTTTTTCTTAGGTCAAGAAAAGTTCAGGAAAGGAGGGGGGAGGCAGGGAACAGTTTTAAAAGCACTTTTGAAATCTTCTTTTTTTTCAACGAAGCCAATTGTTTAATACAGAGACAGGAGTCTGGAATTCACCTTAACCCTGGGCAGAAAAATTTCTGATTCAAAGGAAAACATAAACATTTTGGAGTCTTAAACCACATTTTGCCTGATTCAAACATCAGCAAGCATCAGAAGCCAATTTTTCTGCTCAGTGCATGCATGCATCATGGGCAGAAAATTTTCTGATTCAAAGGAAAAAAACATTACAGTACAGTACAGCCTACTTTTCACATTTTAAATCTACAGTACAGTACACTGCAAGACCCATCAGAGCACAGAAACATACTTTAACCCCCCACCTAGCCCTAACCACCCCCACCAAGCTGCAAAACACCCATTACAGTACGTAAATGTACAGTACGGAGTAGTACTCACCCAGAACAGGCAGCCTCTCTGCTTAAAAAAAGACAGTCCAAAATTAAAAAAAATGAAAAATAAAAAAAATCCAAAATCCAAAAAAACATACAGCCCGGTACCTATATCAAGCGGCACCAGGCAGTACCAGCCAATACAGTACAGTACCAGTCAGTACTGTACCAGGCAGACTCGCTGAAGACTACAGCACTGTAACTGCTGGGACGAGCAAGGAAGCAGGCTACTGCACTGTTCTCTCTTCCCTGGCCAATGGACAAATGAAAGCAGTTTGAATTTCCTGCTTTCCCTGCCTCTCCCACTCCCCCCCCCTTTTCGATCTGTAGGTCGATTCGCTGGCCACAAATCGAAGTGGAATTTTGCAGCCGGAGAAGTCCGTAACTTGAAACGTTTGTATGTAGAACCGTTCATAAGTCGAGACCCCACTGTAACTCCCTATCTGAATCCAGCCTTAGGGTCTCATTCTGTGATCACTAGTTATCCATCTTATTAAATGTAATTTAGTTGTAATTTATCTCGGAGTAAATATACTTAGGATCCATCTGTAAACTGGTTCTTCTTTAGAACTTAGTTCACCATCCTTTTTTAAATAAATCTTAATATCTTAAAAGATTTGCTTTTGTCATGAGATTAGGTTGTGTAAAGGCCTCTATCGGTGACACCCATACAGGTATTTTGTAATAAATTTGTTGTGTAATCTTTCTCCACATTCCCAGTAAAGCTCTTCTTATCATAAGTGAGTTAAGAAGAACTAGAGTCACAGAATGTCTTAACAGATTGGTGGCCTAGAGCACAGTTAGAATCTAGATATTCCAAAGATAAAATAGAAGGTTTCTACTCAGAGCAAACGATTTTTGATAAGCTTTTGCTGGGTTCAAAAGAACACATTGTTAAGAAAATGTATAATTATATGCTGGAAATTAAAATGCAAGATGAAATGGTTAAGGAATGTATGATTAAGTGGGCACAAAATATAGGGCATAATATTGATATTGATCAATGGCTGAAAATATGGCAAAGTAACATAAAACTTACAAGATCAGTTAATTTTAAAGAGAACATATATAAAATGTTTTATAGGTGGCACATGACCCCAGAAAAATTGTCAAAGATGTATGGAGATGTATCAAATAAGTGTTGGAAATGTGAAGCACAAGTGGGAAGTTATTATATGTGGTGGTCATGTGGAGTAGCGAAACAATATTGGAAAAGAGTACATGCCATGTTGCAACAAATATTGCTCTGTAAGGTGCCATTAACCCCAGAACTGTTTTTACTGAGAATGATACCTGATAATATAGATAAGTCAAAGGAGCATATAGTTATATATATTGTTGCGGCAGCCAGAATTCTATATGCTAAAAATTGGAAAAGTCCAACGGTACCGAAACAAAAAGATCTTATTGAAAAAATATGGGAAATAGCAGAAATGGATATTCTATCAGAAGTCATGCCTTTTGCAAGTCAACAGAAAGATGGGATCTATTCAACAACTGGACTGAATTAACAGGCAGCGTGTAAATAGCATATATTGAAATGAGAACTTAATCTAGAAGGCAGAAAAGAGTAAACAGAATAACTTAAAATCTTGATATGGCAATAGGTATAGAATGGATGTTGGTATGTTATTGTCTCTCCTCTTCCTCATTAATTCCAATTCCCTTGTTCCTTTCTGTCACCCCTTATGTTAAAAAATAAAAAAAAATGGGGAAAAAAGGATCCATCTGGTATCTGATTAGGGTGGACAGGTCTCAGGTTTTGAGGTCCCATGCTTTGGTCCTGAAACCTCGGGGAATGGGATGCTCCCTGTGCTGAGAAACACCTTGCTCATTTTCATTTCTGTGTCACACATAGATAATACCATTTTGTAATTTCCCCTCATGGATCCCTCTCCTATCACAGAGGCATGCTCCTAGTGTTCAGGCTTTGACCCCAAAATGTGAGAAAAATGGGATATTGCTGACACTATGAACTGTAGGATTATGCAATTTCAGAGCAGTTACTAGAAAGATCCACTAAACTATTTACTAGTGTTGGTTCTGAGCATGTGAAGGAGTGTGTTTTTAGGAAGAAGAAATAAAAATAGGTCAGCTTTCATTTAGAAGGGGTGCTGAGAAAGGTAGTGAAACCATGGAGTCAGCCTTGAGGGAAAGCCATGAGGAGATTCAGGAACTAGGCCAACGAGGCACCTCCTTCTGATAGTTTTTTTTTAGAAAAAAGGTCAAGCAGCATTTAAAAGTGGATAGAGAAAGATCAAACAGCAAAATACAATTAACCCCTTGGCATCGGCAGCTGGGATTTCTTGACACCAGCTGTTAATGCTGGCCTTAGGGGGTTTGCAGGATCAAACAATAATAAGTCAAGCCCTGCAATAAAGAAGGCTGCTTTTCGGTAGCGAGGAAAAGGATTTCAAGTGCATCCGGCCTGCTGCATGAACACATTAAGAATGAAAGCAAACAGCACATTAATGCATAAAAAGAGAAATTGCACTGATTGGAGGTCTTTGTAAATGTCCTCACACCACCCCTGGCTTGTTAGTTGCTTGACCTGTATTACTTCTCCCTGCTTCAGATACAGGCATAGATGCATCATTAGCTCTTAGAGCAGGAATGGGGAACATTTGTCCTGCCAGATGTTTCGGAGTACTATACCCATCAACCTTACCTGAGCATTACCAGTGACGCTGGTTTGTAGGTGCTGAACCCTAAAATATCTGAAGCCCCCAAAGCCCCCCATTTATTCTCTCCTGCACAAGTCAGAAAGTAAGGCACAGGAAAGCAACGTTCTCATTGATGCTTCATAATTTTTGTGGCATTCAGGGCAGTGATAATGTGTTTAACAGGAGTAATAACACAGTGTTTTCCCTGCAACATCCTTCATCAATATCATTCACTGCTGCTTATCTTCCTTAGATGCAGTGTACAGGAGGCAGGTCCCACTCCTCTTTTAGTTAGAAAATAAGTCCCTGTCTGTTACTCCAATTTCCAAAAACTTAGCAGTTGTGGAGGCAGCCCATTAGCAGAGCACCAAGCAGGAACGGTCCCTCCCATCCTTCTCTGATTATGGTAAAGTCATAGTTAGAATAACAGAGAGGATCCTATCCCTCTCAGAGTAAGACTGACCCCTATATTCCCTCCCTCTGGGCTACCATACAGAGGAAGGTAAGGAGATATGAGCAAAGTAACAACCAAAGCAAGGAGTAATACATTACTTTGGAATGAGGGGCATCACCTGGTATATTTGCTGCTGCAGTGCATAGCTCAACAAGTTACTTTTTCAAAGAAACCTTTCAAGTGATGCCCCTGGTTTAGCATCATGCATTCTGAACTCAGGAAGTGTTTTTCTATCAACTTGGAGATGTCATTAAATCCCCACCTCCTCCAATATTTGGTGCTTTTGCTTGGGTGTTGAATGTCTTAGGTCTTGCATAGATGCTCCAGTTCCATTTGGAGAACATTTTGAGGCTTTGGGATGGATTCTGTTTCAGTCTGGAGCCAATCATTCTCTGGATCCAAGTTCATTTGTATCCCAGATTGTGTCAATTTGTAAATTCAGATCACCAGCTACCCCTTGACTTGCACTGGAAAACCAAAATGGCGGACTTCTTTTCGTTCTCATGCTGATTTACGTGAAATAATGCAACACAACAAATCTTAAAGAGAAGAATAAGCATGCCAGATTTCAGACATCTAGCTTCAGGGATTTCTGTGCCGGCTATTTTTAAAATCAGCTTCTTATTTTTTTTAAAGGGTCTCATCTAATTTAAGTGTGTCCTGAATGCAAATAATTTTGTAAATTGGTTTTGTTTTGACCCAAAAGCAAATCTGGCCATTCCACTTCAATCCAGACTGCATACAAAACGGTCTAAATGAGTCCAGTTTTGTTAGTAACGTTGGCTGTGACCAAAGTCAATGCAGAGTCCTGCAACACATGCACATTTAATAATTCATAATAGCAAATCTCAGAATTTTCAACAGGGACTCGTGTGCTGTTCTGGTAGGGTGTAATGGCACAATGCCTGTTAATCATTCAGCAAATCCTACCCTTCTAAAAATGTAATTATTAGTTTCTTCATTATTTCTATGCTGTTTTTCTCCAATGAACTCAAGGCAGCCATGTAAGCCTCCTCCCACCTGCACCATTTTATCTTCACATCAGCCTCTGAGTTAGGCTGAACAGAGAGTGTGTGAAGGGCTTGAGGTCATCTAAAGTGTTCTCACAGCAAGTGGCAATTTGAACCTGGTTACCTGAGTCTCTATTCCCCTCCAACAACTGCACTGCACTGGCTTTCCATTTAGTTATCATGAACCATAACCTCTGAAAGTCCACTTATCATGTCCGGTTGCTACTGAAAGACATATGTCTCTGAAGCCAGGGGCAAAACTTGAAACTCTGCTTTACGAAAATAAATTACACATTGCAGATAAATATCTCAAACATATAAGGCCGCTGTTTGGAATGATAGAAATATCCATGGAAATGAACATAAGACTGTGCATGTCCCCAGGAGTTAGGATAATCTTTTGTCCAATTCCCAACAGTCAAGAGGGAGGTGATGCTTTGCTTTTGAAAACAAACAGATGTTCATTTCACTGTTGTTATTGGATATCCTTTATTTGATGGCTCAAGCATGGTTTGACCTCCGACAAAAAATCCACTTAGGATCTTAGGTATTTTGTTTTTCTGACAAGTATTTAATTTTTGCCCTTCTTGAAACTCTCTTTGCTCCATTTACCTACAGGGACTAGAAAGCCCTACTGTTTGAAGGTGACGATTCACGTAAGTGAGTGCTGTGTACATTCCCATTTTGCTGTGTTTTCTTTTATCGTGCATACTGACATTGAAAGAGGAACAGTAAAGTCTGTAAAAACCAATAAATTAAAAACGAAATAAATGCAGACACACAAACCGCTCCCAGAATTTCATTTTACCCTAACACATTTCCATGCCAAGCTTCTCTACATTAGAAATAAATAAATAAAGGAATTTACGAGATCGCTTAAAACAAAGCCGGGATGGATTGTTTGTAATTTCCAGATCCTTTAAAAGGATTGCTTGTTTTATCTCTCAGCAAGAAATTGTGTTGTAACTTGTAGTTTACTAAAATCAAAAGACTGCTGAGCTGAACAACCGGAACCTAAAAACAGTGAAGACAACTATAATCCACTGCTGAATTTTAACCAAAAAAAGAAAGAAGCTGCTCCATAATTTTTATACCTAGCAATACTGCTAGATGCTCTATCATGAAAACCATCATACTAAATATTGCATATGATTCCTTTTTAAAGCTAGTCTCTTTTCCCTCCAAATTTACCAGCAGTTAACACTTGCTGTAGAGGGGAACCTGGTTGTATTAGAGACCAGAGACAACGGGAAGTGGAAGTGGATTATTTGCTCTTGTTTGTGGGCAAAGTGGACATCGCCCAAGGAGACTGCTGCCTCTATTTTTCTCATGTGAGGGGAAAAGCAGCTTGGGGATAGTTTAGGACTGTATAAATACCCAGAAGGGGACAACATGGCTGCTCTTCAAACACACACAGTCCCTCCATGAAAGACTTTAGCCTTAACAGTTCTTTGAAAGCTTCAAAGCAGCTAACAGCAGAGGAGAGATGCATTGTACACAGATATATGCGAAGTAGCTGTTAGATTTGTAAGATGGCTGGCTACTGTTCCTCCTTCTGGCTCATATCCACCTGCACTAGGGAGGTGGGGCCCTGACTTGCTACAGAGGGAGTGGATATTGCTGCTGTTCAAGATGCCTTAAGGGTCATCTTAAGAGCAAGACTTGAACACATGGGTTGGAATCCTGTTGCTTAGGATAGCACATTGCACTAGAATAGGCCCATCAAGTCATTTGGAATTTGGTGAATCAATTCCTTCATAAGTGCCATTGATTGAAATGGGACTACTCTAGGTGCAATTTACTTTAGTGAAGTAAGTCACAACAAGGCTAGGCTTATTGAATCAATACAACTTGCAAAGGAGTTGACTTGCCAAATACCCAGCAATTCAATGGGTCCACTCTAGTGTGACTTGCTATGTTAACCTAGAGAACTGAAGCCATTATTTTGGTACAAGAACACCCAGTTTTTTGTCCCTTGACGTAGCTGGTTTGCAGGCTATGAGAATTTGTCTAACAAGGTTACTTTTTTAAAAGTTCTAATTTAGGGTTGGAAGTGGTGACACCTAGTTTTGGATATAATGTATCATTTCTGATGCTGTCTGGATTTCTTTTTTCTTACTTCTTTGGTATATTTCTTTTACTAGGCCTTGCAGTTAATTACCAGTAGAGTGCTTATGGATAATAGTTCACCTGTGTGTGTGTTTTTAGGCTTATCTTTATATCATACTGGGTGTGACATAATATTTTGATGATTCATTTTGGTTTATCTTGAGTTTTCTCATATGATTACCTAATGAAAAATCAACTGCTCATGCTGCACTCATTGCTATTTTGGTAGGCATTACAATTTTAATTTTTAATTCTCAACTTCCTTTCACTTTCTTGCTTCCGTTCATGGCAATGGATCCAAGTCGGTTCTATTGCCATGAAGCAGGCTAGTGCTAGAAAGAGATTCTGCACAAAGGACTTCAAAGGCCCCATGTAAATCCCAAGAAAATCCTGACAGAGTTGCTTCTGCCAGAAGGATGGGGAAGGAGTTCTTCTCCTTCCTCACATGCCCTCTAACTCTAGTGGACATTTTGCGGAGTGGTGGGAGACAGAAAGGAGAAGAAAGCTGAAGTAGGTATCTGTTATGGAATGCTGACGTTCATCCAAATGCTAAATTTTACCATATAACCCAAACACAATTTCTCTGCCACCTACATGCCCAAATGTACAGTGGTGCCTCGCTTGACAATGTTAATTCGTTCCAGCGAAATCACTGTAGAGCAAAAACGTTGTCAAGTGAAATAAAAAAGCCAATTGAATTGCATTGAAAACCATTCAATGCTTTCAAAAGGGCTGAATACCTGCTCGTCCAGTGAAGATCCTCCATACAGTGGCCATTTTCTGTGCCTGTAAAGCGAGGAATCCATCCTAGAAAACAATGAGGGGCATTTTGAGCCCATTTTGAAAACCCGACGATCAGCTGTTTTGATCGTCGTAATGCGAAGAATTGGTTCCTGAAGCAGGGAACCGATCATCACAAAGCGAAAAACCCCCATTAAAACATTGTTTTGCAATCACAATTGCGATCGTAAAAGCATAGTCGTGAAGCGGATTCATCATTATACGGGGTAATCGTCAAGCGGGGCATGACTGTACTTTAATTTCCCTACTTTCTATGGGAAGAACAGATTTGCATTAACAACAAACAAATGTCTAGTATGCATCTCAGTTTCTGTTCCTCAGCCAGATAGAACTTTTGGCTAGATAGAATTTGGGTCTGTCATTTCTCCTGCACAGAAAAGCAGGGATGGGTACTTGAAGCAGGGAACCTCATTCAGATTTATGTCACACTGGTAACTCAACTCAGACATGACTTGTTTTTTGTTTGATTATTTGTAATGACCCAGACTCAACTAGCAATTTGGAACCCACTCACCCTTTCCTTTTTTTCTGGTTTACACTCTGGTTTCTCTTCAGATCGTATAAATGTTTCGCCTTTCACTAAAAATGCCTTTATTAACAGGAATCAGACTTGGGACTTGGGACTTGGTATCAAACTCAAACTTGGGACCTGGACCCAAAGACTTGCCAACATCCCAGCAGAAGAGCAATATAGCTAAAATAACTTCAAAGCATAAGAGACACCAGTTTATAATTTTTCTTTAAAAAAGAATCAGTAGCTGGTGAGGTGTTTTTTTTTTCTGTTATGTTTTTGGCAATAAATTTACTGCAACATTATGCATCATAATACAAGAGAAGCTCTTGAGCCAGCATGGGGTTATAAAGAAATCCTTTCTCTTCACTGCTGTCCCTTTCCTGCTGTAAAGAGAGCACACCAGGTGCATGTCAAAGATTATTTGTGAGGTCTTTCGCAGCAGCCCCTGCGCTTGCCATTTGGAAACAACGGCAAAGTTGAATAAATAAATTACATAAATAAATAAAAAAGCAACATGCAATTGGTAACGTAAACAGCTGCAATCTCCAGGATCTAATAGAGTAGCCGGATCCAAGTGTTGTGTTTATCATGCAACACAATCAAAAGAGCAGATGTTGATGACATCAAGACCTGTATTTATCCAGCAGCAAATGAGTCATGATTCTTCCCGCCTTTGGGTCAGATAATCCATCAAGCCAGGAGCCATAAAAGCAGCAGTGATACTAGAAGGGAAGGGAAGGGAAGGTTCCGACAGTTCAGCACTTCGTGGCACTGCTAACATGTACAGGAGAATGGCTACAAAACAGTGGTTTACTGAAAAACGGACACTACCGGGTGCACTAGAAAAGTATGGTCATGGGGCTTTAGATAAGGAATCCTTTAGTACTATACAACACTTAAGCACAACATTTCACAGTGGGTCTCTGAGGATTGATGGCCTATGCATATGGGCAAAACCCAGATGAAATTACAAGATTTCAGAGGCAATTAAAAGATTTGCTGTGTAACTAACCCTTCCTCCCACCCACCCACAAAATTGATTCTTTTCCAGCTTTAGTGATAGGTGTAGCTACAGCTTATAATTCCTGACACAAATATCAGCAGCAGCGCTGTGGACAAAGTGAATGCACACTCTAGCCTGTATCTTGTACTGCACATTGGAAGTACAGACACAAAGCTTTCTCTATGTGATTCTCTGCTGCCAGAAGCTTAAAATACACAGTAGGCAATTGCTACTCGTTCAGACAACATCCTTCTTCTCTGAGGGTTTGCAGGTATTACCCAGACTTAACACTTTTCTATTCTTTAGAGTTAGGAATAGGATGTGTTTAAATTAGAGATGGGGGTATTCATTGTTGTTGTTGGACAGGCCCTCCTGTCTTCTACTGTCTCCCAGATTTTGGTCAAAGTCATGTTGGTAGCTTCAATGACACTGTCCAACCATCTTGTTCTCTGTCGTCCCCTTCTCCTCTTGCCTTCATACTTTCCTAATATCAGGGTCTTTTCCAGGGAGTCTTTTCTCATGAGATGGCCAAAGTATTGGAGCTGCAGGATCTGTCCTTCCAGGGAGCACTTAGGGTTGATTTCCTTCAAAATGGATAGGTTTGTTCTCTTTGCAGTCCAGGGGACTCTCAAAAGTCTCCTCCAGCACCACAATTCAAAAGCATCAATTCTTCAGCAGTCAGCCTTCTTTATGGTCCAGTTCTCACTTCCATACATCACTACTGGAAAAACCATAGCTTTGACTATGTGGACCTTTGTCAGCAAGGTGATGTCTCTGCTTTTTAAGATGCTGTCAAGGTTTGTCATCGCTTTCCTCCCCAAAAGCAAGTGTCTTTTAATTTCGTGGATGCTGTCACCATCTGCAGTGCTCATGGAGCCCAAGAAAGTAGAATCTCTCACTGCCTCATCTTCCCCTTCTATTTGCCAGAGGGGGATGGGACCAGTGGCCATGATCTTAGTTTTTTTTGATGTTGAACTTCAGACCATTTTTGGCGCTCTCCTCTTTCACCCTCATTAAGAGTTTTTTAAATTACTCCTCACTGTCTGCCATCAGAGTGGTATCATCTGCATACCTGAGGTTGTTAATATTTCTTCCGGCAATTTTAATTCTGGCTTGGGATTCCTCCAGTCCTGCCTTTCACATCATGTATTCTGCATATAAGTTAAATAATTAGGGAGACAATATACAGCCTTTCCCAATTTTGAATCAATCAGTTGTTTCATATCCAGTTCTAACTGTTGCTCCCTGTCCCACATATAGATTTCTCAGGAGATAAATAAGGTGGTCAGGCCCTCCCATTTCTTTAAGGACTTGCCATAGTTTGCTGGGGTTCACACAGTCAAAGGCTTTTGTGTAGTCAATGAAGCAAAAGTCGATGTTTTTCTGTAACTCTCTGGCTTTCGCCATAATCCAGCGCATGTTATCAATTTGGTCTTTAGTTCTTCTGCCCCTTCAAAGTCCAGCTTGCACTTCTAGGAGTTCTCGGTCCAAATACTGCTGAAGCCTACCTTGTAGGATTTTGAACATAACCTTGCTAGCATGTGAAATGAGTGCAATTGCATGGTAGTTGGAGCATTCTTTGGCACTGCCCTTCTTTGGGATTGGGATGTAGACTGATTTTTCCAATCCTCTGGCCACTGTTGAGTTTTCCAAAATTGCTGGAATATTGAATGTAGCACCTTAAGAGCCTCATCTTTCAAGATTTTTAATAGTTCAACTGGAATGCCATCACCTCCACTGGCCTTGCTGTTTGCCATGCTTTCTAAAGCCCCCTTGACTTCACTCTCCAGGATGTCTGGTTCAAGGTCAGCAGCCACACTATCTCGGTTGTCCGGGACATCCAGGTCTTTCTGGTATAATTCCTCTGTGTATTCTTGCCACCTCTTCTTGATGTCTTCTGCTTCTGTAAGGTCCCTACCATTTTTGTCCTTTATCATGTCCATCTTTGCACAAAAGTTTCCTTTAATATCTCCAATTTTCTTGAACAGATCTCTGGTTTTCCCCTTTCTATTATTTTTTCTCTATTTAAGAAAGCCCTCTTGTCGCTCCTTGCTATTCTTTGGAAGTCAGCATTCAACTTTCTCTAACCTTCCCTATCTCCCTTGCATTTTGTTTCCTTTCTCTTCTCTGCTATTTGTAAGGCCTCGTTGGACAGCCACTTTGCTTTCTTGCATTTCCTTTTCTTTGGGATGGTTTTTGTTGCTGCCTCCTGTACAACGTTATGAGCCTCCATCCATAGTTCTTCAGACACTCTGTCCACCAAATCGAGTTCCTTAAGTCTGTTCCTCACTTCCACTGTGTATTCATAAGGGATTAGGTTTAGATTATACCTGAGTAGCCCAGTGGTTTTTCTTATTTTCTTCAGTTTATGCTCGAGTTTTCTGTAAGAAGCTGATGATCATAGCCACAATCAGCTCCAGGCCTTGTTTTTGTTGACATTCCCATGATACCTCACCACTGGCTGTGCCACTTAATACTGATGGCAGATGTTCAGCAGCATCCAAAGGGCTACAAGTTCCCTGCCCATGCTCCAGTAATAAGGGAGAGTTAGACTCTTGATAAGAAAACAGACACCAACCTCCTGGTTTTAGAAGACATGCTACTTCTTTTTGACCAGGGTGTGAGAAGCAAAGGCAAACCATTTTTCAAAGTCAGATTCCATCTTCATAGGTTGAAGTCTTGCCTTACTTGGATCTCAGCCCAGCCTGGAAAATGGTTAGTGTGTGAAACATCAACTGTATAATCTTATCAAATGAGTATGTCATCACGATGGCATTTTTGAAAGTGTTTGTCTCTGCAGTGAATGCATCTGTAATTGGGTGATTGTAATTGGCACCACATTTTGCATTTCATTTGGCAGAGATCAATTAGAAAGCATTACAAGAATATATATACAGCACTTCCTAATTACATCTAATATTCACTCAATCATGTTGGTACTACTTCTGCAGATGATCTAATGAAAGCCTTCACACAGTGTTGTTCCAAAACACTGCAGAGTTTATTGAAAACATTTTTTCCTCTCAGGAAAATGATTGGTGATAATGTAGAAGTATTAGAGGCACAATTAGTTAAAATGATCCAGTTGCCTGGATGATTTCTGGAAATGCAACCTGCAGAGCAGATTCATTGAGGTCACTAAGGCTAGTAGGCAGAAAGCAATTTGGAAAAATCATATTCTTTGCATGTATATTTGGAGATGGAGCAGGAATAAAAAACCAGTTATTATCTCAGAAGCCCCCAGAAAACGTCAAATGTCAACAGACTTGCAATTAGACAACAAGGGTTTCAAAAATACCTTATATAAATGCAAAGCAGGGAGGATAATCAAGGAATCTAGTCTCAATCTAATTCCCATTAACCATCTGACCTAGTCTTGACTGGTCACACCAGAGCTTTATTCTGATAGCATCCAAGGACCATACAATGCACCTGGGTTGGAAGGGAAAACAAAACAAACAGATAAATAAGAAATGAAAAGAAATGGAAAGTGAAGAAAAGGAGAGCTCCTGAATATAAAACCTCTGAAAGTCCTTGTCACACACCCCCAGCTCCTCTGTCTGTTCTTCCTAACAAACATGACAATTTCTCTTGTCTCCACTTCCGCTGTCACCAGAGGAAATCCTTCCTCAATTACCAATTAGGACCACAGAATCAATCATGTCAAATATACTATCGTTTATTAATAGATTAACGTATTTAAGAATCAAGGAAATCATAGATGGAATTGTATTTGGTATTTATTAAACTTCATTTAACTTAGAAATATGCTGGTTACTTTGTATTTAGTTTCAATCACTTTATGACAGTTACATTCAGTTCTCTTATACGTTTCTTTCCAAGTGTTTCTTTCCAAAACAATACTTCAAACTACCTGACTCTTTCCCTAACTCCTGACTAACTGTCCAATCTAATCACTAACCAAAGCCCCTAACTCCTGGCTAATTGAAATCCTAACTCTAACTGAAACTCTAACTGTCCTCCATTCTCTTCTTATATTCCTTGGTTCTGCCCTTCTGCACAACCATTGGCTGCTGAATTAGTGTTCCATTGTGATGGACAGGTGTAGTTTCTGGTCTGTCCCTCACAGTCCTTTTCTTTTATTTTAAACTGATTTCTTTCTGTATAAAATAAAGTAGTAAGGAAAAGCCCCAGTAGCAGAAGGGGTGGGGTGGGGGAAGGAGAGGAGAGCCTTTTAAAAACACTTCCTGAAAAGCTATACATTTTCACAAAGCTGCCTCCTGCAGTCCCTTCAGAAGATAAACCATCTTTTAAAAGTAAAACTTAAAAAAACCCAATAACCTTTCATCTTGCAGGTAGAAAATATTCTCAGCATCTAACAGGGAATGTCTTGCAACTCCACCCACCCCCGTGTTGCTCACTCACATGACCCATTGTTCTGAGGGGGGAAACCCTATGGATTAACAGTTAAGAGGAGTGTCTCATGCCCACAGTTGCAGAAGACAGCAATTCTAGATATATGTAAGAGGGAGTATGTCTCACTGAATTTAAGGTTACTTACTTCTGAAAAGACATGCATGAGATTGTCTTGTAAAATGGCTATAGAAATAACTGGATATGGGGAAAGGAGAATTAAAATAAAAATGTAACTTTTGAAAAAAAATCATATCACATTTTCAGTCAAACAAAGGATAAGACCTCCTGAAATGAAAGAAGTACCAACTACTCTAAAGAAAATATTTCATACTGTTGGAAAATGCTATGGTGGCGGGATTGGTTTTTATTGATATACAGTGGTGCCTCGCTTAACAAGGATAATCCGTTCCAGCGAAATCGCTGTAGAGCAGGGGTCTCAAACATGTGGCCCGGGGGCCATTTGCGGCCTGCCGGACAATAGTTTGTGGCCCCCGCCTTGACTGCCCCCCCAAGCGCCCATGCATCCTCTGCTGTCAAGAGTCAAAAAAAGCCTAGACTCGCTCACCAGCTGTCTTCCAAGAGAGCACCTCTTGCACCCCCCATCCAGAAGTGCAGCCTGCCAACCAGCCTGCCTGGCTAAGGAAACTCCTTGGGCTCTTGCTCCGCTTGGCGGAAAATCTGATGTGGCCCAGCCTCACCCAGACTCTGCCTCCAGCGGCCCCCAGGTAAATTGAGTTTGAGCCCCCGCTGTAGAGCGAAATCCTCATTAAGCGAAATAAAAAATCCCATTGAAACGCATTGAAAACCCATTCAATGCGTTCCAATGGGCTGAAAACTCACAGTCCAGCGAAGATCCTCCATAGGGGTGGCCATTTTCTGTGCCTGTATAGCAAGGAATCCGTCCAACAGCGGGGAGCCATTTTACACAGTGGGTGGCCATTTTGAAGCCGCTGATCAGCTGTTTTAAAAACATCATCTAGCAAAAAATCGGTTCTGAACCAGGGAACCGATCATCGGGAAGCTAATTTTTCCTATTAAAACATCATTTTGCGGTCGCAAAACAGTCATCGTATAGTGGTTTCATCATTTAACGAGGCAAATGTTAAACGAGGCACCACTGTAATTCAGTAATAAGCCAAGCAAATAATAATACTGAGAGTATATAGGGAGGCCAGAGGAAAGAAACAATTTCTTCTTCTTCTTCTTCTTCTTCTAAAATAACAGGCACAGTCAATCTCAATTATAAAACATTGACTGGTATTATGTAACAGATGTTTTAATCTGAAACCTAAGTATATCTTACATCTTGCTGCAGTATGTATGCTGTTCCTAATATTGCTTTTTTATATAGCTCTGGTGGTGTTATTTCTGAAATCTGCAACTGCTTATAGTACTGTGTGAAATTTCTTGATATTGTTCCAGAGCCCCAATGATGATGGGAATCACTGAAGTGTGTTTATCCACAATGAAGATTTTTCAATGGCCAGGTCTCTGTATTTTGTTAGTTTTTCCACTTCTTAATTTTCTTTATTTTCAACTCTGGAATCCCCTGGAATAACAATGTCAATGATCCAGACCTTTCTTCATTCTATTATTATGATGTCTGGTGTGTTATGTTCAAGGTGTCTATCAGTTTGGATCCAGGAATTCCACAAGATCTTGACTTCCTTGTTTTCTGACACCTTCTCTATCTGATATTCCCACAGTGTTTGGAGAGTATATATATATAACTTGACACCCTCCAAACACTGTGGGAATATCAGATAATGACCAGTGTACTGTACTAATTTTACCACTCTTTCATGTCTAATTTTGTAATCTGTTTGTGCAATCTTTGGACATTTGCAAATGAGGTGTGACACGGTTTCATCTTTTTCTTGGCAGTCAACATTTGCTGTTAGCACTAATTCCTTGAATCTGAGCATTCACCGCCTTGGTTTGGAGTGCTTGTTCTTGTGCAGCAAAAATCAAGCCTTCAGTTTCTTTCTTAAGGGCCCTCACTTTTAGCCATGCCCATGTTGAATTATTATCATGCTTTCCATCAATATTTCTCAGGTGTTGTTCATGTAGTGTTTTGTTTTTCCAGCTTTTTAATTTATTTTCAAATTGTTGTTTCTTATATTAAGCCTTTGTTTCTGTTCTTTTCAAAATATTCTCGTTTTCACTACCTGAAGTATTTTTTTTTCTGCTTGAAGTGATATAATCATTTAGGCTTTCTTTTTCCTTCTCTACTACCTGCTGTATTTGCAGTAATCCATCACCTCTGATTTTGTGGTAAAATAATAATAATAATAATAATAATAATAATAATAATAATAATAATAATTATTATTATTATTATAATTATAATTATAATTATAATTATAATAATTATAATAATTATAATAATTATAATAATAATAAAATCATCATCATCATCATCATCATCATCATCATCATGTTCCATTGTCAATTCTGATTTATGGTGACACTTTTCAGGGTTTTCCAGGTAGAAAATACACAATGGTTTGTTATTGCCTTCTTCTGGGGGCCGCACAGGAGGGGCTGTGCAGCTTGCCCAGGGCCACACCGGAGGCACGGCGTGGAAGCGAACTCCTAGCCTCTGAGCTATCCAGTGAGTACATAATAACTCCATAAGTTATTGTAAATAATGAAGCTAAGTCTGCCAACTTTTTAGAAAGAGGTTTCCTGTATGTTCAGCATCTGGCAAATAGTTGTTTTATAGCTGGTGTTTGTCCCATCAATTCACATGTTTAGAAAAAATAACTTTCTTTTCTGAGGGTATGACATTTACCTCCTCCTTCTTGGTGGTGGGCCAATCCCATGTCTTAGGGCAAAATGGGAGGGTGATGGTGCTGCTTGTCCTGGGTTTGTCCTAGCTGTGATGGCTCTGTAGGGAACTACCCCTCTTTCTACTTTCAGAAAGGCTTCTCATAATATCTGCTAGATACCTGCCTATACATGCAATACTAAGAAAGGGAGAGTAGTACTAGAAGCTGTATTTGATGCAGAAGCATTTTTTTTTAAAAAAAGATAAATAACAGAAAAATGAATAAACATGAGCTCAATTCCCTGCTCTATACTATAACTCTCTTTCTGCCACAAAACTTGAATAATAAAACCCATGAACAAGAAATTCTGTGCTTAAGAAGCAACGTGAGACATGCCTGTATAATCCCCTGGCCCTCCTCTGTTGCTGTGAAGTACAGGGAGTATAAACAGAGATCTCCTTGCAACAAGAAAGGAGATGGAATGCCCCCAGAGGACTATTAGTGCAATACACTGTTATCTCTTCTGTGTTTCAAAGAGAGTCTGCCCACTTTCTCCAACTCTCGAACTGTGCCACCAGCGATGGGCAGGAACTGAGCGGAGACCGAAGGGAGAAGATAGAGAGAGGTGGGGGAGAAATGGTTTTAAGGAAACTTACAATCTTCCAACCAGGGATACAACTAGTCAGATTCCCAGTTCTCCCAGGACTATGATATACAAAAGCGATCTCTTAATACATATGCAATTGTCATTGTAAAACTGTCAGCCAATGGACCAGACTTTTTCCTTTGCCAGTGCTGCTTCCCTAAAATAAAGATGTGCAGAAGCAGCAGCTGTTATGTTTCTGCTAGTTGAACAATTTGGCCTTTGAATGAGAGTTATCATGAAAGTTCTAGATTGCTCAAGACTAAGTCACACAAAGGACCACCTCCCTTAAGATCATGCCAGAGGATCTTAATCAAGAAATATCAGCTCGGCAGACATGAAACACTATAATTTTGAAATAGCACATCTCAATTAATGATGTTATGCTTTTTGTATTACTTTTTTTTTGGGGGGGTGATGTACTGTGAGTGTGAAATTGTGTAACAAGTACAATTGTTCATTCCTTTAATAATGTTGATTTGGAAGAGATTATTTGAATGGACTGGAGGCCATTTTATTTTATTTTTAATCATACTCTTGTTTTTATCATAGGTTGTCATGCCTCACTTTGGCAAGTGAGAGGTGACAACCTATGATAGAAGGGGATAATGGTATCTTGCAGCTCGAGAGGGGCAATGAACAGGAAGAACTCAGTGGTCCGGCTGACAGCGCCCTCAGGGAATTCTTGGGTAGAAGAACCACTGTCAGTTCTGCCAGTGAGGTGTCAAATGATGAGAAAAACCTGGGAGAACTGAAGCTGATTTGCCTGAGGAAAAGGAAGACTAAGAAGTTTCAAGCAAGGGCAACAGCAGTGTCGCAAGGGCCCTTGGAACTAACTGCAAACAGCTGTATGTCTTGGAAAGGCTAATAAATCCTATGAGCTCAGGCAGTTAGTGTGTTGGAGACTCATTAAATTGCCTCTTTATTGTGCCCATCTTCATCTTGCCAAGACTGTTTACAACCCAGACTGTTTGACAACCTGCTTCTACCTGCTCTGTGCAATTTAAGGTGACAAATTGCTTGCACTGGATGTTTTTGTTTGACCCATAGACTCTGTCAACCAATTTTTTGGAATTGGACTGATCTTGAAGACACAGCCCAGAAAAGTATAGCAATGGGTATCATGGGGCACTTTGTACTGCTTTTGTTGATGTTTAAGTCAGCATTTGGCCGCATCCTTTAGCGTAGGCTATGGGCCAAGCAACGGAGGGGAAATTGCCATCCTGTGGGTTATCCAGCTTTCTTATATTTGGGATTTATGAAAGCCAAAGAGGATATTAGGAGGTGGACCTGAGATACAGCCCTCCAAGTCAACAGAGCATGAATCCCATATTACTCAGTGGCTGGAAATCATAGGAAGATCTTCATCCCAGCAGATTACCTTTACAACTTCAAACTTGTGAGAACTTTCACCCTGACATGTTTCAATGCTTTGCCTTTAGTCATTCCAGAGGGAAGACACTCATGTATCTCTTATGATCAACATCTTTGCCCTTGCCAGGATGGTACAGTAAAAACTGTGAAACATGTCCTACTTTATTGCACATTCTATAAAGATTGGTGTAATCCATTTATTTCCCCATTTGTAAAACATTGTCCAGGAAGACCTGATAAGTTTTACATATCTTTTCTCCTCTCTGATTCCTCAGATGAAATTACATCTGATTGCAAAATTCTGTGCAGTGGCTAGTATAAGAAAACATATGATTAAATCATGGCAATAGTCAGAATTTAGCACTTAACTGCAATTTGAATTTTAGTCTAGTTTGACAATGAACTCTTACCCAGCCACAAGGGCCAGAGATCATTGCACAAAAAAGACCAGCTAATGACACCCATCAATCACAGTGACAAATAACCTCTCCCTCTCCCTCATCACAAAAAAAACATGCTGATCACCCTATCTCCTGAAAAAAGACAAAAGCCGTTCCCACAGCTATAAATACTATCCAACAAACACCAACAGAGCACGCACAGAGTTCCTACTCTAGTCCTCTGGAGATGCCGACCACAGAGACTGGTGAAACATCAGGAAGAACAACCTTCAGAACACGGCCAAAGAACCCGAAAAACCCACAACAACCACTAGTTTGTATTGCTTGTAAATAATATATGATGTGTTATTGTATTTTAGTTCTGTATATCTGACATGGCTGACCTTTGGCCATAATAACGATAATGTTGAAAGCTGAAAACACAGCCCAGACCTTGCTAACAGATATACTGTAACAGATGCATTACATAACTTACTGTGGCAAATCACCAATAGCTAATGAAGACCTCATTGTATTTATTGAGATGGGTTACACACTTTAACATATGCACATGTAAATCACTAACAGGATTCTGGACATATTTTGTGGGATTCAAGGTGACACTTAAAAAAAATACAATTTCCAAGACAAGTATCAAAATACAGCACAGGCTGAAATTGGTCTGAAAGGCAGTTGTGAAACTTCAGACAGTCTCCAACTCAGCTGGGTGTGAGAATATGAAATGAGTCACTGGTCAATTATAACCATCCTATCCTGAGCAATCTACCAGTATAATTGAAGTGTATCAGTCAGGAATATGTCTTCTGTGGCTTCCTCCTAGGCCTGCTTGTGTGATTTCCATTAAAATGAGAAGGCTTCTGTATCTCCTCAGAAGTACAGGTCTCTCTTTGGCTTTTTTTGTTTTTATTTTTAAAATCACTTATTTAAAATCTTAATCATATTCCTCCCGTTATTTAGAGCCCTGCAGTTAATCCTGGAGATTAATTTAAAGTGGAAGGTGTCCATAAGGCATTTATTTTGATCTATAATAAGCATGCTCCATGAAGATCTGGCTAGGTACAGGGAGTTATCTGTCATCTCATGCTCCTCACATATTTTGATTCTTAAAAGGCTGGCAAAAAGCTTGGATTTATTTCAGAAAAAAAGCTAAATCCGTTGCCTATGGGAATGATATCTGACTGTTTCTACATGCTTATACACCGTCTGCACATACATATCCACACATATTATAGTTAGCCTGTAAAATAATGGTGATAACAACTATTTCCCATTAAAATCTACTCCAAGCAGCTAGAGTGGACAAATCAATTTCCAGTCTGTCTCATTTTTACATGTTTCCTCACCTGATCTATTTCATAGGTGGATTAATCTCTATTTTTAAATTCAGATACTATATATAAGCATCAACAAATGCATGTTTTGAGGGGAAGTATGTCTGAGGATATTTATTAAAATGATAACTTTTGTATGTAGTTGTTTTTTTAAAAAAAATCTAGATTAATGCACCTATATATAGGAACCTGAGAGTTTGGAACCTGTGAATCGAATACTTTATTACGGTCAAAGACCAGTAAAACCAAATCAATATAAAATAGATACATATAATTATAGCTTGGTAAGATCAGTCAGGGTAATAAAATTCCAATAAAACATGATAAAACAACCCTTCTTTCCAGTTAATAACATCGTGTATTTTGGTGGATCACTGAGTTTTTCCAAACCATGCATTAGTCTCTCTGAGGGTTAGGTCAGAGCACACACAATTTCTCCCATAGTTGAATCAACCCAGTATTCATAAAAGCAGTCCTCTTTATATCAGTCTGTTCCACACAATGAGGAAGGAATAGCATGATAGAGACTGGAATGGGAGAAAGCCTAGTACGATGTCAGTCTTCAAGTGTTTCCAAGGACATAACTATATAAGTTTTTTACTACAAAGTCTTGCACCCATCCCCCAAAAGTTTCATTTATCATGAACCACCATGAAACTTAAAAAGAACTGAGCAACTGTCTATGAAGCTTTATCTTAGAATTTTTTTCCAAAGTTTGCTCGTTTGTCCCAAAATGTCCTGAGATGGTAACAACCGGAGACACAAAAGTCTGTGCAAGTATGACTGAGTTGCCAGCTTAATCCTTGAAATCCCAGCTGGACTGACTGATAATCACCACCCAATCATAATAATCTGCTGGCCTTTTCTGTAAGGTGGGTCAGATGAACTTTACCATATCTTTTTCCCCTGGCTACAAACTAGTGATAAATATATTCAAATTTTTGTTTGCTTGTTTGCTTGTTTGTTTTCCTGAAACAGTCTAAAAGGACAACAGCCAGCAGTAAATATATTTGCATAGATATTAATTAGTTCTCAGCTTAAATACCTGAATTGGTTATATCCCTAAATCTGTTCCATCTGAGCCCCAGTTGGGATCACTGGCAGCTAGCTTTTAGTAGTGCTTGATCAGAGGTTTTGATTTCTATTAAGCATGACACATAAACTGCAAGGTCTTTTCCCTTTGACGATGAACTGAGTAGTCTGGCTGTTATCTGCTAGGCTTCTATTAAGTCTTTTTCATTTATTTTATTCCACAACTTTGATATTGTAATCAATATTTCAAACAACCGGCCTGGGTTGTTACAGAAAAAAGTCTGTACAAATATTATAGAATAAACATAACTGTTTGGGTTTTTGTTTTGTTTGGGTTTTTTTTTTTTTTTTTTTTTTTTTTTTTTTTTTTTTTGCTATAATAATTGCATGAATGTAATTGTAAAACCAGTAGCCTTAGACTTCTGAGGGGAAATGGAGAAAAAACTGGTGGTGGAAGAACCATTAGGGCAGTTGGAAGAAGAGAAATAGTGCACTAGGCTAGCAGATGGAACTTGTAAGCTTTTAAAGTATCTTGCTTGTTGTAGTCCTCAAGTAGAATGACAACTTGAAGAAAGAGGACAGCAAGGTACACCTGCTAAATGTCCTCTTCCATACAACCACGGAGCTTCAGTAACTATGTTCTCTTTTTCAATGGTCAACCTGTCTTCAGGTGAAGGATAAAATTGCATGTGAGAACAATATTGTTCATTTTCTTCCTATAGGCAGATGGGTGTTATTGTTTTTACAATAACACTGGAACTTCTCTGGAACTTCTAAAAAAAACATAATTCTATCTGCAGTCTATTGGTAGACTGGAAACCAAGCCCTATGAGATTTCCAGGGGACTGGAAAGCAAGCTCTATGAGGAGAGACTGAAAGAACTGGGCATATTTAGCCTTGAGAAAAGAAAGCTGAGGGGAGATATGACAGGACTTTTCCAATACATTGGTACCTTGCTAAACGATGACCCCACTAAATAATGAATCTGCGTAACGATGACTTTTTGCGATTACTATAGCAATTCGCAAAAGTCATTCCAATGGGGGATTTTCGCTGGACGTTGATTAGGTCCGTGCTTCGCAAACCATTTGTTCGCAAGACAATGATTTTTTTTGCCTTCACAAAATGGCTGCCCTGTGTTTTCCGGACCCATGCTTCGCAGAGCAGCCATTTTTACAGCTGATGAGTGCTCGCAAAATGGCTTCCCTATGGGCGATCTTCACTGGACAACAAGGTATTTTCCCCATTGGAAGGCATTAACACAGGTTTCAATGCATTCCAATGAGGAAAGGGTTTTTGCATGACGACGATTTCGCTAAACAGCGATTTTCATGGGATGGATTATTGTCAACATGCGGGGCATCACTGTATTTATAAGATAGTCATACAGAGGAGGGGCAGGATCTGTTCTCAATCATTCCAGAGTTCAGGACACATGACAATGGGCTCAAACTACAGGAAGACAGATTTAGGCTGAATGTCAGGAAAAAAACGTCTTAACCATTAGAGCAGTATTGTAACCAATTACCTTGAGGTGTGGTGGGTGCTCCAACACTGGAGGCATTCAAGTGAAAATTGGATAACCATCTGTCAGATCTGGAAGTTGAGTTATGGTAACTGGACTTCTTTCTTGTTAGGTTGAAAAGTTTCACTACTCATCCAAGTAGCTTCTTTGGTAAGAGGAAAGTTGGTAGAAGATCCCTGATCTGTCAGATCTGCTTTGATTTGGATTTCTATTTTGAGCAGGAGGTTGGCCCTTTCCCATGCAACTATTATGATTCTGTAGTGATTGAACCTATTGTAGTTCCAAGTCTAAACTGGCAGACAGATTCCAGAACACTACATTGAACCTGGACCTTGCTTCTTGGAACTTAATTGGTGGTCAGTGTGATTGTATCTTATGGTCTGTTACCATCACATACTTCAAGAGTGTACATACCTCATCGACCATTCAATGGTTAGGAGATCTATTTTAGCTGTGCATAAATGTCTATTGCACTAATTGTTATTGTTTTGTGTTATCAAGTGAGAACTGACTTATGTCAAGTCTAATAGAGTATTCATCATAAATAAGTTATTTAAGGAGTGGTATTACCAGTAAATGGCAAATAGAAGGGGAAGATATGGAGGCAGTGACAGATTTCACTTTCTTGGGCTCCATGATCACTGCAGATGGTGACAGCAGCCACAAAATTAAAAGAGGTCTGCTTCTTGGGAGGAAAGCGATGACAAACCTAGACAGCATCTTGAAAAGCAGAGACATCACCTTGCCAACAAAAGTCTGAATAGTCAAAGCTATGGTTTTTCCTGTAGTGATGTACGAAAGTGAAAGCTGGACCATAAAGAAAACAGACCGCCGAAGAATTGATGCTTTTGAATTGTGGTGCTGGAGGAGGCCATCTCATGAGAACAGAAGACTCCCTGGAAAAGACCCTGATGTTGGGAAACTGTGAAGGAAAAAGGAGAAGGGGACGACAGAGGACGAGATGGCTGGACATTGTCATCAAAGCTACCAACATGAATTTGACCCAACTCCGGGAGGCAGTAGAAGATAGGAGGTCCTGGCATGCTCCGGTCCATGGGGTCATGAAGAGTCGGCCATGACTAAACAACTAAACAACAAGAACAACAATTACCAGTACCACCCTCCAGTGAGTTTCCATGGGAGACCAGGAACTACACTCAGGTTTCCTGAGTCCTTGACTATTACTCTATCCACTACACCAGTCATTCTCAATGGTGTTATATGGCCTTGGCCATATATGTGAAGGGGGCAATGGATTGAAGAATGTAACAAGTTTCTGAAAACTGTCTGTTGTATCCTTGTTTGACAGGGGGTCCTGGAACTTGAGAAGAGCTCCTAAAAGGGATGTAGCCTCCCCCCCAAAAAAAGGTTGAGAATGGCTGCACTACACCACACCACACCACACCACACCGGTTACCCTATTACACTAATGCCAACTCTACATGACATATTTTTCAGACATATGGTTAGCTTATATTAATGTATACACCTAGGACTGTTTCATTGTTTCCTCTTTTTTTTTTCTTTTATATCTTTTGATTTGAATACATAACTTCTAAAATAAGTTGTTTCCATGTCTTATGTTTGAAGTTTGTTTTGAAGTATCACTTTAAGATATGGGAAATCCAGTGGATTTAAATTTGTGCACATATTCACTTCAACCCCAGGCCCCAGTGCCTTGGGAGAAACAGAGTGAAACCAATATAAGCAATAATGAAAACAGCAGTTTAAAATTCCTGCCTCCAGTTGATGTTTCCTTCTAAGTTGGACTTACTGTCAGCTCAGAACTCTGTCTCCCCCCCCCCAATCCTGCTGTTAAACAACTGGGAAAAAATAATCATTTTTAATGTACTCACCTGTGTTTTCCACAGACCTTTCTAGTCTCAGCTGGGGGACATTACCTAGACTTTTCCTGTACTCTGTGGGTCAGAACTTGCTTTAGAAGTTTTAACCATCAAACAATTGCCCAGGCAATAAAATACAACCTACAGTCTTCACTGCTTGCTACCCTTTTTACAGCATTTCATACAGAGTATCAAAGTGGCAAGAGAGTCACTTACTAAAAGAGATATTCCGTTAAGTGCTGTCAAGAGAGCCCAACATTTCATTGACTGAGAGCAGAAAATTATGTCATTTATAGTCATTTTTAAAAACATCCTTAAAATGAGCAATCTTCAGTTAATCTGCAGAACTCCTTTAAGCATTAATTTATTTTGATTCGGCTTCATTGTCAGATGAAGAACTTGTTAGGCCTCAGAGGAGCATGCACTCAGCATTTGTACAACAGCTGAGAGAGTTCTCAATTACCTTTCAGAAGCACAAATTTCAGGCAAATCCACAAGGGGAAGAGAGCAGCACAACACTGTATATGCAGATCACAAGAACATTGGGACAATCATTGAATGTGATAGGTAGCAATGTTATGAATGATGCCTTGTGCAATGTATTATAAATCTGTGCTATCTGCTCCCTGAAGAAATTTAAAAAATATCCACTAAACCAGGTTTAAAAGAGCTTGGCACACATTGCAGCAATAAAAATGTAGAGAGATAAATTAATATGTAAGAGGAAACAGAATGCACTATCCCTATCGCTACCTCTATGGTTTAATATTCATACAAGAGGCTTGTGTGTATGCCACCCCCAGCAAGAAAACCTACGCCCCTAAAAGATTAAAAAATACTCTATTCTTCAAAATAAGAGCCACAATGTGAATGGCAAATAAGTTATATGACAGCAAAAGCAACGATCTGTATATAATGCACAATTAATAGGTCACAAGTTTAACTGAATCTGATGGAGGATTGAAGATGTTCGGTTCATTGAGTCATTTGCCTGATTAAGGATTCCTTGGAAATCTCCACTTTTAGAGCTTTTTCTTGATACGGTGTGCAAAAAACCCAGCAGCTCCTTTCTGAGTTCTCCCCTTTAGGCACACTGATTCCCGTTATGATGTCTGCCTCCCTTGTGTCTCCCTGCACTTTTTCTGCTTGTTTGATTTCCAGTAGTGGGGTCAGGGACATGTAAGCAAAAGTCATGCCAGCAGAGCCTTTCTGAGAAAACACCATAGCAAAGTTGGCTCAATGTTTACTGGAAAGCAAAGATTGAACTGACATATGGAGGTCTCCAATAGACAAACACAAACCAGTTCATTTCTTGGCCCAGAAGGACTGGGTTTACTATGGAGTTTGCAACAACACTGGATCACCTACACTTGTTTCTAAAAGATGTCCTCTATGCACTGATCCTCTAAGCCTGTAAAGAGGAGTCCCTGAGCAATTTACTGATTCGTGAAGGTGAATACTTGCACTTCCCTTTTAATTCCAAGACAGGGTGGGAATAAGGGAACTTTGCTTTATAAACTAACTGACTGGGTGGAGGAAAGCAGAGGACATTTTCCCCTTTGCTTCCTTTAGCATTTCACAATTACCCTGATTTATTTGCAGGTGGTTTCTCTCACACAGGTTTCCTTTCCATAATAATAATAATAATAAATTAAAAATGAAGGGAGGCAAACTCCCTTCTGAAGTCAAGGTAAGAAACAAAGTAAAAGAAGATAACATGTCAGGGGTGTAAAGGTGAGATGCTGCAGGGAAGGAAGAACAACATGGCACAAGTTTCTATGGAAGACAGAGAAAGATTATTTCACTTGGCCTTTTAAACTGTTGTTTGGAAAACAGATGGGTTTACCAGGGAACTGGTGAAGGGTGAATGGCCCATCATAAAGAGACTTAGCAAGAACATACGCTGGTTAGCAACTGTACCGTCTTACCTCTCTTCCTTAATTTGGCAGAAAAGGCAGGCAAACCCATTCTTTTTGTATGGTAACTCTGCATGTGATTATGAAACAAGAAAAATGTGCATGGACCTGCTGTGAAGTTTCACCCTGGAAATTGGGTTTCCCTGGATGAATTCACTTTAGCAAACCCTGCAGGAGTCAGAAGAGAAGAGAGTAGAAAACTAGTAGAGTCATGCCCTGCTGGACGATTACCTCGCTCTACGACGAATCCGCATTATGTCGACGTTTTTGCGATGGCTTTTGCGATCGCAAAATGATGTTTTAAATGGGGGAATTTCACTGTGCGATGATTGGTTTCCTGCTTCGGGAACCGATTTTCGCTTTACGACGATCAGCTATTCAGGTTTCAAAATGGCTGCTGGCTGATGAAAATGCCCCCCCGTTTTCTATGATGGATTCCTCGCTATACAGACACCGAAAATGGCCGCCATATGGAGGATCTTCGCTGGACAAGCAGGTATTCAGCCCATTGGAACACATTAACCGGGTTTTAATGCGTTTCAATGGTTTTTTTAATTTCGTCTGACAATGTTTTTGCTCTACAGCGATTTCGCTGGAACAAATTAACATTGTCAAGCGAGGCACCACTGTAATCAGCCTTGTTTGCTAAGGTGGCTGTTTGTAGCTGTACAGATTTGCAAAAGGTACAGCTACAGCAGAGTTACAATGTTACTCATTAGCAACTTTTTGTTCCTTTTGGTCTTCTAGGTGCCGTAGCACAATGGTGTAAATGGAACAGGAAGGAAAGAGGAAAACAAGCAAGTTGTTGTTTTGACTTTGTACCATCCCATAGCATTAAAAGTACTCTTTGGGCAGTTTACAGTTTTATTATGCAAACAACTTGGCCCCCAGTGAGCTGGGTACTCAGTTTACCAACCATGGAAAGATGGAAGACTGAGTCAAACTTGAGCAGAGGCTTGACTGCAGTAGTGCTGTTTGACCACTCTGCCATTTGACCACTCTGGATGAAAAATTCTATGGATTGTAGCAGGAAAACTCTGAGCTGATTTGCATTGATTTTTGTGTTGTGTAGTCAACAGAAAATTATGTGAATCTGACTGTCCCAAACCCAGAACATTTCCCGCCTTATTTGTCAGTGCAGTCTTTCCCTTTGTCAGATATGCTGTTACCTATGCAATGGACTGCTGCTACAATATAGTCATCATCCAGATTGGGACATGAAGCTGTTTATTTATTTTACCAATTTAAAATACATCAAGAAATATGTGCAACTATAATACATTCATGATGCTTTGGTTTTGTTGCCTCAGCAATCCTGCAGCTATTAGCTCAAATCTAGAGTATCAAAGAGCACCAAATATTTGATATTTGTGCAAATCCACTGGCTACAGCTTCTTAGCTAACATCCTCCAGGGACTTAAAACATCACTACCTTCCTGAATTCCTTCACAAATCTGAAGATGTTTTGCAGTCCGAATTCTCCTGTGACTTACAGCGCCTTCTAGCTTCCCATCTCTGTCTTTTAAGAACATATTCTGTAGGGCCGTAAGGCAATTCAGCTTGTCTAATGGGGGAGTCTGTCTCAAGTGTAATGTTCATTTCAAAACCTGTTTGCATTTCAGCTGAAGAAAAGTTGCCACAAGCTAAGTTGCCTTGATCAAGGTAAATCAGAATAGCTCTGTCGCTCTAAAAAAAAAATAATACCGCAACATGAGGTTCATCCAGCAAAACAAGCAAGTATGAGATGATTCATAAAAATGGATGCATACTCAATGAAACTGTCAATACTGCACAACAGAAAGTAATTAAAGAGTACTGTATGTACTCAAGCAGGTCTCTGTAGCACAACATTATATTAAAAAGAGATAGAGATACTAATAAATACAAGCTTCTTCTTTGTAAAAAGGGGACAAAAGCTTAAGATATGCAGTCATAAAATATCTGGGCAGTATCCAGCAAGGGTGTTTCAAGAGAATGTAGATTTCTGCCATGTTTGTTTATGGAAGCATTCACCATATGGGGAATATGTATAGCAGGAATGGGACATGTCTGGTTGTCCAGATATTGGATTACAATCTCCATCATCTCTCAAGATTGGTTATGTTAGCTACATGTGATGTGAGCTGTGGTCCAACACCATCTAAAAGGATGCATATTCCCAAGACCCATTCTCAAAGAACATAGTCATTTCTGTTAATTCTAACACTGTGATGAAAAACAGGAATGGCTGTTGTGGGTTCAATGGTTGTTGTTGGTTTTTCGGGCTCTTAGGCCGTGTTCTGAAGGTGGTTCTTCCTATCGTTTCACCAGTCTCTGTGGCCGGCATCTTCAGAGGACAGCACTCTGTGCTCTGGTGCAGTTTGTTTGGGAGTTGAGTATTTATGGCTTTGAGATCAGCTTTTGTCCTTTTCAGGAGATGGGCGATTATGGTGATCAGTGTGTTTTTGTTGTGGGTGTATTGTTGTGATACTGCCCTGATGATTGCTGGAAAGCAGCCTTCTAATGGATCTGTAGTAAAAAAAATCCAAAATCCATATCCCTAGTGGAAATGTCTCCCATCAGAATTTTCATCAATCTTATTCAAATAGATAAATAAGAAAATCCCTTCTGGACGAGTGAGCTAGTAATGAAGTCTGATTTTCTTGGTGTGTGAGAATATGTGTACATGTATGTCCTTGGAAATTTTTAAAATTTTGGCTTACTACAAGTGAGTCAGCATGCAAGTAGACTTTACTCCGTCATTCCCACTTGGCTTCTCCTGCCAGTTAAAAAGAATAAACAAGCCAAGACACTCTGTACATGGTTTGTACAGTGTAATGTCCATAACGCTGGCTCATTGGTCCCCTAAAAAGCTAGAATCATAAGCTAATCCTGGTCTATAGTTGTGTCTTCTGAAGGGAGCAATGAGTCAAAGGTCTGGGTTTCAGTGTCACATACAGTGGGGTCTTGACTTGAGAACTTAATCCGTATTGGAAGGCGGTTCTCAAGTCAAAAAGTTCTCAGGTCAAATCTGCATTTCCCATAGGAATGCATTGAGAACCATTTGATCCGTATCTGCTCTTTTCCGTCCATAGAAACTAATGGCAAGCTGCTATTCCACCTTCGACCACTAGAGGGGGATATTTTGTTTCTTTTTTTTTTCCTTAGGTAAAGAAAGGTTCAGGGAAGGCAGGGAAAATACAGTCCAGGCAGTACAGTACCAGGCAGTCTGAAGACTGTCTCCCAATCCACTCTCTAAATGCTGGGAGGAGTGAGGAAGCAGACAGGCACCCTTTTCACTGGCCAACAGTTAACTGAAAGTTCAAATTTTGCACTTTCCCTGCCTCCCACGTGGTTTTTTTTCAGTTCTTAACTCAAATCTAAGTATGTAAGTCAAGTCAATATTTTCCTATGAGAGTGGTTCTTAAGTCAAAATGTTCTTAACTCAAGCCGTTCTTAAGTCAAGACCCCACTGTATTGAATAAATCATGGGTGGACAGTCCTTGCCTTCTTTAAAAATCCTTTTGATAGAAGGAGCCAAAATACAACAATCTGGAAACATATGCCAGCACACTTGCTTTCTCAGAATAAGCCAGAATTCTTATTGATGCCTAAACTGGGCTTGTATCACAAGTACTTTCATATAACCAGGCCAATTTAAGAACCATATTCTAATGATCCAACTGAAGGTAAAGTTTATCTGTGCTAAATATCTAGCCATTATACAGTCCTCTTAGTGATTTTCTGTTTTTTTTAATAGAGTAGCTGCCCTTTCACTTCAATAGATTATCTATTATTATTATTTTGCTTGTGGTCTGAGTGATGCAGTCTTGGAAGGATATTTGCAGGGGCCGATATAAAGTTATGTAAAGTTTAGCTTTAGGTCTGTCAACATAATTTAGCCTCCAGATTTTCAAGTCACGTTGTAAACAATACTTGCCACTCGTACCACAAAATGGTGGATCAAGTTGTTAATTAGTATTGGAATAACCTATGTATGTGTGTACACGTGCCAGAGTATACATATGTTGAAGGAAGTACGCTAGCCCCACCTCATCTATCACTTCTCAATCATGGAAACACAATTGTCTGAAAAAGAAAAAAACTGCAGTCTAAGGTACCCTTTCCATGAGAGCCAAAACACCCCAAAAACTGTTTCACATAGAAAGACTGCTGAGCCACAACAGTCTCCCTCTTTTCGATAGTCATATTTCCATTATTAGAGAGATGACAGAAGAGACAGGATTCACCT
The DNA here is from genome assembly GCF_051106095.1 of Pogona vitticeps. NCBI lineage: Eukaryota > Metazoa > Chordata > Lepidosauria > Squamata > Agamidae > Pogona > Pogona vitticeps. Next base: position 99,494,975 of record NC_135786.1, read on the forward strand.
CTGTGAACAGCTCAACTTGATAGGAAGAGCTATCCCCAACATGGAGAGGATCACATCATATCTGCCTTACAATCAGCTGTTAAAGAAGGGACAAGGTTGACAGGAAAAAAAGTGACTCTACAACCATTGTTGAAGGCACAGAATTTTTGAAACTAACACTTTTAAGAGCTAAGCAAACCAAAGCCCTCTGTCTGATTAGATGAATCTATTTCCCACAGGTCCTCTCACAGTTCTTTTCATCCTGCCTCTGAAGAAATTTATCCTCCTTTATATATTCTTATTAGAAAAATCAACAAAGTGAGATACTGTACCTACCCATCAGCAAATTTGTTCGTTGTCCCCTGACCCCGGAATAAGACAAAAGACAACAATTTTGGAATAAAACATGGGCCACACTTTATTGATTATTCCAAATGTATCTTTTGGAAAAAATAGGGGGGTACCTGCTGTACTGCGGCATCAGGTTCTGCAGAGGGGTCTCAACGGATGCCTACCAAACTATGGGTGAGTCCTGAGCCCCAAGATCTCGTGGTCATGCAGACAGCGAGAACCAGACTGGCCCAAATTTGATCACCCCTGGACCTCAAGTCCCCTTCTTCTTGCTGACTGTTGGTCTGGGAGCGTCCCCAGAGGATCTTCTCCCCCAAGCACTGAATTTGCATGATTCGTAGCACTGGGAGATCAGATGAGCTATACCTTACCTGTTTTTGTGTTGGGACTCACCGAAACCTGTTATAGCCACATTACCTGCCACAACAAGGGGCAAGCTACGTTTAAGGCCCCTGCCCACCATCCAGCCTCTCGAGCTCCAAAAGCAGCCCCCCCCCAAATTGGCTTCAGGCCAATTAAATTTAAAAAGAAGAAGAAAATGGGAAAGAAAGGAAGGGTTTAATTGCATAGCACTTCCATCTCTCTCTCTCTCTCTCTCTCTCTCTCTCTCTCTCTCTCTCTCTCTCTCTCTCACACACACACACACACACACACACACACACACACACACACACACACACACACACACACACACACACACACACACACACACACACACACACTAATTAGCCTGAAGCCAAGCCCCAACACTGGAAGGTTATCCTTCACGATGAAAACCCAGCCCCGGGACTGGTAGCCTAGGTGGTCTGGCCATTAGTCAAGCCTCGGGACGGTTAGCTGTTGTCTTCACTGTGGTGCGGGCCGGTCTGATTGCATCCCCTTTCTTTCCCCAATTTGGTGACTAACTAAGATTTTTTTTTTTTTTTTTTTTTTTGTAAAAGGAACAGAGACTTCGGGCTTTGAGCCCTTCACTCCGAGCCGAAGCTCAAAGCCCAAACTGCGGGGGGGGGGGGGATGCAACCAACTGTCCAAGATGGCATCCGAATGACGCAGTCAAACTAGCAAAGAGGGCTCTTCACATGCATCCTTCTCCTGCTGCTGCTTGCCAAGAAAGAGACCAAAGGAAGAGGAGCCTCCCTTTAAATATGCTCCCCCTCCCATCCAGATCACATTCACTTACCCGGTCTCGTATTATCCCGGGCATGGGACAAAGATGGCTCCATGCTGCTGAATGACTCAGCAGCAGACCAGGCATTCTCTCTGTTCTCTCTGTATTTTAACTGATTTAACAGATTGTTTTGATGATGCATTTACTTCTAATTCTACTATACTCATTTTTCTTTTTTTAAAAAAAATATAGCAATCTATTTTAAATGGAATGAATCTGTGTTGCTTAACACCTTACAAAATAAAATGTCTTATAGAACAGAAATATATTTAAAAAGAAAAAAAATGACCCTACATGACTTTTACTTTGTGAACCCAATAAGTGAAGAAACACAGTACCTGAATTAATTAAAAGAGGCCATGATCTTGAGTTAATGGATCCATTAGGAACACAGAGACATCTGTAAAGGGTGAGTTTTAATTTATTGGGAAAGAACTAAGATGTGTGAATCTTCCAAGAAAAACTAATTGATAGCTTGGTTTCCCACTAGAAATCACTGTTAAGTCCAAGCCTGACATTCCTAAATCAAGAAATACTTCTATTGATTTTTTTTTTGTCTCTTGCTGATTAGAAATTTGTTACTAATCAATCAGGTATTGCTTGAGTAATGAAAGTAAGATTTGGCTCTCTGTGCATAAATAGTAGAGCACTTCATTTCCATTTTTTACTGCTGATTGAAGACATAAAAGTGCTCTGGGCTGCATATACACATTCATGTGCATACATGCACATACACACACAGCTGTCTCAGTATAGATCATGACATTCTCATTGGAGATACTGGATTGAGGATGGGCAACTTGTTGGACTGCAGCTCTCATCAGTCTAGGCAGCATAACCAATGGTGAGGCATGATGGGGGTTGCAGTCCAGTAAGAATTGCTCACTGGAAGGACAGATCCTGAAACTGAGGCTCCAATACTTTGGCCATCTCATGAGAAGAGAAGACTCCTTGGAAAAGACCTTGATGTTAGGAAAGTGTGAAGGCAAGAGGAGAAGGGGATGACAGAGGATGAGATGGTTGGACAATGTCATCAAAGCTACCAGAATGAATTTGACAAAACTCTGGGAGGCAGTGGAAGATAGGAGAGCCTGGCTTGCTCTGGTCCATGGGGTCATGAAGAGTCGGGCACGACTAAACATCTAAACAACGACGAAGAATTGGAGGGCCATCGCTTGCCCTCTTCACTGCTAAACAAATCCCTTCTGCTCCATTTGCTCAAGACAAAACTACAGTGGTGCCTCGCTTAACGAGCACCCTGTACAGCGATGAATTCACATAGCGATCCCTTTTCCGGGATCGCTAATGCGAAGGCATTGCGTCGGCCCCAATGGGCGAAATTCGCATAGTGAAGATCGGTAAGCGTTTCGCTTACCAACCTTCGCTTTGCAACCCGCGGATCAGCTGTTCAGCGGGTCCAAAATGGCCACCAAAACACCCGAAATGGCCGCGGGCAGCGTTTTCGTGCCCTTGGTAAGCGAGGGGAGGGTGCGAAAATGCTGTGTGCGGCCATTTCGGGTGTTCCGGCGGCCATTTTAGACCCGCCGAACAGCTGATCTGCGGTCTCGCTGCAGCCGAAACGGCCACGCACAGTGTTTTTGCACCCTCCCCTCACTTACTGAGGGCGCGAAAATGGCTGCCGGACCCGGAAAACATCGCTGTACGGTGAGTTTTCTGCCAATTTGGAACGCATTAAACGTCCCAGATGAACTATGTTTAATGCATTCCAATGGCTTTTTTTGATCCGTACAGCGATGTTTTCACATAGCGAAGGTTAATCCGGAACGGATTAACCTCGCTATGCAAGGCACCACTGTATAATGTCACTCTAATTGTCCCGAGAGAGGCTAATTAGAGAGAGCTAGGTTGACAGCTAATGAAAATGGACCATTTGGCTGCAGAATGAGGGGTCAGGAGTTCCTCCCAAGAGAACAGCCAGCCTGTGTGGCCTTCAGAAGAAAGCAATGGTAAACAACTTCTAAGTACTCTGTACATAGATAGCCCTGGCAAGGTTCCAGTCTAAAGACCCTTAAGTTAATGCCTATGCACTAAAGGGACATGAGCATTGGGAACTGACTTTTTGCCACTTGACTTCAATTAAAATAATACAGATTTCCAGTATTTATTCTGTATCCAAACAAGGAGTCATCCAGAACTGTTTCTGGATTATTAAAATGGCTTGTAGATTCCAATGACAGCATATCATAATGTGTGGAAAACCCAATCTTGATGTTTCAGCACATACATTCCTGTTGAAAAACACAGAGAACTTTATCATGGCCATCTCATGAAAAGAGACTGAGACTCCATGGATCATTTGAAGAATAATCTTGTGCTTTGTAATATCTTTGTAATATGAAATGAGCAGAAAGAATACTATTTGAAACATGGCATGGCAGTGTAATTGCGATGGTGCTTAGAGTCAAATCAAAAAGCTTTTTGCATGGCAGAGCCGTCCTAGATGAATTTGCAGAATAAACTAATGTGGGAGGGGGGTTAGAACTGGGTTGCCCCAAGAGTCCATGCCTGTTTGCAGTGGGAGGGAGGACATGATCAAGAGGGTCCATGTACATGTGTTTTAATTTAACGTAGCATTGCAGTATTCCCACATGATCAGCTGGCTAATCCTCAAACGTCTTCTTCAGAAACACGCAGTATTCTCCTGACACTCATTTTGCAAATAACACTGTTCAGTATGATAATCAGTTCAAGATTATCCACCTAATGATCTATTGAGGGTTGTTTTGGTTTCATTTTATTTTTTTCCCCATGTCCAATTTTAGAGACAATTCCAGTAATCTCTTAAAGCCAATTCCCAGGTCACATTTTTTATTACAGGGGAATATTTCAACAAGGTACTATACAGAGACAAGCTCATTTAAACCCACTAATTAGGCTTGTGGTCTCTCTCTCTCTCTCATGCGTCCTTGTGTTTTTGGTGTTGGTGTGGTGTTCATTAGGCTGCTTTGTGTTCCTTTTATTGTTCTTGGTTTAATATGGGTTACCCTCAACGTACATGCCTTTTTTCCTGGTTTGTTTATTTATTTGTTTGTTGTTTATTCAGTGTGGTGTGTCTTCTGCATGAAAATGGTTAGCATGAAGGGATATTTTCTTGGTTTTGTTTTGGTATAGTTGTGTGGTGCTGATCAGCAGTTTGACTTCAGTAATGTGAAGACCAATTTCTAATGGGGATTTAGGGCTTACACCTCTTATACCTGCTATTCTCAATTTTTTTTTTTGGCTGAGTTACTTGTCTGTCAGCCTATCACACTGCTGTTTATTAACTGTGTGCTGTGGCAGTTCAAGGGAGCAGTTGTGTGTTTCGGAGCCCCACCCTACTCTTGCTCATTAATAGCTTCTTGAGGAAAATATTTTTCTTCTGGTCTCGCCCATTTGCCTTCTTGGATAAAACTATTCTGCCACTGGTCACACCTTCTATTGTGAATAATCACTCCTTCACACTTTGCTGGTACTTGTGAAAACACTGATGACACTCTCAAAATTCCAGATGTGCCCACTGAAACAAAAGATTTGTATACTGCTGGATCACACAAACTTCATTCGTTCGTTCGTTTAGTCGTTTAGTCGTGTCCGACTCTTCATGACCCCATGGACCAGAGCACGGCAGGCCCTTCTATCTTCCACTGCCTCCCAGAGCTGTGTCAAATTCATGTTGGTTGCTTCGCAGACACTGTCCAGCCATCTCATCCTCGGTCGTCCCCTTCTCCTCTTGCCTTCACACTTTCCTAACATCAAGGTTTTTTCCAAGGAGTCTTTTCTTCTCATGAGATGGCCAAAGTACTGGAGCCTCAGCTTCAGGATCTGTCCTTCCAGTGAGCACTCAGAGTTGATTTCCTTTAGAACTGATAGGTTTGTTTTCCTTGCAGTCCAGGGGGTTCTCAAGAGCATCTCCAGCACCACAATTCGAAGGCATCAATTCTTCGGCGGTCTGCTTTCTTTATGGTCCAGCTCTCACTTCCATACATCACAACAGGAAAAACCATAGCTCTGACTATTCGGACTTTTGTTGGCAATGTGATGTCTCTGCTTTTTAAGATGCTGTCAAGATTTGTCATCGCTTTCCTCCCAAGAAGCAGGCGTCTTTTAATTTCGTGGCTGCTGTCTCCATCTGCAGTGATCATGGAGCCCAGGAAAATAAAATCTGTCACTGCCTCCCTATCTTCCCCTTCTATTTCCCAGGAGGTGATGGGACCAGTGGCCATGATCTTAGTTTTTTTGATGTTGAGTTTCAGACTGTTTTTTGCACTCTCCTCTCTGCATTAGTTAGTGAACACAATATATTTTCATTTGTTTTTCCATGTGTTTTCATTTACAGTAAGTCTAGAATCCCCTTCCCAGCAAGAACAACTTTGCCAGCTAGCCAGTGCTGATGTAATCAGGTAGCCTCCCAGCACAGGCAGCCAATGATGTTGTTCTTGCCCAAGGGGGCACCTCTAGTGGCTCTGTTTTCACCACATGTTGAGGTAGCAAGCACTCTGCTGTTCCATCCCCAGTGCTGTCAGTAGCTGGGAAACCTTACAGCACTGGCCAGCTAGCAGCAGAAGCCCGACTGCAGTTTTAAATTATGCGGACTGATGCTGCTTTTAAGCCACACTAGGGCTTGTGTCATGTGCAGTGACAGAAGTCACTCCAAACCCAACTCGGATTGAAAGAAAATTATTCCTCTCCTATATTTGCCCCCACAAACACACCAAAATAAAATTAGTAGTCAAGACCATTGAAACAAAAAATCTACTTGGCACAAAATAGGTTAGGCAAGAAAGCGGTCCTATATTCATTCCAGTGCATCACACTGAAGCAAAATCAACATAAACAAGTTCAACCCACATTAAAACAAACAAACAAACTGAGATGAAAAAGAAAGAGTAAATAAGTTTTGTAAAATCACTAAGACAACATATTATCAGTAACTCTAAATGACTTTTTAAAACAAAAGTACAATTGTAGAATAAATTATTAATTTAAAGCAGATTGATTCAGAGAATTATATTCTTAATTTAGATGTTCATTAGTTGCCTTAGAGAAAGAGCATTTGCCTTAAAAGAGCTGGGATATTTAGAAATCATTGTTGTTAATAAACCTTTTCTTGTAGGATCCATCAGATCTGCCATTTCATCATTCTGCATTAAGTTTCAGCATGTCATATGAAAAATTCATTGCATGTTAGTCCCCTCTGGGAAAGCCTATTAAATTATAGCTAGAGCTCTGGATCTGTGGTGACGTTCAGGAGGGGAAAGAGAGTGGGAAAATGGCAAATGTGTTATTTTTGTAGTTGATATTTTCAGAGAAATGAGTGACATATTTGCCGACATGGTCAAGTCACCAAATATAAGGCTTCTAAGATGTAAGATGTGTTCTAATGTAAGCTGCATGGAGGGGGGGTGTAAGTACCATCTGATCCTATTTGGATACAAATATTTTCAGCACAGACCAGTTTGACCAAAGCTAATTTGTAAGTGGCCCAAACTGATTTGTTCTTGGGATTTTTCGGGAATTTGTAGGTATTTATGTAGTTCCAAATTTTAAGGGGGGAAAAAGGCCTATGACATGGGATGAAGGCACTGTTTTGGGAATGTGTTCAGCATTTAATGTAGACAAAGCTTCTACCTGTTTCCTTCTTCTCTTCCCTTCCCCTCACCTGATTCCTTGTCCAGCTCCACCCTGCATCACCTGGAAACTCTTGCTCAGCAGACACTCATCCCCAGATCCTCTGGAAGAAAAGTGTTGAGAGGAAATGTCCCCAGAAAATAGTCTGGCTTGCTCAAATGTGCCCACTCCCTCAAAATGCCACTCATCTGCTGCCCATCCTGTCTGGGACAGAAACAGGTAAACTAAGGAGGAAACCCCTGTCAAGGAGGCACCGTGAAGAATTTCTGGCTCCACAGCCAGATACTTAAACCATTGAGTTATAATTTGATACTGTTAAACTCCAATTAGGTGTTTTGGTGCTGGATGGATGTGAGGAGTCCGTTAAAGTCATATGTATATAATAAAATGCTTGTTTCTTTGTACAAGGATCTCTACTGTGTGTTCGCTACAACAGGAGATAGTTGAGAGCTTAACGACCAAATGGTTGCTGACACAAGTTATGTGGTTAGGGAAGACCTATGTCAATTTTCAGAACTTGGAATATAAACAAAAATTGTTAATCTTGAATGTCAAATTTTTTTTTAAAAAATATGTTGCTAATATTTTAAAGTGAAAATTTTTTAACATGCTGTTAGCAATATTAATTCACTATTTACATCATTAGTCCAAATTAAAAAAAAGGTTGGATTTACTGACTTTGGAAATTATTTTCCTCAGTTTGTCACATACTTCTAAGACTACAAATCTCATAATGCAATTATTAAATGGGAATGATGGGATACCATATGTCTGAAAAACAAAAAGGCGGGTTGCCTGCCTTACAAAGTTCAATTTCATCTACAAAGGAAGACATTTATAGTACTTGCCACACTAGCTATATATAAGGCAAAGAGTTCCATTTCCACTCTCACGGAGATTTCTTAAGCACTATGCTCTGGAAACTACTGCAGATGGTATACCAATTAAGTGCTTAGGGAAGTCTCCGTCTGCTCCCTTGCATGGCTCTTTCACAACATAGTTACCATTTTCCTGTCACTTCCACTTCCTGAAAAATCATACTAGGGCTTATTTTCAGGTTAGATCTTATTTTAGGGGAAACAGGGTAATAATAATATATGTATATGTGTACACATACACATATGATTTTATTTTATTTTATTTTTATTTCCAGTTCCCACTTTCTCAATATCTCCTCCCTTTTCTTTTCCTATCCCTCTCTATTGCTCACTTTGCCCCTCTAACTCTTAACTCACCCCCCTATGCCAACTGTCCAAATTTGCCCTTTGCCAATTCCTTTCACCCTATCTAATTATACAACCAATTATAATAAATTGTATTTATTTATTTCTACACTCTGTGCTTGGGAAAAGATCCCTCTCCTTCTCCTTTCCCTCAAGTATCCCCAAAACCCCCAAACCACAGGCCACACCGTTGCATGGCCTGAAAATTCAGGCTCCCTAAGCCAGCTGCATGCAGGGAAATCGAAACCGTTCTGATGGAGCAGTGTGGCTTCTCTCTTGCTCGGCCAATCGAAGAAGAGGTTGGGCAAGAGGGACACTGTGTCTTAAAGGCTCTATCCCTCCTCCCCTCCCTGAAAGTGATGCTGTCTTCTGGCAGGCGGGCAAAGCATCCCTGCCATGACAGTTCCGCACCTGGTGGAGTGAACTTTTTATAGAATTCAATTGTTTAAGTTTATTGGTTTCTTTTAATTGATGTTTGGGATTGTACCCTACTCTAAGATCTATTGATATCGGGGAGGGAAGAATTACTTGAATACACATGCACATATATGCAAATACAGTAACTTGGCAGCCACTTCTAGAGGGGCATGGTGGGATCACCATAATGCCATCCCGAGAATTAGCTGCTTCATTATACTGGCTGAATGAGAATGCAGCAGTTCTGTTATGCCAGTGTTCTATAAGGCAATTCTAACAATGGGGGTATCCCAAAGAAATGGAAAAAAAACTTTGAAACTGGGCTTCAGATCATCACAAACCTGGGTATATTTGTAGCAAATACTCTATTTTTGCTCTGTGCCCAATTTAGGGTGGCTTGGACAACAGATTCCCAAGTTATGATTTTTAAAGCATAAAATAATTTATCCCCATTCAGAAATTTGCTACCAAGAACATCCTCAGATTTAAAGAGAACTTGAAAAACAGCCCTGTCCATAGCTTTGTGTTGGAGTGAAAAGTACTTAACTGATTGGGGGGGGGGCGAGTCAGGTTCTGAGGTTTCCCCCTGCTTGATGAATGGTAGTGAACACAAAAAACTATCCATTGTCAAGGGCTTTTTTTTTTTTTTTTTTTTTGGGTGATGGCCATAAAGACAATATGAAAGAAATATAGGTTGAATTAGGATTATATAAATCACATAATTCACCTTCTAAGGTGGTGTGTGAAGAATTATTTCCAGTCTGTGGCCTCCTCCAAATGTTTCAGGGTACCATATGGCCTGTTGAGAACGGCTGATGTAGACTGTCTTGACTGCTGCCATTCAGGCTGTCCTTTGCCAGCTAAAGTTTGGCATGTTTTTCCTGCTGGCAACAAGAGCACAATATAGTGCAGCAATATCAGCCCATTCCCTAGCATTTTGAATTGTGGATAGAGAAGCACAATATCCCACATTCATAAACCAATGGTTTTTTCAGTGATCAAGTCTTATACAGATTATACTGACGATTACAAGCACTACAGTTTTAAAGCACTTCATAATTCATAATTTTAAAAGCACTTCATACTTTCCCACCCCCAGGGTGGTTCCCAGTGCATTTATTGTGTCTTACCTATTTTATATATTCATCTGGTAAAGTGGACTGAAGGGGTCCCCTGGCCACAGTGTTCCAATTTCTGATAACAACATTCTAAAATTCATTGATGATTTGTTTATAAGATTATCTTCAGTGAAAGACCTGGAAGCAAAGATATAGATTAATGTGATAAAGGAATAGGGAACATGCGGTCCTCCAGATGTTCCTGGGCTGCAGCTCCCATCAGTCCTACCTAGCATAGACAATGATGAGGAATGACGAGAACTGTAGTTCAGCAAGATCAGCCTAAGGACAGGGTACATGGCTCTTCCTTTTTTGCAGTTTAGGTAAAGGTTCCCCTTGACATTTTTAGTCCAGTCATGTCTGACTCTAGGGGGCGGTGCTCATCCTGTTTTTCAAGCTGTAGAGCCAGCGCTTGTCCGAAGACAGTTTCCATTGTCACGTGGCCAGCGTGACTAGGGAATGCCATTTTACCTTCTCACCAAGGTGGTACCTATTTATCTACTCGCATTTGCATACTTTCAAACTGCTAGGTTGGCAAGGAGCTGGGACAAAGTGATGGGAGCTCACTCTGTCGCGTGGGTTCGATCTTACGACTGCTGGTCTTCTGACCCTGCAGAACAGGTTTCTGCAGTTTAGCCCGCAGCGCCACCACATCCCCATTTTTTGCAGTTTATCATCACATTAATGTGAAGTAGGTCAGGCTGAGAGACTGGGACTGGCTCAAGGGCACCCAGTGAGTTTTGTGGGGACCAGAACCTGGATCTCCCACATCTCAGTTCAATACTCCAATCACTACACCTAAGTACAATGAGTTCCAGAACAGGATTCCTCCCTCCCTCCCTCCCTTCCTTCCAGCAGGTATTGGAAATGATTGGCTGGGGGTGGAGGGTAAGCACTGCAATTGGGTGTGTGCTATTAACAGTTCCTTCCTATGTATTTTTAATGAAATTTGCCCTCCTCCCCATTCCTGATTTAATTATTTAAAAATAAATAATGCAACATTAAATGATATGTTTAGTGTCTTTTTTAGTTTGGCATTTCTTATCTGTTACATCTTCTGCCATGCTTTCATAATTTTATCATTTTACTCTTTTAAATTTTCTGTTCTGAGATGAAGAGTACAGGACCCAATGCCTAGAACAGATAAATGCCTGAGGCAAAGCATGCACTTTTACATTCAGTAAATTGGTTGGCTTCAAAATAATTTGCATTGTTCGGTTTGCATCCAGAATCAGCCATACATGGAGAGCAGACCCATTTAAATCAGTAGCAGGGAGATCAGTCATGACTGAAGATGGATGGGTATTTCAGTTTTGTTATTATATCTTTAAGCACAAACTTGCTGTTGTCTGTTTCCACAGCAGCTGCCCAGAAATTTTTTAAAAACCTGCATGAGTATATATTTTAGTATCAATCTGATGAAGATGTTGTATTCCTGAAAGCTTGCATAGTCTCTCTCTTTCTCTCTGTACCGTGGTGCCCCGCATAGCGACGTTAATCCGTTCCGGATTAACTGTCACTATGTGAAAACATCACTAAACGGAACAGAAAAACCCATAGGAACGCATTAAACTTCATTTAATGTGTTCCTATGGGGCCCAAACTCACTGTTCAGCGAAGATCCTCCATAGCGCCGCCATTTTCGTGCCTTCGGTAAGCGAGGAAACCGCGTGAAAATGGTTGCGGGGGACATTTTGGGCACCCAGCAGCCATTTTGGAACCGCCGATCAGCTGTTTAAAAAACATCACAATGCGAAGATCGGTAAGCGAAACGCTTACCGATCATCGCAATGTGATGTTTTGCCCATTAAAACATCGCAATGCGATCGCATTAGCGATCTAAAAAAATAGATCGCTATGCAGATTTGTTGTTAAACGGTGTGCTCGTTATGCGAGGCACCACTGTATTTGCATGCATTATTATAGCTTTCTAATTGGTCTAATAAAGATACTACCTCTGCATGGATTTTGAAATTTGTTTCACACCAACTTGGCTACTCCTGCTTTGATGTGTGTCTCATTTAGCTGTGTATTGGGACCCTGGGGACATTTATTCCACTGAAGACTGGAAACTTTTAAGTAACATACAGTAGGTAACATTACATGATTTGTCTATATTGACTTCCTTTTCTTAATCCATCATTTAAAATTAACTCAGTTGTTAACAGTGCAAAGAGGGCCTGCTTAACTCACTGAGAAAAGATGGTTGAAGCTTCACTATATTGTCTGGATCAACCAAGGGCTAAATATTTCTATTTTTCTAGCTCTGAGTGAGTCTATGGATTAGAGCCTGGATGAAATCTGGCCTCAGTGTATCGCCTCATGAGATTGATTTCTTAATCTGCAGGTCCCCTCCTGCATTTTTGTTCTGAAGCAACATGCAGACAACAAAGATTTAGATCCAACATGCTGACAAATTCTAAGTGTTTTTCCCTTCTCTTGCCTTTCCCTCATCCAACTTACTTATTAAATCTTGCCAGATGACCTGAATGTGTTCTTAAAACCTTTTGTGCTTTGTAGACTTTCTTTTTTAGAAGAAATAGCCATGTTAGTCTGTGCTAGCATATCAGGCTTAAGCAAAAGAAAAATAAAAAACAAAGAAGACAAAAATCTTTTGGCACCTTGAAGCCTAACTGCTGTATTTTAATGCGAGTTTTCATGGACAAATCCACTTCCTCAGTTCCTTGGTCCAAGAAAGTTCACATTAAAATATAGCAGTTAGTCTTTAAAGGTGCCACACATTTGTTTGTTTGTTTGTTTGTTTTGGACTAGATTAAAAAAGCTATCACCTCAGTGTGGATTCAAAGTATGCAGCTATACTTAGTTTTGTATGCGGTTTTGGACTGGATGACTGTACAAGAAAACTCTGAGAAGTAAAAAAGATCGAGGGATAGCTGTATTCCAGTAAATGCACAGTTTTGGGAAAGGCAAATTAGTTTGGCCTCTATTAAACATCCTCATATTGCATTCCTAATCATGAATAAATTAAGTCCATGAAATCATGGGTATGATTAAATCTGGATCCAACCCATTGTAAAATTCAGTAATTATTTTCACACTACCTCTGGGTAGTGTGGGCGGCATATAAATAAATAAATAAATAAATAAATAAATAAATAAATAAATAAATAAATAAATAAATAAATAAATAAATAAATAAGCATTTTGACATATTAGATAGCTATCAAAGATGCCAGGCATTGCTCAGTAATGAATAATACCTTTCTCTTCATACTTTATGAGTGTGTATGTGTACCTCAGCTAACCTGCCAAATAACCACTACCTGAATACTACTGCTACTACTACTGAGGCATACTAGTAGTAGCAGTAGTAAATTTCTTGATCTTTACCTTCTTCTAGTAGACACTTTGGGGTCTAATAAAACCCACTCTTGCATTACTGAGAACATGTATGTAAGATTCAACCTACAGTAGTTTGTATTTTTCTGCACAAAGAGGAGCAACTTTTGGTGTCATTCACACTTGGTGCAGATGAGTTTGCATCTTTCCATTACCAATGTTTTGCCCCATTATTTTTGGCACCCTGGATCAAACTCCTATTGTTTCACATTAAGTATAGCTCTGCCCCATGGTGTTGCAGTGCCATGCCCCCCGGAAATAGGAATTTTAGTGTTCTTAGAGAAGGCTCCATTTCTGAAGTTTTTTCATTTGCCTTCCTTCTTTAACATTCGAACAACTGGGTGTCTTTATGCCTAAAGCTACTGGCTAGCAATCCTTTTATGGTTAAAATGAATTTGCTTTTAAGGAATAATAGTTGTTAAAGTTTTCACCACATTTCAAAACATTCTGGAACCTTATTATTTATAGGGTACATTAGAGGGTCTGCAGCTGAGCCCATTGGCTAAGGAAAATGTCTTAAACATGCTTAGTTAACTCTGTTGAACCTTTAAAAGCTCAAGTTCTTTCTGTTCCAAATATAAAATGAAACTAAATTATTACCATGTGCATAGATAAATTCAATAGGTATACTTATTCATAACATGAAGAGGACCATGTTGTATCTATCTGCTGTACAGGTGTTCAAAATGAAAAGCCTTTTAGAAAATGAACAGAACTGAAATTATCTCTATCATCAAAGTTTCTGAAAGGTCCTGAAAAAGCTCCCAGATGATGGGCTTTTCTAAGTTTGCACTGAGGCCTGGAGTGCTAGCACACAGTCGTGTAATCAGCCGGCTGTTAGGCATCTATCAAGTTCAGCTAAGAAGGTTTGACCAGCTTGTTGGCTAAGATGGAACTAGGGCTGTGTGAATGTCAAACTGACACCCTGAGGAACTAGGAGTGGAATCTGCCCATTTTCCCACTTCATTTTTCTCAACAACAACAAAAAATGCTTGCAAAACTGGGGATAGACTGAAGAAGGCAAAGGCCCCTTGGTGAGACAGCTTCAGAAAGCAGGCAGCTATAGGAATCTCCATTCCAGAAGAAGACATAAGACTGGATGGTAAACTATTGAAAAGAAAGAAAGAAACTCTTTAAGAAGTAACAAGAGAATCAAGATGTCTACTATGCTTTTGGGGATTTTGCCTGCTTTTAGGGGGAAATGGCCTGTCCCTATATTCTGTGCCAGTGGGACAAAAAGACAGGAAGGAAGGAAGGAAGGAAGGAAGGAAGGAAGGAAGGAAGGAAGGAAGGAAGGAAGGAAGGAAGGAAGGAAGGAAGGAAGGAAGGAAGGAAGGAAGGAAGAGTGAGCAACCAGTCCCTAGACACTGACAGCTAATGCATCTCTAGGACTTCTTATGAGCCACATGGGCAAATCTTAAGCCATCATGTAGTAGCAGTGAAATATTCAAGTGTTTTGTCCATATCATCAAACCCCAATGGCCAAAACTGATCCCAAGGAGCCTAACTAGACACTTCTCCACACACTTCCACAACAGCAACATCCAATTTTCAGTGAATAAGAGTGACTTTATCCTTGAAGTGCCTAGGAAATGTTTGCCCTGGTAAAGTTTGTTTCATTTCATTTTGTTTTGTTTCATTTTGTTGTTTTGTTTTGGCTAGAATAGTACATAACCAAATGGTCTCCAGCAGTGAACCTTCCATGTGTCAGCCATCCTATGCAATACATCAATTATTTCAACAGAGTAACTGGAAACCAATAAAGCCATACCGGAGTACTTCTATTTTCACTGACTTCTGGGTGAAAACGAACCCAATTCTTAACTCTCTTTCTGAAGTCAATGAAATTTAAAAGGGCTTAACCTTGGCTTGCTAGAGATTGTGGCCAATATTATCAGATTGAATTATATTTCAGCACTGTATATTTTACTACAGTAATTTGTAAAGGGTCTTTTTTTAAAAGTACTTTTTTGTGGCAAAAGATAAGGAGACATATCTGTCAGGCTCAGGCAAGAGCGGGGAACATAAGTCCTTTTGGATCTCAAGAGCTTTTCTCCACAGACTGATAAAATACTCAGGTGCTACACAGATTTATTCAGAGGTGTTTGTCAAGCTGAATCAAATAAGACATTCATAGCGCTAGGATTTCTACTTTCTTCCTTTATTTGTAAAAGATGTCCGCAAGGACTGCAGAGCTGACTCTATACTTTGCAAAGCAGGAGGGGGAGCATGTTTTTGGTGTCTGCATCATCTGTGGGATTGGGGGCTAGGCATTCAAAATAAACAGATAAACAGATGAAAATACTTGCCCACAGTAGTACTCATGTTTCCTGTTTCTGCTAACATGTAACTCTTCTTTCACTCACAGTCCCATCAGAACCCATAGTTTTAACCACAGCTGTGGTGGCATGCAGAATGTTATGTAGTAGAGATGGGGGATATTCGTATACAAATACGAAAATCCCTGCACAGGTGGAAATAATGAGGGCCGGACTGTCCACTCACAATTTCACCACTGCTGCCAGCTCCACAGTACCTTCCTATCACGCCATTGTCCGTAATCGATTACCCAGGAGGCAGGATGACAAGCCTCTCTGCTAGGTCGGAGAGTGGCTAATCTATTGCAGATAACAGTGCAACAGGAAGCTGCTGCGGAGCTGAGGGCAGCGGCAAAATCATGAGTGGACCCTCATTGTTTCCACCTGTGCGGGGATATTCGTATATGAATATGAATACCTCCATCTCTATTATGTAGCAATAGCAGATGTGATTGTGGTTCTCCAGAAGAAAAGCAAAACAAATCCCAAACCTGTGTCAGGGTAATACATCTTCATTAGGGCAAACCAGAATGACTCGAGATGTGTGTAAGCTTGTGGGATCTCCAGATCATTTCATCATATGAGATGTTCTCTGAAACAGATGGAAAACATTAATAATGTTCAAGCTGGGGCATCTGCATGCAGTCCTGGATGGAATGGAGGGTTAGCAGACATTTCGATTAGGCCTTAAAGCAAGAATAGGCTACATGTAGCTCCTATGTGCATTTCTGTACTTCCTAAGGTCACTCCAGAGCTCTCCAGTGAAAAAAAATCCCCAAATATTATTGGCCAGAAAGGAAAGCTGTCAGGAGCAGTGATTCTCAGTGTAGAGGCTTTGAGACCACCATCTCCATCATGGGTGAAGCCTACATGCTCCTTTAGTGGATAAAAACAGAAAAGAATAAGCAAACTTGACATTAAAAGATTTGGAGATAATTTTATATTCTTGCCTGCCTATCAAAGCCACTAAAGAGCCTTGTGGTGCAGTGGTTAAACTGCAGCACCGTGGCCAAAATGCAGCTCACAACCCTGGTTCAGTCCCAGGTAGCAGGCTCAAGGTTCACTCAGCCTTTCATCCTTCCAAGGTTGGTAAATTGAGTACCCAGCCAGGTGGGCACACTTTGCTTTTAAGCCCAAACAGAATACCTTTTGCTGGTACTTGGTGAGGATGAAGTATCAGATCATCTTTGTCCCTGGTTTAAGTAGTATAAAACTCTCTTTTTTCACCTTGGCCCCTCACTTGATATTCTCCTGATCGTATAAAAAAACAGAAGTTGCCATGTAGGCCTTTAAAAAGAAAAGAAAAAAAGAAAAATCACCTCAAGATAGTACCTTTATTAGGCTAACTAAAAAGAGTATGGAATATGTGCATGTTTTTGAGATCTTCTGATCTTTGCACTGATCTTGCTCTTGTCCATATACATAAGGATCCCTATATACTAGAAGGAGATTAAGTCTACTTTACTCCACTACATCCTTTGAGATTATCTCAACACATGAAATATGCAGCCAATATTATGGACTTTCTAGATCCTCCAAGGCTAGATGTGCATTATCTGGAGATGTGCTCCAACATGCCTTACTAAACAAGTCCACTCTGTTGTGAAATGGCTTTACCTACCATAACTGTATCTGGCAGAGATATCTTGAGCAATTGTTAAGGTAGAGTAGCCACATCACCAAACAGAAGGGCATAGGATGTGATCAGGTGGCAATTTAGCTCATGTTTTGTATGTCTTTTGGCATGGTCAGGCTTGATCTATTTTCCAGCACCAAAATGATGTACAGGAATTGCAAACCAACTTGACCCCATTCTGTGCACAGACCTTTTTAGCTCAGTTCAGTGTTGTTTTTCCCCTTCATGGATTGCTGCCTTGTCGTGGCGAAGGGGCTTGAGTAATTCAGAGAAACTATGGGCTATGCCGTGCAGGGACACCCAAGACGGACAGGTCATAGTGGAGAGTTCCGACTAAATGCAATCTACCTGGAGCAGGAACTGGCAAGCCACTCCAGTATCTTTGCCAAGAAAACCCCATGATCAGAAACAAAAGGCTAAAAGATATGACACTGGAAGATGGGACCCTCAGGTCGGAAGGCGTCCAACATGCTACTGAGGAAGAGAAGAGGACAAGAACAAGTAGCTCCAGAGCTAATGAAGTGGTTGGGCCAAAGCCAAAAGGACGCTCAGCTGTGGATGTGCCTGGAAGTGAAAGGAAAGTTCAATGCTGCAAAGAAAAATACTGCATAGGAACCTGGAATGTAAGATCTATGAACCTTGGTAAGCTGGAGGTGGTCAAACAGGAGATGGCAAGAATAAATATTGACATCCTGGGCGTCAGTGAACTAAAATGGACAGGAATGGGCGAATTCAAATCAGATGACTACCATATCTACTATTGTGGGCAAGAAGCCTGTAGAAGGAATGGAGTAGCCCTCAAAGTCAACAAAAGAGTGGGAAAAGCTGCAATGGGATATAATCTTAAAAATGATAGAATGATGTCAATACGAATCCAAGGCAGACCTTTCAACATCACAATAATCCAAGTTTATGCACCAACCACCAGTGCTGAGGAGACTGAAATTGACCAATTCTATGAAGACTTACAACACCTTCTAGAACTGACACCAAAGAAAGATGTTCTTCTCATACTTGGGGATTGGAATGATAAAGTAGGGAATCAAGAGATAAAAGGAACAACAGGAAAGTTTGGCCTTGGAGTTCAAAATGAAGCAGGGCAAAGGCTAATAGAGTTTTGTCAAGAGAACAAGCTGGTCATCACAAACACTCTTTTCCAACAACACAAGAGGCGACTCTATACATGGGAATCACCAGATGGGCAATACCGCAATCAGATTGATTATATTCTCTGCAGCCAAAGATGGAGAAGCTCTATACAGTCAGCAAAAACAAGACCTGGAGCTGATTGTGGCTCTGATCATCAGCTTCTCATAGCAAAATTCAAACTCAAACTGAAGAGAGTAGGAAAAACCACTGGGCTATTCAGGTATAATCTAAACCAAATCCCTTATGAATACACAGTGGAAGTGAAGAACAGATTTAAGGAACTCGATTTGGTGGACAGAATGCCTGAAGAACTTTGGATAGAGGCTCGTAATATTGTACAGGAGGCAGCAACAAAAACCATCCCAAAGAAAAGGAAATGCAAGAAAGCAAAGTGGCTGTCCAGCGAGGCCTTACAAATAGCAGAGAAGAGAAGGGAAACAAAATGCAAGGGAGATAGGGAAAGTTACAGAAAATTGAATGCAGACTTCCAAAGAATAGCAAGGAGAGACAAGAGGGCCTTCTTAAATGAACAGTTCAAAGAAATAGAGGAAAATAATAGAAAAGGAAAAACCAGAGCTTGATTGGTTCAAAATTGGGAAAGGAGTACGACAAGGCTGTATATTGTCCCCCTGCTTATTTAACTTATATGCAGAATACATCATGCAAAAGGCCGGACTGGAGGAATCCCAAGACAGAATTAAGATTGCCGGAAGAAATATCAACAACCTCAGATATGCAGATGATACCACTCTGATGGCAGAAAGTGAGGAGGAATTAAGGAAGCTTGTAATGAGGGTGAAAGAGGAGAGTGCAAAAAACGCTCTGAAGCTCAACATCAAAAAAACTAAGATCATGGCCACTGGTCCCATCACCTCCTGGCAAATAGAAGGGGAAGATATGGAGGTAGTGACAGATTTTACTTTTTTGGGCTTCATGATAACTGCAGATGGTGACAGCAGCCATGAAATTAAAAGACACCTTCTTCTTGGGAGGAAAGCGATGACAAACCTCGATAGCATCTTAAAAAGCAGAGACATCACTTTGCCAACAAAAGTCCGCATAGTCAAAGCTATGGTTTTTCCTGTAGTGATGTACGGAAGTGAGAGTTGGCCCATAAAGAAAGCTGACCACCAAAGAATTGATGCTTTTGAATTGTGGTGCTGGAGGAGGCTCTTGAGAGTTCCCTGGACTGCAAGGAGAACAAACCTATCCATCTTGAAGGAAATCAACCCTGAGTGTTCACTGGAAGGACAGATCCTGAAACTGAGGCTCCAATACTTTGGCCATCTCATGAGAAGAGAAGACTCCCTGGAAAAGAGGGCAAGAGGAGAAGAGGACGACAGAGGATGAGATGGTTGGACAGTGTCATCGAAGCAACCAACATGAATTTGGCCCAGCTCTGGGAGGCAGTAGAAGACAGGAGGGCCTGGCGTGCTCTGATCCATGGGGTCACGAAGAGTCGGACACGACTAAACAAGTAAACAACAACAACAGTGTTGTTTTTGGAGCTGAGTTTGCGTGATGGTGACCTGGCTATGTTTGCATGGAAGGGTCACTTTAAATGAGATCACACCCAGCAAAGCAGGTGATCCAATGCAATACTGCTTACCTGAGCAATCACACCCATACACAAACCAAAAAGAAGTGTAAAACACGATCCTGATTTGCATAAAATTACATGTGCTAATATTCACATACAGATGCAAGATTAGAAATTATTTTTATAATTTGAACAGAATTATAGTGGACCTCAGTCCAATGACTAAGACAACAACCAGGTAACTTGGGTGCCTCCAAGTCTTCTGTCCAGCTGCTAAGTGTAGATGGTGAATGTTAAGGCCTTCAATCTCTTTCCTT
This sequence comes from Pogona vitticeps, assembly GCF_051106095.1. NCBI lineage: Eukaryota > Metazoa > Chordata > Lepidosauria > Squamata > Agamidae > Pogona > Pogona vitticeps. The sequence continues at coordinate 99,515,179 of NC_135786.1, forward strand.
ATGATTCTTTATCTTTATTCAGGCATGTCCTATGTCAGGCATTCTAATGGAGAATTATCCTCCCAGAAAGAAGGCATGGCTCCTTGCAAATGCAAGCGTCAGGTCTGGCTCCTGATTTGCATGGGTTCTTCACAAACCCCCCACCTTGCCAATGACCTTCCCCTCCCCTTGTGGGTGGCAGGCAACCTCAGCTCCTTTTCCTCTCTCACCTCACATTCTCCATCTATTAAATTATCATTTATGGGTAACAGCATTTGAGACATCCTCACATGAAGCGGCATGACAAGGAGGTGAAATAAACCCCAAATAACAGAGGTGGAGCTTCACAGCAGAAAAGGAGGAATGGACAGAGATGAGGAGGTGGCACAGTGACATCAGGAGCTCCCTAATCTTGTTTTATGTTTAGATAAACACAACAATCAAATTCTTGAAATCAGGATTAAGGTGGAACACAACTCTGTGATCGTGGGCTGCTTCTCTTAATGCAACCTACTTCTTTCCCCTGAGAGCCTCCGGTAAAGCTTTTGGGGGGCATGAAGAGAAAAGCAGCAGCAAATATTGGGGGTATGCCACTTTATTCTGGATGTTAAAGGAGAAGGGCGGGATACCAGTGTCTGTGATTTTAAAAATGAAAAATTGCTGCTTGAGCAATTCTCAGGAGGAAAAGTGCCTGGATGCATGTGAACCTCTGCTTCTTTTGGGGTAAGCTCAGTATCAAGTAATAGGGAGAGTTTGAGTCACTGCTGAAAAATCCACAGTTGGCTTGATTTCCCATGGCATAGATGAGCAGCCCATACTTGCAGTCCCACACCCTTATTTGCTGACATGTTGGATATGTCCAGTCACCATCACTAAAACTATTTTCATAGCATGGCCATCTATTATGACAATGATAGGATGCCTCCTGCATAGATCTCAGAAGAGGGTGCCTCCCACCCTTGCAAATTAGATACTGAATGAAGAATCAGTGGTAAAACTATAAACCTTGGCTGGTAAGTTAAGGGCATTCCTGTTTGCCAGAACTTAAAATGGCTATCAAACCATTTATTGCAATTTTAATAATAAATGAATAGAACATATTAAAGTTTGAGCATGGGACAAAAGATAGATTAAAATTGTAGTTTAAAGGGTAAAGGAAGGCAAAGGCCTTTAAATGAAAAATATGAGTGCGATCCATCACAGATGTAAGTTCAGTGGCAAACAAAAGCAAAGCCAATAGGGTCCCAACAAACACAGATCTGGAACTTGGAGAAATATCAGAGAAGGACCATTCCCCAGATGAAATACAACAAATATTCTAAGCCTGATACTCTAGGTTGGGATGGGGCAAACTTCCTTTCTTCCATATTTTTAAGGAAACTGACCAAATGTGCATGTCTTGAATTAATAGGCAGGTTAGTCTTCAGTTATTCTTTGGATAAGGCAGTTCTGTGCATTTTGTAAGATGGTCCTTGATTCAAAATATTACGAGTAAAAAATGCAAAGAAAAATGTGGCTACTACAAAACAATGCATACAAAAATGGCAACAGAGCTGGTGGTGAAGGCTTCTGGAAAACTGCAGTCCAAGAACATCCGAATTACTCAATGTTGGGATGAACTGCTCTAACCCATTCCTGTTTGAGATGGAATTGCCTCTACATTCATTGGCTACCTAAATGACAAACATTCTTTTGCTTTTAAGCCTCAAATAACTGTCTCATACATCATATGTAAACAAGTGGGATAAGTTATATTGTTTTGGGTTGTGTGAACTAATAATTTTGTAGACATATTTGGAAGGCTATAAGAGCTCAATAAAAGCTCAGTCAAAAAGCATTAAATGATTTTCTATGGTCCCTTTTCTATTTCTATTCCCCTTTTTTTATACACTCACAAGTCTGGACTATTTTCATTTTGTTTAATGTGCTTTACCATGATATTTCTTCAGAGCTTCCATTTATTAATGCCTCATTATTGGTCTTTTAAGGCCACAATATTGAATCTTTACAGTCTCAGCAGTTACAAGTGCCATAATTAAATTCCAGTTAAAAGACAGTTCTCAAAATGAATTTTTGTCTTCCAACAGTTTGCAGTCAGTAAACTTAAACAGAAATGTAATTCTCTCTCCCCACCCCCATCTGACCTCAAAGCCTATGCTCCCTGTGTTTGCTTGATAGGCAGGGGGGAAAGGAAGTCATTAAAAAGTTAGCTTAAGAACCATACCTTAGATTGTCTTTTGTACAAAGTCTTTTTTCCCCTTTCTTGCACAGTTCCTTTAGCAGAACTATTGAAATGAATAAATTAAATCTTTGCAGGGATGTTTTAAATTATGTTACAATCATTATGCATTTGCTTTAACTTCAGTTCTCAACTAAAGATGGATTGCCCCTCTTTTTGTAGTTAGGAAGGCACATGAGAATATATAATAAATATATTCCCCCAGAAATATAAAACCGTACTTAAGTGTTTAGTGTCACATGGATTAGAAAACTTAGTGTGTGTGTTAGAGATGGGGATGAAGCACCAAAATGGCGCTTCGTCTTGGTTCATGGTTTGTCAACCTTGATGACCCAGGAACCACAAATTGCCCCCCAGTGGCCCAACGAACCATGAAAAAAAAAACGAACCATTAAAAAAGCCCCCCCCCCCCAACCCTACAGCTAGAATCACAGTTTCTGTTCCAGCAGCCTAGCTTTTGCTAGGAACAGTGGGGAGGGTTTCCTTTTGGGCAAGCCTGACTGAGGCAATTGCCTCCTACCCTTGCTGTCTTTGCACAGGCAGGGGGGTGGGGGTTTGCTTCAGTCAGGCTTCCCTTGTCTTTCTATGCCCAACCGGGCATAGAAAGTCAGGGAAAACCTGATCGCTTGGGTCCTACTTTCATTCTATGCCTGCCTGGGCATAGAAAGATGGGGAAAATCTGACAGACGTTATCCCCACCCCCACCGTCTTTGCAAAGACAGCAGGGTTGGGGATGGCTAGGATCCCACTTCTGTTGTCTTTCAATGCCCAGATAGGTAGGGGAAGCCTGACTGAAGTGATCCCCCCTCCCACTGTTTGCAAAGACAGCGGGTTTCCCCTGTCTATGCCGCAGGTGCATAGAAGGACAGGGGAAGCCTGAGCAAAGCGACCCTCCCCCGTCTTTGTAAACAGAGGGGTGGGATTCCTTTCGGGCAGGCTTTAGCAAGCTGCTTGAAGGGGAAAGCCCTCTCTGCTTATGCCCCCGAGGAAGAACTGATCCAGTGGGGCATAAGCAGATAGGGATAGATGAAGAGACAAATATAAAAAGGTTATATTTGTTGCTTCATATTCGTCGGGGTCTCTGGACCTCAAGACTACGAAGCAATGAATATCTGACAAATCAGGGATATTCATTGAATATCACGATTCATTTCTATATTCATCCCCACGTCTGGTGTGTATTTATCAGGTACTGAGCATGTTCATCATGCATCTTTGACAATACACACATATAATAGGTTTGAGAGTAAGGATCTGTGCACATTCTCCACACAATTTGCATACTTTCCAAAAGGCCTTATGGAATGTGTAGACCATCACATTTTGCATTTTCTTAATGTACAGTCAGCAACATACATTGGGCCAATAAACTGAATCCTGACAAATGGTGGCTTTGTGATTCAGTGCTTCCCAGGGCTGGGATTTGTGTAGGAGACCTGTTCTGGATAGAAGCATGATGACCCTGAAGGAGCAGGTAGATAGCATAGGGATACTCTTGGATTCATCTTTGTCATTGGAGACTCACTTGACCTCACTTGAGCCTGGAGCCAGCTTTGACACCAGCTCCTATCATTCCTAAGGAGGCATATGGATGCTACAGCAAGTGCAGTATGCAGCAACTAGACTGCTAACAGGAATGTTTTCCAGAACCCATATGTTACTGGCTCTGAAGGGTTTGCAGTGACTGCCGATATGCTTCTGGTCAGAGTCCAATGCATTGATGATGTTTTACAAGCACAAAACAGCTTAGGATCTGAATATCTGAAGGAATGCCTCCCTCATGCCAGACCATTAAGATATTCTGGGGAGGTCTTCCTTTATGTCCCACTACTGAGAACAGTTCATAATGTTATGAGGTGGGGAAAAGCTTTTTGGTTGCATCACTCTGTCAATGAAATGTCTTCCCTCTGGAGGGTTGATTGGTAGCAACATTGGCATCATTTTGGCAGCAAGTGAAAACATATTTTTTAGAGCCTTTGGGGGTTAAAGATATTCAGGTTTTACAACATATTTGATGTTTTAATGTTGTGTTTTAAGGGGTTTGATTTAAACTGCTTTAAGCATCTTGTATTTTAAAATCATTTTATACTTCTCTGTAACATGCCTTGAAATCCTGTGATTTAACACAGTTTATAAGTGTTTTAGATATATTTTAAAAGATATAAATTTCCCTTTCATTGGTAGATAATGTGTCCATTCTTCATTAGGTCTGGTGAATAAACACAATACCAGTTTATATGTACATTAGCTGTTCAAGTCACCTTAACCCCACATCACACATACAAGCACATGATAAGCATATAACACATGAACACACACATATATATGTTTTCTTTCAAAAACAGAGCATGAACTCTTCATACAAAATGTTTGTTTTGTCATGAGTTTGGTTAAAGAATCCTGAAAGCTAATTTAATTTAGATGAACCTTTCTGGATAATTTTGAAGTTAAGGTAAATAGCAGTTGAGCTGTTGCTTAGAGTAGTAAATCACACTAAGCTAGGCCCATTGAAGCAATGGGGATTTGGTAAGTCAAGTTCCTTATAAGTTCCATCGATTCAAACAGGTCTACTCTAGTAGCAGCTTGCTTTAGTGCAGTAAGTCTCAATTAGAATAGACCTATTTGCATTAATGACATTTACAGAGAAGTTCATTCACCAAATCCCCACAGATTAAATGGGCCTACTCTAGTGAAACTTACTTCACTATACAAAAGGGTTTTGGCCAATAAGTTAAACATTTAGTAGTTATTTAATTTCAAAGTAGAAGAAAATAGTGTATGTTACTATGGTCAACACCATTTCCCCAATGGCATTTTTTTGTTTACTCCATGAAAATGGTTCTTCTGGTTTCATTTTAACTGCTTTTAACATAAAGTTTATATATTTCTTCACTTAATCGCTTTCAATCTTTTCAGAAGCTGGACATAGGAAAATAACCATAAAAGATAACTTGTCTTCCATAATTTGGCAGAAACCTATTGTAGGTTTAATGTCTCACAGATAAAGCGTCTGTGGCGAAGTTAAAGAATAATCACTGCTTAGCCAGCTAGGAAGGTAATGTGCCTGTAAAAGAGGCTGTGAGCTCAAGGTTGGACAGCAAGAATGAACAAGCCAGAAGCACCAGGCACTGCCTCAGTGACCCATGCTCAAATCTACAACATAATAGAAAGGGACACATAAGCGCACATGTTTTATGTGAATTTAAAAAAGGAATTTGGCACAGGGATTGGAAACGCATAGTGTGGATTGAAAGCAAGGTGCCTGTGCTTGTGAAGAAGTTAAAGGGGACCAGACTTCCACAGCATAAAATGAATGAGATGGAAATATAGTGCTCTCCAGAGCAGATAGAGAAAGTCATCAGTAGATCTATGACATTTCAGGCACCAGATGTGAATAGATCTATGCTGATCTTCATACAGTATATGATTACACAAGGTACACAACTATCTCCTTGGTCAGAATGAAAAGCCAGTTGCTGGGAAAACAGAGGGTATTTTTTAATGATTTAATGATCAAAGAACAAAGAAGAGTCATGCAAAGTCCTACCAGTGAATGAAAAAGTAGATAAGGGAGATTCAAAGCCAGAGTCCAACAACAGTAAAGAATTTGGAAATAGTCAGGTACAAATTCCAAGAGCCAAATCGAACTGAGTCCATGGTCAGGAACTCACAGTCTGAGTTACAGACATCAGATAAAACAGCAAAGTCTACTTAAACATTGTTCTATAACCTCCTGAAGCATTAGGGTTAAACTAGATTATACCTTTAGCATGCATGTAGAAGTACTGTTCCCTGAAGTGGTGGAAGGAATTAGTCTATAGTAATATAAGCTTTTCTTCACCTCTATATCTTGCATTTAGATATGCTTTATTTTGGCATTGGTCAGTGGAAAATAAAAACATCTGGTTGGTAAGGCTCACAATCCTCCGGAAATCCCATTGCTGGGAGGAAAATGTTTCAATGTGGGGAATATGCAGTTCTCTTAACATTACATTTGATCTTAAAAGATTTCAAACATTAGTTACCTAATGCCTACCTGAGATTCCAGTGCAATGCATAGCATTCTTCTGGGAGAAGTCTTCCTCATGAGGAGACCACTACACATAAAGACTCAGATACTCAGTAGGAATGATCTGCTGCAGCTAAATACATCTTTTAGGCATGAAAAATCTGGCCAGTATTTTTAAATACTGGTGCACCTACAGGTAGGAGGGCCCTCAGCCATCCACCTGGAGGTCCCTGGCTCATCTTGGACCTCTGCCTCAAGTAGTTATTGATGGTCACTACTAGATGCAGCAGGTCCTTTTCTGAAAAAAAATTCCACCACAGTGGCATGGAACATTGCTATAACTGATTCAATCCGGAAGATCTCAAGATGAACCCAGCCACTGAAAACTAATACTGTAGAAAGTGAAAGCAAGATGTTATGTGGTAAGAAGCCATCAAGATTTCTTTAGACAAAAGAAGGAGGTGTAATGGGATTAGAAGAGTAGAGGAAATTGGTACATGCCTAGGTGGTACTGAGCCAAATTTAAGGTTTTATTTTTGACTTATAAATACACCATGGGACATTGTGGCACTGCAGGTCAAACCACAGAAGTCTCTGTGCTGCAAGGTCGGAAGACCAGCAGTCATCAAATCAAATCCGCATGATGGAGTGAACTCTCGTCACTTGTCCCAGCTCCTGCCAACCTAGCCATCTGAAAGCATGTAAAAATGCAAGTAGATAAATAGGTACCACCATGGTGGGAAGGTAATGGTGTTCCATGTCTAGTTGCACTGGCCACGTGACCACGGAAACTGTCTATGGACAAACACTGGTTCTGTGGCTCGGAAATGGGTAACCTTTACTTTTACCTTTACTTTAAATACTCAGAACAGCTTGTTACTCAACTATCTTGACCGAATCCCTCTTTCCACATAGAGGTTAGGGGGTGTCTCTTCCATTAATGTTTAACTGATATAAGGGATGAAATATACTACATATGTACTCCTCTCATCTATCAGTATATCTGGGACTTTGGAATGGAGGGTATTATTTGGAAAGGCAATCAATATTACATAATCCAGTCTGTCTAATAAACATGTCTAAATAGAAAGCAAAATGGTGGAAACATTGCTTCAACACCTCTATTTTCCTGAGAAATGTAAAATTTCAAGAAATATACACACACCAAAAAAATGGAACAAGATGAGGGAAATTTAGAATTGTAACACAATGGAATGTTTATTTATTTAGGCATCAAGTTGCATTTTAATTATTTATTTATTTTCCTTTTCAGGATATTAGCCTATTCATTTAAATCAAATGCTGTATATTAGATATGCACGTTTTGACCTCCATTTTGAAATTGGCCAGCTACTTCAGATTAGGCAATCTGGCATTATTGCCACACAAAAAAAGTGGACGCCATTCTTTCCTTTTTCACCCAGCATCAGCTACAGAGTCCCTGTTTAACATCCCCCAAAGCTTTTCTCAGTTGGCAGTCAAACAGGAACACAGAAAGACACAGGAATTACTTCAACAATCCTTCCATCCAAAAGTTTTAAAAAGGCTTTTAAAGAGGATTTTCAGGTGGGGTTCTTGTAGTTCAAACAAATTAAGGCACAGATGCTCCCGTTTCCATCCTTGGAGGGGATAGAGAGCTGGCAGTGGGACACTTGCCACCAGCCCAAGGCTTGCTATTTAGCTAATCCTATTAGTTAGATAATCATGCTGTGTACATCTGGCATGGTGGCACACTCTTATAGTTGGCCTAAAACCAGCATTTCCCCCTTATTAACAAGCAAAGCACATCTATGCTTATGTAATTCTTATTTATTTATTGCTTGATATTGTCTCAGTAGCATAGAGGGATACAAGTTTATATTTTGCAGAACTGTACATAATTTTCTACATGGTACCCTCTGACCAGTGGTTTTCAAACCGGGTGTGGTGTTCACCCTTATTATGTTAAATAAGCCATGCATTATTCATGTTTTATGCTGATGTGGTCGAGAGGTGGGGCCACTAGAGATGTTAAAAGGCGGAGCCAGAGAGGAGGAGAGGGGGGGAGTTCAGTCAGAGTTAGGGGGGGAATCTGAGGAGTAATTAGTCTGAGGAGTGAATAGTAACCTGTAATATAATATAGAAGATTGTTATTGATGCTTGATGAACCTGAAGAAGATATTTATGAATTCTTATAGAAACATCTGTAATCAATAAACCTGTTTTATTGAAAAGACAGTGATGAATGGTCCTTTGTCTTTCCTACGTAAAGTACGTTGATAAAGAAATCAACTGGTGGCAGCATGTGAAAAGGTGTTTTGTGTTTTGTTTTTTTATTTGCCTTCGTGAGCTCTCTGTTTTGGGGAAACAAACAGGGGCCACAAGGGGCAAACATCTCACTGGGGTCCCCAGATATTCTTGACCTGCAATTCCCAGAAGCCTTCATCACTTGCTGTGCTGGCCAGGATTTCTGGCAGTTGTAATTCAAAGAACATCTAAGGACCTCAAGTTGGGAACCACTGTTCTAGACACTTTGAACATGGTATGGAGACAGAGGTAGGTACTGTAGTACACAATGTAGAAACACAGCTGTGGATGGATCCTCTAATCTGGTTCAGAGACCAGTCTGAAGCTGCAGAATTGATGCTAATTCAGAGTGTAGTAATTTGTGCCCCAGATCCCCAATAGAAGATTACTGTTTGCAGCTTTCCACGGAATTGCACTGGAAAACCCAAACCAATTTTTGTTCTAACACAGATATAAAATAAGCATTTGAAGAAATGATGGACTCCATCATCATCATCAGCAGCAGCAGCAGCAGCATCAAACAGCAAACTTAAAGGATTTACACCCTAAAGGTAAAGGTTCCCCTTGACACTTTTAGTCCAGTTGTGTCTAGGGGGTGGTGCTCATACCGTTTTCAAGCTGTAGAGCCAGCGCTTGTCCGAAGACAGTTTCCATTGCCATGTGGCCAGCGTGACTAGGGAATGCTGTTTTGCCTTCCAACCGAGATGGTACCTATATATCTACTCGCATTTGCATGCTTTCGAACTGCTAGGTTGGCGAGGAGCTGGGACAAAGTGATGGGAGCTTACTCCATTGCGTGGATTCAATCTTACGACTGCTGGTCTTCTGACCCTGCAACACAGGCTTCTGCAGTTTAGCCCACAGTGCCAAGTTTGCTGCAAAATAAAACTTCTTTTAAAAAAAGTTTGAAGTAATTGGTGCCCCCTCTGATTCAATTTGTCCTCCAGATCCAAAACAATGTGTACATTTGGCCTTTCTGCTTCAACCTATATATCATATAGATAATCTGAATCAGGCTGATTCTGGCTTTGCCCAAATCTGGTCCTCAGTGAAGAGTTGATGATAAGAATGTGTCTGCATGGAACCAGAACTTTGCATAGAATGCTGGATTCCAGGTTATTAGAATGCATATAGAATCATAGAATCATAGTAAAGTGAAGTTGGAAGGGACCTACAAGGCCATCAGGTCCAACTCCCTGCTCAGTGCAGGGATACAATCAAAGCATATCTGTCAGGTGATTATCTAAGTTTTTCTAGAATGCCCCCCAGTGTTGGAGCACTCACCAACTCCCTAGGTAACTGGTTCCACTGTCGTACTGCTCTAACAGTTACGAAGTTTTTCCTGATACTCAACCAAAATCTGGCTTCCTTTAACTCGAGTCCATTGTTGCATGTCCTGCACTCTGATTGAGAACAGACCTTGCCACTCCTCTTTATGACAGCCTTTCAAATATTTGAAAAGTCCTATGATATCAACTCTCAGTCTTCTTTTCTCAAGGCTAAACATGCCCAATTCTTTCAGCCTTTCCTCATAAGGCTTGGTTTCAAGCCCCCTGATCATCCTTGTTGCCCTCCTCTGAACTTGTTTCAATTTGTCGGCCTCCTTCTTGAAATCCGGTGTCCAGAACTGGACACAATACTCAAGGTGAGGCCTAACCAGTGCTGAATAGAGGGAGACTACCACTCCACAGGATTTGGAGACTATACTTCTGCTAATGCAGCCTAAATAGAAATGTATGTGTGTTCCCATGTGGGAAGAAAAATAGTCTCATAACCTGATATGAAGGGATGAGAATGCAGGAGAGATTTGGAGGGATGAAGTGAAACTGAGACTGAAACTTTATCACACCCTAATGTCTCTGTGCCCTCCCAAATATTCTAGATTTTATCCACACTGCCTACCATGGCTTACTCTGTGAAAGGCATAAGTTGACTTCAGCAATGTAGGTCACCTGTTGGAATAGTTTAACTAATATGTTTGAGAGATGCCGAGCTGAACGGTCTCTGCAATATCATGCCAATCTGTTAACATGGAAACAAAAGGTTTTGCCAAATTTATACTGATAAATAATTTATGTTTACATCATGCATGCTTCTTATAATGGCCTGCAGCAGCTTTATTTCCAGTGAACAAGATGAGATATGGCTCCCTCCAGTGCAACCGTTGGCTGGCTGCTATGAAGGTTTTAATGAGAACAAATTCTACCCAATCCTGTTCCAAACAGACAATTCAATTAGCTTAACAATTGTTTTATAATGCCACAATTAGTGATCAAGTTAGATTGCAAAGGCTCACCGCCCTTTCCCTGCCACATGAAACAAACAAGAGAAATACAAATAAAGGATTTTTGGCTGCACTGTATTCTCAATATTGTAACATGAAAACCACTTTTTAAAAACAGCACTCCCAGTGGCACAGCCTTGTTCAAGACTTCAGTGTGTTCAGTAATGTGTACTGTCTCTTTAAGAGGCAAACCTAGAAGGCCTCCATGCATGCAGACCAGGTAGGATAAATAGAAATGAATGTCTTCAGTTTTGAGCAGAAACTAGAAAGAGCAACTGAGGCTCCTTAAAGTTAGGAGAGTCCTTCAATTAACTTGTTCTTGAAATATAACAGACAAATCCAACTGCTGCTTTTCAATATACAGTGGTGCCTCGCATAGCGAGGCTAATCCGTTCCGGATTAACCTTCGCTATGCTGAAGCATCGTTGAACGGATCAAAAAAACCCATTGGAACGCATTAAACATCGTTTAATGCATTCCAAATGGGCCAAATACTCACCGTTCAGCGAAGCTTCGTAATGGCCAGCAGCCATTTTCGCGCCCTCGCCTCGCTTAATGAGGGCGCGAAAACGCTGCGCACAGCCATTTTGGGCCATTTCCGGGCTTCCGGAGGCCATTTTGGCCGCCGAACAGCTGATGGTCGGGCTTCGTTTTGTGAAGATCGGTAAGCGAAACGCTTACCGGTCTTCGCAAAGTGAATTTAGCCCTATTTTAAAAACATTAAGCGATCGCATTAGCGATCCGAAAAAACGGATCGCTATGCAATTTCATTGTTATGCGGTGCGCTCGTTAAGCGAGGCACCACTGTATAACCCCTATGAGGGCGCTAGGAAGTCATCTGAGAATTCATTGGTATGATCCAGCACTGATTCTAGTACTTCAGCTTCAGCACCTGCCAATGAAGCTACAGGTCAAAGCAAATTCAATGTCTTTCCCTTGGCAGCTTTGTGAACAAAGAGGTGCAGCATATGTTGCTTCTATATAGACTCACAGGTATCAAAGATAACACATGAAAGAGGTTTATCCACATCTTTGGAAAGTATTTGGAGAGTGTAGATGATGAAAGGAGCATGCTAGGGTTGGAAGGCATTCCACATGATTTAGAACCCTATGTGAAATCCCTGCATATATGGAAAAGCCTTTCTTCCTTCAGGTTGCCACTTTGGCATATTAACAGAGAAGGACTAGCATGTACACTCAGAAGGAGGACTTGAGTAGTATGCCTATATTGAGTGGACTCAGAGTAACCTCCATGGATCCAAATTGGATATATATTATTCTGCATGCTTGTTTCCACATGTAGCAGCCCAGCCCGGAAGCATGTAAGATATTATACGGTATATCATTGACATCGGATTCACATCCTTCATCAGGAAATAAACATGCCACCAAAGTGGGCAAGTATAGCACCTAAGATTGCAGACCATTTTTGCCTTTCTCTGGAAAGGAACTGGGGATGATGAAGCCTCTATAGCCTTCTCCCCATGGCTATAGTCCTGATGTTGTGATTGAGGTAGCACTTTCTGCTTTTTGACACCACCCAAGCTGCAAGGTATTCTTCAAAAGTTCAATGTGCAGGTTCCCCAAATGAATTCAAATGTCAGTTTGTGGCTTCAGAATAGATTCCAATTTGGTCATTTTCTGCCCCATCTGATTTCATTTTTGTCCAGAATTCAAATTGAAAAGCCTTCCATTGACTTGCACTGGAAAATCAAAATGGCTGTAGCTTATTTTGTTTTGGCACTGATATACATACATTTTGCAGACATGATAAATCCTGAAGATGAAAGTAAATCTGCCAAGATGTGAAATTTTGAATGCAGAGTGTTAAAATAATTAAAGGGTGTGTGGAAAAAGTAGCCCTGAAAATGAAAGTGGCTTTAAAAATGAGGCTTAAACAACAGTTTACTAAAATCAGTCAACCAGCAATCTAACCAAGCAAAGTCACGGTACCATAACAATCCTCACAGTTGAGTGTGTTTTACAAATGATAACAAATCATAAACACAAGAGAGAACTGAAAGGATATTGAAATAAGTTGACTATATTAGATTGCAATCCGTTAATAGGATGAGAGATGGTGTTTGTAGGTCCTACAATTTACATTTTCTGGAACTACGGTACTTTAGTTTTACAATACCTTGGAGCACCAAATTCTTTATTTTACAAGCATTTATTACTCCAGGCATTGCAAATTTTAGTCACATCTATGATGTTTATCATCATAACAGCAGCCTGTCTGGTTCTGAGTTACAGGCCCTTGTAGTTACAGGAGCTGCAGGAACAATAGAAGTTCCTATTATAAAATTTCTTTTGGTGCACCAGGCCACTGGACCTTCAGGCCCTACAGAAAGAATTGTGGATAATTGGTGAAGAAGAGATAAGGGTATAAATAATGGCCAGAAAGATAGCTAGAGAAGGAGTATCAAAACAACATGCTGCTCCACACAACCAGATATCAACAGTGTTCATGTAGCGTAAACAGCAGCAATAAAAAAGAACAACATGGATTTTCTTCTATAGACTCAAACTAGCCTGGCTGGTCAAGAATAATTTTCTGAGTGTCACTTATAATATGCTGAAATGCCAAAAAAAGTCATTTTAAAAATATATTCCTACTTTTAAGAACTTTGGTATTTTAGTGATGTATTCCTCCCCCCCCCCCAAGTTTGCCTTTTTAGGCTACAAGTTTTCTGCATTTTTAGAATGTAATTAAAACTTCACTTTTTTTGGTCTTTTATTGTACTTTTTATGCTCCCGTAGTTTGGATTGAATTCTGACTTATTTGCCAGCAACTTAAATTTAGTTTTCATATATATATTCAGTGTTTTTACCTACAATTTTTTCATAGCTGCAAGATGCCTGTATTTTTACAACAACTTTTAAGTATTATTGCACGTATGGAACACAGAAACAATGTAGATTATTAAAGCTTGTAGTCAAAATGATGTTGGCTGGAATTATTGCAACAATGGAAAGACTTATACTTTGATACCCATATGAATTTTAATATGATTGGAAATGACTGTCTGATTTCATTCTGAGACTAACCCTTAACTGGGATAAATGTCTGCTGTGACAAACACAGACTTCTGGGTCCTGTCTCCCTGAGAGGTCTATAAATTTCAATAGGGTTCTTGAGAGGATGATCAGGCATGAGACTCTCTGGCCTGACAAATCTGACAGATTTCAGGCAGGTAGCTTCAATGCTATCATACTAAGAAGCTTAGAAATGCTTCCACCACCCCCACCCCCACACATGGAAGGGTGAAGCAATTTATGTTTCATCCAATCCAATTTGGGCTCAGGATCCACATTGATCTGTAAATCAGTATACTCTTGTCCAGAAGCAGACCCGACTATTCCACTTCCATCTGAACCTCATACAAATCAGTCCACATTAGAATTATTTGGTCACTAATTCAGAATAAAACTGAAGCCAGTGCATAGTCTTGGCCTTCAGCTATAATCATTAACAAATGTAGAAGAAAGCCATAGGGAAAAAAATCAGGGGATATCTTGTTGCACTCTGGAGTGTGGACCAGTTCTTTCCCCAGCTGTGCTCCATACTAGAGTCTGTGGACTTTGCTTCTCCTTCAACCAGGAACCGAGTCACCTACGTCATTTGCCTCCTCATTCCCATTGTAGGATTCCTTTCATTATGTAAGCTTTTATGAGAAAACTCTGAAATCGATTGGTTGTTAATTCTGTACTAAGCATGTAATGGTGTTTAATTGTATACCGACTAGATAATAATTCATCATATTTTATTGGTGGGTAATGGGAACCTTTTGAGAGTAAGGGGAAGAATATCTCTTCCTGTCCCCTCCTCTGAAGCCTGACATGGTGAAGGGCTGCAGAAAATTTGATACAAAGCTGTGACAAAGGAGTAATGTAGAATATGGTTTGGGTTATATATATATTTTTTTTCTATGATATTGGCCTCAGTTCCCTCTAAGTGAGGTACTGACTGATTGGTCCTATGTGGCCTGAAAGGTCAGCAAGCTGAAGGCCATGCAATCTTTAAATGAGACCTAAACCAAGGCCCTGAACACTTGCAGTCGTTAAGATTCCCCAAGCCATTGTGCGAGTGCACAGGGTTGCTAACCCCGATATCTTGGCAAAAGTCCAGGTGAAATAATAACAGCCTTTCTTTCAGAAATCCGCACTACAAGATCCATTGTTAACATGTTCCCATTCACTTACCTTCCAGCACCAAGATAATGTTGAGGTTCCTGGTTCAGCTATGAAGCCTAGCGAAGACTTGCCTTGAAAACAAAATGCAAGAATGGTCCCTTTATCTTCAGCCTGAATTACCTCATAGCAGGGGCAAGTCACATTTTACGCAGCAGGCACATTTTTTCATATGGATCCTGCAGGAAATGCTGGGATGTTTCAAAAGCACTGTATACTCACAAATGGATGAGGATACATCTAATCTTATGTTTCTATTAGCTGTAATAGTTCACTATTATTTAATAATATCAATAGTGTATCTTTTGTTTTCAAAGAAAAGCATCTCTATCAGTTTCACTGGGGGGGATGTTTAGTAGTTAAAGTTGAGCAATAGCATGTTGATATACCCACAGGGGACTAACTATAGAAAACAGGATCAGGTGGTCGGTTAGCTAATCCTGCACTTGCTGGACTGCTGAGATGTTACATCTTTGCCTTCTCAATTCTTTCTTCCTTTGTTCATCCTTGATTCTTTTCGTTTTAAATTCTTTGTCCCCTTGCTCAACAGCTAAAGACATTTTCCTAGACATTCCAGTTTAAAGTGAAAGCTTACCAACTGTTATGGTCAATATTAATTTCTTCCAGTGTTATCTTCAGAGTATCCTTGAATCATTTCTTTTGTCAGCCACACAGTCCAGCACCTGCAACAAGCTCTCAGTAGAAAATACATTTTGGGAGGTGTTCATCTAACATCTTGATAACATGGTCAGCCCACTGAAGTTGCCATTGTTTCAATGAATGTCACCTGTGTTTGCTGCAAGACTTCAGTGTCCAGGACTTTATCCTGATATTTGATGTAAAAAATTATCCAAAGACAGGTAAGATGACAATGATCGAGCTTTCTCACATGGCATTGATAGATAGTCTCCACACCGTAAAGTAGAGAGAGTAAAATAGCAGCTATGTACATCTTCACCTTAACAGAAAGACTAATTCCATGTCAATTCCACACAGAGGTTCAAAGTCTTCCAAAGGCAGAGCTTTAGAGATTCATGAAGTTACTTCATCATCAGTGAGAATGCAATGGGAGACAGTTGCCAAGATACATGAACATATCAACTGTAGGAAGTGAGTGTTCATATTCCTTCAGAACCCATTCCTCATAAGGCACAACTGGAGCAGGTTGGTACATCACCACCATCTTACTGGTATTGATCTTCACGTCAAAATTGTGACTTGTGCAACCATGACAAACAGCAGTTGACAAGATAATTATGCAATGTATCATATCCCACCCCCACTTTTCCTGTCTGATTTTTTTTTAATCATTTTGTCTGGAGGTCTTGAAAGCTTGCACATATTTTCGTGTCTTTTTAGTTGTCCTCAAAGAGCTTTTACGACAATGTGGATTTTGGAATTTCTCTTCTTGTCTCAATATTGTTTTCCCCTGCTTTTTTATGAGGCAAAATGAAAGCAAGTGTTTGGATGACAGAGGGAAAGAGGAAAGTTAACAGGGGAAAGGGGAAATAGGGGTGAGTTTTAAAAAAAAACAGAGTGAGGAAAGTAAGAATTGAATGACCTCAAACAGGGCTTTAGAAATTTGTTGAAAATTTCAGGGCTATCCAGGGTCAGAGTCAGTGGATTTTTCCTACATTTTCCCACATTTTATCTAAAATCCTTTAATTGGTATGCCAGGAGCTGATTTCAGGACCTTGATCTGCTGCCATTATCTGATAACTCCCACAACAAACCTGTAAACATTATACCTCTGATTGTTCCACTGAGTCCTTTGAATTTCCACCTGAATATATTTTCACTTTAGTTCCACGCTCATTGGGATGCTGATCCCTAGAACAACGGAAGTAACATGGAACAGGGGAAAGGGAAGACCAGACATTCTTGCATAATTTAACTTATCTGTGGCAGCAGGTCTTCTGTATACAGTATATTGTATCAAATAATACAGTGACCTACTTACATTATAAACTTATCTTCATAATATTATACTGAGAAATAAATTGTATTCACTCATTCTGAAAAGAAATGCTAACGTTCTTGTGATTGTAACAAGAGTTAATAAGGCAAGAAGGGCTTGAGGGCAGAGGAAAATATCATGCCATAGAAAAAGGATTGCTTGTCAGTATTTTATTCCTTAATTCTTAGTCACCAATCCACAATCACTTCATTATAATTAGGGATGTGTCCCAGTTTTGGAGAAAAGTGTCCAAACAGGGCAGAATAGGGATATTCATGCATTTCTAAATGAGCTATAGGATAGTTCAAGAAGTCTTCAATTGTCCTTGGGTTGTTTTTCATGCCTGGAAAAAAAATCACTAATATTTGTTCCAGTGGAGGTTAGAAATGCTGAAATATAAACAAAACTATTAAGTGTCTCTTGCTGCAGCAAAAGAAAGACACACCAAAGTAGAAGGAGAATCACAGCCAAAACACCAATGAAACCCAGAATCTGTTCCGAAGGCTCTAATTTTGGCCATTTTCATTCAATAAGATAAAACAGAAGTTCTCTTTGGAAAAAAAAATTCAGAGGAGAAATATTGGAGAAGATGAAATTCACTTCTTATGCCCCTGCTTTATGCAGTAGGTAGCTGAGGGGAGTATGTGCATGGCCTGTGTTTCACTGTACAACCTCTGTGGCAGCCAGCAACACACACACATGCACACAACTTACCTCACTTCACTAGCCTAGCCTTTTTTCTGTCCTGGGAGCAATAAGATATATCTTATAGGGCTTACAGAGAACATCTTCTGTAGAAATAAAAACTATTCCCATGCTTTCTTGAAAAGGTATTTGAAGACCCTAAAGAAAAATTGAAACCCAGAAGAATGACAAGTATGATCCAAAATTTCTCAAAAATTATTTTTCAGAAAAAGATTCTGACAGTTATTTTTTCTTACTGCTCTAGAAATAGAAGGGCACTTGGCAGCATTAGTTCTTTTAAAAATCCACCATTTGGGGGTGGTTGCCTCACCACCACCACCACCTCCACACCCTAGAGAGCATTGCAGAGAAAGCAAAATGTTGGGAAGGAGATTTCCAAATCAGTTTTCATTGTTGTTGCTGAAGCTGCAAAAAATGAAAATGCTAAGAAAATGCTTCTCCAGTGAGCTTTCGTGAATGGGTGAGGATTCAGACCCAGGTCTCCTGAGTCCTAGTCCATCAGTCTATCTACTAAACCACACTGGGAATCCAGGCTGGGGAAATTTGGGTTTACAGTGGTGCCTCACTTGACGAGGATAATTCGTTCCATTCAAATCGCTGTTAAGCGAAATCCTCGTCAAGCGAAATGAAAAAGCCCATTGAAATGCATTGAAAACCAGTTCAATGCGTTCCAATGGCCGAAATACCTCAGCGTCCAGAGAAGATCCTCCATAGGACGGCCGTTTTCCGGTGCCTGTAATGCGAGGAATCCGTCCTAAAGCACAGCAGGGAGCCATTTTGTACAGCAGGTGGCCACTTTGAAACCCTATGATCAGCTGTTTTTGATCGTCGTTAAGTGAAAAATCAGTTCCTGAAGCAGGGAAGCAATCAACGTTAAGAGAAAAAGCCCATTCAGTCATCGTTTAGCGACCGCAATAGTGATCGCAAAAATAATCATCAAGAGATTTCCTCGTCTAACGAGGTAATTGTCAAGCGAGGCACCACTGTACTGTATATCCCTCCTCAACCATGGAATGCACAGAGCATTCCTTGAGCCATCCGTTACCAGAGATGGGAACAGCCTTTGGACTGGCAAAGATGTAGTCAGAAAACATGACTTATCCCATCTCTGATCACTCTCCAGGATTATTAACTTAATGGGTTTGCTCTGAGGCCAGTAAGACACATGAGAAGTCATATGTGCCATCTTTAACTCTATGGAGCAACTAAATATAATAATTACATAATATAAAATATTTATACATACAATTATTCACAACTCCTAGTCATGTCAGTACTCTTTGACATTAACATCTGGATAGCTCAGTGGTTTAGACATCTTTCTGCAGAGCCAGAGGTTGGGAGTTCAATTTCCCACTGTGCTTCTTGACAAGGGCTGGACTCGATGATCCATAGGGTCCCTTCCAGCTCTGCAGTTCTAAGAAGATGATGACTGTGGATTGTAAACAGAATAAATACTGATGAATGTAGGTGCAGTAGCTTCCTCCATCACCCTTCTGTACTGCCATTGTGCATAAGCAAAAGGGGTTTAATCATAGATGTTTTTGAATTTGCTGTACTATGTGAGGTAGGGAGAATGAAGTGATTTTGATACAATGTTTCAGAGGAAGATTAAAATGTAAACCTACATTTTCTAGTTTCTACTTTGCTTTTTGCTGAAATGATACATTGGTGATGTCTTCCTATCAGTAAAGTGCTTGTCAGTCAACTAAACATTTCCATAACGGAGAGGAAGGGAGATGGACAGTCTTGATAGAGATGTGAAAGCATCTAAAAGAAAGGAGTTCCTTGTTAACTTTTTAAAAATAAAGAATATAAAGATTGAGCTGTGAAAGCTAATACCTTGAAACAGGTAGCTTGGCCTTTTTTATTTTTACAAACATTTCATTTCCTCTATTTTCTAGATAAACAGATCCCCCATTTTTATAAAAAAGAAAATCTAGTCCACCTTATTCTGGAAATTATACACCTTTTTACCATTTGAAAGTCACCATTTCATGATCAGTGACGTGGCCTATATGTGCTGTATTTGGATGTTAAGCAAAATTCAAGTGCTGCAGAAAGATATAAAAAATTTCAAGCAAACTTGTGTCAAACCTGTGTTGAAAACATCGCCGCACAACTTTCATACAATAAACATATTGCTGCCATAATGCTCATTGGAGACTGAGTAGAGAGTTGGGGGGCAGTAATCACACATGAACAGATACTGGGCTAAATTGGTCACAATCTTTATTTGCTGCAGCTTGTATAGATTTGGTGTGGTATAGGTCCTTGATCCAATCATGGAACCAACTGCCTGCTAGTCAGGCTTACTGCTGCAGATACTGCTGCCAGGGACAAACTTACCAGGGACCACAATGGCATACATGAATTGCATTGATCCTCCTTTTTGCCACACAACTTCAACTTAGTTCAAAAGGAACAAGATGGAATACCTCCAGTGCTGAGCCATGAAACCTGCCCAATCTGTTTCAGCCAATCCACCAGATCATTCTTAATGTCCTAGAGCCATCTCTTACAGCCAGAGCGAGAGAGAGGAGAGCTGACCAGCTTTGTGTTCCCCAACCCCAACTTTATTAATTTTTTTTAATGCAAAGTTCTGGAACAATTCATAAAAAAACAAAAGAGTGCCCGCTATACCTTCCATTTCTTACTTTCATATCCTAATATGCAATAACTATTGCCCATAACTCCTAAAATATATTTCTATCTTCCAAATAATTTCAATGTAATTTAATATAATAATTTAATTATCAATTTAGTTAACAAGTAATATTCCAGATATGATTAAACCAGACATTAAAACAGGGGTGGTGCATTCTTATTTCCACTTTATTGCTATAGTCATTTGAGCACTATACTTAATAGTCTTGAGACCAAGTTGGTGTTGTATTCATTAACAAATTCTCTTGAATAATCCAACAGATTTTCCTTAGAATTCAGTGGTGCATTACTACCTAATGTAGCATTAATGAAGTCAGTCCCAGGATTCCGATAATTAAAATATTTTCAGACAGATCCAAATACATGGACTATATCTCTATGCTATGAATTTTATCTCCAGAATTCATCAATGTCTTTATGCATAATTATCAAATCATAAAGTGCAAGTTATCACTGAAAAAGTGCCCTCGGACTCACCTATCGTGAGATCAATATCCACTGATTCACTTATCCACTGCTTGAAAAAACTAAACAAATCCCCAGGGTGTATTTATGTAAACAGACCACTAGAGGACTTCAGAAAAATGCAATGGATAGTGCTAGATCAGTGATGGCTAACCTTTTTGAGCACAAGTACAAACATCTTCCTTTACAGCACAGCCAGCAGAGTGAACTGGCAGATGAGTTCAGCAACTTACATGGGTAGAAAAAGGTGAGAGATTACTGAAGATTCTCTGCACTTATCCAGGGAAGTAGCTGAGTGAGATACACTATGACTATCACAGAATCAGTATCCACAGTTTCAATTATCTGTGGCTTACTGCAGCCCTATATACAAGATACAAGGGGACAGGCCTTGTACCCTTTGTCCTACCTCTTTGTATGCTTTATATAGGGTTCTCTACTATCTGCAGTTTCAGGCATTTGTGGTAGATCATGGAACAGATCCCTTTCAGATGCAACAGTCTTTGCTGTATTACTAGTAAAATCAGATGGCATCAAGTTACCTGGTTTGCACCTCTTTCTTTATTCTGGATTAGACAATGATACTCCAGCTTGCAGTGCCCGAAGGAGCTATTATTACAGGTAAACATATGTCTTGTCATTAATGATAACAGTAGAAAGAACTAATGTGAAAAGCATGAAAAGCTGAGCAGCTAACCAACACTATAAAACACCGCTCAAATAGCATCTTAAAAGTGACTTGTTGAAGCTTCTCAAGTACTGTAGCTTTTTCCCCCCTCCAGATGGCCACCACAGAGAACTGATCTATTTGCATTAATTTATTGAATTAAGCCCATTTACTGCAATAGATATCCTGGAAGACAGAAAATCATCCCTTCCTTTTACCTCCCTTTTTTAGACAAAAGCAAGTATAAACAATAAAGATGCTTAGATAAACTCCCCATAGGTCATATTTTTCTAACAAAATTCTGCTTTGAAGCATATGTAATTTATTTTCCAGTAAAGATGTCTTCTAACTAAAGAGCTTTATAATGCCATTTTTCTTGTGCAATTTAAAATAATATATTGCCGAACTTTTCTAAAGCCCTTCAACTAAAACTTTAACAATATTAAGTTTGCCGAGGAACACAGCAGCTTTAAAAACCAAAACAGTAGGACAGATAGCGGCTTAAGGATTAAAGACATCTTTTCTAGCTTACTTGGCTTAGTTCTCTTCCACATTCTTTAACCTGATCTTGAATTATAAGAGGCAGACGATACCTTAGAGTCTGTCTTTGAAGGCTATATGAGGTCATGGATTGGCTAAACGTGGGATTTGGAGTAGATAGAATGGAGTTTCCCAAACCTGCCTTTCCCCTTCCTTTTCCTCTGTAATGTGAGCTCTTTCTATAACTACAGTGGTGCTTCGCTTAACGAGGATAATCCATTCCAGTGAAATTGCTGTAGAATGAAATCATCATTAAACAAAATAAAAAAAGCCTATTGAATGGGCTGAAAACTCACCATCCAGCAAAGATCCTCCATAGGGGTGGCCATTTTCGCTGCCTGTAAAGTGAGGAATCCATCCTAGAAAACAGGGGGGGGGGCATTTTCTATACCCAGCAGCCATTTTGAAACCAGGTGACCAGCTCTTTTAGATCGTCGTATTTCGAAAATCGGTTCTCGAGTCAGGGAACCAATCATCATGAAGCGGATTTTTCCCATTTAAACCATTGTTTTGCAATCGTGAAAATGATAATCATCAAGCTATTTCCTTGTTAAGCGAGGCAATTGTTAAGTGAGGCACCACTGTACCTAGTTATAATCAAGATAGGTAATTACTGGGGGTTTGTTTAATGGAGGAGCTTGAAATCTCATAATTAAACGGTGGAGCACATGCTTTATGCAGAACATCCCAGGATTAACTCTTGCATCTATATGGAAGGGTGGAAAAGTGTCCTGTCTGAACCTCTGAAGAATGAAAACCAAAGGGAGCAGATGGGTGCAGGTGCATGCAATCCCTGCCTCCCCGGAGACATTATTGCAGCATTCACTGGTCCTGTATGGTAACCGCAGCTAAACTGTATGGTTGCTGCTGCTGCTTTCAGTTATGCATGTGGGTTGCTGATACTGCTGCTGCTATTCAAAACTGCCAGGCAAATATTGTTCTCAAAGCCCCAATGACTATGTGTATTTCATCCACAAGCAAGATGTTTCGATTGCCAGGTCTCTGTACTTTGTAGTTTTTTCACTTCTTTATTTTCAGCTCTGGCATCCCCCAGAATTGTAATGTCAAGTGATCCACACCTTTCTTCATTCTATTATTATTATGTCTGGTGTGTTATGTTCAAGGTGTCAATCAGTTTGAATCCAGAAATCCCACAAGATCTTGACTTCCTCATTTTCTGAAACCTTCTCTACCTGATGTTCCCATTCCCATGGTGTTTTTTTTTTGTTTTTTGTTTTTTTTTTGAGGCTGGCAAGTTATAATTTTTGCATAATGACCAGTGCACTAACTTTGCCACTCAGTCATGTCTAACTTTGTGATCTGTTTGTGCAATCTTTGGACATTCATAGATGGGGTGTGATGCAGTTTCATCTTTTTCTTGGCAAAGGTGACATTTGCCGCTAGCTCTTATATTCGGCCTTTGTTTCTATTGTTTTCAAAATATTCTCAATTTTCACAAGCCTGCACCTGGCCATGGTACATGGCAAATAACTTAGGATGATGGCTCTGGTATTTTGACTGGAGGAGTCAGGTTTTCCTCCTGAATTCATCAAGATCAGGGTACTTTCTGTCCACAATTCCAAAATAATGTGTTAATAATGGGGTTGCCCAGCTATTGACAGCTGTGATTTTTCCATTTTCATTGTGATTTGTTCTGAGTACAGCCTCCCCACTGTCAAAGTACTTGTACTGAATAACAATCTAAGTTTGTTGTGATTCATACTGAGATTTTTGTTAGATGCCTAGATATTTATATTTACTGCTCTTCTAAACATTGAATAAACTGTTCATTGACGAACTCACAGTCTTCTCCTCCTCCTTGTTAATATTTCTACCCCACATTTTGACTATATGGTAGTGCTCAAAGGTCCCAATCATCATAAAATATAATAAAAATCAGTAAAAACCAATTTGATAATAGAATCATTAGAACTGAATAAAGCAAAACATGACCACAAAAATCACTACTATCATTATATCTACCACTAGTTAAAAACATCAAAATAAATTAAGCAGCGTTAGAAGCTCATTTAAGCAGACATGTCCTCAAACCCTTCCTGAAAACAATGAGAG
The DNA here is from genome assembly GCF_051106095.1 of Pogona vitticeps. Lineage (NCBI taxonomy): Eukaryota > Metazoa > Chordata > Lepidosauria > Squamata > Agamidae > Pogona > Pogona vitticeps. The sequence continues at coordinate 99,539,244 of NC_135786.1, forward strand.
AGCAAATCTGATTGTGTCTTTGATGTGAGTGTGCACTCCACAGATAAGTGCAAGAGATAGCCTTCTTCCATGTGCCTGGAAAGAAAGAAACTGCAGCTGCTGGTATTCTTTAAGAAGGCCTCTCCTGAAGATCTTCAGAACAAGGCAAGTGGTTCTCTATATTATGTCTTCTTCCATGACTCTGTGACGTTAAGAGCGCTAAAATAATAGAATTTGCCTTCACCATGCTTTCTTTTACTCTATTTTAATGTTCTATGGATATTGTTTTCATGTGTCCTCGCGCCGAACCTTTTTGGGATCTTTTTTGCTGTCATGCTGAAGCACGTCTTTGGAACTGCAACAGAAGGTGTCTCCAGACTAGATCAGATGGAAAGTTCTTTAATCTCTCTAGATTGAGAGCAAAGACCAAAGTCCAGCTAAAATGCATGCGGGACTTCCTCTTCGCTGATGATGCAGCCATTGTTGCCCACTCTGCTGAAGACCTCCAACAACTCATGAATCATTTTAGCAAGGCCTGCCAAGACTTTGGACTATCTATCAGCCTGAAGAAAACACGTCATGGGCCAGGGCGTGGACTCACCTCCCTCTATTACCATCTCCATGCAAGAATTGGAGGTTGTTCATGACTTTGTGTACCTTGGCTCAACGATCTCTGACACTCTCTCCCTAGATGTCGAGCTGGATAAACGCATTGGCAAAGCAGCGACCATGTTCTCTAGACTCACAAAGAGAGTATGGCTCAATAAGAAGCTGATGACACATACCAAGATCCAGGTCTATAGAACCTGTGTCCTCAGCACACTCCTGTACTGCAATGAGTCCTGGACCTTTTATGCATGGCAGGAGAGGAAGCTGAACACATTCCATATGCGTTGCCTCTGACGCATTTTTGGTATCACCTGGCAGGACAAAGTTCCAAATAGAGTAGTCCTAGATCGAGCTGGAATTTTTAGCATGTATACATTACTGAAACAGTGACGTCTACGTTGTTTTGGACATGTTGTGAGAATGGCTGACAGTCAGATTCCAAAAGAACTCCTGAATGGAGAATTAGTGCAGGGAAATCACCCCAGAGGGAGACCACAGCTGCGATACAAGGATATCTGCAAGCAGGATCTGAAGGCCTTAGGAATAGACCTCAAGAGATGGGAAACCCTGACATCTGAGCATTCAGCCTGGAGGCAGGCGGTGCATCACGACCTCTCCCAATTTGAAGAGACCCTTGCCCAGCAGGCCAAGGCAAGGAGGCAGTCCCAAAAGCAGCAAAATCGGGGAGCTGGACAGGGGACAGATTGTATTTGTCTTCCATGTAGAAGGGATTGTCACTCTCGAAATGGCCTTCTCAGCCACACTAGACGCTGTTCCAAGTCCTCCATACAGAGCCCATTACCATAGTCTCTCGGGACTGAAGGATGCCTATGATGATTATATTATTTTATTGTCCTTTTTTGTCTCTATACTTTGTATTATGGTATTATGTAAACCACCTAGGTTGCCAGATGGGTGGTAAAGTGAATGAATGAATGAATGAATGAATGAATGAATGAATGAATGAATGAATGAATGAATGAATGAATGAATGAATGTTAACCCAACCATTAAACAGGGAAATGTGCACACCTCAGTCTGTAGATTCTATGAGGTGGCAGTAAGTTGCTGAAGGGTAAAACTACGGATACCATGTAGTCTGCTGTACATTCCCTAAGCTTGCCTGGATATGTTGAATCACATTTTCCATTGTTACTGAGGAAGTACAAATTAATTGCACATTCCTGTCAGTTTTATTCTGTGGAATTAAGGAGAAGGATAGCTTTTCCTTTGTTTTGGACAGCCAACTACCTGAGATCAATCCTGTTCTTTGCACTATTATAACTTATCCTATGGTTGGCTTGAAGCAAGGGCAAGGGTGTTTGTGTATTGAATATATTTCAGAATAACGTGTCAATTATACATGTAGGGTTATATTTGCTTTGTTCTTATGAAGAACACATTCCAAAATTAAATAATATATAATAATAATAGAATTTACAAAAGACGTTCTGGGCATTCAAAGTATTCCACATGGGATCTTTTCTCAGTACTCCTTAACACCAACCAATATTTTTGTGACGAGATTAATCTCAAGTGACTTGACAGCTGAGAGCCAATTTGAGCTGAGAATTTCTTAGCTCACACCTCCTTCATTTAATCACAAGCTGTAAACAAGGGACATGCAGAATGAAGTCATTTTGCTAATATTTTCAAAGCACTTCAGATTTTCCCTCCAAATTCCTCAGACAGGTCACCTGAGCAGACCATCCAAATGCAGTCCTGTTTTTGCTTTGTGTGGAGAGCAACACTGGATTTATCTGTCCTCTTTTATTATTCAAGCCAATATGTCAGTTCTTTCTCTAGTTTGAAACCCAAAACCTGCATACAAATAAAAGGAACAAGAACTGAACATAATAAACCAGGCTTAGGGAGGGGTAAGAATCAAGTATATGAACGTCTTGCTGTTAGAGATGACAGGTAGCTATTTCTTTTGCTTCAAAGACTTCAGTATATCAAAACAATAGAGCTGATACTGTAGTATAATTGTCTCTGATAGGGTGCAGTGAGTGTTATTTATGATTGTTTGTAAAATATGCTGTCAGAATGGCAGGCTGCCAAGGACCTTCATTTTATTTATGGATTTCCCTGTCATCACATGCCCTTTAGCACACCATTAAAAAAGAAAGAAAAGAAAAGACAAATTTACTGTCCTATTGTGAGGGAGAGGTTATCAGAGATGCCTCCAGAAGGCTGTATAGCCTGAGCCCAAGGCCCTAGGAAAGCAATGTACAGTAATGCCCTGCTGGAGGAGATGACAACCAGCAAGCTAAAGCCAAAGGCACAGACTAAGGCCTGGTTGAGGGCATCATCTGAGGTGGCCCCAGGACCCATTGTGTAAAGAAGAGCCAGTTCTTGCCAAATCAAGCAAGGAAGACCTAGGAACCTGGCTCACTGGATTAGCCTCAGAGCGACCTGTAAGGGAGAAAACAGAGGCAGTGGGAATATGGGATGTGGGAGCAATACAAGTAGTGCTAGAGGACATGGAGAGATTGCCATATAGGGCAAATGGAGGCAAAGGATACAGAAGAGGAAGTGGAGGAAGAGGAACGGACTTGCAGGGATGCAAAAGAGGAGTTTGAAAAAGCCTACTTTGCAGATAGTGGAGCCCTAGGACCTAGCTAAGAGTGGAGTTGTATTGTTAAGGAAGATCTTTGGACAGGGGAGTCATGGGAGTTAAGGGTCTGAAACATCCATATCCTTGTCCACCTCCTCACCCCAGTTCTTGGGGTGAAATCCATAACTGACTTCAGCTACAGGCCTCTGGAGGGAGCCCAGAGAGAGAGCTGACCCAAACACAGCTGTGGCACTGGAGGCAACGACACCAGAAGGCTCATTTCTGTCATCAGCAAGGGGAACAGTGGCAGATGTTGGAGAAGAGGGATGATCCACAGAAGTGAGGGCTGATACACTACATTCCTTGCACTCATTGTGGGTACAACAGCCCTTATTTCTCTGGGCCTCAAAGTTCGGAGGCCCCTGGAGCTCAACATTGAAACCATCAGAGGATGCAAATCCCCTTGTACTCTTCCAATCAGCCTTGACTGAAGACAGAAAATATTGTAGCATCTCCAATACTGAAGCATCTCCACAGGATTGGATCATTCATATTATCCCATAATGCATTTCAGGAGAAACAGTTACCTCAATGTCATCTGAAATAGTAAATGATTGTTCCTGTCACAAGAAAGCAAGAGTGGCACCTCCACGTTTGTAAGGTCTGGGAATCCAATCTGAGTTTTAGTATGCCCTTTACAGCTGGCACCTAGCAATGAACATGCAGAGACTGCTTCTTTCTCATCACAGACTGGAAATGGGGCCACTCAAAGAGGAAGCATTTCTACTCTCAGTGTTCCCAACTGGGGTTGTTTTTTTTTTTACATACCAAACAAATGAGTGATTGTGAAACACAGCTACAGGTAGTCAGGGCTGTCTCTATCATTGGTTATCATGAGCAACTGATATGGGATGTTAAAAAAAGCAGCAACTTTATCTAATAGCTACTGTATTTCTGTGTCTGGGAAAGAAAACAGTCTTTTCCCCCCTATGATTTTCTGCTTTGGATATCAAAATATGGCTGTAATCTGCTGCAATTTGGGAGTTGGTATCATTGCTTCCCTGCTTCAGACACCAACATTTTGGCCATGAGAATGAATCAAATCCTGTCTGAGGTATGAAGAGCAATGGTGGCAGAAGGCAGTGGTATACACCTTTCCTTTCACTAATATAAATGACATGCTGTCATTGACTCCCATATGAAAATGAAGAACCGTCTCATCACATCGCTATGAACTAAGAGCTTTGCATATGAGCAGAGATATCCTACTCTATGTCTCTTTCTCTCAGTTTTGTTCTGAAAGAACCCCTCAATGCTTTTCTCACTTTTTGTCTCTTAAGAGTCACATAAGAAAAAACAGTTTAGTATGAATTTAACTTTGCTTCCCTTTTTCTGATCTACATGAAACTAAGGGTATAGTTACACTATGGAAATAAACAGAGAGATGGACCATTTCTGAAATCAGGTGAAAGTCACGTGGTATTCGTGTCGGTATGTGCGTCTTCTTGGGAAAACTTTTATTACCATTTTTAAGCTATGTTGTATGTTGTATATTGCTATGTGGCATTTCTGCTGTTTATTTACCACATTACACAAGTTTTGTCTTTATCTTTGACTTTGTGGGGCTGTGAGATTATGAACTGTCATGTTCAAAACTTGATATGAAACATTGAAAAATGTTTATCTTTATCATCCTTTTTCAGGGAATTCATTTTTCCATCCCCAGAAGAGAGCCGGAAGGAATCTCACTTGGAAAATCTAGAAGCTAAATTTGCTGGTATTTTTCAAATACAATTTTTATACATCTTGGGTATTGCTCCCTTTTTAAAATGTTTTAAATATATTGCCCATTCAGAAAAGTTGGTGGACCATCAGCTGCACTTTAATAGATATTCTGTCCCTCCCATTTTACTTTAACTGCTGAATATAGGGAAACACACACACACACACAAGGATTCAAGAGAGATGGAGGTATTTGATTTGTGTCATGGCATATGTGATGCTATTAAACAACATCTATTTCTCAAGATAAGAAGAATTTGAAATAAACATTATGTAGTTTCTTGAAAGCTATCAACTGAAAGGCAGTGTTTGTAATGTTGTCTGTAGAGCTAAATCATACAAAGAAAGATGACCAGAAGGCTTATTTAGTCCTTTAATGCATTTTTAAATGTTTGCCAATTATGCTGTATTGCCCAGATTTTAAAATCAAGCAAAAACATGTTAATTGGAAAAAGGCACATGAGTCATATTTGCTTACTGCATTATGGGCCCATTTTAAAAGAAGGTTAAAACTTGCAAAAGTTTCACATATGAACTATTCATTGATGGAATTAAATACACTCTGGCTGAAATACAGATTTAGCTGGTTTGATCTCAAAGATGATTTACCCTTTTCCAGGGACAAAATGTAGGTTACTTTGATACAAATGAAATTCAGATTCTTTTTTGTATTAGAACATTTGCATAACTGAATATGAATATCAAGACTCTCATTCATAATAAGCCACAATCAAACCATCTTATTATTTTAAAGGAAAAAAAATCTCCACAGACAAACATTAACAGACATTGTAAAATATCTGCAAATATCCTCTGCTACTGATTTCAATATAACCGCAAGTACCCGAAGGTCAGTAGAAGTTTTTACGCAGATATCTTCCCCCCCTTCCATTGATTTTGTTCTTTTAATTCTCAGGCATGTAGAAAAGATGACATCATTGTTTCTTTTTGGCTAGTAACATTGGACAATAATAAAATTCCCCAGGAAAAAAAAGGATATTCATTCATGATTTTGCTGTATGACGGGTTATGTGACTTGGGCCTATCAATCCTCATTGAGAAAGAGGCAGGCAGTTCTCTGCTTGTTATTAACTATATGAAGAATAGTTGCCCAGTTCTTTATTCTTGTCATTTTAGGCTGTCATGACTCAGGAGGACACCACAGCAAGGAATTCTCAAGCTCCATAAGTTTCTTCACCTTCAAGTGAGAGCGAAATAAGGTCTGCTGTTTTTTTCTCTGTGAAATTTGGTTACACTGTCTCTGCACAAAACTAGCACTCTTTAACTGTCCTTTACACACTGCTCTAACCTACACTGACTATCCTTCAGGCTAGACTGAACAATCTTAGGCTGATGTTACTTCCTTTCACATTCTCTCTGAAGTATCTTCTGTACATTTCAGTATGCTAACATTTTCCCCTGACCCTTGCAATGTAGAGCCATTTGTCAGTGAGCCTAATGGTGGTTCTGGGCCACAGTACAAAATAACCACACACATACACTTATAAGTTTTTGTACAGAATTAATAACAATTGTATTGGTTACAGCTGCCAATAGCCCTGATGCTAACATACAAAAATGGGTCCCCATCAGCCAGTCTGTCTGGTGTCTGATGCTGCCGAAGGAGAAGTATTCAAGGTTATATGGAAGTAAGCCACTGCATAGCCCTGCTTGTGGCCCAACAGGAATGGAGAGCACGCAACAGCCCCCCCAAAAAACTGGTCATTCATGTCACCTCTTCACCCCAACCCCACCAAAAGGGTCCACACCACAGGGCCCTCCCACTACCATCTGGATCTGTCCTCATGTTCCAAAAATGCCACAGGAGGCATGAAGGTTGAAACACCTCTGCCTCCCATCAGAGCTACTGCAGCTACAACCAATAAGCCAGCAATCCCTGTGTACCATGCAACAAAAATTGTGTCACCCCTGCACTCTGAAAGATTAATACCAGCCAGGCAAAACAACTCAGGAACTCAACATGACAGCTCTGGATGACCAGTATCTCTCTCACCTGATTCCACCAATTGTTCAATCTTATTCATTATTTCTCCTGCCAATGCCCACTTTTGCTGGATCACTCACTCCTTGCCACTGCCCTATTTCAACCCAGTCTGTCCACTCACTAACTGTCATTGGAACCAGTGGTATCAGCTCAGAGGTCCTGCTTGGCTGCTTTGTCATTGCTGTTTTTTCCTGGCAGAAAGTAAGTGCTCAGAGTATCTTCCACATAATGCTGACCTGACTGAAGCTAGATGGCCCATGTTTGCATCAAGAGGAAGGTAAACCTAAAAATCCAGGTCTATTAAGAAATGGTGAACCTGAAGTAGTGGCCTGAAAGATCATATACTAATCAACCAAAGATTATCAATCCCCAAGTGAAAAATTGCATTATATAAACATAATGCACTTTGGTTTTTGACAACAACCATTAGATCCTGGCCGTGAAAGCCTTCGCAAATACATAATGCACTTAATTTTTTTAAAGGGATCATCAGTATCAATGCTGATTACAGATTCACTAGCAGAAGCTCTCACACTTCCCCCTTTTCCTTTAAAGTTCATGTGGGGGGGAGGGACAAATTAAAAGGTTAAGAAAATAAAAGTATTCCAAAAGCAAACTATACCATTTAAATTCAAGTGGAGTTTTAAATTTTCATATGGTCCTGTGCGGTGACTGCTACCACTAAAAAGAAAGATAGAAGGGAAAAAAACATCACACAATCAGATTGGTTAGAATCTGAATGATAGTCACTTCAGAGCAAGACAAATTCTTTCTCCATGGGCAGTACTCAAATGAGTCCCTAGGAGAAATCAGATGAGAGATTCAAAAAGGTTATACCTGACATGAAATAAAATTGCTAGTCCAGATTTCCTAGATGCTGTGGCTGATGTACAGATACTTACTTTACCTCCTGCACAGCTATGGTTTCAAAAATAGATTAACAATCCGTCATCCCCAGTTGAGGAGTCTTGCCACAGTGTGCCCTCAGCTTTGATGGTTCGTTAGTTGTTGTTCCACTACTCACTAAATAATGTACAGGATGTACAAATACCATGCACAGGAGGAGGGAAGCCATGGGTTGTGCATGTGTTTTTGAGTAAAAGATTCAAACAAAGACATGGCAGGTAAAGAAAGAGTTAAACTATATTTTGCCTTTGTCCTCTCTCTCTCTCTCTCTCTCTCTGGTCCACCCTGAAATACTTCTTCATTTAGTTTGCCTTAATGGTCCCAGGTCACAGAAAAACGTGTGAGCATGCAGTCTAAGAGTGGAATCAGAACTCGGAAAGCTTTTATTTATTTTTTTAATAATAGACATGCTTAGACTGTGGTCAAACTGTCAATAAGAACGGCATTTTAGTGTCATTTGAATCAATTTAGATTTTATTGTTCACATGATGCAAGAGTGAAAATGATTTCAATGGGCTTCAGAGCAAGTTTTTTTTCTTCTTCAAATGGCTGACATGGGCTTAGAAATCCTTGCTTCTAAAATCGATTCAGTTCAATGCAGTTTTGTGGATGTGAACACTGCTGTCATTTTAATTTATGCCTGTGTGGATTTTGGGTGAGGGGCACCACTATTTTTCCTTTTATTTCCTTTTTTTAATTCTTTCTTAAAATGTTTGTCGCTGCATCACTTCATCAATATGTTTGGCATTACAACTACAGTACCTACCTTTTTCTCTCCATCCGGATGATGAAGGAGGCAGCAGAGCAGCAGAAGACCAGCAGGCACAGAGTGGGCACAGAGCAAGTGCAAATCAAGTGTGCCTGTATATGGAGGACAGTTCACACACCCAGTGGCATTGCCCCCACAAAGCAACTAGAAGCCTTCCCCCTCATGAGGAGAATTTGGAGCAATCCAAATTACATTTAAAGGGCTCTTATTCTTCAATTCACATGGGGGATGTTTCCTCTCCTGCAAGAAGGATCTAGACATCACTTTCACTAGTACCAGTTTCCCTTCTTTCAGTTATTGATGCCCTCTTCTCCACCCCCTTTCCCTGCCTTTTGCCATGGTTGTCATTCTGCAAGCCATGGCAAATTCTCTCTCTATCTTTTTGGCTTAACTTAGTAGCTAGCTAGCTAGCTAGCTAGCTAGCTAGAGAGACAGACAGACAGACAGACAGATAGATAGATAGATAGAGAGAGAGAGAGAGAGAGAGAGAGAGAGAGAGAGAGAGAGAGAGAGAGAACCTTTAATTGGCATAAGTAAAAATTGGACATAGTTAGGGAGGTTTGTTAGGTAGCTACATATATAGGCATCAAGAGGGCAGAAAAGTGTTAGACATCCTTAAGCGGAAAATGGTTCATTTCTTAACAATAGTATCAAGAAAATCTGTGACTCTTTCTACAATGTCAGTCATCTCAGCCATCAGCATATAGCGAACTTTATCCGGATCTGACCTCCTTTCCACCTTTAATAAAATTGGGGCTATTAACCTTGATTGGATGATCGAGTGAAGCGGGCAGTGCAAAAGCATATGAACAAGAGTTTCCAGCACCCCCTGTGCACATGGGCAGTGCCTTTCAGAATAGGAACTGCATTAAATCTGCCATATAATATAGCAGAAGGCATGACATTGCATCTGCCCAAAGAAAAGGGCCTACATTTTTGGGAACATTTGAGCAAGGAAAGGTAGGCAGCAGGTTTGCCCATTTTAGGACGAATATTGAAAAATAATGGTGAACAGAATTCATTGGCAGCACTACAAAGGTCCTGGAATTCAATATCCAAAACTCTTTCAATAATTTGGAAAGCTAGCTCTTGACTTAGAGCTCCAAGGTAGTCAATTTCATTTTTTTCAAGAGGACCGTTGACCCAAAAGGCAGGACAGAGTCCTGCACAAGTTGGTATACTGTAATAAACTGTCCATGTTTGAATTGCAATAGATACTTAACCAAAATTTGAACTATCTCAGCCAAGCTACAGCCTGTATTAAAGATACTCTGGACTCCAGACAGAGCACCAAGTAGGGCACACATCTAGGTAGTTCTAACACTTTGCGTAAGAAGGAGGATTGTAGCTATTCAATCGATCTATCCATAGCACTTGCCCAAGTTGGGAAACCATAGAGAGCTTGTGGAATAATTTTGGACTTGAAAACTTGTAATGATGCTGGAACAAACCGATTTCCTGAATTATAGTAAAAATGTAGAATAGATTGAGTAGTGATCCTAGCTGTGTTTATAGCCATTTTTCTTTTTCTTTTTTATTTTCTTTTGATGATGACGATGATGATGGTGATGATGATGTAGTATAAAATCCATCTATGCTTATTTAACATCTTGTCACCCGGGTTCACCTTATAATCATTTGTTAATACAACTACAATATATATTAAGCTCTTAATCTATACAACGTGCTTCTAACTATTGATAAAACATGTTCCATGTTTGATAGTATTCTGCATCTTCCTTTCCTTTGATGTTCAATGTCAGTCTATCCATTTTGGTGCAGTCCAATATCTTTTAATTATTTCTTGATCTGTATGTGTTTCTTCATTATTCCAGTGTTGTGCAAATATAAACCTTGCAGCTGTTAAGATATGCAGTATTAAATATACATTTTGTTTATAAGACATAGACATAAGACATAAGACATAAGAAATTTATTTGTCATTGCGCTCACAAGTGGGTGCAACGAAATGAGGTGCTCTTCCCCAAGGTAAAACTGGACAACACTACAAAAAAAAGTTAAAATATACACAACTTTCATCATCCAAATATAGATACCCCGTTTTCTCTCAGCAATTAAAATCCACCAAAAACCTATGGCCCCACATTTAAACTCAATACTGCACTTGGGTAAAAACTGTTCTTGAATCTGCTTGTCCTTGCTTTCAATACCCTGAATCTCCTTCCTGATGGTAATAGTTTAAAGAGCTGATATCCCGGATGAGAGGAGTCTTTCAGTATGTTAGATATCTTCCTCTTACATCTGTTCTTATACAATTCTTCCAAAGAGGGGAGTGAACAGCCAATGATGTTTTGGGCCGTCTTAATCACCCTTTGAATTGCCTTTTTCTCTGCCACTGTGCAGCTCGTGAACCATACACAGAGACAGTAGGATAATATGCTCTCAATCGAACTCCGATAGAAGGTGATTAACAAACTCTCAGTCAATTGTTGCTTTCTAAGAATCCTTAGAAAATACAACCGTTGTTGTGCCTTCCTGATTAACGCAGCGGTGTTTGCACTCCAAGTCAGGTCATTTGTTATGATAGTCCCAAGAAACTTACATTCAACCACCTGTTCCACACAAACTCCATCTATATACAGTGGCTGAATGTCTGCTCTTTTTTTCCTATAGTCCACTATGAATTCCTTGGTTTTTTGGATGTTAAATAAAAGATTGGTTTTTTTGCACCAGCGGGATAGCTGTAATACCTCGTCCCGATACGCAGACTCATCATCCCCAGAGATAAGTCCTACTAGTGTAGTATCGTCTGCAAATTTGATAATCCTATTACTGGGATGGTTATTGGTGCAATCCGATGAATAAATGGAGAACAGTAGTGGACTAAGGACACAGCCTTGTGGAGTGCCAGTGCTGAGTATCTTGTCAGTAGAGATGTAGTCATTCAGTTTAACCCTTTGTGGACGATTTGTTAAAAAATCCAAAATCCACAGACAGATAGAATCTGGAAAATCAAGATCTTTAAGTTTGTCTATTAATCTGTGGGGTATAATGGTGTTAAAAGCAGAGCTAAAGTCCGCGAACAGCATTCTTACATAATTCCCTTGTGTTTCCAAGTGGGATAAAGCCATATAAAGCACAGTATTGATCGCATCCTCGGTTGATCTATTTTCTTTATAAGCAAACTGAAGCCCATCAAAGGGATGAGGAAGGCAGGAGATAATATATTTCCGAACTAACTGCTCAAAGCACTTCATTAAGATTGAAGTTAGTGCCACCGGCCTGTAGTCATTCGGACTGTTTGTAGGCAACTTTTTAGGCAGTGGAACGATGACGGAAGCCTTGAGACAGACGGGAACTGTGCATAGTGTCAGGGATCTATTAAAAATTACAGTCCATATCCCGGCTAGCTGATCAGCACAGTCTTTTACCACCCGACCAGGAATTAAGTCGGGTCCAGCTGCTTTTCTGGAGTTAACCACTTTCATAGTCTGTCTCACATCCTGCTCATTCACAATGAAGGGGGGACTCTGCTGAGTAAATGATGGCAAACGAACAGTTTCAGTTTGATCGATCTCAAATCGAGCAAAAAAGTTGTTCAACTCCTCAGCCACCTCCACACCTCCGCCTGAGGAAACCTTTTTTGCTTTGTAGTTTGTTAGTTGTTGAACCCCCTGCCAAACTTGCCTCATGTTATTGCTGAGAAAGCAGTCTTCAATTCTCCTCTTGTATTCGGCCTTAGCTTGCTTAATGCCTCTCCTCAAATTCGTTCTTGCTGCACTGTAGTCTAGATCATCCCCAGACTTAAAAGCCTTATTTCTAGCATACAACAGGCGTCTAACCTTCCCGGTCATCCAAGGTTTTTGATTGGGATAAACCCGGATACGTTTATCCACTGTGACCGTGTCAATACAGTGTGCCATATACCCTAACACTGCAGCTGTATGTTCTTCCAGATCAGGATGGTCAAAAATTTCCCAATTTGTTTGTTCAAAACAGTCCTTTAACTGCTCCATTGCTCCCTCCGGCCAGCTTTTCACTGTCTTGACTACTGGCCCTGACTGTTTTCTCAGAGGAATATACTCCGGAGCTAAAAACAGGGACATATGGTCAGACTGGCCCAAGTGTGGCAATTGTAATATCCTGTATCCATTTGCAATATTCGTGTAGACCTTATCTAAGGTGTTCAGCCCCCTAGTAGCACACCTTACATGTTGATGGAATTTGGGGAGGACTGCACGTAGATCTACATGATTGAAGTCTCCTGCAATAATGTATACAGCATCCGGAAATTTTATCAACACTTTCTGGTATTATACCCAATAAAAAGAGTTCTGGCTTAAAATCTACATGTTTTTTGATTATTTTAACACACTATATATGTATGTTTTCCCCTTTTTTTTGCTTTATTGTGGGTATATGCACCATGACTTATATGCTTGTTGTCACGTACTCATGTACTTTATGTACCACATTGATGTCCTTGTGCGGTTTGTTGCTGGGCAGAATACACTTGATGCCCTATTGGTTCAGACCATTTGGTTATGTAACCTACCATTATGTTATGTAACTTACAACACAATAAAAGGAGGTGCCAGGCATCACTAAGGCAGAGTGAACAGAGTGAGCAGTGAAGAGTGTTCCTGTACTTCAGCCGATGACCCTGAGCATGCTTTGAACCTGATTACTCGACTGCAGTCTCTTTCATTTCAGAGATCTCTCCCTCCAGATCCTTTAAGAGATCTCTCCCTTCACCACAGATAGCCGGAGCCGGATTCCGACACTTTATCACAGGTCCACCAAAGATGATAATAAGTTCTGGTTTTTATGACATTTCCAGCATTTACTTGACCTATTAGAGTACATTTTAGCTAATCTATCAGATGGTAAATGCCATCTATAAAACATTTATATAAGTTTTCTTTATAAGATGTTGCCATTGTCATTTTATAGTTTCTAGACCACAGTTTTTGCCATTTTTCAAAGTTAATATTATATCTAAAAAAAAATTGCCAGTTGAACCATCATTTCTTTGACCTGTTTGTCCTCCATTTTGCAATTTAAAAGAAATTTATATATTTTCCTAATTAATTTATCATCTAATGTTAATATTATTTGGTTAAACATTGTCAGTTCTTTATAAAAATCATACATTTTTGAATCCCTTTCATATCTAGATTGTATTTGCATTATGGGCCACCACGATGCGTCTAATCCCTGGTCTATAAGGTCTTGTTTTGGTTTTAATCTCCTGTCTATATCTAAGATATCTGTATAAGTCAGAAAAATGTTCAAAGTTCCAAAGACTGGGATGAACAAATGTTTCTATAGGTGAAACCCATCCTGGTACATTTTCATTTTTATCTTCTCCCATATTATATACAATGAGTTTGTAATATAGTGGTTTTGGAAATACCTATGGGTTTTAGCTTTCTGATACCATAAAAAGGCATGCCAACCTAACTGTAAATCATGCCCCTCTAAACACAAAAGTCTTTAGTTTTTCAGACAAATCCATTCTTTCAGCCACATTAGGACAGATGCTTGATAATATCAGTCCAGTAAACCAAAGCCTCCTTTTTCCTTGCATTCTTGAAGCATTTTCAATTTTATTCTGGCTTTCTTCCCTTGCCAAATAAATTTTAATATCATTTTGTTTAGATCATCAAAGTATTTATTCTCTATTTTCACTGGCACTGTTTGAAACAGAAAGAGTAGTTTTGGCAAGATGTTCATTTTGATTGTTGCAATTCTTCCTAGTAGTGATATTTGTAGATTTTTCCATTTTTCTAGGTCCATTTTTATGTGGTTAAGTAGTTTTATATAATTATCTTCTTTTATAGTTACACATCTGGCAGTTAGATATATTCCAAGGTATTTAACTTTTTTAACTATTTGTAGGTCTCACATCTCTGAGAGTTGGTTTTTTTTTTTTTTTTTGGTTTGGCTGTTAATTTTTTCACTAAAACTTTAATTTTTTCTTTGTTTATCTTCAGTCCTGCTACTTCTCCGAATTCATAAATTTTCTCCAGTTGTCTCAATTTGTAACTCTCATCCTTTATTTTGGTGCCTTTGATTTCTGGATCATTCCTCACATTCCTATTTAATACTTTCAAAGTTAATATGAATAACAATGGAGAAAACTGACATCCCTATCTTATATTAATGTTTTGTTGTTGTTGTTTAGTCATTAAGTTGTGTCCAACTCTTTGTGACCCCATGGACAAGAGCATGCCAGGCCCTCCTCTCTTCCACTGCCTCCCGGAGTTGGGTCAAATTCATGTTGGTGGTTTCGATCACACTGTCCAACCATCTCATCCTCTGTCATCCCCTTCTCCTCCTGCCTTCACACTTTCCAAACATCAGTGTCTTCTCCAGGGAGTCTTCTCTTCTCATCAAATGGCCAAAGTATTGCATCCTCCGCTTCAGGATATGTCCTTCCAGGGAGCGCTCAGGGTTGATTTCCTTCAGAATGGATAAGTTTGTTATCCTTGTAGTCCAGGGGACTCTCAAGAGCCTCCTCCAGCACCACAGTTCAAAAGCATCAGTTCTTTGGCGGTCAGCTTTCTTTATGATCCAGCTCTCACTTCCATACATCACTACAGGAAAAACCATAGCTTTGACTATTCGGACTTTTGTCGGCAAGATGATGTCCCTGCTTTTTAAGATGCTGTCTAGGTTTGTCATCACTTTCCTCTCAAGAAGCAGGTGTCTTTTAATTTTGTGGCTGCTATCACCATCTACAGTGATCATGGAGCCCAAGAAAGTAAAATCTGTCACTGCCTCCATCTCTTCCCCTCCTATTTGCCAGGAGGCGATGGGACCAATGGTCATGATCTTAGTTTTTTTTTTATGTTGAGCTTCAGACCGGTTTTTTGCACTCTCCTCTTTCACCCTCATTACAAGGTTCCTTAATTCCTCCTCACTTTCTGCATCCATCAATTCACCATTTACAATTACTTTAGCTATTTGTTCATTATACTGTAGATAGTCTCAATTGCATTTATGAAGTTTTTGCCAAAGTCCATAGCTTTTGCTGTATCATAAATTGCCAATTCATATTATCAAATGCTTTTTGGGCATCCAGAAAGATTAATGCCATTTGTTTTTGTATATGCACCTCATAATATTCTAATATGTCTAAGATTATCCTTAGGTTGTGCCTTAGTTGTCTTTTTGGCAAAAATCCATTTTGGTCTGAATGGATTAACTCCATTAAGAATTTTTTCAATCTTTCCGCTATAATTACTGCAAAGATTTTATAGTCCACATTCAATAGTGATATTGGTCTAAATTTTTATATGTGTAAAGTCCATATCTTGTTTTTTTGGATTAGCGTGATATATGCCTCCAGCCATGTCTTGGGTATTTTAGTTTCTAATAGAACTTCGTTGCAGACCTCTTTTATTGGTGGGCTTAATATATCTTGGAAGGATTTCTAAAATTCCGCTGGTAATCCATCTGGTCCTGGGATCTTATCATTTTTTGTTTTGTTTTTTAATGGCTTCTATTACTTCCATCATTATTATTTTCTCATTTAGGAGACTTTTATTCTGCTACTTTAGGGAGGTTTGCTTTTTCAATATATTGCATTGTTTTTTTCAAGAGAAAATTTTTGGGTATCATACAGATTAGCATAATATTCTTTAGTTTTTTATTTTCCCTTTTTGATATTGTAAGTTTCCATTTTCATCTTGTAGCTTGATTATTAATCTTTTTTGTTTTTCTTTTTTCAGTCTATAGGATAGCCATCTTCCAGGTTTGTTGGCATTCTCAAAGAAACGTTTAGCCCTTTTAACTTGTTGAGCTAATTCTTCTGATTCTATTAAATTTAATTTATGTTTCCTATCTGCATCTGGTTTTTAGGGATTTTCTTCTGTGGTTATTTTTGTAGTTCTAGCTCCAGTTTTTCAAATTCTTCCTTCAGGTTTGTAAGTTGCTGGTTTTTTCTTTATTCCTTTTGGCTATATATGATATGGTTAATCCTCTGGGATAAGCTTTGGCTGTGCCCCAAATCATTTGGAGGGATGTTTCCTTTTTATTTTCTTTGAAGAAGAATTCCATTTCTTTTATAGTTCTTTCCACAAATTCTTTATACTTCAATATACCCTGGTTTAAGGTCCATCTTTTATTTTCTTTTCTTTTTCTCCTTTCCACCACATTTTCATTGGATTATGATATGCCCAAATATTGGTTTCTGTTTCTACTTCCTGTATTTTGGTTTTTAATTCTGAGGATAGCCAGATCATATCCTTGACCAGGATTTATGCCTGTTTGAGTAGAAGGTAAATTGAGGGCTTTTAGTATTTGTTTCTCTCCATATATCTTGTAATCCTAGTTCTTCTACCATCCGAAAGAAAAATTTTGGAAGTCTTTTCCTTCCCTTTTTCCTTTTCTACCACTTTTGTTGTCAAGTTTCTCATCTACAATTGTATTAAAGTCTCCTAATATGCAAATATTTAGAGGTTCTTTTTCCAATATTGTTTTCTATAGCTTACGATAGAATTTTTCTTGGTTACTATTACGTGCATATATTGCTATCATCAAAATCTTTTTTTGGTTTATTGTTATTTCTACCATTAAGATTCTCCCTTCTTCATCTGAATATATATGTTTAGTAGCTTTTCTTTCACATATAAATCTGCCCCTCTTCACTTTTGTTGTGCAGCTGAGTAGTAGAGTTTTCCAATCTTCGGGTAAATCAAATATTTGTAATGCTGCTGTTTAATGTGCATTTCTTGAAGACAGATTATATCTGTTTTAGTTTCTTGTAGTTTTGAAAAGATGTGATACCTTTTTCTTGGCACATTCAGACCGCTGATGTTCACTGAGATGATCCCAGTTTCATTCTCCTGCTGGTTTGAGGAGTTTCCTGAATCAAACAAAGGCAATTGCCATTATCTTCATGATCTACAGGTATCTCCCCCTCATTCGTCACCTCTTCAGAGTGACCTAAGCCCCTTGGGGCTCCCTAGCAGGCTGAAATGCAGTCTTGGGGAGCAGAGCTCTGTCTCCCTGGGACTGTATTGTCACAACATCAAGCCCGAAGTCTTTGTAGCCATTTTTCAATGAGGAACCCAGGAGTATTTATAATGAAAAAGAACACCTAAATCTTTATAGTGTTTAGCCTGTTCTATGTGATTTCCATTTAGGTTCCATTGAAATTGTTACCACGTTTTGACAAAAACCAGTATTTTTGATTTATTATAATTTAATTGCATTTTATTTTTGCTCAGATACTCTGCACATTCATTAATCAGGCATTTTAGGCCTGGATTAGTGCGGGAAATGGTGACTGCCTCATCTGCATAGAGTAGTATCAGGATGGGATAAGCTCCCAATTTGGGAGGGTGGCCATCGAAGTTTGTCAAAAAGGGAGCGAGATTGTTCATAAAAAGGTTAAACAGTAAGGGAGCCAGGATGCATACAGTTTGGCAGTGGCATATTTTAATGTTTTATTAATAAGGTGCAAGAGTATCAAACAATTGTCGATTATGGACTTGCCTTTCCTAAAACCAGCTTGCTCAGGGCCAAGAATAGATTGATTGTCAGTCCAAGAGGTGAGTTTGTTTAATAGGTATTTTGCATATAATTTCCCAATCACTGATAGTAAGCTCGTTGTTTAGTCGTTTAGTCGTGTCCGACTCTTCGTGACCCCATGGACCAGAGCATGCCAGGCCCTCCTGTCTTCTACTGCCTCCCAGAGTTGTGTCAAATTCATGTTGGTTCCTTCGCAGACACTGTCCAGCCATCTCATCCTCGGTCGTCCCCTTCTCCTCTTGCCTTCACACTTTCCCAACATCAGGGTCTTTTCCAGGGAGTCTTTTCTTCTCATTAGATGGCGAAAGTACAGGAGCCTCAGCTTCAGGATCTGTCCTTCCAGTGAGCACTCAGGGTTGATTTCCTTTAGAATTGATAGGTTTGTTCTCCTTGCAGTCCAGGGGATTCTCAAGAGTCTCCTCCAGCACCACAATTCAAAGGCATAAATTCTTCGGCGGTCTGCTTTCTTTATGGTCCAGCTCTCACTTCCATACATCACGACAGGAAAAACCATAGCTTTGACTATTCGGACTTTTGTTGGCAAGGTGATGTCTCTGCTTTTTAAGATGCTGTCAAGATTTGTCATCGCTTTCCTCCCAAGAAGCAGGTGTCTTTTAATTTCATGGCTGCTGTCTCCATCTGCAGTGATCATGGAGCCCAGGAAAATAAAATCTGTCACTGCCTCCATATCTTCCCCTTCTGTTTCCCAGGAGGTGATGGGACCAGTGGCCATGATCTTAGTTTTTTTGATGTTGAGTTTCAGACCGTTTTTTGCACTCTCCTCTTTCACCCTCATTACAAGGTTCTTTAATTCCTCCTCACTTTCTGCCATCAGAGTGGTATCATCTGCATATTTGAGGTTGTTGATATTTCTTCCGGCAATCTTAATTCCGGCTTGGGATTCTTCCAGTCCAGCCTTCCACATGATGTATTCTGCATATAAGTTGAATAAGCTGGGGGACAATATACAGCCTTGTCGTACAATTAGTAAGCTAATTGGCCTATAATTTTCTGGGACAGAGGGATCCCCTTTTTTATAATTTGGGGCCACTATGGCATTGGTCCAGGCTTTATAGCAGTGTTGTCTATAGCATAAAAGAGGGGGGCAAATATTGAAGCCCACCAATCCAGGTCACATTTTGCTAAGTCTGGTGAAATAGCATCAGGGCCAGCCACTTTTCCTGCTTTTAATTGGGTTATTAAATCTTTAACCTCATCATTAGATGCTGGAGGCCAGGCTGTGAATTTGATTGTAGAAGAGGTGGAGGGGGCACTGGGTGGTATATCTTTGTTAAAAAGAAGCTTGGGAAAATATTGGACCCATCTTTTGGATGATATTTTGGAAGGGTTGTGCCCCTCCATCCTAGAGTAACCAGCCACAATGGCCCAGAAAAAGCTTGTTATTTTTCAGGGTCACTGCCTGTAGTAGCATGTTTCATTGCTCTAAAATGAAGTTTTGTCTTTTTTTCCCCTCTTATACAGCATACTTTCTTGGGTACATTCCCCCCTCCTTTCTGTAGATTATTTATTCTTTGATGTTTGACATTGAGAAATGAAGTGCCCTTTTTCTCCACAGCCATAAAACATTTTTGGGGCCCTTTGTTCAAAGAAAGGGGGGTTTGTCTCCCTTCCCTTCACTGCTTTTATACTTCTGTTGATTTTGCTCTGGGGGTTTGTCCCTAAAATGGCTTCCAGTTGCCTGTTTGTTTCTGGGGTAATCCCTGGTCTCTTTCTTTCTATCCTCCCAGCTTCTCCCACCAAATTTTACCTCAGAAAATTTTGGGTTTTTGATTTCTGAAATATAATCAGCTGTCTCACTCGCTTGCTGAACTGTTTTAGGCTATCTCTGACTAAATACATTAGTTCCCTAGGCAGAACTGAATAGAATTGTTCTAGCCCTATAATATTTTTCATATCCTCTAGAGATTCAACATTATCTTGTTCTAACCATTTTTCCAGGTATTTGACTAGATTGGCTCCTAACTGGGAATATGATTCCTGAGGTTTCTTTGTCAATACTGTAAACTTTATCCTGATGTGTTCAGCATTGATTCCAAATCTCTTGAAAATCAGTTTTCTAAAAGCCTCATATTCTCTTGCTTGATCTTGGGGCATTTGAGAATAGATCTCAGCAAGTTCCCTACTTATTTGCATTCTTAGAATAACCATTTTCTCTGATTCTCTCACATTATAATCCCAGCATGCTCTCTCAAAGAGGATTAAGAATGCTTCGGGGCAATCACCCTTTCTAAATTGAGGGAATTTCTTAAGGTCCACTTTTGGGATCCCCTCAGCTGCTGAATTATTACTGTTGTTACTGTTTAGAGATGCCAATTCTATTTTTTTTTTCATTTCCAATTGGTATTCCATTTCTTTTGCTCTCATTTCCATTTCCATTTGTCCTTTTCTGCTTCAGGTCTTTTTTATTTCAAACTGTCTGGCTTCAGCATGTAATTCCTCAGCTCTGGCTTTTTCTCTTATCTCTAATTCTTTTAATTTAAATTCCTGCTGCAACCTCCACCTTTCAAATTCTTATGAAATTAACCCAGTTTCTCCCCCTGAGGTTTCCACTTCCTGAGCCTCTCCTTGCTCTATCATTTCAAGAGAGCTTTCCTCTTCCTGAGGTAAACTTTGCACATCAGCAGCTCCCTCCATTGCAAACTTTTTCCCTCTCTTAGAAGGCATTTTTGTATGTGTTTCTTTAGACAAGTTGGTTGGTTCTTTCAGAGGCAGACAGGCAAGCCTCAGTTTAAAATACTTTTTTCCTTTCTGAGTTAGAGAGAATTTGAGACACGGTAGCTCTCCACAGGCAGCTTCGGATGGCTACTTTATATTTTCAGGCACCTAGTCTAGCTGTTCCTGTGTCTGAGACCCTTATACTTTTAGCCTCCAGACCCCCAGCTGTTTTAGAAAGATTTTTCTTCTGTAAGTATCAGTTATATTCATTCACCCCAGCTATTTCTCTTGACCCTGGCTTCCACTTAGGTCCCCTCAGTGCTCCCTTTTCTCAGAGCTTTGGGATCTAAAGCTAGCCTCTAGGTCCTTCCTTTCTAAGCGTGAGGTAAACTTTTTAATCCCGGACTTCTCTTCAGAATCTTTTCCCTGCCTTAGCCTTTCCTAAGGTCTGTGAAATGGAGTCCCTTTTCAAGCTGCTCACCAAGAGCTCTAGGGTTTCCTACTCTTTCTTCCACAGCCTTTGGCTATCAGGTTCCTCAGACTCAGAATATTTCTCTTTAATTAGGCTCACTGGAATTCATTCCTTTTGAATCCCATACCACTGCCACCACTTTTGTTGCGCACCCCCAGTGACCCCTGCCCTTCATCCAGGTTCACCTTTGGACATGGCCTGTTCTATACCCGTTTTTTGCTGCCACCAGAGGATATTAGCCTCACTTTATCAATTATGATTCTCACACTGTTGCTGCCAAATAAAACAAGGTTGATTCACAGTTAAATAAGTGAATCACAGAAGGAAAATCATGGATGTTCTATTATCATTTATTCATTAAACATGGATTTGATTACTTATAAGCTTGCATGCACTTATTTACTTTAATCAAGAGCTCAATATTTTCTGACTCTCAATGTACTTCTAATTCCTTTTACCTCTTTAATATTCTATAACTAACCAACTGTCCAATATCTAGTGTAAACACTTCACAGTCTTCTCTCTAACTGCCTAAATGCTTCACCATGTTTTCCCTAACTGACTCTCTGTCTCTCTCTCTCTCACTGCCTCTCTGGCACTCCCAGTTTTCTTGACTCCGCCCTCCTGTCCTGTCATAGGCTCCTGTACTAGAGCTCTAAAATGACTGTCTGCCACAGCTACCAACACGGCATATCTCCATTTAGTTTTTGCCATGTGGGTCAGTTGTTTTCTATTCTGCTCCAGTCAGTCCCTAATGCAGAAATTCTACCTGTCCCATGTTGACCCCAATTCCCCCTTCAGTGATGTACCACAGTATATTATCTTTGTCATAATGAATTATGTGTCCAAGGTACAATAGCTTATGTTTCTTAATAATCTACTCTCTTTCTTTTTGTTTTCCTGTCTGATGAGGCACCACTTCATTCTTTATTTTATCAATCTGTGGGTTGTGAAGAATTCCTCTGTATGTTCACATTTCCAAAGCATCCATTCCTAATAGTCGAAACCTCAAATCCATATTGGATGGCTGACCCTAATATAACACTTTAACATCATCAGTAACAAAAATATATTAAACTTTTCCTTCAGTGTCACAATGATTGAGATACAGTATAATTGAGATATCTCAGTTCTTCACTTTATTTCTATATTGTAGTACATGTGGTTATGAGTTAAACATCCCGGATACACAGATTTGTCTACCTGGTCTATGTGTGAATTGTTGCACATACTATTTATATTGATGTCGTCCCTACTTATCACCATTGTTGCAGGAGGGGAGGCACTGATTGACAGTTCCATGTTCCTAATTTCTCCAATGAACCAATCTAACAATATTTGAAGGTCAATTGAGTTCCCAGCTATCAGAACTGTGCCATTGGCATATCTTCTGCTATTTAAAAGTACACCATTTACATTAAAATCTTTAGATCCATCTGCAAGAACATTTTAGTAACCTTTACTGAATAAATATTAAACAAAACTGCCAACAAGATACATCTTTGATAGACTCCTTTTCTAATTCTTATTTCATTAATTAATTATCCATGTATTTTAAACTTAGCTATTTTTCCCAGTATAAGCAAAGCAAAAACAAAGTGTGCTGCTTATATACCACCCCATAGTGCTTCAAGCACTCTCTGGGTGGTTTACAAGTTAATTATGCAGGCTACACATTGCCCCTCCAGCAAGCTAGGTACTTATTTTACTAACCTCAGAAGGATAGAAGGCTGAGTCAACCTTGAGCTGGCTACCTGGGATTGAACACAGTTTTAGCTGGAGCACAGCGGTTTAACCACTGTGCCACAAGGCTCTTCAGTATGTTTTTTATTATACATGTATCTTGCGGTATATCCATTAAAGAACTTTTCCATTAAAGCTACAAAACTTAGGAGTGCTTCTTTTGTGCACATTTCTAACCTAAATCCAAACTTTATATTGTTTTATTAATATTATCACATTTTACTTTAATTCTCTTGTATATAATTTGAAGAAAAAGCTTTAAAATTTGGCTCATTGAACTAATTATTCTATATGCATCACATTTTATGCAGTAGCTTTTTTCAAAATGGTCACAAATTTGGAGTGCAAACATTATGTAGGATTGTTTTTGCTGTTATATATGATGCCCAGAATCTTGTTGCACAACTTTACACCACACAACGTAGATGGAGTCATCCACTGTGACAGTTTGGGGGAATTAAAAGTTGCCTATTCCCTTCACCCAGGAATCATTTTCATCCTGGGGAAGCTTTGGGGAGTTATGGCAAACTCTTTAATACTCAAAAAATCCCAGACAAGTCAAGTGTACTGTTGTGTACTGCATGTTTACTAAAATTATAACATTACATCATATGATGCCCCCATCATCACCAGACCTTTAAGTGTTTCCAAGTGACAGCACACATTTATCAAATCACCTTCCAAGAATTCTGCCTCCTACTTCTTTCCTTTTGGGCCTCTAAAATAGTATGTGTATAGAGGAACGTTAATGCTGCTTGCATGTTAATGACTGACATCTCAAAGCAAGTGTTTCATAATTCTGTGTTAATATGAAAGTAGCTCATAAGACAATAAGAATGAAGCTACAAGTGAAGCCAGATAAAACTATGTGAAATTTGATAACCAATATGTTGTTGTTGTTGACACATATATTTTAGCAAACCCAGATTACCATCTGTATACCATTGGATAAAAGCCACCATTTGAATCCAAATATACCCTTCTCTTCAGGGAAATTCTGTTCCAATCACCAAAAAGACTGTTTGCAACCCAGGGGAAAGTTCCCAGCCTGATGTTGTGTAGGGGAAATAATGTCAGATCTAAAGTTTTTGTTGTTATTTTGATTTATATACTGTCACATTGGGCTAGTGCACTCTCTGGATGGTTTACAACATAATTGTGCAAACAACATCTTGCCCCCCAGCAAACTGGGTACACATTTTGCTTACCTTAGAAGGATGGAAGGTGGAGTCAACCTGGAGCTGGTTACCTGAACCCTTTGTGACTGAACTCAAATCACGAGTAGAGGCTTTATTGCAGTACTGCAGTTTAACCACTGCACCACAGGACTTGCTAGCAGTTGCAAAAACTCTGGCACTAGGTCTCATTATAATTCTTTTCAAGAGCATTTTTCTCACTCACCAAATGACTAGGGTTAATATGCTTCAGCCTGTATCACCATTGTTCATGGTTTTTTTCTCACTATGCAATGCAGAGTAACGCTTCACTACACAATCTTCGTGAGTGTTTTGTGAGAGGACTTCATGGAATAACATGGATATAACTTTCTCATTCCATACACTTAAAAACAACTAGGTCTGTATATTTTGCTTGATGTTACCAGACTAGACACTCATGATCTGGTCTTTCCTCAAAATAGATGTATTAAGGTTTTCTTCTGAGCAGGATCCTTACAATCCATATTAGATTTCATATAGCACAAACTTTGTTCTTGTTTTTAAAATTTTCCTGCTTTTTAAATTTCTGATTTATATTCAATATTGTTGGTCATCTTGAGTAGGTTTCTTTTATTGCTAACCCTACTTCCCAAATAATATCAGTGTAGGTAAAGGTAAAGGTTCCCCTTGACATTTAGTCCAGTCATATCTGACTCTAGGAGGCGGTGCTCATCCCCGCCTCCAACCTGTAGAGCCAGTGTTTTGTCCGTAGATAGTTTCCGTGGTCACATGGCCAGCGTGACTAGACATGGAACACCATTATTTATCTACTGGTATTTGTATGCTTTCAAACTGCTAAGTTGGCAGGCAGTGGAGGATCAGTGGAGGATCATCCAAATTTTCTTTGAATTTGCCTTTAGCTGAGGAAAGAAGATCATAGCCAGAATCCTATTGGGCTTCCACGACATAAATTGTGTAGCCAATGTGCACAGTTTTTAATCTGTTGTCTGCTTGGATATACCCAGGTCACAGCACTCAGCTGTGAGCCTGGATACATGACAGATGACAATACAATTGGGAAAACTACTTCTCTGTTTCCTTTTCAAGTGTGGTGTTTCACAATAGCTTTCTGGCCCCTGAGTAATATTCTTCCCAGAAGTTTGGATTTGGTTCTATTCCAATCCTATGGCTCTTTCATCTATGTTAATCCATAAAATCATTCCATTCCATTTCCACAATCAATGTACCCTCTAATTTTCAGCCGCACTGGGCGGGGCTCTACCTCTCTTTCATGCAACCTCCCCCTTGCATGCATGCGTAACTCTGCCATGCGTGGGGGGAGGTTCTGTCATGACCAGAACCAAAAGGGCTGTGTGGAAGAGGAAGAAAGCTGTGCAGAGGGAGGAGGAGTTGTGCACATGCACGTGTGCACCTTTGAAGGAACCTTGTCCACAATAATTTACAACTTTTTTAAAGCATGAAATTTGTATTTCATATTATAATGAAAAATACATTTCTAAATGTATTTTCTCTCAAAACATATCTCCAAGAATATTTTCCCCCAAAATAAACATTTTAAAATCCTTCTGCACTTGTAACATGCAGAGAATTGCATTGCAGATTTAGGAAAACTGTAAAATCTAGGGGATTGTTATTTGCTAATTATTCTTTTTCAAAAAACACATACCAAATTTCTCTGAGTGGCCCACAAAAGACATGCAATGAAACAGAATAGAAGCACAGATTTCAAAATTAAAAAAAAACCTAAGCTGTGACTCCGATTCTTTAAAAGGTGAATAAAATGTTCACTGTCTGATACCAAAGAGTCCAAAGAGATGGTGCTATGTGAATTTTGTTCTCATTTCCCTCCCATAGTAAGCTGGACATCATCATGGCTATTCTTGGTTTAAATGCAGCAGCAATAAAGAACAATGTTGTGTTGTCTCTAAGGATTTTCAGTCATCTCCTGCTTGGCCTTCTTCATTTATTTTAGGAGTCTCAGGGAACAGTGATTAAACTGTAGTACTACAGCCAAAACTCTGCTCACAACCCAAGTTCAATCCCAGGTAGCCGCCTTGAGGTTCACTCAGCCTTTCATCCTTACAAGGTCAGTAAATTGAGTATGTAGCTTGTTGGGGGGAAGCAATGTGTAGCCTGCATAATTAAATTGTAAACAGTTCACAGAGTGCTTTAAGCGCTCTGTGGCAATATATAAGAAGCACTCTTTGCTTTGCCTTTAAAGATTACCTGGAGCAATCAATGGAATCAAGGGATGGTGGAAATTTGTCAGTCTTCATTTTGTCTGCAACTATTAGATTTAGGCCCATGTGTACTTATTCTCTTCTTAAGTAGTTTAAAAAGGGTATTTGACTGAATACCTCTGAAAAAAGAAACAAAAGTTATATAGTCCATGTAACTAAGGGAATGTATGCCCATAAGATCATTTGAGTTAACTGGCACACTTAACTCTGGCTAACTAGGGCAGAAAGGATTAGATTCAAACTTTATGTCTGATCAAAATCCACTGCATTTTAAATGCTGGCATTCAAACTTGTCTTTAAGTAAATAATGAAATTCTTTCAGACAGTTTGCTGTCCCAAACAGGAACTTTTGCATGATATCGTATCATGAAAAGTCATATATCTAATTATAGAACATTTGTTGGAAACTGGAGAATTAATTACGAAATCTAAAGGCAAAATGACAAATGGCAGAGAGCTCTGAATGATAGCACTTTCATATATGACACTCTATAACAAAGCTGAGAGGAGTCTTCAATATTCTGACGGCCCTTTGTGAATAAGTTAATAGTGGGTAATCTCAGCATGTCATGCAATACACTAAGGCATAGATTTGCTCAGTTTCCCTTCTTTTCTTTTCTTTTCTTTTCCTAGTTAACAAAGTTCTTCAGCTGAATTCTTAACCAAGTTCTTGGATTGAATTTTAATTGCTTATGGGCCTGCAACTATAGTTTCTGTCTTCAGAAATTTCTTCTTAGCACAGGAAAGTCAGTGACAGACAGAGTTGGATCAGTACATGTGACCTTGTAACCTCTTGTAGTTCTACTTTAAGAAGGCTACTGTGAACTGTATATGTGGAAATTCTTATTCTTAGGCATCCTTCAGTCTCGAGAGACTATGGTAACGTGCACTTATTTATACACCTATACTTATTTATATGCCTAAAGTCACCATCACCAAGAAGAGGGTGAAGTGACAGCAATGTAAAACATTGCTTGTCTCATCCTTACATCTGAGAAGGGGGAATCACAAAGTTACTTTTCTTGATTCATGAGAAGTCTTGAAAAGGGAAAATAATAAGAATTATTTATTGACTAGAATCCTATTAGGGAAATACAGTGATGTAATTGCAATTGTGCAAACAACAGCAGCAAAATGCTACTATTTAACAAGTTGCCACTGGTACCCTTAGTTACATGCCAAGTGGAACAGCTGACATGTGACCAGAAGTATAGGCATTAACTCATAAATTTATAGCAGGTTGTTTTTGAAGTTTATGCAGCTTCACTTGTGTTCTGTGCCATTGCGTCAGAGCCAGCTTATAGTGACCCTAATAGGACTTTCAAGATAAGTGAGACATTTAAGGAGTGATTTTTCCTGTTCCACTCACCCAGGGAGTTTCAATGGCCAAGTGGGGATTTGAACCCTGTCCTCCAGACTCTTAGTCCAGCACGTTATCCACTACACCCACACCACAGCTTCACTTACACTGTCATAAATCTCCAACAGCATTCTGGCCACTTCGTGCAAACAAAACAAAATGGTATCTATAGTATGGTAATGCCAATATTGCACATTGTGTGTCACAACATTGGCTGCTTCTTTGGTACATGGAGTTTGAAGGATTGGAGGCACTGGACACAAAACACACAAAAAAACACAAAAAACCACAAAAAACACACAATTAGCATGGTATTCTGTACTCATTTTGATTGTGCTTGCTTTGTTTTTCAAAAGGAAAGAACACACAATTTTAAAAACTGGCCCTTTGGTTTTGTAATGGCATGCTGCACATAAATCTTTTGATCAATTCCCAAGAAGAAAAGTTTATATGAAATATTGGACCCCATTCACTACAGGGCTTGCATTCTTAACAATTTTAAATTAACTACAAAATTGCTTCAGATCACCCCTTTGGCACAACATAATTTTATTGAGAATTACAGAGCATAAAAATTTACATACACACATGAACTAGGCTAAAGGAGCAATTAAATGCTAATGGAAACAGCTTTAGCATGTTCTTCTAAAGCTATTGCTAATGCATTTATGATGTGTTTCTCTCTGCAGGTTCTTTCTTTCATTTGTAAATTCAAATAAAACGGTGCAGACTAAATTGGTTAAAGAGAATGGAAAGGTCCTGACACCAATCAGTCCGGTATGTATTGCAACACGCACAAAAATGTGATTGAGTGACAAAATAGAATGCTTAACCACTTTGGAGTAAATGCTATTCTTTATCAAAACCAAGCCTATGCTCATTTCAACATAACTGTAACCTGAAGAGCTGGGAGCTTTCCTCATCAATTGCACAAAGGCTTGTATATCGTAATTGTACCACATTTTACATATGAAATGCTACTCCAGCTTCAGTCCTTAGAAATAAACTGGGAAAAACATATCCTGAACCATCCACTTAAATAAAATTGAAGGCCCCAATTCTAGACTAAATCTTTAGTTGCCTTGTACTGGCAAGTCAAGATGAAGAATTGCAGCATTCCTGTCCTTACCAATGAGAGTACCAAAGAATTTCCAAGGGCACTCAATGCAAGAATTCTTATATTGATGATAATTACATTTTGTGGGGAAATACTTTTTAATATAAATTTGTGCAGTTCCTGAATTGCACAAATTGTTGGAATTCCTCAAATTAGGATGATAATTACTTCGTTGCAGAATTACAGGCAACAAAAGGGTTATCTGCATATTTCTTAACAAAAAGTTAGCCCTTCTAATCTTGCTCTGTCAATAAGTGCTTTGTTTCTCCCATGGAAAGGAGGCTATTGATGTTTCCTGCAAATCAGGGCGATGTTGAAGGGGGAAAGAGTGCTTTGTTTCATTCGGCCTGGAGGAAAGGAAACTTCCATTGCTTTTGGTGTATTGTCATGTCAAAATAGACAAAACAAATAAGAATGACAAATGTAGTACCTTCTATTTATTTACATTTCTGCCTCATGTTTCTCTCTTGCAGGCTCAAGTTGCCTTACATCACCAATGTATTAGACAGATCCATGCAAAAATTGCAATAAATCACAATACTGAAATAGTATTAAACAGATTATCAGATTTAAAAACAAAAACAAAAGATCCTAATCTAAAGAGCTAAAGAGCAATTTAACACAGCTTTGTTTGCTAATGGAGGGACACCAGGGAGGGAGAGATCCTCCTTCAGAATATTGTGATGTAGCCTGGGACCAGCTATTGTTCTCACCAAACATGCGTGTGACAGATGTGGGACAGAAAGAAAAACCTCTCTTGAAAACCATAAGATATGAACAGGTTCATATGGGGGAAATATTGTCCTTCGGACAGCAGTATCACCACCACTTTAAATCGTAGCCAGAAATGTACAGGCAACCAATGAAGCTGTTATATTAGAGAATTCAGTCTCCAGTCAATAGCTTAGTTTAGTGGTTCCCAACCTTTTTCCATTTGTGACTCCCTTGAGCAGTGGCAGCAATAATGGGGCATGGGGTGGACATGGAGGCAAAGGAGCTCAAAAGAGCTGGAGCCAGAGCCAGAGGAGCACTGGCACCCGCATTGAAGGCTCAGTGAAGAAACAGAGGATTCTGCAGCACCCCTGGCTTGGTATGGCGGCACCCTTGAATGCAGCAGTGAATGCTTTGGGAACCCAATGGGATAGCTGCATATTTTAGACCTGCTGAAGATTCTGAACATTTATAATATAGGATGCAACTAAGATATGTTTCCACCATGGCCAAATCAGACTTCTTCAGGAATGAAAGCAGCTGATAAAAGGAGCTTTAAATTAATGAACACACTCCTGTCACCACCAAAGCCCAGGCAAACCCAAACTGCAATTTGATTTTTCAGGAGGAATGTAACTCCACCAAGTACAGCTGGTTCCGTATCCCTTGATCCGTGTTTCAACACATCAAGAGCTCTTGGTTTGAGCCTCAGTTAGTTCATCTTCATTACTTACCTTGGACATCGGTGTCCTCAAATTTAGAGGGAAAGGAGAACTAGAGTTGATTTCCATCAACATACTGCTCTCATTGAACTTTAGTACCCTTGGTGATGTCTTGAAGGATTTTCATCCAAAATAGCATGAGTGACAGAACAGACATAATGGGAACCCCATAAATAGCCAGTGCCAGAAAGGAATTTCCCAGCACCAACTTCTGTACTTTTGACCCTCCATGAAATATGGGTTCCACTGTAAAACCTTGCATGCGAGTCCCATATCAGTGAAACAATGGAATTGAAATTTACAAAGTGGTCCAGCAGAACCAACAAAGACACCTTCTCCCTGTTTAACTGTGCTTGGGCGTCCACTAATGTGACAAAACCAGTGCTATTCTGGACACACATATTAGACAGTAAGCCCAACTGGACTTAATGGGACATCTTTCTGAATAAACACACATATAGCATATGCATATTAATAGAGATACAAATATAGGGATGTTGTTGTAACTCCTTAATCATGCTAGTAGAAATTTTACAAGAATTGGTTGTTGTGGGTTTTTCGGGCTCTTTGGCCGTATTCTGAAGGTTGTTCTTCCTAACGTTTCGCCAGTCTCTGTGGCCGGCATCTTCAGAGGACAACACTCTGTGCTCTGGTGTAGTTGGCTTTGGGAGTGCAGTATTTATGGCTGTGAGATAGGCTTTTGTCTTTTTCTGTAGATGGCTGATTAGTGTGTATTGTTGTGGGTGTATTGTTGTGCTAAGGAGAAGAGATTATCTATTCCTGTGGTTGATGGGTGTCATTAGCTGGTCTTTTGTGTGTAGTGATCCCCTGTCCTTATGGCTGGGTAGTTTGACCTTTTGCATGCTGTATTTTTGAGAGCTGGGAGCCAAGTTTTGTTGAGCTTCACATTTTCCTCTTTTTTGTTGACGTTTTGCTGGTGCTTGTGGATTTCAGTGGCCTCCCTGTGCAATCTGACGTAATGATTGCTGGTGTTGTCCAGTATTTCAGTATTTTGGAATAGAATTTCATGCCCAATTTGTTTCAGGGCATGTTCAGCTACTGCAGATTTTTCTGGTTGTTTTAGTCTGCAGTGTCTCTCATGTTCTTTGATTCTGGTATGGATGCTTCATTTTGTGGTTCCAATATATACCTGGCCACAACTGCAAGGTATCCGGTATACTCCTGCAGTGGTGAGGGAGTCCCTTTTGTCCTTTGCTGACCATAACATTTGTGGTGGGCCTGAATACTGTTTGTAGGTTGTGTTTTTTCAAAGGTTTCCCCATGCGGTCCTTTGATGTATGGCAGAAATACTTTATTTGTGGGTGGCTGTTTTTCTTCTCCAGTTTTGTGTTGTTTTCTTGGTTTAAGGGCTCTTGTGATTTCATTTTTGGAGTAGCCATTTGCCTGTAGGGCCCAATTCAGATGGTTGAGTTCAGTGCTGAGAAACTGAGGTTCAAAGTTCCGATTTGCACGGTCTACCAGTGTTTTGATTATGCCTTTTTTTTTGCTGTGGGTGGTGGTTGGAGTTTTTGTGTAGGTACTGGTCTGTGTGGGTGGGTTTTCTATAGACCTTGTGTCCCAGTCAGAGGTCAGTTTTGCGTAGGACCATGATATCTAAGAACGGGAGTTGGTCCTTTATTTCTTTTTCCATGGTGAATTGTATATTTGGGTGGATGCTGTTGAGATGGTTGAGAAATCTTCCGATTTTTCTTCACCGTGACTCCAAATTGCAAAGGTGTCATCCACATATCGGAACCAGACTGTGGGTGCGAGGGGTGCCAAAGCCAGGGCCAGTTTTTCAAAATGCTCCATGTAGAAGTTTGCTATAACCGGGCTGAGGGGGCTGCCAATGGCCACTCCATCTGTCTGTTCGTAGAATTCATTATCCCACTGGAAATAGCTGGTAATTAGGCAGTGTTGGAAGAGGGCCCTGATGTCTTCTGGAAATATCTGCTGGATGAGTGTCAGGGTGTCCTTTATTGGTACCTTGGTGAACAGGGATACTACGTCAAAGCTGATCAGTCTGTCTCCAGGGTTGAGTTTTGGGGTGCTGATCTTGCTTATGAAATGTCCTAAGTCTTTGATGTAGGATGAGGTTTGTCCAATGTGGGTCTGTAGGAGGGTCACTAAGTGTTTGGCTAATTCATATGTTAAGGAGCCGATGGGCCTGAGTGGGATTGAGTCCTTGTGGATTTTGGGAAGTCCGTATAGTATTGGTGGGAGAGCTTCTGTCTTGTAGATACGTAGAAGGATGTTGGGGTACAGGGAGGAACTCTTGATCAGCATGTTTGTTTTGTGATTTTGTTGGTTGGGTCCCATTTCAGTTTTCTGTCGGTGGTGGGGTCTAGAAGTTCTCTGATTTTGTCATTGTATTCTTCTGTTTCCATGATTACTGTGGCATTGCCTTTGTCTGCTGGCGGAATGATGATGTTCGGGTCTGAGTTCAGGAACTTGATGGCATTTCTCTCCTTTCTTGTTATGTTGCTTTTGGGGGTTTTTGCTTTCCATAGGATCCTAGTCACTTCCCCTCTTATTTCCTCTGCTTTTTCTTCTGGAAGATGATATAATGCTGATTCCATGTTGGCAATTATGTCTTCCACAGGAATTTTACTGGGTGTGATTGCAAAATTTCCTCCTTTGCTTAAGGCTGAGGTTTCTTCTGGGGAGAGTTGGCGTCCTGATAAGTTGTTGATGATGTGTGTGGTGTCTAGTGTAGGTTTCTGTTGGCTTGTTTGGCATTTGTTGAATTTCTGTTTTTTGTCTGGCTGTGTGATTCATCATTTCTTTTTCCATCTTTTTGTACGAGAGGGTATCAATTTTGTCCCAATCTTCTAATTTTTTGGCTGATAATGATGTGTAGGCCTAGTAGTTCTTTGTCTGTGGAGTCCAGGTTTTTGCGGGTTGTGTGGATTCTTTCCCGTAGGAGGGCTTGTTCCAGGTGGTGGTAGATGCGGCTGGCCTGTGGGGAAATGATGGTCCTTTTTGTCCTGAGGAAGGCTGGTATGGTTTTTGTGTCTCTGCAGTGTAGTAGAAATGTTAAGGAACATAGTAGGTGTGCTCTTTTGCTTCGGAGTGTTTCCAGTCTCCGGGTCTGTCTGACTGTTTCCTCCCCGTAGAGGTGTTCAATATATTCGTGAAGGCTTTCACATCCGGAATCTAATGTTGTTGTGGTTTTTTTGGGCTCTTTGGCCGTGTTCTGAAGGTTGTTCTTCCTAACATTTCACCAGTCTCTGTGGCCAGCATCTTCAGAGGACAGCACTCTGGTGTAGTTGGCTTTGAGAGTGCATAATTGTTCTTGTGAGATGGGAAACTTTGTATAGAATTCCAAATACAGTAATATTCTCTCTCTCTCTGTACATTACACTACTGACAGTGTTGTTTTTAATCTTCTTTATAGCAACATCTAATTTAAATTTTATTTGAGCTGCACATGCAAACCAAATTCTTCTTTACATATAGATAAACTTCAGTGTATATCTCAAAGGGGGGGAAAAAGGTTTTTTGGACATTTCCTGTCAGAGGTTTTCAGTCAGTATGGTCAGTGTTCCGCCGATACCTATCATTTGATACTTATTGTAGTATCAGTTTTCATGTAGTGTTTAGTGGCATAAAGTACCACAGGACTTTTATTGTTTTAATACTGCTATCCCTTTAAGCAACATTAGCCTACTGCTTACTTCTGTCAACTGCAAAAACTGTCTATTTACTCCTACGTTTTGCTTGG
Organism: Pogona vitticeps; assembly: GCF_051106095.1. Lineage (NCBI taxonomy): Eukaryota > Metazoa > Chordata > Lepidosauria > Squamata > Agamidae > Pogona > Pogona vitticeps. The sequence goes on from NC_135786.1 coordinate 99,573,295, forward strand.
TGTTCTTTATCAGTTACTAATCCGTAAGAGTTCCTGTCATCTTATGCTGTGACTGCGAGATTTACTCAGGAGCCTTTGATGAGGGACTTTGTCAAAAAGTTCTCAGGAAATCCAAATATAAGATATGTATTGGATAATGCCATCGGCATGTTTGTTGATACTCAGAGAACTCTGAAATGCTGACAAGACAGGATGTTTCTGTGTAGAAGGCAAGGCTAAATCTATATACTTTAATAATGGTTTCCAGCAGGTTACCTAGGGCATTCATTAGGATCTCTAATTTCGGCTCTCTCCTGTTACCATTTTTTTTTAAAAAAATCATGCAACGTTGGCAACTTTCCAATATGCCAGAGAAGACTTTTAATTATCTATTAGAAGAGGAACCATTCCTGGTGGTTTTCAACTGCATAAGAACTGTTTTCTTGCCTGACAGAGAGAACGTTTACATTAGTCTATAAGATGGACACAATCCAATGGTACGAATCTGAATGAATTGGCTCCAGGACAGAGCCAATTGGAAAGGAATCACCAATTCTACTGGATCAAGCCCATTTGATTTATTCATCCATGCAAGCAACAGATGTATAAATGCTTCTGTCGCTCTTCCTAATCAATAATTATCAGTTGTTTGTTGGAGATGAGAAATTTGGTTTTATATAAAACAGAACTGATACCCAGTTATTGAAATCTTAATAGATTAAGCATATGATTTTATTCAAAACTTGATCTCCAGTTTTGGAAATGAACTTCCACTATGTGTTGGAGATTATGTACATACATGTTGCACCTGGCACTATCAAAGAAAGAATGTTGCATGAGAGAGAATGGGTGCCTATGCAAGATAATGGCCACTATTTGCAAATTTGTAGGTTTGGGGGCTGAAAATAAACACCTGCTCTTTAAACATGTTTACTGTCTGCATACTTGCTGGCATTGTTTTAATTGATCAAGGCAAATAATTGATTACAATGCAATCTTATGTAGGCTTATTCAGAAATAAGACATTTCAGTTCATTGAGAGTCATCTCCAAGGCAGCATGCATGGAATATCAATGACGGACTCTCATCTTCTAGACAACTGTCCTGTCCATCTGAAGATTTGCCTCTCAATTTGAAAGGGTGGGCTGCATTATTCCTTGGTTTGTTCTCACCATGTCCCACCATGTTAGTAATGCATAAATATGAGGAGAGAAGGATAGCAAATCATTGTTGATTTACAAGCCAGCTAATTATATAGGTGAATGTATTGTAAGGCTTCCTAATAGAATTCTGTCAATCAATTCTGTGCACAGCATCCTCTTTATGTATTTGCCGAAACTATATGATGGAATTCTGCTGGTGACATTTGAGTGATAGTGACTTTGATTTCAAAGGAAATGTTTCAGGTTCATTTCATTACCTTAGAAAAGTAAAAGCAAATTTGCCTTATAAAAAGCAATTACTTCTTGGCTGACCAGTGCACAATAGCAATATAAAAAAAGATTTCTCATTCCACTATTCAAATCCTGAACTAGCAAACTAGTGTTTGATTTTGCTTTAAACCAATTTTACCTTGTTTGAATTGCAAAACCATTTAATCTTCATAAAGTAGGTTATTATAATGGAGATCATATTGTATTGGTACATTATATTGGGCATGAGACAAACAAGAATCTATTTTTTTAAATGCCTCAGCTTTTCGGTGGGGGAACAGTATAAAATATGCAACATTTGCATTTACTCTCACTCTTATGAAAAAATTAGGAAGTTTGTTCATCTAAGAAGCCAAGAAAAAATATTAATGAGTAAAGGGCGTCTTTAACTTTAGACTCTGCCAACAAGCACAATGCCACTTTGTGGTTTTACAGCATCTGGTAGTGAACTGAGACAACACATTTTAGGAGGAAGATGGGAAAACAAATGTTGTAACTTTCCCCTTTAATGATGTCAGTTCAACGGCACACAGGAAAGATGATGCTGGTGGGGACAGAACTGCCAACTTTTCTGTGAAATGTTCCTATATCCACCAAGCAGGGCATTAGAGCTCTCACAGGCCACCAGTATGTGACATGGGACTGCCCCTGTTTGCCTGGAATGCTCAACCCATCATCTTCCTAAAAGTAGAGAAACGGATGATATCCATGGCTACACATTTCCACTCCACCCATGCTAAACACTGAAGACATGATTATCAATGTTTCTTCAATCAGTGCAGAGTACAAATTTACCAGCAGCATAACATGCTGAGTCTCCAGACAATGTGTCCACCTGAACTTTATACTCTGTTGGGCAGACCCTTGGATGACCCTCTTTAGCCAATCAAATTAGGCTTTCCTCCAAGACTCTAAATTCATCTGTGTTGCTTCTCTAGTATATGCATAACACTTAGGATTTTAGACTTAGACTAGCAACCTTATGCTGGCATAAAGAAATAGGAATACAGTGGTGCCTCACAAGACAATGTTAATGTGTTCCTGCCAAAAACACTGTCTTGCAAAAACATCATCTTGCGAAACGTGGTTCCCCACTGGAATGCATTGAAATCTATTTAATGTGTTCCAATGGAAAAATCGTCATCTTGCGAAAATCGTCCATAGAAAACATCATCTTGCAGAACGCGGTGCCCCATTGGAATGCATTGAAATCTATTTAATGCATTCCAATGGGGAAAAAATCGTTGTCTTGCGAAAATCGTCCATAGAAAACATTGTCTTGCAAAGTGCAACAGGGATCGCAAAAAACCAATTGTCTTACGGATTAATCGTCCCGTGAGGCAATCGTCTTGCAAGGCACCACTGTAATGCCTTCAACCATTAATTAAGTAGATGGTTGCTGGCTGCTGTAGGCTATTTTATATTTTCTAGGATTCTGAAACTTATTTTTCTATGGGACATATTTCCAGATAACTCTACCTCAAGGTATACCGAGCTAAATGGTGAAAAACAAGATAGCAGAACTCAGTGCCACAGAGCCAGTCAGTTTCACCAGATGTGAAATCCACAATCCATTCTTCATGTAGTCTCTATTATTATAAGCATTCCCAACTGGAAGCATTAGTATAGATGGTACATTCAGGTAGGCTGAGTGTTTACCTGCTTTCAAATGCATGCTTTTACAAAATCTTACCTTTAACAAAGTCTGAAGATCTTCAGCTTTAAGATTCCCAGATACTGAGCTCTAAAATAATAAAAGCAAGTGTGATCCTTTCAGCTTTCAGTTGCTAAAGAGACAATTGTGGTTGCTGAATTTGCTTATGCTTATGAGTGCATGTGTATTTATATTTAATTAGCATTATACTGTATGTCTGCCTTCTAGCAGAAGTTAAATCCGCAGTGGTGATTGAGATAGGTTAGTTAAATTTCAGAATGTCAGGGAGAAGGAATCTACACTAGCCATGTGTCATGGATTAGAATGAGAGAACTTCCTCTCCTCTGAATATATTTCAGCAGATGAATAAGTACAGCATTATCCAGTCTCTGAAGATTCTACCACACAGTAATCTATAGGGGGTGGGGATCTGTAAATTTGCCAGAGTTATGCTAGAAGTCAGCATGTTGCGATTTGTTGTTTATACCCCATCTTGAACCACAGCCAGTTCCCTTCCCTTGAATGATAAATTTCCTAAAATGTGATAAGATTGAAGGAGAGCATAGTCCCTGAATCAGAAATGTCAAGTATAGCTGTGTGTCACCTGCATTGGAAAAAAAGGACTAATAGTGACTATAAATGATATCTTGGAGAAGTGCCAGATAAATATTAAAACAACAGGGGAGCCTCCATTTATGAAAGGCAGATGCCCATAAATCATTCCATACCACGGAATTCATCCAGAAAGATGTTTTCTTTAAAGGTGAAACCAAGGAACTGAAAAATTAGAGAAATGCAGCTGCATGAGATGCTGCCTTTGCTATGAGTATTGATCTGACTAACTTTACCACACATGACAGTTGAGAAGATAGATATCTTACATCACTTGGGTTGCTGACTTCATTATAATGGTGGCAAGAATTACAGTCTAACTAAGATTTCTTGCAAGGAATAGGCCTAATAACTCTGTCTCTCCAACATTATGCAGAACTGGAATGATAAAAGAATAGCAGATGATTTAAAGAGAAGAGATTAAGAACTGAACATGCCACACAAAAATCCACTGCACTCCATTCTGTCATCTGTGACCGGCAACCCCCAATGCTTCATGGAGAGACTGCAGTTGATAATGATAGTAATAATAATAATAATAATAATAATAATAATAATAATAATAATAATAATAATAATAATAATAATAATAATAATAATAATAATAATAATAATAATAATAATAATAATAATAATAATAATAATAATAATAATAATAAGTTTCATGGGGGATCTGTGATTGGGTATGATAATCTGTCAGCTTCAATTCAGTCATGTTTCTTAGAAGCTCACAAACATTTTCATCCCAGTACAGCCTTGTGGAACTTTGTCCCCTCCATCTAAATTGGTCCTGAAAAATAAACAGATTGACAAATGCCTGAGAAAGGATGCAGCCACTTGCATGATACAACATTTGTTGTAGAAAGTTATGGATTGGCTGACTATCACAGAGAAAACTAGCATACCTTATCATAGAACCATAGAATCATAGAATAATGGATTTAGAAGGAGTCAATAAGACTACAAAGTCCAACTCCTAGCTCAGAGCAATTTTTCCCATGTATAAGACGCCCTGAAATTTTCCAATCCAAAATTCAGAAATCAATATTTTAAACATTAGAAAGGAACACATTTTCAGTAATTAGGCAACATTTACATGCCAGTTCTATGATATTATGCATCACACTTAGCTGAGTAAATAACTTCATTCAGCCTCATTTGCACAACTGATTATATTCAGTTTGAATTTTGCAGGGTAAGACATTCACTTATTTTCTTTTTTATATTCAGACATCTTTATGGGCTCAGTGATCTTTACCAGTCACTGTCACACTGCCCACATCATTTACATAAGGCTCATGATTGGAGGAAGCCCGTTTGCAGAGACAAGCTATTGGCAGTTTCACTCATGACTGGAGGGAGACTGATTGATGAGTATGTTTGAAATTAGCAACAAAATAAAAATGGTTTGCTGAATCAGAATGGTGCTCCTTTTTTCATGTGAAAATTATTATCTGATTTGGAAACCAATTGGAGAGTTATTTGCAGTTTCACAACTGCACAGTTTTCTCCTTGGCTTACCTCCATGAATAAGATGACCCTCAATTTTTAGTCTAACGATTTAAGGGAAAAGTAGCATCTTATAGATGGGCTTTCTTTTTGTCTCCTCACCACATGGCCTGGGGGTGGGGCCTAGGGGGTGGGACTTTCTGCTTTAAAAGAGTGTGTCCCAGGACCCTGGACCCTTTTCCCTGGGAAGCTGGGCTGAGGGTGAAGGCCAGGTATGCTTGAATGGATGTTTTGCTGAGGTTTTTTTTTTCCTGGGCTTTCTTTTTGTCTCCTCATCTCTGGCCTTAATATGGTAAATGGGAAAGCCAATTAGATTTGCATAAGCCTGGGAGGCAGGAAAGTTTTAAGGGTCAGATCATACTTTCGCACTATTAAAGAGCAGGCTGGGTAGGTGGGGCTCATCAGCCATGGAAGGCAGCCCATCTAGGAGAAGGAAAACTCCAATTTCAAACCTCCACTGCCTTGTGGCTATATCCACTCATGGAAAAGGCTTCAGGAGGTAACCTAGAGGCAAAATCCGGAGCTGGAGTCCCGAAGGCAGCTCGTGTTGTTCTGCCAACTCCTGCAACGTTGCTGGAACCAGTCGTATTGGCTCTTGCCTTTCCATTGGAGCATTTCAGCAATGTGGAGAGGGGAGATCGGCTGCTTGGGTACCAGCTTATCCTCCATATTACTTTACCCGGGCTTCATGCTCTGGAGAGGACACTTCTCGATTCAGAGCATGTTACCATAGTCTCTCTAGGATGCCTATCTATAGACGGAAAAATACAGTATATCTAACAGATATATTATGTTAAATACCTCCAGTGTTGGAGTGCTCACCACCTCCCAAGGTAATTCATTCCATTGTCATACTGCTCTGACAGTTAGTTTCTCCCCCTGATATTCCATGAAAATCTGGCTTCCTGTAACTTTAGCTCATTATTATGTGACCTGCACAATGATAAAGAACAGATCCTGCCTCTCCTCTCTAAGATTGCTTTTTAAATATTTAAAAAGTTCTATCATATCTCCCCTCAGTCTTCTTTTCTCAAGGTTAATATTCTCAGTTATCAAGCTGTTAGGATCCCCAAATTCAGCATGGCATTGTTTTTGGAAGGCCTAGTCATAGACCTGGAGCTGATTGTGGCTCTGATCATCAGCTTCCTATAGCAAAACTCAAGCTTAAACTGAAGAGAGTAGGAAAAACCACTGGTATAATCTAAACCAAATCCCTTATGAATACACAGTGGAAGTGAAGAGTTAGGGAAGAATCCATCTGATATGGCCTCCATCCATATTTTCTTTCTGTAACTATAATCTCTCAGAATGGTGTGGAATGTAAGGGATTCTCACTTTGCTTCCAGGTAAGTATTATCTGAATAAACAGTGGAAGTGAAGAAGAGATTTAAGGAACTAAATTTGGTGGACAGAGTGCCTGAAGAACTATAGATGGATGCTCATAACGTTGTACAGGAGGCAGCAACAAAAAACTATCCCAAAGAAAAGGAAATGCAAGAAAGCAAAAAGCTTGTCCAACGAGGCCTTACAAATAGCAGAAAAGAGAAGGAAAACAAAATGCAAGGGAGATAGGGAAAGTTACAGAAAACTAAATGCAAAATTCCAAAGAATAGCAAGGAGAGACAAGAAGGCCTTTTTAAATGAACAGTGCAAAGATATAGAGGAAATAATAGAAAGGGAAAAACCAGAGATTTGATCAAGAAAATTGGAGATATTAAAAGAAACATTTTGTGCAATAATGGACATTATAAAGGACAAAAACGGTAGGGACCTCAGGGAAGCAGAAGACATCAAGAAGAGGTGGCAAGAATACACAGAAGAATTATACCAGAAAGATCTAGATGTCCCGGACAACCCAGATAGTGTGGTTGCTGATCTTGGGCCAGACATCCTGAAGAGTGAAGTCATGTGGGCCTTAGAAAGCCCGGCTAACAACAAGGCCAGTGGAGGTGATGGCATTAAAATTTTAAAATATGAAGTTGTTAAGGTGCTACACACAATATGCCAGCAAGTTTGGGAAACTCAACAGTGGCCAGAGGATTGGAAAATATCAGTCTATATCCCAATCCCAAAGAAGGGCAGTGCCAAAGAATGCTCCAACTACCATACAATTGCACTCATTTCACATGCTAGCAAAGTTATGCTCAAAATCCTACAAGCTAGGCTTCAGCAGTATGTGGACTGAGAACTACGAGAAGTACAAGCTGGATTTCAAAAGGACAGAGGAACTAGAGACCAAATTGCTAACGTTCACTGGATCACGGAGAAAGCCAGAGAGTTCTAGTAAAACATTTACTTCTGCTCCATTGACTATGCAAAAGCCTTTGAATGTGTGAACCACACCAAACTATGGCAAGTTCTTAAAGAAATGGGGGTGCCTGACCACCTTATCTATCTTCTGAAAAACCTATACATGGGACAGGAAGCAGCAGAACTGGATAAGGAATAACTGATTGGTTCAAAACTGGGAAAGGAGTACAACAAGGCTGTATATTGTCTTCCTGCTTCTTTACCTTATATGCAGAATACATCATACAAAAGGCTGGACTGGATAAATACCAAGCTGGAAGTAAGATTACCGGAAAAAATACCAACAACCTCAGATATGCAGATGATACCACGCTGATGGCAGAAAGTGAGCAGGAATTAAAGTACATCTTAATGTGGGTGAAAGAGGAGAGCGCAAAAATGGTTTGAAGCTCAACATAAAAAAAACTAAGATCATGGCCACTGGTCCCATCCCCTCCTGCCAAATAGAAGGGGAAGATATGGAGGCAGTGACAGATTTCACTTTCTTGGGCTCCATGATCACTGCCAGTGGTGACAGCAGCCACAAAATTAAAAGACGTCTGCTTCTTGGGAGGAAAGCGATGACAAACTTTGACAGCATCTTAAAAAGCAGAGACATCACCTTGTCAACAAAGGTCCACATCGTCAAAGCTATGGTTTTTCCTGTAGTGATGTATGGAAGTGAGAGCTAGACCACAAAGAAAGCTGAATTGATGCCTTTGAATTGTGGTGCTGGAGGAGACTTTTGAGAGTCCCCTGGACTCCAAAGATAACATATCAATTCTGAAGGAAATCAACCCTGAGTGCTCACTGGAAGGACAGATCCTGAAGCTGAGGCTCCAATACTTTGGCCATCTAATGAGAAAAGAAGACTCCCTGGAAAAGACCCTGAATTTGGGAAAGTGTGAAGGCAAGAGGAGAAGGGCATGACAGAGGACACGATGGTTGGACAGTGTCATCGAAGCTACCAACATGAATTTGACCAAATTTTCAAATATTTGAAAATGTTATCATATAGTCTTCTTTTTCTCAAGGCTAAACATGTCGAGTTCTTTCAGTCTTTCCTCACAGAGTTTGGCTTCCAGTCCCCGATCATCCTTATTGCCCTCCTCTGAACTTGTTCCAATTTGTTGGCATCCTTCTTGAAGTGTAGTGTCCAGAATTGGACACTCAAATATGAAGCCTAACTAGTGCTGAATAGAGTGGAACTAGTACCTCACAGGATTTGGAAACTATACTTCTTTTAATGCAGCCTACAATAGCATTTGCCTTTTTTTGTAGCCACGTCACACTGTTGACTCATATTCAGCTAGTGATCTATGATAATTCCAAGATCCTTCTCACTTGTAGTATTGCTGAGCCAGGTATCCCCCATCTTGTAATTGTAATTGGCTTCTTTTTCCTAGGTGCAGTACTTTGCACTTATCCCTGAGGAATTTAATTCTGTTGTTTTCATTCCAGTGCTCAAGACTGTCTGGACAATTTTGAATTTTGTTTTTGTCTTCCAGGGTGTTGCCTACTCCACCCAATTTTGTGTCATCTAAAAATCTGATTAGCATTCCCTGTGTCCCCTAATCCAGGTCATTAATAAAAATATTGAATAACACTAGACTCAGGACTGAGCCCTGGGTTACCCCACTTGTTGCTTCTTAGTTTGAGAAGGAGACATTAACCATCACTCTCTGAGTACGATTCTGTAGCCATCCACCTAACAGTTGTTATATGCAGTCCATACCTAGAGAACTTGCTAATCGTTGGGCACTTCATTCAACACTTTGCTGAAGTCAAGATATACTATGTTTACAGCATTCCCTCTGTCTATCAGGGAGGTTTCCTGATCAAAAAATGAGATCAGATTAGTCTGGCAGGATTTGTTTTTGACAAATACGTGTTGGCTTTTAATTATTCCTTCTTTGTTTTCTAAGTGTTTGCATAGTAACCACTTCACAATTTGTTCCATTATTTTCCCTGGGATTGATGGCAGACTGATTGGTCTGTAGTTCCCAGGTTCCTTCTTTTTGCCTTTTCTGAAGACAGGGTCAACATTAATCCTCCTCCAATCATCATTTCAAGAAAATAATAGGCAGTGGTTCTGAGAGTTCTTCCGCTAGTTCCTTCAATACTCTTGGATGTAGTTCATCCAGTCCTGGAGATTTGAACTCCTGCAAGGAAATAAGGTATTCCTTGACTATTTATTTATCAATCTCCAGCTGCAACCTTGTCCCTTCCACCTGCACTACACATTTTTCTGGTAATAGTCTATCCCTTGTGAAAAGATTGAGCTAAGAAATTGAGTCCTTCTGCCATTTCTTTGTCTTCTGTTCTAATTGCTTGAGCATTAGCTGGCTACTCATGATAAGGAGAATGCCCAACAGGCTAATAATGCTTTTTATGCCCTAGGTTTTCTCTCTGTTCCTGAACCCATAAGAAGCCTGTAGGTAAATAGGAGGGGCACCAAGCAGGACCAGGAAGTCCCTTCAAGCTCGAAGTATTCTGATGCAGCAGATAACTATCAAGCGTCTTCACTAGTTTACCTGGGAAAGATGTCAGTTGTAGAGATCTAGCATATATATATATATATATATATATATATATATATATATATATATATATATATATATATATATATATATATATATATATATATATATATATATATATATATATATATATATATATATATATATATATATATATATATATATATATATATCTTTACTACAAGGATGATTTGATGAAAAGAGTCCAGTTAAGAAAATAATACAATTTTTAATACAAATACAATACAATATTTTGTCCAGAATGAGTCGGGACAAGAAATGATAAGAAGCATGTGAAAACCTACATGTTTGCTAACTGCCACGTTTAACCCACTCCACATGAAAGAGCATACAGTATTTTAAAACAGGCCTAAAATGTACACTTTTTTGTCATGTTTAGGGATTTTCCTCTCTGGCTAAGGCAAGATTATGCAATGTTTTTAAAATATGAATTTTAGGCATGCAGTATTATGTGAAGTAGAGGTAGGGGAGAATTGGAGGCTTAAAGAATTTCCTCCAAAGGTTGGGAAAAGGAAAAGACACCTCTATTATTTCTTTAAAAGCATCAGACTAGATAAAATCATTTAAAAAAATTCAATTAATGTGATTTTTTTAAATGTAGAAAAAATTAACCTTCCCCTAAGCAACAGATTTTCAAGAGTAGCTTAGGCTAAAAGCTACCGGTGAACACAGTGAGCTAAAGTTAAATAACCAGTAAATAGCATAGAAGAATGTGGGGCAAATAAAAATGTTTCATACTTACAGCTGCCACTTTGGTTCATGTCATGCTCAACATGTTATAAAACCTCTCTTTGAATATAATTCACTGATATTTTTCCGCAGGAAGGATCCAACTCGCCATGTTTGCTGCACTGCTAATAAGATTACATGCCAAACAATTTCTTACACTCTGGGTTTCTGCTATGAGCACCGTATAAGAACCTGAGTCAGAATCCTTTGAGCCAAATCCAGTTTTATTGGGACCATGTGTGACGAAATTCAAAGTCACTTATCAAACACACAGGGAAAGTAGGCAATCACACCAGAAAGCCCACCTGTACTGCTTTCTGTCTGTCTGTCACAGATCTGAGTTTCCTACGATGTGGAAGCAGTCACATAATCATTTGTATGATGGTGATTTTGTATTCTATTGTTTTATTTCTGCCTTTATTATTGCCTTATTTATGTTTTTATATAGTTGTTTAATTCTTTTTCTGTATTGTAATAATTTGTTATTTTAGCTTTTTACATTGTTTCTTTGTAAGCCGCCTTGGATAGTAATGAAGTAATGAAGCATTTCACCTGCCACTGGAAGGAAATGAGTGAATGGAACAACTATACCTCCAAAGGACAGTAATAAGCTAAAGTTTCAAATAAGCTACAATTTAAGATTAAGGTAGTATTCACACATGTAGAAGTAACTGTGAATCAGGAGATTCAGAATGGATGACCTTCAGGAGGTTGTGACACAACAGCTCCCATGTCCCCTAGGGACAAGGGTTAATGGAACTTGCACTCCAGCAAGATCTCGATGGCCGGATATATCCCCTCTTTGCTCTAAATTATGAAAGAGGCTAACATTTGGTGCATCCTTAATTTCTTGCAAATTGCAGGATAAAAGAAAGCAACTCATGATAATTGTTCTGAAACCAGGGAACAAAGAAACATTTAAATCTAGCCATATAACACAGATTTTGATCAGGACAGCTCTTTGGAATGGCTCCTATTGAATTTTCATAGCTTGGCACTGAAGACATTGTAACAGTGCTTTCAAGAGCTTTTGCATAGTAATGGGACAATACAATCCAGCCAGTATGATGACAGCCGATGTGATAGCCAGCCACTGTTGAAGCAGAATAAGTTGGATGCTCATTAAATGTTTGATTTAAGAGTTCAAAGCAAAGTACAGCAAGAAATCAAACTGTCCACAGGTATGAAACACTTTTTGAAGAGAGATAGAACGTGATGAATGTCACATTCAGCTGAGGGAAGAGAATAATATAACGAGATCCTCAAAAGGTGGGGAAAGAGCTATCACATCAGAGGAAGATTCAGGTAGAAGAGAACAGTAAGAATCACTTTCTCCCCAAACGAAGTTAATGTCAATGGAAATGGTCTTGGCCACTGATTGAAATGAAAAAGCCATCTGTTTATAGAGTGAGACTATCTCATTAAAAATTCCCAGGTATGCTTTAGAGTTTGCTAATGATTTATTATCAACTATGGCACAGAGGCCAAGGTTCCCATAAGGCTAGGTGAAAATGTTCCATTCATGATGCCTACTCCCTCCTTGTCTTCTCCACAGAGACTGTCGGCAAGATATTAATGGGCGGTTAGCATTTGCTTTAGTCTGCAGTAGGAACATCTGTCCTCCATAAATTGGGCTCAGATGGCAATCCATTTAAAGTGATTGAACAGCATTCAGATAATAAACCTCAATCACTGGATGATCTGGGTCATTTTCAGATGGTTTACTCAGAAACAATATATATATCTTATGCCATCTACAAACATCTGGATAGACAATGGTGAAGCTTAGCTTAGAAAGTGTCTGTATCAATGCAATCAGTTCACATACAAAAGAGATGTAAATTTACTGTCACGTTCCAGGGCACACAGATCTCTTGATGGACAAGAGTACAAGGGCAATACTTGTTCTCCAGCTGAACACACTGCTGCTGCTTCAGGCTGAAATGCAATTGTGAACATAATTTATCATTTAAAGGCCAGAGGAGAGCAACAGTTCATGAGTAGTCTTGCAAATTTTCCACTAATATTCTACATTTTCCCCTGCTTTTTGTATGTGGAAGTCCAACTAAAACACAGGCAATGATATAGCAGATTAGTTTGAGTTTTTTATTCCCATTATTTTACGTTCTTTCAGCAAGCGTAAACCAAAAAAATGCACCAAAATAAAATAAATTCAAAATGTATTAAAATCAAAGGCAAAATGGTGAAGTCATGGATATTATTCAAAAGAGTGACAATACAGAATACAGTGCATTACAAATGATAGTAATAAATTAATTAAAGCTTGACGCCTGAAGCAGTTACACTGCATAAGGCAAAGATAAAATGATAATAATCAAATCCACCAATTCATCAAAATATAAGAGGTGGCAAATGGAAGAATTTGTATTTGATATTAAACTCTAACTTAAGCATCTTTTCCAGCCTAACTAATGCAAACATCCTAAATTCCCAGCTTTAAGAGAAATGCATATTGATTACAAGAATTCTTAGTATACAATTTAGAATGTTATTTGAGAGAGAGAGAGAGAGAGAGAGAGAGAGAGAGAGAGATTTTGTATCATGATCCATTTTTTACAGTTACTGTTACACCATCTACAAGAGTAACTCATGTTGTTCCTCATTACCAACTTGAACCGATATTCAAATTCCTGGTACAACCCTTGGAAAATCCACAAAAATGTTTGCTAGATCCTTCCATCAGCCAATTCTCTTTCTTACACATGAAAATACTGTGAAAGACACATGACAAAGCAAAGATGAGATAGCATGTGTGGCCCAATATATTGAGAAAATACGAGGAGGGTTAGGATTCTACACATAAAGTGAACAGCAGAAACAGTATCACAACACCATAGAAGACAGAGTTGTTAATTTGGAGACAATGCTACAGAAAAATATTCTATGAGCCATGAACCAGGTATGGAAACTTCAAGGTCCAAAACCCATTTTTCAGAAGACACCTAAATTTAATTAGCCTGTCATAGCCAAGTACAGCAGACTGTGCCGCCTGTTAAAAAGCTCCCTTTTTGCTGCTACTGCTTTTTGATCCATTGATCTCACATGCATATGCTTGCTACTGACCAGACATTTGGAAGAGGAGGAGTGGGGTGGAAGAAACATAGGATCCCAGGCAGAGGGACAAGCATGATTTCCCTAGAACCTGTTGCCCTTTTCTTGTTTTTCTTAACTGCTTCCTGGGGGGGGGGGTGTAAGAAAGAGAGAGAGACAGAATGACTGATCCAGGAGATTTGCTCTGAAATGTCATGGAAATGGGAGAACTGTGTCAAAGTCTTTAGATATTTGCTGCCCCATCCAGTACTGGTACTTTCCCCAAACTAGTCATGAGTAACAGGAATTCTAGTTCTTTTGAAAAACTAGTAGATTACAGCCATGGCTGTTACAGGCAAAGAAAAGCAAGTTCCTGCTCATTCCTGCAGAAAGTAACTCCTTAAAGAAACCCGGTACTACTACTACTACTACTACTACTACTACTACTACTACTACTACTACTACTACATCATCATCATCATCATCATCATCATCATCATATCACATTATATAATAACAGCAGCAGCAGCAGCAGCAGCAGCAGCAGCAACAACAACAACAACAACAACAACAACAACAACAACAACAACAACAACAACAACAACAAGAATAAGAATAAGAATAAGAATAAGAATAAGAATAGAACTGCCAAGCTGGCAGGGACCATAAGGATTAGAGATGGGGACAAACTGCCAAAATTGTGGTTTGTCCTACTTTGTGATCCATCAGAGTTGATGAAGTATGAAGCATGAATCTCCTCCCCATGAACTAAATTGATTTGTTGTTCATCAGGGGTTTTAGACAGCCGGAAGCTGTTTTTTTTTTAAGCTGACCCCCATCTGCCTAGAGTGGCCACAGCTGCCATTTTTGCAAAGGAAAGTCACTGTCCCTTACGGCAGGCTATAGCTGTGGAGGCCACCTCAGCAGGTGACAATGTATGGCAGTGGTGGCAGCAGGTGGCAATGGATTATGGTGGTGCTGGGTGGTGGCAGATGAGAGCAGCAGCTAAGGGAGGGAGGGGAAGGGGGCGGGGGATAGGCTGTTGGGTAACTGCCTATCGGCCCACCAATCAGATGATCAGCGGGCCCATAGGCAGAATGGGAAGGCCACAGGAAGAGATGTATAGGGGATGAATGAAAATGAATAACAATTGACAAATATTCAGCCCTTCATATTTGTCAGGGTCTCTGGAGCTCAATATTTAATGAATCAGCTATTTTTAACTAATATCGCAATTCATTTTTTTATTCATGCCCACTTCTACTACAGATCATTGAGTCCAGTCCCTGTCAAAGAGGCACAGTGGGGAATTGAACTTCCAACGTCTGGCTCCTCAGCCAGACACCTAAACCACTGAGCTATCCAGCAGTTTTCTGAAGCTGTGATCACACAGGGAAACAGGTCACAATTTGGACTGCTTGTGGTATGGTTTAGTGTAAACTATTTCCCTGCAATCAAACTATGTATGGGGAAACGCACTCCAACATGACCTTGATCTGTGCCAAAGGCTGATTTATTATTTTTTTTAAAAAAAAAATCCAGCTGTAGGCCTTCTATATTTTGGGACCCGTATGGAGCAATTCTCCAAAACGTGGATGGGCTCCTTTAAGGAAGATCACTCCTATTAAAGCAATCCTTTCTGGTGCGATTAGATGCACACTTTACAGCTCTCTGATCGCACCCTAAGAGTTAAAAAAAAAGTTCCAAAAACTCCAGGAGGTAATTGTATGGATTCTGTCAGCAAAATTCAGAAGCAACCCATAAAGGTTGTGAAGAACAAGGGAAATAAAATAAGAAAGGTTTATCAGAAGTAAAAGCTGAAGAGAGAAATTCAGAAGAAACATAGTTGCTATTCTGAAGAGGCAAGCAGACATTCAGAAGCCACAGGAGGGAAAGAGAGCAAGACAGAAAGAAATATTTAACCAGGAATATTCAGTGAGTGAAATTGCCCCTCTCTCGGGAGAAGGCAGCAGGTATTTGGCTAAAAGCATCAGAACAGAGCAAAGGCCATCAGAAACAGCATGCAGGAACCCAACCTATCTTTTTGTTAAGGATGCAAAGATCTTTCAATTCTGATTTCATTGATTCTCCATCCTGTCTCCATCTTCTTCTCAACCATATCTTGTATGAAGCTGCAAGCATTTGTATTTTCTGCTTGCACTTAAATTCTTACATCAATTCATTTTCCTAACGTGTGGATTTGTCTAATTTATACAATCTCCCCCCCCCCCATTTTCTAAAGTGTGGGGATGTAAATCTACATTTGTCTTGCCCTTGCCGCAGTTTTTGGTTTTTGTTTAGAAACAACAGCAAAATTTTCAAATGCACAAAGACCCAATCAGAGCCCCCCCCCCATGCCAAATATAAATCTGCAGAGTGAGTGGTTGCTTTAGTGTCTGCTACAGTGCTATCATGGAAGACAGGAGGGCTTGGAGGGCCTGGAGGGCCTGGCGTGCTCTGGCCCATGGGGTCATGAAGAGTCGGACACGACTAAGCGACTAAACAACAACAACACTGCTATCAATAGGCCCAACATGCTTTCAGGACTATGGAGGGTGAGGAAGAGGAGGTTCCAGATCAAAAATAAATGTTTTTTTTTTTAAAAAAATACGTTTTGGGCAGTTTGGTTTAAGAAAGGAAACCAAGCACTTCCTACTCATACCCAACAATGCATTTCCCACCCTGCACACCCACCCCTTCCACATGCACAGTTTCCCCGAACTTCATAGTTTGTGTCCAACTGCATACTCCAAAAACAAAACAAAACAAAACAAAAAAAAAAAACCAGCCTTGCTTGTGAACATACACAGGAATCACATTTTTCCTCTTGCCTGTGAAAACTGTCAGTGATTTCATAAATCTTTTGAAACATTCCTCACTATGCAATTATTCCCCCTCCTGGGGTTTGGCGCCAAATGAAATAATAGCGAAATAAAGCAAAGCAAACCCCTTCTTTGCTATGTCAATACATGCTACTTTTCAAAATCTGGATGGGTTGTTTGTATCTTTTCAACAACTGATCTGTCCTTCTGTGCTTGCTGTGTGTGTTTACAGGGATTTTAATAAGTGATAAAGCCCTTCTGCTCATAGCTGGAGGTGGAAAAAGTTTGAAGGGCTAACCAGATTCCTTGTTGAGGTGTCTCCTGCTGTGTCAACACAACCAAGCTCCATGAGAAGAAGGCTTTGACAAGTATTTCTCACATTCTTACTAATATGCATTTGTGTATCTTCTTTCAATTATGTACATTTTAGTTGTTCACATTTCAAAATATGCACATCATTTTGTGTGCATGTTATTCCATAATATGCTAATATCTTTATTATAATACTTTGAATTCAATATAGTAACTGCAGGCTTTCTACAATCAACTTGCAAATGGAACCTGTGCTGATTTCCTGATGACCAATCATCAAATAAAGTCAAGCTAATTGTCAGCCTGCTGAGCTGAGACAAGTAGTATAAGGGACTAGCATTCATCAAACTCATTTTTGACAGGTGCCATGCCCATTTAAGGCAGGACTTCCATGTCAGGCATCAACCCTGGCCCCTTTCTGTGGAAGGGGCAGGTTGAGGGGGTGAGGAAAGGGGTTGTGAAGGTCACTGTGGCCCTACAGGGGTTTTCTTAGAGTCCAGGGTCCCCCATGACCAGAGCTATGTCACCCTTCAACCCTCCGGAAGGGGCGAAGGTCAATGCCTGACCTGGAAGTCCCACCTTAAAGGGGCATGGCACTTGTCAAAATGAGTTTGATGAATGCTGATCCCTTATACTACTGAGACAGTTCATACTGAGATAAACGAAGGAGAACATACAACATAATTGTTCAGATATGTTACATCAAATGTTAGAATAGCCGTGAAGACCAGCCTCCAGGAGGAGGAGGGGGAAACTGAGAACTCTGCTGCTAATGATGGGCTGTCTTTACTGTCTCTCCTTCTGTAAAATTCACCCACACAATACTGAAAAAAACATAAAGAAACAAATATAAGTTATTTTGTGTAGTTCTAGTCTTATGTGTTTAATAATGGAATTTGACATTTGGGACTGTACTGGCATAACCATTCCTTCATATTCTGGGACAGCTAAGAGTTACTTATCACTATCGTCTACTGGAATGTAATATAATGCATTCCAGGAAAACTCTCTTTCCCTTGGTGTGTTAAATAATATTTGTGGGGAGCATTACACAGGAGCACCTACTGACAATATAATAGTCTTTTCTTTGCAGTCATTTGGCAACATTGCACTGTTCCAAATGGTCACCACTGACAATAGCCTACTGTGAAAATAAAAACAATTTTCTTCTCTCCTCTGATTGTTCATAGAGAATATCAATGAATTTAAACATGTTTCTGCTGTTATCAAATTATTGTTTGCTGTGCCCAGCTGCATGCAACTGGAACTGTTCTCATGACAAATGCAAAATGGCTGCAACAAATTGTGAGAATAAATGTCTAATTACAATTAAGGCTTTGAATGAGAGGATAGCTAAGTGGTGAGAGCACACCAGTCCGTGTGGGTGAGTATTCAATAGGCTCATATATTTATTTAAATATTAGATTGGTCGAAGTAGTTCCAAAATGGGGAGACAACGGAAATAAAATGTCACTATGAATATATGACATAAAAGCTCCAAGCAAACAAAAGTGGTAAATAAAACATAAAAATCCTATGGATTCAATAGATCCAGAATCCATAACAAAATGGTTTAAATTTGGACAGATTCTGGAGATGTCCAGATCGGAGCACAATTCCTCTGACAAATCTGAATCTGAATGTATTTTGAATATAGTTAGTAATTTAGTAAAACAGCCACAGAGACACAGATAGTGTGTCTCTAAAACCAGATATATTTCTCAAGCTCTTCATATAAGTCGATGTCAAAGATGAGAAGGAGGGGTATTATAATTTTGTGCCTGGCATTTTTAACTGGTAATCACAGGTTTTATTATTAGTAATTATGTGCTCTAAAGTCAATTCTGACTTATTGTGACCCTTTCCAAGTTTTCTAGGCAGAGAATAGAAGGAGTTTACCATTGCCTTCTTCTGGGGACATCCTGGGACTGTGCAGTTTGTTCAAGACCATACAGGCTGAATCTTCTGGGATGTGGAGAATTGAACTCGCAGCCTCTAACTCCAGAGCTAGATGCCTAACATACTTAGTTATCCAGCCAGTTTGAATGGTTGTCAGGGGTTTCTAATTCCAGCGATTTAAAGGAAGTAAGTTGAAGTAAGATAACACTTTTCCACTGTTTTTTTTTTAATCCAATGTTGAAACTATTCTTTGGTGCCTGTAGGACCTAGCAGGTTGTAGCAGGGCATGCTTGCTTTGAAAATGTTGGATATTCAGGTCTTTCTGTCTTTGTAGTTGATGCCTTATCATTCTAGACAGAAAACAAAACAGTTTTAAAATTGTTGTTTATTTACAATAGCTCCCTGTCCTTCTGAAACTTTGCAACTCACTTCCTGAGGGACGCCTGTGAGATATATGCCATGTTCATAAGTTGGCAATAAATAAATACATAGGTAGATAAATAGAAGAAGACTTTGTCTGGGTGGTGGTGGTAAAAGTCTAATAAAAGTAAAGTTTAAAAAAAGGAAGGGAGGGAGGGGACAAAAAAACAAAAAATCCATTGGGGAAAACAATTCCCTCTTTTCCAAATTTCAAAACTCCCCTCTACCCAAACCCATTCTTCTCAAAGTGTGCAAATTTCTTTATTAGGCCCAACTCTGTTTATTATCAAAGACCACTTCTTTTCTTCCCAGGTCTCCACATAAGAGGATGAAAACACATTGTGTTCTAGATACCGCAAATATAAAGCTACTGCTTGTTCCATAAGGCTCTGTGCCTCTGTTCTTCTGAAGCTTGAATGGCCTAAGTCCACTGCAGATTTCAATTTTCCTCAAAATAAAAATGCACTAATTTGTGAGAAATCTGTCACGATTAATAAAGCTCTAAAAGGCAGTCCTGCCTACAAATTGCATCTAGATACTACAAGTGGGGCATGGGGGAGTTAAAACTATTTGTTGAAGGAATAGCCATTTAAAATCATGATTCAAATTTGAGGATTTGAGTCAGACCTGCTTAGTGTCTGGGCCAAATTGGATTATTGACTGAACTGGGATCTCGAAAGAATCTTTTATCCCATATTCACTCCTAATATAAAAGCAGTGCAAAGATCATGATCATGATCATAGGTAGTGGTAGTTGTCAGTGCATAAAGATCAAGATTATAGGGAAACATCAAACATATATTTGAAAATGCCATTGTGGAGCAGATCAAAATCCTGTCCATTTAAACATAATACTCATACAGTGGCCAACCAGTTAGGCAGCGCAATCCATACTCAAGGATATGCTGGCTGTAGCAGATTTGGAATGGGCAGAAGACACTTATGCCAGCATAACTGCCTTTTTGCCAGCATGATTATCTTGTACAGGCTGATCTCGGATCTGCCAGCATAACTGGAATTGCCAGCTCACCTGCTATGTTGATTGAGATGGGCAAGCAGAAGAGCCAAACAAGGGTAAAGAAAAGGTGGAACATGTAATCAACTGAATTATAGCAGATCCAAGTCTCTGTTATCCCAGTCTCACAGACACTATGCCACCAACATGGAAGACCAGAGTAAAGGTAGGAGGGGGTTGAATTCAGCACAGCCTTGGCTGTCTTACTGTTGGCTCAGCTCACCCTCAGCTATTTTGGCCACTTAGAACTGCACCCTAATTCTCTAGATGTAAATCTTATTTCAGACCACATGGCTTTTTATATATTTTCACTGTCATAATTGCCCTCCCCATTAAATTAAAGCCATGGTAAGCTAGGGAAAAGTGCCAAAAAGACTGCATGAAATTGGTAGCCAGCAGCAAGACTAGCCAGAATGGAACAATTTTGTAAAATGTACTGCTCTGTCTTTATGAGCAACATCTTAGGTTGGGAAGATCTGAGGCCTGTGTAGGTGTAGCCTGCAGAAAGCAGACCTGCTTCATTTTATTTCTTATTTTTAAAATCTACACACCTCTTTTTCAAAAGTCTCTAAATAAAGTTCCTTTAGATTTGGGGCATGATGCTGTCTGTGTTTTGAGGTCTATCATCTGTGATAGATGGAACAGTGTCTAGTGTTTTGATGCTGTACACTAAGCTGGAGTGTCCTCTCCAGAGTACGAAGCCTGGGTAAAATAATATGGAGGATAGGCTGTTACCCAAGCAGCAAATCCCCCCTCTCCACATCACTGAAATAGTCCAATGGAAAGGCAAGAGCCAATACAACTGATTTCAGCAATGTCGCGGGAGTTGACAGAATGACACAAACTGCTTCCGGGACTCCGGCTCTGGATTTTGCCTAGAGGTTGGCTCCTGAAGCCTTTTCCATCAGTGCATATAGGTTTGAAATCAGAGTTTTCCTTCTCTTAGATGGGCTGCCTTCCGGAGCTGAACAAGTCCCACCTACCCGGCCTGTTCCCTCATGGCATGGAGGATGATGGTGGTGCCTCTGTGGGGGTTTGAAATCAGAGTTTTCCTTCTCTTAGATGGGCTGCCTTTCGGGGCTGAACAAATCCCACCTACCGGAAAGGCGAGCTTTAAGGTGCCACAATGTTTTTGCCTTCTTTATTCTTTTTTTATTTTTTATTTTTTAAATTGCCTGACAGGCTTATGAGAAATCATGTTGTGGAGAACGTATCACAGGATTACAATGGCATAACAGAAGGTTGGGGGAGATATTCTCTACAGTTGTTGAAAAGCTGACCACAGCTGGAAGTCTGTCCCAACAGAAAGCTACAGGGTGAGATTTGCCATGAGGCAGGATACTTCCTTGCGTCAGATAGCAAAACAAGAAGAGCAAGTAGATCAAATATTCCTCCCATCCACCACTCAGAGGAGACACATTTCAAACACTGCATTGCACAGATGGTTGTGCCCACGAGAACATTCTCCATGCCTTTTCAACAGTCTCTAGCTAAGTGCCACAGGAACATGGAACTAAAACTAAAACTAAAACTAAAACTAAAACTAAAACTAAAACTAAAACTAAAACTAAAACTAAAACTAACAACAACAACAACAAAAACAACAACAACAACAACAACAACAACAACAACAACAACAACAACAACGATATGCTCTATTGGTAGTCTCTCTCCATAAAGCGAAACATTTTAAACAGTATAGCTGGCGAGTGGAATATGTACTAGGCCCAAGCAGCATCTCTGACAACACCCTCATCAGACCTCTCACCTCTTCCTTTGTCTGTACACCAATACCTACAGTAAAATTCAGGGAGGTGTTCAAATGCCAAGTGAGGAAATGTTAACAGTTCCAGAAGAGTTAATTTTTCAATGAGTGCTGTATTCAATTAATCTGAGTTTCTCAAGAGCCAGCTGAGCATAAGCGCATAGGTGGCTCAAACTAGCTTTACTATGATTCTTTCAAGCTCCTTTTCACATTTTTCTACTCTGCAAAGAAAGTTAAGGAGGCAATAGTAGCACACTGCTATTTAAGAATGAACAAGGCAGAAAGAGAGCTTTATCTTTCAGTGGAAGAAAATTACAAAACATACTTAGAAGAGAAGTGATTTATCTTAAAGAGACACCTTAGGATTTTATGGTTTTCGGCCCAAATTCAAATTTTATAGTTCTGAGGTAGCATTAATATGCTTTATAAAGAGAAGTCACGTAAATCAAGTGTATTGTGTGTTCTTTCTTAGAGTTGCTGGCGCATAGGCACTATCCATTTGGTATACAATTATACTGCAAAGAAATAGTTAAAGGCGTATGGATCAGTTCTGCTGATGCACCTTCTTGTGCTGACAGGGACTCTTTGCCTTCCTCACTGGAGAGAAATGGACAGTTGATAACACCTATCAGCATTCCCCAGAAGACTGGCTGGAGGCAGGAACAGAGTCCTTTATAAGGATTCTGCTTGACCCCAGCCAATCCTCTCTTGCTTTGGAGCAGCCCACCCACCTGTTCTGTGGTCCAGAGTGAGTGCAACTGTTCGCTTTGAGGCCAGATAGGGATTTTGGGCCTGTCTTACCTGACTGGTATATTGAAGAAAGGTAAGTGGACAATTTCTGCCTATCTCACACTGATTACTACAGGGCATGTGGGGCTGATCAAGGGTGATGCTGTATTAAGTAGGTCACACAGGCAGGTAGTGTGAACTAAGAAGGGAGTACTGGTGAGTTCCCAAGGTCCATTGTACATGGAGTGCTGTTGTGCCCCATATTGTTGCAACTAGGATCCCAAGATTCACTTGTGGGATGAGGGTGGATGGGGGACTGGCCCTTGTCTGCTGTTCACTGAAGCTCATGAGTCTTAGCCAGCCAGATATGGGTTCTCTATGGGACATCATGGACTCAGGACTTGGGATTCACCCATTGAGGGATAGGGCAGAGATAACCTGTACCCCAGTGCCTGCCCCAGGTATCTGCACTACATTAAGCCCCTTTGCAGGATGAGGAAGGCTAATAGTTAAGAATTAACAAACTTGTAGTCTTTGTTAACCCCATCATCTTTGTCTCATCTCCTTATTCCAGGAATGAGTGGACGAAGGGAAGCAAGTTGCGTCTTACATTTGTCCTAGTGTGCTATTTTTCTCCTTACAACAAAATGACTTTTTTTAAAAAAAAATTAGAGAATGTTTGCATTTGGAAGACTGATTCCCCCCCCCCCCCCAATAAATCTTGTTCTTGCATGGACTTTTTCAAAGTAACAGCATTACATAGGCTGCCTACCTTTTTGCACTCGCTCTGTGTGTGTATGCGGGTGGAAGATGCTATAGACATTTTGTACGATGAGATTTATGAAACAAAGACCTTGATATCTTGCTCTTATGTTGGAGGTAAGAACTCTCAAGGTGGCTGGAAATCTTTTATGGGCTCTTTTCATATGTCAAGACAGCCTGTGTTGCCAAGAACAGAGACACTCGCAAGTATTCTTCACATCCAGATCCAGAACTTTCCTGTGCATGCTTCTATTCAACCAACTCCAGTTGTGTGTCCTCCCTGCCTCAATAAGGAGGGAACATTTCTATTCATTGCAAGGATCTTCCACTATTAGAAAGATGGTGACCGACTGCCTTAGTTATAATTAGAAAGAAAATAAGCTGATCATAACCTAATTTTTCTGCAGTCATCAGCTCTGTGCATCTCAGTATGCAAAAAAAAAAAAATAAAAATTCTGATATGATTTATATTTTCTATAGACACTGGGTTGCATACACATGAAGATGAGAGGTACCTGTAGATTTTGCTTTTAATAATAACAATGGAGAGATGATCGAATTATCGTTCATTCTATCAATGTTATTTCAAAAAATCTTTTGAAATCCACAGTTTTTTGCTTGTGTCTGAGTAATGGTTTAGGAAGAGTCTTTAAATATTAAATGTACCAATGGATTACATCAGATCCAGTTTCATAATCATAATGCACAATGTTCAGAGCTCAATGTTTCTCTCCCTCCACCCCCCCCTTGATGCACTTGGCACTATCTTCCAGAGGGGGCCTAGCATTTTAAAATAGACTTGGTTTCATTATTCTGGATGTTTCTTCTCTTAGTGGGGGAAAAAATTACTCGGATATATATCTTTATTTTAATTTCCCAGATAGCAAACCCCCAGTGGGATAATCTCCTAGCAATCCATATGTGAAGGCAGTTTTTCAGCTCAGCAAATCCCCATGTTATTTGATTTGATCTCAGAACAATTTAATTGAAACAATGGAAAGCCATAAAGTATAGTCCTTACACACATGCTCTTTAAGGTTAATGAAAGATAGTTTAAAAATAATGAAAACAGCTTTATGGCCGATAGGTGAACCCGTACTCATATTCAATAAATCTGGGATTTTCTTTTCTCAAACAGTGTATTAAATACGATCTTGGAAACTGGCTAAAATTGCATATATGAAAACTCTACAGAAACCCAGTTCATACAGAAGGCAGTCACCGAAGGCAGAATATTGGTAAACATTTTGGAGAACTGGAGTTGTCATCCAAAGCATCTACACAAATAAATAAATAAATAAATATTTTTTAAAAGAAAAATTTCTCAAATTGCACAGCCATATTGTTATGTATTTGTGAAGAGTTAAATTAGATATTTGCACCTCAGTCAAGCAAAGGTAATGTCCATATGGATATCCTCTGTTGGGCTGGAAGCTCTGTACACATGCCTGTGTTTACCTCTT
Organism: Pogona vitticeps; assembly: GCF_051106095.1. NCBI lineage: Eukaryota > Metazoa > Chordata > Lepidosauria > Squamata > Agamidae > Pogona > Pogona vitticeps. The sequence continues at coordinate 99,598,299 of NC_135786.1, forward strand.
CTCCTTTAAGACCAAGAAAGACAAGGTGCTCAAGACAGAGTGTGGGTCCCAAAGTTACTGTGGCTTTGCAAAGGAATTAGACAACTTTCCACTAATTCAATCTAAAAAAAAAAAAACTATGCTCACTGAGAATCTAACCACACAGGCTGAAGTAGTAAATGTGAAACCGCTGCCTATTGGTAAGACCAATTTAGCAGACTCTGGCTGTTGTAGCCAACATAAAACAAAGCTTGGGCATGACTTGGAAAGAGCATATTATTGTTGTTTTGTAACAGTGATGTAATGAACCTGTATATTTCAAAAACAAGTGATAGTGGAAACATTTGGAGGAGGTTTCCCAGTGTAGTGTAGTGGATAGAGTGATGGACTAGGGCTCATGGCAGCACATGCTGTTTTATTGTATGTGGTATCAGGATATCCTCCTGCAATACTTGAGCCCCTTCCTTTTCTCCCACTCTGTCTGGGGCGACCCAGATAAAATCCAGCACCTGATGAGTAGCACTAATAAGGAACTTGCCCAGACAACAGCCAGATATATCCATTCCATCATGCAAAGGCATCACATTATGCTGTCACACACCACTGAGCTATAACAATGTCATCTGGGGATCCCCTGGCATATATGGCATATATGCTTTTTAACATTTTACCATATCTCACTCTCTTGTACGGTATGCCAATAAAGGTTCTGAAACTGACAGGGACTCTGTTGAACGGGTTTCACCTCCCCACATGGTCATGGAAACTCACTGTAGGAATGGATCCGGTAATACCACTCTTCAAATATCTCACCTTGAAAGCCCTATTGGGGGTCATTACAGGTCAGTTCTGATTTGGCAGCACAGAACATACACAGTAATAACATCTAGTTGCTTTTCTAGTGTGTTTTTAAGGTCTGTTTAAAGCCATTTTAAGTAGAGCTTTTCATCTTTTATACCATTCTTGTATCATTCCAGAGATGGTTGTTTTTTCATGTACTGGAAAAAGAATGAAACAAAAAGTATTGAATAATTGGGATAGTAATGGAATTGGTTACTTTTTTGAAAAGTAATATTAACAGTTACTAATTAATTTTAGGAACTTACTTGAAAGGTGTTTTCAAAACTCTAGTACCATAGTACTGCAAGAACTGATCCTGAGGTAATATGTGCTTCCTAAGAAGTCTCATGGAAAAACTGGAATAGAGATGGGAAATTAATTTGTCTGATTTTTAGTAACAAAGATATCCAGTTTGAACTTCTTGCATCCCAAGAATTGAAACCTGCTTCTGTGCTGATGCCTAAGACTTTTGAAATAGAACTGTTCTCCAATAAAAAAAAGTCTACAAGTGTTGAGGACACACACACACAGAGAGAGAGAGAGAGAGAGAGAGAGAGAGAGAGAGAGAGAGAGAGAGAGAGAGAGAGAGAGAGAGAGAGAAATGTATTGTTGAAAATCATATAGAGGAACACAAGTGCATTAGGGAAATTGCTTACAAGACTGTATACATTAGGAAAGCCTTTATAAAAATGCATACAAATTTCCATGCACACTTTTGAAGAAGTCAGACAAGTTTGGAAAAATAAGAAACTGAGTGGAACTACAATTGAAGAAATTTGCATTGTTGTATAAATGATCTGTTTAGCCCTCAAGGAGGACAGATTTTATACAAATAGGCCAGGAACCCTTGAAGTTCATGTAGAGAAGCTCCCTTCACCCTCTAATGCTCAAAGACTATTATCAACAGCATTCACCGCTTCCTATTCTTTCCTATATGTGATCATAGAAAAGACTTTTCCTAGAAGAACTAACATTAGGAACTTGGGATTCAGCAGCATCAACTGCAAGTCTGCTTCCCCGGGATGAAAATAATAGAAGCCCCACTTGCAATAAAAGAAAAGGAATGTTGTCAACAATGAAGAAAATGTCTTCTCAATTCATGCACATTTTCTCCTACATAGAACCTGATTCTCCCTCTCGCTTTGAAATCTTAATCCTTTGTCTGTGACATCACAATTGGTTTCTGTAGAGAAGATTAGAGCGCATCAAAACAGAGGATTATTACTTCAGGTGAGGCATAAACTGCGGGAGCAAATGGACTACTGGCTAAAAAAAGAGAGATAAAAATAAAAATAAATCCCATCATTTGTGAATACCCTTGAAGAATAAAAAGAGGGGAGTGATAGCACATGATACAGGAAAAACAACCGGCCTGGAAACATTTAAAGCACTTCTTTGGATATGTGCAATAAAAATCAGAGAGTGAAGAATGAAGTTATGCGTACACAAATATATGTATAAAGCATATGTATAAGAACATACTTGCTGACTCTTCAAGGCCTTAAACACCTGTTCATATTTGATCTTGATATAAATCATTCTACCATTGTAAGAGCTCCCGTCACTTGTCCCAGCTCCTCGCCAACCTAGCAGTTCAAAAGCATGAAAATGCAAGTAGATAAATAGGTACCAACACAGTGGGAAGGTAATGGCATTCCATGTCTAGTCGCGCTGGCCACGTGACCACAGAAACTGTCTATGGACAAACACTGGTTCTACTGCTTGGAGACGGGGATGAGCACCACGCCCTAGAGTCAGACATGACTGGACTAAATGTCAAGGGGAACCTTTACCTTTACCATTTTAAGAACAACTAATTTAAATTGGGTTAGTTACAGTGGCTAAAATTCTGTTTCTTCATAAGCTTCGTCTTAACTAGAGTGTATGTTCTGTGGTGCCAAGTTAGAGCCAACATATAGTGAGTTCAAGTTAAGTAAGATACTTAAGGAGTAGTTTTTCCAGTTCCATGCCCCAGTGAGTATCGATGGCCAAGTGAAGAGTCATAACCTGTTCTCCAGAATCCTAGCCCATTGCTCTATCCACTACACCACACTGGGAATCAACTAGAGTAGGCCCATTGAATTTTATTTATTCTTGTGCTAGATACTGGGATGAGCCAAGCATGGCTCTAAGTGCTTTTTGTATCCCTAGTGCCTCCACCTCCCACAAAAAGTGCTTTCCAAAGGCCATCATTTGCCACTGGGGTTTGGTGGAACCTCAGTGAGGAAGTAATCAAGAATTTCTGTCAGCCTAAATTTAAGCAGGGATCATTTTGTTATCCCATCTGTTTCCCTAGTGCTCTGCTTATTTAAACCTTGATTGCTTATTAGAGTATTTAGCTTTTTGTTATTGCATGTATTTAGGTATCAGTCTCTAATTAAGAGGCTTAGGTGTAAGGGTGCTATTAACATCACAGACTTGCAATTCTCTGGTATCACTCAAAACATAGGGCATCCATGGGAACTGGGGGGGGCAGCAGTGTTGCTTTTTGTCATGTGAGTGTAATTTGTGAGCACATCATGTGCTGCTAGAACATACTTGTTCATTTTCCATACATGTGCAATATTCCTGCCCGATTCCCCTGCTGCCAGCATGCTCACTCACTTCTCTACCCCCTTACGCGCCCTTGCCAGCTTAAGTGTATTTCTTTAACACAGCCTTTCTTATTTTCTTGGAAAGAAATATTTGCATGATTGGTGCTCCAGTAAGCATTCTGCGTTTGAAGGAAATGAATCCACAGATTAATGCTATCCTGCAAGATTGCATGCTTACTCTTTTTTTTTTTTTTTTTTTTTGGCTATTATGGCAGTGAACTCCTTTATTGTGGTTATTCATTCATTTATACTGTAGGACCACAGTATCTGTTAAGGGAGTGTGCGTCTGTGACTTTATCTTGTCTCTCGCAGAGTAAAGAGCAGATAAACGCACACAACAGCTTCTTCTTTTCAGCAGTGTATTTACAAAATATATACAGGATATACATACATACAGCACTTCAGTATTCAGTATTCAAACCGGCAGCATGACATGCAGACATCAGTACACAGGAGAAGAGAATGACTGTACAGAGTTCATTTCTTAAATACAGTTCTGGCATCAGTCTGGTCCAATCCCGTCTAAGGTGACTTCATGCACACAGGTGTGGCAATCTTCATATTGCAGAGAAATTGCATCAGCCAGGGATGAAGGAATGATGTCATCTCAATCTTGTTCTGCACACACACATATTATGTTCAGGCTATATAAAAATTATATACCTTAACACTCCTCCTAATTTTTAAATTGCCTGAACCTATTACACATTCCCAATGCATCTATACACATTTCATGCTTTTGAGCACACAACGGTTTAGTCAATATGTCTGCAATATTTTCTTCAGTCTTACAATATTCTAATTCAATTAGTTTTCCTTTTACAGCTTCCCTTACGTTATGATATTTAATATCAACATGTTTGCTCCTGTTTTTTACTCTATCTGTTTTGGCCATTTGTATACAGGTGGTATTATTTTCCATTACTTTTATTGCATTATCTGTTTTACACTTTAAGTCTTTTTCTGTGTAAAACCTTGTGCAACCAACCTTGCTTTATATCTGTAGTTTCCGTCATTTTGCAATTTTCTTTTGAACACCCACTTACTACCTATTACCTTATGCTCTGGTGGTAGTTTGGTTTCAGTGAACACGTGATGTTCCTTCATGGAATTCATCTCCTCCTCCATGGCCTCTAACCACTTATTCTTCTCATAATCAGGAAGCTTCAAAACATCTTTATAGTTTCTGGGCTCAATATAAACATTACACACTGTAATTCCACTCACTCCAAATCTATTGGGCGGCACACCTTTATTTGCTCTCTGGGACCTCCTGGGACCATGTGAATTTGTGTGTGTTTCTATCTGACTACTAGTATGTGCTTCCTCCTCTTCGTGTCCTTCCTCATCACTACCTTCTTTTTCTTCTTCTTCTTCTTCATCTGTAGTAGCTCCTCCTTCTTCATCATCAGCACAGGACTCCATGCCTTGCTTAAGTGTTCCTGTCTGTCTTAATTGACTTTTTCTTTCGTGTAGGGGGATGTATAACTGTGAGTTTGCATGTACTTGGTCCCAGTTTTCCCCTTCATTAAAACTGGCTGACCTAGAGATTATCACACTTCTATCCCCATCAAAAAACCGGTATGCCTTTGAATTGGGTTCATACCCTACAAATGTCATTTTTCTTGTTTTATTTTTACCTTTTCTTCTGAGTTGTTTCGGGATATGCACCCAAGCCGTGCATCCAAACACTCTCAAATATTTTAAACATGGTTTCTTACCGTATAACAAGAAATATGGTGTGTCATCTATCGAGGAAGAATAAATTCTGTTAACCAAAAAGTTAGAGGTTAGTATCGCTTCACTCCACAGACCGTGACGCAACCCAGAGTCTGTCAACAATGCATTTTTCATCTCTTGTAACACTCTGTTGCGTCTCTCAGCAACACCATTTTGAAATGGGCTATATGGGCTCGTTTTTCTATGTCTAATTCCCAGACTTTCTAACCATCTTTGAAACCTAGTGTTTGTAAACTCTGTACCTCGATCCGTTTGCAACTGCGCCACCTTGTGGTCAAATCTTCTCTCTACTGAAAATAACCATTTTCTAAATGTATCAAATACTTCTGTTTTAGATCTTAGTGTATAACAAAAAGAAAACCTTGTAAAATCATCCACTAGAACCATTGCATATTTCGCTCCTCCTAATGATGGAGGAAATGGTCCCATTAAATCTGCATGAACTAATTCAAATGGCCTGGTTGTGACTCTGTCACTTTTCCTCCCTTTTGGGGCCACATTTGTCTTGCTACTTTTACAGACATTACAGTCCAAATAATTTTTGCATTCCTTTATGTTTACATCCCTGGCAAAATGTTCCATTTTCTGTAATGATCTAAAATTTACATGACCCAGCCTCCTATGCAGTAAATGTATACAGTTATCATGTTGTGGTTTGTTTGTATGTATCACATGTGCACTTTCATGTGTCTGGCTCTTTAACATGTACAGATTGTTTTCTTGCTTCACTTTTGCAACTATTTTACCATTTTTCTTAATTATACACTCCTGTTTCTCAAAAGTGACAGTGAACCCTTGCTCAGCCAACGCTGATACACTTATTATATTAAACGACAATTCAGGAGCGTAAAATACCCCACTTATCTCAGTATTCAACGAAGGAATGTAAACAGTTCCTTGTCCTTCGACGGCCGTCTCTTGTGAATTTGCCATCATCACACTTCTGAGGCTGGTTTCATCTAAAAGACAAAAGAGATCCCTATTATTAGTCAAATGCACGACTGCCCCCGAGTCAATGAGCCACGCCTCAAATGTGTGGCTGCCGGGAACCTTGTCCCTCGTTCCTCTGGTAACCAAGGAGACCGGCCTCATGTCGTTTCTTTGTTGAAACCGTTTGGAGACCTTCTTCCTGCCTTCTTTGTTGCTTGGAGGACTTCCGCTTTTGTCACAGTTCCGTTGCAGGTGATTGGTGGATCCGCAGAGGAAACAGGCTTTCGTCATCATCACCCTTCCTCTTTGTTCTCCGTCCGCCCGCCTCCTGGGCACGCTGCCATCAGCGTATCTCTGTCTCTCGTGGTCAGCGCGCACGTGGCTTGCCTTTTTGTTCAGCATTCTCTGTTTTAAATGCTGTTCCTCCTGGAGAATTCTGTTTGTCACATATTCTTCTGAAAGCTCTGTTTCTGGCATGCTTTCCAAACTTGTTACTAGCATGGAGTAATCGTCATTCAGAGAACTTAGCAAAATATAAACGCGCTGTTCCTGAGGGAAGACAACATTCATTAATTGCAGTTGATTAAACATGTCCTTCATATTTTTTAAGTGTTCCGAAGCGCATTCATCCTGTTTCATCCTGCATTGGAACAACCTCCTGGTAAGAGAAATCTTTATGCCTGTCGTCTCCCTCTGATAAATGCCTTTTAGTTTATCCCAGACTGCTTTTGCTGTTGTCAGTCCTTGAATGTGGGTCAGAAGCGAATCTTCAATGGCCAAAATGATCGTGGCTAGAGCTCTCTCATGCTCTGCCTCTTCCTCCTCACTGGGCTGCACTGGGGGGGCTGTAACGTAGCAAAACAGACCCTCCTTTCTCAACAACATCTCCGCTTTAATTGCCCACGTTCTATAATTATTTTCATTCAGTCTATTTATGGCCAGGCCACCTATATTTCCTCCCGTGCTGTATGCCATCCTTGCAGCTCTCTGTATCCTTCCCTTCCCCGGGTTTACAGACGAACTGGTTTCACTATCACTGCTGCTTAGGCTCTCCTCCTCTTTCATTTACTTATTTACTCACGTTTGCAGCGCAGCGGAACGTTGCTGGGCCCATAACCTCTGTTAAGGGAGTGTGCGTCTGTGACTTTATCTTGTCTCTCGCAGAGTAAAGAGCAGATAAACGCACACAACAGCTTCTTCTTTTCAGCAGTGTATTTACAAAATATATACAGGATATACATACATACAGCACTTCAGTATTCAGTATTCAAACCGGCAGCATGACATGCAGACATCAGTACACAGGAGAAGAGAATGACTGTACAGAGTTCATTTCTTAAATACAGTTCTGGCATCAGTCTGGTCCAATCCCGTCTAAGGTGACTTCATGCACACAGGTGTGGCAATCTTCATATTGCAGAGAAATTGCATCAGCCAGGGATGAAGGAATGATGTCATCTCAATCTTGTTCTGCACACACACATATTATGTTCAGGCTATATAAAAATTATATACCTTAACAGTATCCATAGGGGATTGGTTCCAAGCCTCCACCCCACCCTATGGATGCTGAAAACCATGGATAAAAGCAAACCCTCTAGTGGCTGAGCTCCCAAAGAACTATGGTGTCCTCTCATAGTGAAACTAAGAATTTGTTAAGTTCTCTAAAGCATGCACAGCAAGCCCAGATGAACTGGCTGATTGTTAAGAAAGACTCAGACAACACATCAAAGGCTTAACACTGGCAAATGTCTATGATCCTGACTGAGGAGGGAGGAGCCAAGACGGACAATGAATGTGTCTTGAGGGGGATCCCTTAAGCTACCGCTGCTGACAGGAATTTTGTGGGCTTCAGACAGCCTGATTTATACCCTCAGGCGAGGGGGTAAAATCCAAAGCGGTTAGTGCACCTGGGGTTCTTAAAGGGAGGCCTGTTTAGTGGCCCCTTACCCCAGAGTTAGTGATTTTCCTTGGCGAAATCCCGGTAGAGCCTGAAAAAAGTTGGCAACATCCCGAGGCTGCTGAAAGAGGAAGGTAGAAGACTATTTTATATATATAAAAAAGACAGACACTACTAGTAAGCAAACTTTCTTTTACTATTGGGCTGAACAACTTGGAATTAAGTACAGAAGAGAGAGTGAGTAGGGGCTGAAAGGTGCTGAGATAGCAAGAGTTGAACAGCTAATACATCTGGTTGCATATCTACTTACATTTTTTGGTTGAACAACAGGCTGAACAATTGTTCCTGCAAAATAGGAATCTGCATTGCCTTTCCCTTCTGTCAGAAGTACTTGTCAGGGAGCGCACCGTTATTTGCTTTGGCACTATGACAAGTATTGCATACTTGGTGAAGATTCCTGGAGAGTGGTGTGTGTTCATAACTGTAACTAACCATTTTGGCATAAGGGGCAAGCAGCACAAAGTGCACCTCACCAATTTAACTTTGTTATTCAATACTTGAGAATAATGCAAGATGTAATTACGGCACTGAACACCTTGCTTGTATCCTCTCTCCTCCACAGGGGATCGCCTGGACTGTCTGAGATATCTCCCCTTAAAAAGCATAATATACATATATCATCTTGACTGTGTATTTGCTTAACATAAGAATGGACCTAATGTCCGTTATGTACTGTCTGCTTCAGAGGTCTAGTGTACCAAACTCCAGGTAGATCTTCTTTCCAATGAGAGAGACCTGCTCTATCCATGATCCAGGCAAACCAGCCATCTATCTGGACACCACATCCTTCTTCTCTGGGTCAGAGGCATGGTCTTGCAGACTTCCCTGTGCTGCCTTGACAAGGCCTGGTGCATCAACCACCTCTCCATCACTCTGCTCGGCTAGTGGAAAACTGGCACTGTACCCTGATGTGCTAGTTTTGTGCCCTCTTTTCCCATGAGAGTATACTTGGCTGCCATCTAGAGAAAGAGTGTTTCTGCTTTTTTCTGGTGTCCTAAGGCAAAACCCTGGTTGTCTGATATCTGTTATAGCACTAGAACAGACATAATTTAACTTAGTCTGTGTCTATTGCATACAAGTGTTGTTAGCAGCTCTGACCACCATTTGAAGGGGAACAGGTGAGGACACTGTGAAAAATATTTCCTCATCCGAAATAGAATCTGTCCAATAATGTTTCTTCTTACTTCCACTTTGATAGCATTGGGAGGTAAATAAATAAACAAATTAATAAGCATATTGAAAGAAACAATGGTCTGGAAAACCAATACTGATTTTTTTTTCCTGCAAGAAATAAGATGTAAAGGAGGGAGGAAAGAGTAGAAATAGAAGGAGGGGGTTGGATTTCAAGACCCTGCTGTTAATTTTAGCTGGAGTGTGCAATTAAGCTGAAAGACCTGGCAAGATTTCATAGGGCTCACTTCTTTTTAATCCTTTGTTTTTTAAATACCGGCATTTTCCATCTTCCAATACCTGCACATTCAATTAACATACCATAATAGTGTGCTTTAAAAACACCAAATTTCCCCTGCTGCGCTTCTTTTTCAATTGGATGAATAACCACTACCAATGTAATGACCTCACCCTGTCCTCAGTCAAATAATTCAAAGACCTGTAGCTGATATTATGTGCAGCCAATATTTAGAGAAAATAGTTGCAATCCAAATATATAAGAATTATTCACCAAGAACACATTTATTTTTGTTCAATTACATTTTTTTTTCTCCCAGGAGGCAAACACTGAAAAAAATACAATTCATTTATGGACCGGCAAACATCTGCACTTCACAAACTTTTAAATTACTGAACCATTTGGACACAACAGGTAACACAGAGTACATACTAGAAACTGTTAAGCTATAAATGATGTGACCTTTTGCTTGGGTCTAGTAATGATCCCACTTGAGATTCATTCCATTTTCCTGCCTCAGGGAATCTGAACAGACCATAATTCCCCTGCCAAAGTGAGCAGCACTAGTGCTTGACACATTTTAGATTTTATAAAAAAGTGTTAATTCTTACAAAAGCCCTTGGGAAGGGCAATTGTGAACATGTCAAGAGGGGAGTTATGTAAGATATGAAAAGTTCTTGCCCAATAAGATTTTGGGATCATTAACAATATCAATGTATAACTATTTTTCTTAAGACTCATAATTGCCTAGTTCCTGAAAGGACCTTCTCATCATGTGGTAGTGGAAAGCATCGCACATTTTTATATATTACTTTCCCATCTTTTTATGGAAAAAAAGACTACAGATTTTTCTAAAAAGAAAAAAAGACTATAAATATGAATAGAACAATAGTGAAATGTCACATGATATTATAACCATATGATAATATAAAAGATGGGAGCCTCATCAGTCCTAGCTGACTCAATGGGGCTCCACTTTCCATCCTTTGTTCCATAGAGGCAGTAGTCTTGGAATAAAACAGGGTATATTGGAACTGAAATTGGGGGGAAAGATAACGAACAAGTATAAGCAGATCCCTGAAAAATGTCAAATGGTTAACAGATGCAAAATATCTGCATCGATTTGAAAAATATCTTCCATATCCGATGAAAATGGAACTTCAGAAAGCCTTTATCAGATTATGCTTTGAACAAATGGAATCAAAGATGAAACTGGGAAGATTTCATGGTATACCAATACAAGACAGATGGTGTATCTATGGGACACCAGCTATGGAAGATCTAACTCATTATGTTCTCGACTGTCAGTTATATATTGGCATCAGAGAATGTTACCTATGTAGATCCTTTGCTGAAGAAAAGGAAGTTTCTGGAAGTGAAAGATAAATTGGACTTTCAGTTTCAAGGGACAAACCAATACATGACCCAAAACATGACTCTATTTGCAATAAAGGAGTCTAGATGCAGGGAGAAATTAAAGGACTCTGGACTAAAACTAGTATTGAGTCCCCAAATTTTAATTGCATTAATGTAATCTGATAAACTCACTAATTTTAATGTATCCTAATGTAGTCACAATCAAATACCAGTTGTAACTGATTAATCTGTTTCACAAGTAAAGTATTGATTGAAAGGTTTCTAAGGTACTGAATTAAAGGTACCAAAAATGCATGTATATGCGGGTTTTACAGTTATTTTAGGCCAGGTTGGTTGATTGCAACTGTTTAATCTTGTTATGGTCTATGACTGGTGTGATAAAAACAAACGAACGAACGAACGAACGAACGAACGAACAAACAAACAAACAAACAAACAAACAAACAAATAAATAAATAAATAAATAAATAAATAAAATCTGCCAAAGCAAATGCCATCCATTGTTTGTGCATCTCATTCTTCCTGCCCAAAAGTAGAAGTTCTTCCCTGCTAAAATTAATTTTGCCTGTTTTGGCAAGGTTCTTTGCCCTCCCATCCTGGAACAAAGAGATGAGACGCAGGTGATGGGGTAAACTAGGGCCACACTTTATTTAAAACATCTCATGTAGATTCTTGCCCACAGAAAATCAGGGGCCTGCGGTAGTGTGGGAACATCTCTGATAAATGAACCCCATCACCTCTGTACAATTCTGGGCAGTCCAAATGGATTTCTGGGTGCCCAAGTACCGATCCCAACTTGTTAATAGCCACCCTGCATACTGCCTTGTTGGTTTTCCTACAAGCCCTCTCTAAATAATTTGGATTGTATTCTGTCCTGTAAACATTTTGGTAAATCACTGTGCACCACACCACTCTTGGTGTTGCATACTTGGCCTTCCAGTTCTGAAGATCTAGAGGGGTGGGGTAGAAATCAAATAAATAAATAAATAAATAAATAAATAAATAAATAAATAAATAAATAAATAAATAAATAAATAAATAAATAAATAAAGCGCTATGGACTTGCCACTCCTTTTGGCCAAGTCATTTCTGCCCAAGTGGACAACAGCAAGTCTGGAGGTGCACCCAAGCCTGGACAACTCCATTGAACTATTTCCAAGCATGCCTCACTGCCCTCTCCAATCCTGTCAGGCAGAGGTTCCAAGACTCAACACATGGCCCAAAGCCATGGCAGCATGCATGCTTGCCCAGTAAATACAGCTTACCCACTCGGCTGTCCACAACCATAAGGCTCCTAAAATGGGAAAGAACTTGAGGAATGTTAGATCTCTTGTTAAACCTGTGGTCTGCCATTCCTCCAACCAACGTCCAGCACACCAGCATCCCCAAATTATATGCTAAATCCTGTTAACCTGGCTGTATCACCTGTACATGCAGCTCAGTCCTTAATTGAATCACTGATCTGCAAAATGAAATACTTTTGTGTGCAGGTCTACCAGCTTGATAGCTGGATGCCAGCAATATTGCTGCTGGGTGTCCAGTTCTATCCCCAAGAATGTCGTGTAAATAATGTGCCATGGTCTTTAACCTCTGCCCATGCTGCAGCTCCCACTCCAAGAAGGAGATGAAGCACTTCAAGACTGCACAGGACACTGAGCATCCCATGAGCAAAGCTCTGTCCTGTAAAAAAAACTCCTTCAAATGGGAAAAAAAAACAGCAATTCAAAGTCTTCTGGATGAACTGGCAGGAGATGAAATGCTATTTTAACACACATCTAGCCAGCTTTGCCCCAGGCCACAGGTGCAAAACATGCACACTGCTTGTCAAATGATGTATATTGCACAGAGCAAAGCTCCTGAGGTAAACCATAATTCACTGAATCACCCTCCGGGTATGAAAGGTGGTAAATTAGTCTGAACATTCCTGGGACCTTCTTGTGTACTAAACCTAAAGGTGATATCTTGAGATGAGGCACTGGTGGCTGAGAAATGGGGGGGGGCTATTACTCTCCCGACTACCACCTCCTTGCCATAACTGGAATATGAAAACCAAACTGAAAACCTGATAACAAATAAGCAATATCGTCTCTCTTCAGACATCTAGCCAGCAAACCTGCCAGCACATCAGATTTCATGGGGGCGGGCCCCCTTTTGCTGCAGCTGCAGATCCGTCAGGCTTCTTGTCACTATTTTGATCCCTACTGCCTCCTTTGAAACATCGGGAACTAGCATGGTATTCCCCCCAAGTGGAGCAGTTGTGTTTATAGTGGCCATACTTCCTATAGCAGGCCCCTAGTGAGATGAACTCCCAGCAGAGCAGGCAGGGCCAAACCACCTGTCATTCTACTGCATGGGGATTGTTAATTTGCCCTGACTTTCTAATGAGGTGAACACTGTTGAATCTATTGCCCTGAACTGGCCAGGCAGGTGTCATGGCTTGAATCCATAACCTGAGGTGTGGTTCATCCCTTCGTGTGATTGCATGTTTGGACACTCTCATACAGATTTTGATCGTATAAGAGCACGTATGCCCCTGAAAGTCCACATATCCTCTAAACTGGATGTAGGTACTGGACCAATGACTGAACCCACCACAGTTGTGCCTTGACTATGATTCCAGAAGAAATCAGGGAGCCTGGCAACCAGTTAGACCATGAACATTCTAGCTTAGCATCGTCTTCCTCTCCAGCTCTTAGAGTCCACTATTCGATTCAGTAATTCAAAGACATCTACATAATTATCCCTCCAACTCTGCTCTTTCGTGGGTGGCATCAGATGATCACCTAATGGGAGGGAGTAGTCCCCACATGACAGGGACCTGAGGGGGTACAGGAGTTTACCCTCTATCTGGAACTGAGGGGTAAGGCCATGCACCTAGCCCAGTGGATATCCCCAGTGGTGCAGATGTTGGAGGGTAAGATGCCTTCCAGAGACTGACACAGGGCACTAGAATGGGTACCTGATCCTCAAGCCCTGCTGACTTGTAACTGGTGGAACCCCTGAGTGATTGTGGATGTTCTCCTAACCCACAAGGCCATACCACCATGCCCCTACTGGTGTCCCAGCTTGAGCTGGGACCACGACATGGCTCATTGTGGCTGTCTCCCCCTCTGGCCTGGCATGTGCTGTCACATCTTGGCTCTGGACTGCCTTCTTTGCCGGTGGCTCAGGTGGGTGTTCCGCCAGTGGATCATCCGCGGCTGCCAGCCACCACTCCTTTGAGGCTATGAACACTTCTGTTGCACCCTGTACATTGCCCTCTAATTCTGCAAAGTGAGATAAACGTTTGTCAGCCAGTGCTATGAGCCTAGCATGCCTTGGATTCTCTTGTCGAACAGCTAGGCTGTTCCCCAACTGTGGTCCTTACTACTTGCTCTCCCCCTTGTTATCCAAAGCAGTTATCTTTGTCCGAAGTTCTTCCCAAACTGGCAAACCTTCCCCATCTGATGGAGATGATACTGCCGCTGGGGAAGGCCTAGGCACCCTGCACTTCACAGGCTGCCTACTTGTACTCTCACCCTGACCTTTCTTAGAACCCATGGCACTAAGACAATCTTCCGTGGTCACATGGCCAGTGCGACTTAGACACGGAACGCTGTTACTTTCCCACCGAAGTGGTCCCTATTGATCTACTTGCACTTGCATGCTTTTGAACCGCTAGGTTGGCGGGAGCTGGGACAAGCGACGGGAGCTCACTCTGTCGCTTAGATTCGATCTTATGACTGCTGGTCACGTGGATTCGCTTCTTCATGGATTGCTGCCTTGTCGTGGCGAAGGGGCTTGAGTAACTCAGAGAAACTATGGGCTATGCCGTGCAGGGACACCCAAGACGGACAGGACATAGTGGAGAGTTCCGACTAAACGCAATCCACCTGGAGTAGGAAATGGCAAGCCACTCCAGTATCTTTGCCAAGAACGCCCCATGATCAGAAACAAAAGGCTAAAAGATATGACGCTGGAAGATGGGCCCCTCAGGTCGGAAGGCGTCCAACATGCTACTGAGGAAGAGCGGAGGACAAGTACAAGTAGCTCCAGAGCTAATGAAGTGGTTGGGCCAAAGCCGAAAGGACGCTCAGCTGTGGACGTGCCTGGAAGTGAAAGGAAAATCCAATGCTGCAAAGAAAAATACTGCATAGGAACCTGGAATGTAAGATCTATGAACATTGGGAAGCTGGAGGTGGTCAAACAGGAGATGGCAAGAATAAACATCGACATCCTGGGCATCAGTGAACTAAAATGAAGAGATTAGGAAAAACCACTGGGCCACTCAGGTATAATCTAAACCAAATCCCTTATGAATACACAGTGGAAGTAAAGAACAGATTTAAGGAACTAGATTTGGTGGACAGAATGCCTGAAGAACTTTGGATAGAGGCTCGTAACATTGTCCAGGAGGCAGCAACGAAAACCATCCCAAAGAAAAAGAAATGCAAGAAAGCAAAGTGGCTGTCCAACGAGGCCTTAGAAATAGCAGAGAGGAGAAGGGAAGCAAAATGCAAGGGAGATAGGGAAAGTTACAGAAACTTGAATTCAGACTTCCAAAGAATAGCAAGGAGAGACAAGAGGGCCTTCTTAAATGAACAATGCAAAGAAATAGAGGAAGATAACAGAAAGGGAAAGACCAGAGATCTGTTCAGGAAAATTGGACATATTAGAGGAACATTTTGCGCAAAGATGAACATGATAAAAGACAAAAATGGGAGGGACCTAACAGAAGCAGAAGACGTCAAGAAGAGGTGGCAAGAATACACAGAGGAATTATATCAGAAAGATGTGGATATCCCGGACAACCCAGACAATGTAGTTGCTGACCTTGAGCCAGACATCCTGGAGAGCGAAGTCAAGTGGGCCTTAGAAAGCCTGGCTAACAACAAGGCCAGTGGAGGTGATGGCATTCCAGTTGAACTATTTAAAATCTTGAAAGATGATGCTGTTAAGGTGCTACATTCAATATGCCAGCAAGTTTGGAAAACTCAACAGTGGCCAGAGGATTGGAAAAGATCAGTCTACATCCCAATCCCAAAGAAAGGCAGTGCCAAAGAATGCTCCAACTACCGTACAATTGCACTCATTTCGCACGCTAGCAAGGTTATGCTCAAAATCCTCCAAGGTAGGCTTCAGCAGTATGTGGACCGAGAACTCCCAGAAGTACAAGCTGGATTCCGAAGAGGCAGAGGAACTCGAGACCAAATTGCTAACTTGCGCTGGATTATGGAGAAAGCCAGAGAGTTCCAGAAAAATATCTACTTCTGCTTCATTGACTATGCGAAAGCCTTTGACTGTGTGGACCACAGCAAACTATGGCAAGTTCTTAAAGAAATGGGAGTGCCTGACCACTTTATCTGTCTCCTGAGAAACCTATATGTGGGACAGGAAGCAACAGTTAGAACTGGTCATGGAACAACTGAGTGGTTCAAAATTGGGAAAGGAGTACGGCAAGGCTGTATATTGTCCCCCAGCTTATTTAACTTATATGCAGAATACATCATGCGGAAGGCTGGACTGGAAGAAACCCAAGCCGGAATTAAGATTGCCGGAAGAAATATCAACAACCTCCGATATGCAGATGATACCACTCTGATGGCAGAAAGTGAGGAGGAATTAAAGAACCTTGTAATGAGAGTGAAAGAGGAGAGTGCAAAAAACGGTCTGAAACTCAACATCAAAAAAACTAAGATCATGGCCACTGGTCCCATCACCTCCTGGGAAATAGAAGGGGAAGATATGGAGGCAGTGTCAAATTTTATCTTCCTGGGCTCCATGATCACTGCAGATGGAGACAGCAGCCCTGAAATTAAAAGGCGCCTTCTTCTTGGGAGGAAAGCGATGACAAATCTGGATAGCATCTTGAAAAGCAGAGATCACCTTGCCAACAAAAGTCCGAATAGTCAAAGCTATGGTTTTTCCTGTCGTGATGTATGGAAGTGAGAGCTGGACCATAAAGAAAGCAGACCGCCGAAGAATTGATGCCTTTGAATTGTGGTGCTGGAGGAGGCTCTTGAGAATCCCCTGGACTGCAAGGAGAACAAACCTATCAGTTCTAAAGGAAATCAACCCTGAGTGCTCACTGGAAGGACAGATCCTGAAGCTGAGGCTCCAGTACTTTGGCCATCTAATGAGAAGAAAAGACTCCCTGGAAAAAACCCTGATGTTGGGAAAGTGTGATGGCAAGAGGAGAAGGGGACGACCGAGGATGAGATGGCTGGACAGTGTCTGCGAAGCAACCAACATGAACCTGACACAACTCCGGGAGGCAGTAGAAGACAGGAGGGCCTGGCGTGCTCTGGTCCATGGGGTCACGAAGAGTCGGACACGACTAAACGACTAAACACAAACACACGTGGATTCGAACTTACAGCTGAAGATCTACAGATCTTACAGCACAGAGGCTTCTGCGGTTTAACCCGCAGCGCCACCACATCCCTCCCCACCTTTGAAAATGAGGACAACTTTCACTTGCCTCCCAACTCCTATGGCTTTATTTTCTCCAGGAATTCCCAAAGATTACAAACAGAGGATATCAGATTGCAAATGCTACTCCCTTTATTATACTTGGATACAGTTCATCTGCCTCTAATAAGCTGAATTCATTTAAAGGGGCTAGGTGCTTCCACACCTGTACTGAGATGCAGTCCATCACAGCAACATTAATTATATTTTTATCCAGTTGAACACTGTTTTACTTTTGGTAGAAACAAGAGGCAAAGTATGAGCAGTTCTACTCACATTTCTTCATCTTATCCATTCAGCTCACCTACTTCTCCCTCTTTTTCTTCTTAGTACATTTGGCTAAGATACAGCTCGGCTCAGAAAGTCAGGTATTTGGCTGCAGAGCCAGTGATTGGGAGTTTAATTCTGCATGGTACCTCCTGAGATAAGGGCCAGAATGTGTGCCCTTGGGCAAGCTACACAATCCCAGGATGTCCCCAGGAGAAGGGAATGGTAAACCACTTCTAAGTACTCTCTACATACAAAAACCTTAAACAAACAAACAAACAAACAAACAAACAAACAAATAAACAAATAAACAAACCCACTATAAGTCAGAAGTGATGTAATGGCACACAGTTATTATTAATAATGCAACTGGGACAGAGAAAACAGTCTTTTCCCCGATAGTCTCCCAAGCTTCTTCATTTTACAGCACGGAACATGCTACACAGGAAGGCATGAACCCCGGAATGAAGACGTGAGACAAGAATTAGGGGTTAATCATGGGCCACACTTTATTAAACATAATATATGTTGCCATCCTTTGGCAAAGAAATCAGGTTTAAGCACAGAGGTCTCAAAGGAACCCCTAAGCAACAAATGGGCGAGTCCCTGGCCCCAAGTTCTCGCAGTCTTAAAGAGAGTGAGAACGTGGCCAGCCCCAATTTGACTATTCTTGGGCCTCAAGCCAGCTTTTCCGTGTTGATTGTTGGTCCGGATGTGGCCCCTTTCTCCGAAAGCACTGTAATCTCACGATCCACAGTGCAGGGAGGTCAGATGAGCTATAGTTTACCTGATTTTGCAATAGGACTCACCAGCAAAACCTGTTCTATCCGCACTACGCACCAGTGTGACCAATTTTCTACCTCTAAACATGCCAGCGCACCTGTTCCAGTGTGGGATAGGCGAAAATTCCCCACATCCAAATGCCAATCAAGATACAGGTCAGAAGTCCCCATAGGTGACCATATAAACTCACAGTAGAACAAAAGGTGGGAACGTGGGTTCCAGCAAAGGAAGAGGAAGAAGAGAGGGGGGAGCAGCCCTTAAATAACCTAACATTCCCCCTCTCCTCCTATACTAATCTTGTGATACCAGAAGTCTCGTGCTATCTGGGGAGGGAGGCAAAGGTGAGTCGTGCTGCTGAAGTTGGGCTCAGCAGCAGCTGGAGCAATGGATTAGTTTTTGTGCAGAAAAGAATTTCTTATAACACTGGTGTACAAATGTTCCTCTTGTGGATGGGCTTTGAGGTTGCATGTGTGCTAATGAACCACTCATGAATTCTATGAATTTTCAGGGGAGTTCCCATGTTAGTCTGTGCAAGCATATAAGACAAAAAGAAAAGAAAAGACAAAAATAAAATATTGTGGCACTGTAAAGACTATTTACTATATTTTAATAATTATAAAATTACTATATTTTAACAATCAAGTCCATTTTCTCAGTTAGAAGAATTAGACTTCCATCCTTCCGAGGTCGGTAAAATGAGTACCCAGCTTGCTGGGGGGGCAATGTGTAGCCTGTATAATTAAAAATTGTAAACCGCCCGGAGAGTGCTTGTAGCGCTATGGGGCGGTATATAAGTCCAATAAATAAATAAATAAATAAATAAATAAATATAGATAATAAACAGAGTGGCAATGGTTTGTTAGTAAAGGAATAGAATATCAGGTTGTAAATGACTATACACAAGTTGCAACCTGTGTAAATTAATGTAGGATTTCACACTTCATAATGATTTAAGAACTTTTGATTGATAGTCATTCCTTTTAAATATGTAACCAGCATCCACTTATACCTTATCTCAGTTGTTCCTCTTTCAAGTCTTCCCCCCACCTCCTGGTGTGTGTGTGTGTGGGGGGGGAAGTTATACCTTATAAGTATATAATAACTTATACCTTTTCTCAGTTGTTCAAAGTTGACTTCAACAACTGAGATAAGGTATAACTTATTCAGGTTATTCAAAAAGTGTCAGGTAGACTGAAATGTTCAGAAACAGGTTTGGGCATGTGGCCATTCCTGATGTCCGATTTATGCCCATTTATTCTTTTATGCAAAGATTGTCCTGTTTCTCCCATTTAGAGTATAGAAGGTCACTGTTGGCAAGGATGACATAATCACATTAGTAGAGGAACAAGTAAACAGGCCCCTGATGTTGTGTGTGATATTGTTGGGGCCTGTAATTGTGGGGCCAGAGTAGATATGAGAACAGAGCTGGCTTCTGAGTTTGTAGCAGGGTTTAGTCCCCATCTTTGTATCAGTGATCTACAGTCCATTACACAATACTATAGGTGCTTGAGATTGAGGGGTAGTCGGTAAACAAGCATAGGCCTGCAACTAGAGATGGGGATATTCGTATCCATAAATAAATCCATATATCCCCATCCCAGCTGAATCTAATGAGGGTTCATCCCCTGAGACCAGCCCATCCACTCACATGTCCCAGCACCACAAAGGTCCAGCTCTTCCCACTAATGGTGCCAGGAGCTGTTGTGTCTCCCTACTTGTCTAGCCACTTGAATCTGTGTGGGGAGAAACATCCTCCCACCCCCTGCCTGGAGTTGCCAGCCAAGTAGGGAGACAGCAAAGCTCCTGGCGTCATTGGTGGGAAGAGCGGAAACATTAAGGCATCGGGATGCATGAGTGGATGGGCCAGTCCTGAGGGCCGGAACCACATTAGGTCCAGCTGGGATGGGGATATTCATATTTGTTTATGAATACAAATATCCCCATCTCTACCTGCAATCAAGGGCTTGGGAGAGTATCGAGGATGGCTTGAAGATCATTTATGATGCGTGTGAGTGGTCTCAGCAGCTGAAGGTGACAACTGGTGGTGGTCAGTTATTTCTGGATGTGGATGCAGGAATTGGCTCAAATGACATACCGTACCTCACAGCAACACAATTTATTAAGATCTAGACTGAACCAGGTGAGTATAATTGAGCCATTTAGTCACACTCTTATCCCCTCTCAGAGGCAGCAAACTCTTGGCTTTATATTAAGACTGTACCTTATCATTTAAATAAGCAAACGGAAATGCTGAAGTCCCAATAAAGATAGGTGGTAGGGGCTGCTATTTGTTGTTGATAGCAAGAGTTGGCACATAATTATTATCATTGCTCTTAGCATTACTAACAGGGACACTTTTGTTGGCTATTGATTGATTCACAAAGCTTACTAACAGTTCTATGTACACTTACATGACAGTAAACTTTCTTTTATTTAATCAGACTTATTTCTGAGTGGTTAAGTATAAAATTGTTATTCATGGTCTTGGGCAATATATTATTGGAAATGGTAGGAACCTTTTCCTTTTATCCAGAAAATTTTAGAAAGCCTTTTGTGTTGTTTTCTTCAAAATTCCTAATATACTATCATAGCCATGAAATATCTGAATCTCTTTTCACTTTTTCAAAATCCCTCAAATTCATTTTCCAATACAAAAATCCCAAAATGTGCTTTGAGATTTTGCTTAACACAAAACTGAGCAACAACTCCATCGTCTGCTAAACACACTTCTGTTTTCTCAAGGAATTAGGCAAGTGGAAATTGCAATGTACACTGCTTTTGACTGTCTGGGAGGATTACAAATATGGTAAATAAATGAAACTTAGTAAGGGGAAAGCAGTAACAAATTCATACTGTTAGCATATGGCCTCTGAGACCTATTCTTATCTCCTCATGCAGCATGTGGTCTTTGAAATAAACAGAGTTGAAAAGCCCTCATGCACCTTGCATAACATGGACTATAAGCACTACTAAAAGGCGAATCCTCCCTAGAGAATGGATGTTTTTACTAATTGTATTTAACATTTTAACATGTCATAAATAAGCTATAGGGCAATTGAATTATCTTGTAAAATTACAGTGCTTAAAATGTATTCCCCAAAGTATCTGCACTGGAGTTTGGAAAAGTGCTCTGCCTGTATTGCCTCAGGCTTCAGCAGACTCATCCCATCTACTGTATGAGATACCATTTGTCAAAGCCATGAGATATTGCAATGGTCCTCAAGAAACCCACATCCATGAGTAGAGAAGCTTCCCTCAAGCACAAAAGAGGGTGTGCTTGTTTTGAAAATGTACACTGTATTACAGTGTGAGTCAACTCATGTATAAATACACAGCACATTCTGGAAATAGAACTAATGTAAGAGTTCAGTGGAAGGGCAATCAATATAATATAAGGTTAGTGGCACAGAGCTTTATTCAGTCACCTAAAGGCACAGGCCACCTTCAGAGATTATTCCAAAGCTCTACACTTGGGGAGACCTTTCTCAGGAAACATGGCATATACTGTATATCAACAAAAATTAAGTTCTCTACTGACAGAAGGCACAAAAAGGGTGATATTCACCCTGTCACTTGCCATATCCTAAAGTATTGTGTATTCCACTGTGAGAAACAATTTGGTTGAACTCTTGAATAGTTGTATCAACTGGGCTTCACACAAAGCCATAGCACCGTGGCTCAGCAGGGAGCAAGAAGAATAGAATTTTCACTTGTATTCATGTTCATAAAAAGCTATCCATGTTAGACAGGTCTCTGCCATGTCCTGGTTATTATGTCTAAGACCATTTGGTAGTTCCAGCAACAGCAGGCCCTTGGAACCAGAAATCAACTCTAAAACCTCAGAGAAAGAAATGTATTCCTCACCTTTTTGCTTGATTCTCAAACTACCATGAAGTTTAAGAGGAAACAGATGAAATAGAATTATAAGATATCTGTGCAAACATGCCAAGTTTTGTAAGGCAATGCAGAAAATTTGCTCTTTGCTGTAGCCTGGCAAAGGTTTTTATTTTTCATGTTTAAAGTATTTTAACAAAATTCAAGAGCTTTTAAATGAGTTTCTTCTATATGCAATGGAACAACTGAGTTTATTTTGTATTCATTATGTCACAATGATATATTTGAAGAATTAGATTTTTTTTTAAAAAAAAAATTCTGGTGTGAACTTCCATAAATCCTTCTGGACCAATGGGTCCAGGATTTAGTTATCCTATGGTTTTCACAGTTCCGAGGCATTGTGATGCTAGTTATAGTACCAATTGCATATCAAAAAGAGTTTTAAAAACAGAGGAGCCTCGTGGCACAGTGGCAAAATTGTAATATTTTAGCCCAAACTCTGCTCTTAGTCAGCCTTCCAACCTTTTGTGGTCAATAAAATGAGCACCTTGCTGGGGGTGGGCAATGTGTAGCCTCGTATAACTAAAAAGATAGAAACCACTCAGAGGATGCTTTAAGCACTATGGGGCAGTATATAAGCAGCACACTTTGCTTTTCCTCTTTTTTACTTTAAAATGTTTGCCTCAATTACAATGTTTTTGCACTAAAATGAGAGTAGTACAGTATTGGGAACAGTACAGACTTGCATGTAAAGTGTAAATGATAATGCACCCCCCAACCCTATCCACAGTGCTACTGTAAAACAATATTTATTATTAATTAGTTAATTCACTTATTCTTTAATTCTGTTAATTCAGTGAGTTAAATGCAACTCTCCACCTCCTTATTCTACCCACATTCACACACTCTTTCTATCTGTGCACACTACTACCCAAAAAGATTAGGGTTGCAATATGAACCTATCAATATGGACCCCTTCTCCTGAATTAGTCCTATCATCCATATAGGCACATAGTTAACGATCCCTTCTATGCCGCTGTTCAAGCACTACATTTTGTAAACGAAGGAGAAAAATCCCATACTAGATTGTGGCATCCAGTGAGTGCCTCAAAAATAAAATTCTGTGCTGAATTTCTACAGCTAATTAAAGAACCCAGTATTCCATTCAGTCCTTGTTGATTTAAAGTTTTTAATAGGGATATGCTTGCTGAAAGTTTTCTTATTTCATTCATTTCAGGTTTGTTTTTTAGGTGCTTGCATTATAATGGTCACTATGCATGCACCTAGAAAACAAAGCAGTAATAACTAAAAGCCAACATGGTTTTATCAAGAAAAAATCCTTCCAAACTAATCTGATATCATTTTTTGATTGGGTAACCTCAGTGATAGACAGAGGAAATGCTGTAGACATAGTATATCTTGACTTCAGCAAAGCTTTTGACAAAGTGCCCCATGTTATCTTGATTAGCAAGGTAACTACGTGTGGACTGGATAAATCAAGTGTCAGGTGGATACACAATTGGCTACAGAATCATACTCAGAGGGTGATGACTAATGACTCCTTCTCCAACTGGGAGGAGTTAACAAGTGGGGTACCCCAAGGCTCAATCCTGGGTCTGGTGCTCTTCAACTTTTTTATTAATGACTTGGATGAGGGAATACTTGTGAAATTTGCAGATGACACAAAATTGGGTGGAATAGCTAATACTCGAAGACAGGAAAAAAATTCAAAATGATCTCCATAAGCTTGAGCACTTGGATGAAAACAACAGAATGAAATTCCATAGGGATAAATGCAAAGTACTGCACCTCAAAGAAGAAGAAGAAGAAGAAGAAGAAGAAGAAGAAGAAGAAGAAGAAGAAGAAGAAGAAGAAGAGGAAACAAAATGCACAGTTACTGTAGGAGATCACATAACAATAAAAAGGCAATTGCAAAGAAGTCGACAAGCAGATGTCCGAGCCAGTGAGCCTAAAGGCAATGCCTTGATTACTCTTTTATTAACTTAGCAAGGTTACATCATATGTTGTGAGAATTCTTGTTACCTAATCATTACTAGTACTGGCTGGAGAAAGTCTTTGAACTTATGATCTAGCTTTAAGGGATATAGGCAGAATGAGTAGGTTACCCTGCCCACTGGCAGCTGCTGCTTCTCCGCCAGGAGAGTTTGCTGTCACTGAAACAGATAACAACTAATGGCCTTGGGCAGCAGCTTCCCACATTCCCCCTTTTCTTTTTTCAAGCAAAGTCATATATCCTTTCATATATTTCCGAACTGCATATAAATCTTTTTGGCGAAGGCCAGAAGGCAAAGCTTTGCAACAAGTAGTTATTATGGAAAAGAATTTGGTATACATTGAATAAAACAACAGCAAATTATAACGAGTATGAAAAGCATAACTGCATACATTAATACAGTGCGAAGCTATCCAAAATGGGGCAGCCATGACCATAAACTGTCCCACCAGGAAGGAAGTATGTCTTGCTGTATGTTATTGGCAAGGTGTCTCAGCCAAGCAAGCTGATTATTCACTGTATGACTATTACCAGATAAATTAAGGCAACAGAGATAAGACTCACAAAAAATGTGATTACACAACATGAGATAATCCAATGCTGCACGGTTGTCTAAAATAGCATCACGTAGTTGTCATTGTTCCTGATTCAGCAGGGCAATAGCAGTGGAAGTGCAGTTAATAGCTTTAGCTGAGGTACACACAATGTTGCCAAGAGTGCGAGAATTATTAACAGTAAGACCAGGAACACCAACAAGTGACACAGTCAGTGAAACGTATTCTGCTTTGGATAACAAAGTAACTTTACCATTACAAGGACCATCAAGAGATGAGCTTTCTCGTCTCAGTCAAGTTGAGGAGTTCTGCAAAGCAAAAGGTTGCATTAAGTTGATTGCTAATTTACTAAGGCAGCATTGTGTTTCTGAAAGATTGGCTGGAATGTAGCTAAATGTATGTTGACCACATATAAAAAAACCATCCTGAAGGTAAGATGATATGTGCCCAATTATAAGAAATGTTGACAGCATGTGTACAATTTCATGTGGCTTTGGTTGTAGAAATGCATGTGTCAGAGGAACAGTTGACTACTCTGGCACATAAAGTGCTTTCATTAGTTACTAAAAAAGGGGTGTAAAGGGAAAAGTATCAATGGGTAGTATTCTTGTTCACCCCAGTCATGAGAATTAGTGTATTTAATGACAGTGGCATTAAACCATTGACATAATCAAGTGTCATTAGCAATGTCACAGGGTTCTTTATAGACAGGAATTAAGCAAGTTCCCAGTAGTCCATGCATAGCATATGTCTCCTGCAGGCAGAAGTGAGAGACGTTCACAGTTTCCACCAAGCTTTTCCATAAATTAAATTGCAAACAGGCATGCAAAGCTTCTCAAGCCTCTGCAACATCTATTGGAACAGTTCTAAGAATGAGAATATAGCACATCAGCATCAGGGAGTTAGCATTCAGCTGTGAGATAACAACTGCTAAAAAGGTTTCAGGAGTCTCTGGGATGTGCTGCTGATTTAGAGTTCTCTTTACATCAGCACTCAGCGTCTTTAATAACCCACAAGTAACTTTGGGCTGAGTGCCATCAGGTCTGGTTGGGCGCTTTCGACGATGCACAGTTCATTTAGTTCCACTCCAGAACCATTGCTGGATTGAATTCTGGGATGGGGTCCTGCAGGTTGCAATGCCAACTCATTCTGTCCACGTTAAGGCCTCACACACAGAGCCGGGATCCACAAAGGACCCGTGGGAGTAAGCACAGCAGCATAGCCATGACCCCATGTTAGTAAAGGGGCTGGACCTCCCACTGAAGGTCAGGAGGTTGCTTATAACAGCAAGGTTGTTTATAACAGCAGGCATTCCATAGGGATTTATTTACAAAAGTGTTTCTCTATTGGCAACAGCTTGTGCTGACCTGCAGATACAGTTAAATGATTTAGTGTGAACAATGCTACTGACATTACATCTGGAACATCCTGGGGCTTGATCCTCTGTTTTTTGCTTGTTTTGCAAGGAGAAATTTAAAAGAGTGATGTGCTCTTTCCACAATAGCCTATCCTGTGCAGTTATAAGGAATACCATGGGAAAGTCGAATGCCCCATTCATTACAAAAGGTGGTAAAGGCATGAGAGGTATAGGCAGGGCCATTCTCTGTTTTCAAGGCTTGAGGCTGGCCCATAACTGCAAATGTACATAAACAATGTCATATGACATGGCGAAAGGTCTCACCATGAAGAGGGATAGCCCAAATGTATCCTGAATGTCTCAATAGTTAAATGGACATAAGAGGAGAAAGGGTAGGAACACGAGTGACATTCATTTGCCAAAGCTGGTTGGCATCTGTTCCTCATGGGTTAACAGCATCAAAGGAAAGGAAATGGGAAACATGAAACAGTAAGAGCAGGAGGAGACAATGTCTCAAGCTCAAGAAACCGGAATAGAAAATTGCTTATAGAGTTGTTTAGCACTCTGGTGAGAAAAGGAATGGCTGTCAATAAGATTAGAAAAAAACGGAACACAAAGAATGAAGAGCAGAGTCTGCACGAGGATTTCCCTCTGAGATAGCATCTTGGAATCCAGTATGAGATCAAATGTGAGCTGCAACAAAAGGTTGTGATCTAGCAGCAAGGAGGTTTTTTAAAGTCAGAAACAGAAAAAGCAAGGAGAAGTCAAGAGCAGGAGAAAAGTAGGCATGTGACAGATGAGTGAGAAGGTTAAATACATGTTGAGTGTCTACAATGAGATTTAAAGGTTGATCTTGAAACATTTGAAAGGTAAGAACAACTGCTGCCAGTTCTGCATGTTGGCTAGAGGTTTGAGTAAAAGTGAAAAAAGTTTTCCAGGTTCCTGGAGATTGCTGAAATGTAACCATGCACCTGGTAGGTGCATCATGAGTAAAAACAGTTAGAGCGTGAGGGAGAGGAGTAGCAGAAAAAAGAGAGGAAAAGCAAAAGGGTACTTGCTGAATGAAAGTTAAGCGAGGGTCTTTAGGACAATTGAAACCTATATCACCCACATAGTCTGAAAAAGCAATCTGATAACTTAAAGACATAGACATTAAATTATCATGGTCAGCCTTGGAAATAGGTAAGTAACAACACAGAAGATCCCAGCCTGTGAGTTGTTTGGCACCATGACATCCTTTGATTAAAAGATCTGCAATCACACTTAGAGTGGAGTAAACATTTCAAGGAGGAGTATTAGATAAATAAAGCTATTCTGCTATAGAAATGGCCTTGACAGATTTCGGGCTGCACAGATTTGTAGGCAACTGGGGAGTGTTTAAGACTACCAGATGCAAGGGACCAAAAGAAGGAATGCGGTCAACCATGGTATATTGCAAGGCTGCATTAATTTCATGTATGGCATGTTTCATAGCCTTGGTGATGGGTATGGAGTCAGCAGGAGACTGATGTCCCCAAAGTGCATTAAACAAAGGTTGTAACTCATGGATTGAAAGGCACAAAAATTGACAAGTCCAATTTAAGTATCCGAGGAACTCTTGCAACTGCGCTAATGTAAATTGTGACTGAGTTTTGAGTTCTGGGAAGAATGGAGTAGATATAGTTTGCAACAGTTTGTATCCTGATGGAGATATGGTTTGTATCTTCTCTGGAGCTACGTGAAGGCCTTTTTTCTCTAAGCAGTTAGATAATCATAGACAGTAGTGGGGAGGGATTGCTCTGCCACCGAAATGTCATCCATGTAATGATATACAAGCAATTCAAAGTGTTCTAAATGAAATTGCTGTAGGACTAGATCTACAAAATGTTGACATAAAGTAGGAGAAGAATTCTACATTCCCTGAGGCAAGACTTTGCACTGGTATCTTTGAGTAGGATGGGGATTGCTGTACACAGAGAATGTAAAAGCAATTTTTTCCTGTCTTGTGATGCCAAAGAAATGGTGAAAAAAAATCCTTGAGATCCACTATCATTAACTCATAGTATTGGGGAATCAAATTGGGATTAGGCAAGACACATTGCAAAGGGCCCATAGGTTGAATGCATTTGTTAACATTCCGAAGGTCATGTAGCGAATGCCAGTTCCCAGATTTCTTTTTGATCGTGAAAATTGGAATATTCCATGGACTGGTGGAATACTCTACATGTCCTTGATCTAATTGCTCCTTAACTAAGGCCTCCACTACACTGAGCTTTTCTTTAGACAATGGCCATTGATCAACCCAGACAGGTGGCCCAGGGAGCCACATTAATGGCAAGGTTGTGTCAGATTGTGTAGAGGTGTGCATTATAAATTTGTCTGCAATTTTTCATCAACTGTTTTCAAGAGATCCATACCCCAGATGGAAAAGGGGATAGGCAAAATGTAAGGAGTAATTGTGATTTGCCTAGGAGATTCACCTAAACTTTCTAGAACAATGGTCTGAAGGCTTTTCTGGGCTTGCTCATAGCCTCTAACTCCCCAAATGTTGTGTACTGGCTGGGTGGGATAGCTTTCTGGCCAGTCTTTCTTTGCAATAACACTAACGTCAGCTCCTGTATCAATCAGTCCATTTAGGACCAGTGATCCCATTTTAAGAGGGAGTCGGGGCTATGAGTACTCAATGATAGTTAAAGCAGCAACTCATGTAGAACCAAAACCTCCAGTACGAGGGTTTGTAGAAGGACCAATATGTGTTAATGGAAGCAGCAACAATTGAGCAATTGATTCACCTGCAGGAAGGACCTATGGTATATTAGACCAGGTTTGAATAATTAGAGGTCCTTCAAAATTCCCATCAATGATGCCTGGTATAACAAATAAACCCTGTGCATAGATGCTAGAGCGGGGAATAATGGGACCTACAGAGTCCTTAGGTATTGGTCCATGGTGTGCTGTTTTGACTTTGTAGACAGCAAGAGGGAATTGATAGTCAACCTCTTCAGCTGTGATCAAATCATGACTAGTACTTTTAATAGTAGCAGGTCAGATTTCTTGAACTGGGATACTATTTACTGAGTTCTCCTCATTTGACCTGGGGATGTGGGATCACCCGACTTGGAGTTTCCCAGCATTGGAACAGACCAGCAATGTTTGGCCCAGTGATAACCTTTCTGACACCATGGGCACTTCCTAAAAGGGTGTTTGTTATTTTGGGGTGTTGATTTACATTCCCAACTGAAGTGCCCTTCCTTGCCAGAGGAAAAACATTTATGTCCTCTGGCAGGGTTCAGGGAGGCAACCATGGATGTGGTGAGAAGCTGCACTTTGTGAGTTTCTGTTCCAATGTTTTGGCGCAATCTTAGCATGGCAACAATAACAGTATTTGGCTTATTGTAAATAGCCTGAAGGGCTGTTTTACAATCCACGTTAGCATTTTCAAAGGCCAATTGCTTCATTAAAATATCAGCAGCGTCCACATTTTCCACGTGGTGTTCAATCACTCTCTGCAATTTGTTAATGAAAGACATAGTCCTCTGTAGGACCCTGACACAAATTGGCAAAGGACCCCAAAGGGGTACCTTTGTCTGGGATTTTTATCCAGGCTGCCCTAACAATTTCAGCCACTTGTGCCAATCCCCTGTTAGGGATGGTAATTTGCTGTGGTGTGGTGGCAAAAAGTCCTTCTCCAAGTAACATATCTGCAGACACAGCAATATTGCTTTGTAAATTATCCATAGCCACAATTGTAGCAGTATCTCTCCATTCCTGCCAAAAAAGTAAAAATTGCACAGAGGAGACCATAGCTTTAACCATAGCTTTAACCAAAATTTTCCAATCAGCCGGAATGAGATTCCCACTTTCTCATAAGCCATCAATTAGCCCGAGAGTGAAAGCTCTATGGAAGCCATTTTCAACAACACCTTTTTTTCAACTCTTTAAACATAGCAAGTGGGAGGCTTTTATGAACCCAATGTCCTTGGTTGTTACGAACCACAGGACAAACAGACATAAGGGGGAGGGTATCAGCAAGATCATCTGGGCTGCCTTGAACCAGAACAGTAGATAGCATTTGCTGCACTGCTGAGTGAGGAGGGGCAGGGGGGAAGAGAGAGGGGGAGGAGAGAGAGGAAGGGGAGGAGAAAGGGAAGACAGAGAAGAAGGGACTATAGCAAAAGCAGCAGAGGCTACATAGGAAGGGAGATTGCTTCTCTTTTCATGGAGATTTGGTGGCCTAGAGGGTGGCAAAATCTGAGGGGCTGTTGGAGGATGAGTTAATGATTGACTTAACAGAGAGTTTGCAATCTTTGAAATCGCATCCCAACAAAGATGCCATGTGTGAAGAATTTTTACTGATGCCACAAGGTTTTTGTGAATATTTTACCCCAATCTGAAAGCTTATAGGTCCCTTTTTCTGGATACCATGAACAATAAGTACTTATTTCTTTCAATGAATCCTCTACTGGCCAGAAATGCCAAGATTACCTTCTCTGTGAAGCAGATAGATCAAATCTTGTTTATGTTGTTTTTGAAGCAATGTAAGGGAGCTTCTCATTGTGTTTCTTTTTTAACTAAATACTCACCGAGATCCTATCTAACTGAAACAGATAACAACTAATGGCCTTGGGCAGGAGCTTCCCACAAGTTACAAGATGAGGGATACCTGGCTCAGTAATACTACAAGTGAGAAGGATTTTGGAATTGTTGTAGATCACAAGCGGAATATGAGCCAACAGTGTGATGCAGTTGCAAAAAAGCCAAATGCTATTTTAGGCTGCATTAACAGAAGTATAGTTTCCAAATCCTGAGCAAGGTGCTCGTTCCCCTCTATTCAGCACTGGTTAGGCCTCGCCTTGATTATTGTGTCCAGTTCTGGATACCACACTTCAAGAAGGATGCTGACAAATCAAAACAAGTTCAGAGGATGGCAACAAGGATGATCAGGGGACTGGAAACCAAGCCCTATGATTAAAAAAAAGAATGAAATAACTGGGCATGTTTAGCCTTGAGAAAACAAGACGGAGGGCAGATATAGCACTTTTCAAATACCTGAAAGGCTGTCATACAGAGGAGAGGCAGGATCTTTTCTTGATCATCCCAGAGTGCAGGACATGCAACAATGGCCTCAAATTAAAGGAAGCCAGATTTTGGTTGAATATCATGGGAAAACGTCCTAACTGTTAAAGCCATACAGCAATGGAATCAATTACCTCAAGAAGTAGTGAGTGTTCCAACAGTGGAAGCATTCAAGAGAAATTTAGACAACCATCTGGCAGATATCCTTTGATTTGTATTACAGTGGTGCCTCGCATAGCGAGGTTAATTGGTTCCAAAAAAAACATCGCTATGGGAAAACATCGTTAAGTGAAACGTGTTTTCCCATAGAGATGCATTGAAAACTGGATAATCCGTTCCAATAGGAACGGATTATCCGGTTTTCTCCCCCACTATCGGGCGCAGCCCTTTGGGAGAAGCCTCGGGGGAGGGGGGGAAGACGGCATCGGCTCCTGCCTTCTCCCCCACCACCTGGCTTCTCCCAAAGGGCTGCCCCGACTGTGCTTGCAGCAGCGGAAGAGGTGCCCGGTGGAGGAGAAGGCAGGAGCCGATCTGGCATTTCTCCTCCACCGGGCACCTCCTCCGCTGCTGCAAGCAACTTCGGGGCAGCCCTTTGGGAGGAGCCGGGCTGTGGAGAAGAAAGGGAGAAGCCCATCCGATCTCCCCTCCCAACCATCGGGAGCAGCGGGAGAAGCTGCCCGGTGTGGAGGGGGGCAGATCGGATGGGCTTCTGCCATTCTTCGGAGCAGCCCGGCTTCTCCCAATGGACTGCCCCGAAGTTGCTTGCAGCAGCGGAAGAGGTGCCCGGTGGAGGAGAAATGACGGATCGGCTCCTGCCTTCTCCTCCACCGGGCACCTCTTCCGCTGCTGCAAGCACAGTCGGCCATGCCTCCCACCCTTCTCAAGCCGCAGGAGGTGGGTGGTGGGTGGGAGGCATAGCCGGACTCCTTGGCAGGCACCGGATCGGTCCCCTTCCCCGCGGCCGGCTTCCCCGGCCATTGTCGGACTCTCAGGAGTCCGACCATGCATGGGGTAGCCTGCCGCGGGTCGGATCCAAGCCGCAGGGAGAGGGTGGGGGGTTCCGGATGGATCCCACCACCCTCCCCCCGCGGCCTGAGGAGGGTGGGAGCCATGGCCGGACCCCCGCAGCCTGAGGAGGGTGGGAGGCATGGCCGGACTCTTTGGCAGCCACCGCGGCTCGGATCGGATCCGAGCTGCGGTGCCTGCCGAGGAGTCCGGCCATGCCTCCCACCCTTCTCAAGCCGCAGGAGGTGGGGGGGTGGGAGGCATGGCCGGACTCCTCAGCAGGCACCGCGGCTCGGATCGGATCCGAGCCGTGGTGCCTGCCGAGGAGTCCGGCCATGCCTCCCACCCTTCTCAAGCCGCAGGAGGTGGGGGGGTGGGAGGCATGGCCGGACTCCTCGGCAGGCACCGCGGCTCAGATCCGAGCCGAGCCGCAGTGCCTGCCGAGGAGTCCGGCCATGCCTCCCACCCTTCTCAAGCCGCAGGAGGTGGGGGGTGGGAGACATGGCCGGACTCTTCGGCAGCCGCCGCGGCTCGGATCCGAGCTGTGGTGGCTGCCCAAGAGTCCGGCCATGCCTCCCACCCTCCTCAGGCCACGGGGGGAGGGTGGTGGGATCCATCCGGATCCCCCCACCCTCTCCCCGTGGCTTGGATCCGACCCGCGGCAGGCTACCCCATGCATGGTCGGACTCCTGAGAGTCCGACCATGGCCGGGGAAGCCGTCCGCGGGGAAGGGGAATCCCAGCGGTGGCCTCGGAAGGACCCTTCGGAAGGGTCCTTCTGAGGCCACCGCAGGCATTTTCCCCCAGCTGAGCTGCGGGAGCACTCCTTCGGAGGCTCCCGCTGCTCAGCTGGGGGAAAATGGTGCCTATGGGGAAAACATCGCAAAGCGATTTTTCCCCATAGGCAACATCGTTATACGATCGCAAAAGCGATGGCAAAAATGCCATCGCTATGCGAATTCATCATTAAACGGGGCACTCGTTGTACGAGGCACCACTGTACTTCACTGAGCAAGGGGTTGAACGTGATGGCCTTATAGACCCCTTCCAACTTCATTATTCTATGGTTTTCAAATGCTTCTTCTTCTTTTCTTTTCTTATGCTTTTGTGCTGGTCCTTTTGTTTAACACAAAAAGAAAGTCTCTTTCAGGTTGTTTCATTTCAGGTTTCCCATTTATGTTTTCTCACAATCTAAAAGCAGTACAGAACATTAATAAAAAGAAAGAAAAGGGAAAGAAAAAAATCATAATCAGTTCTATGCAGGCACTAGTTTATAAAGAAAGAAATCATATGGCAGTGCCTATCCCTCAGTGCTTACCACTGCCAGAGGCCATACAAATATGCTCCTCCAGCCAAGGTATCTCCCTACAGTCTTATGCATACAGCAAAAAATCCCTTACCTATCAACCAATTTTAAAAATGCAAAGCATTTGCACTCAAAACTTGGAAAGGAGAAAACAGTATGAATTCAATGGCAATGCCACCCACCTCACCCAACAGACCATCTGGCCTAGGCAGTAAAATAGGGACAAGGAAGCAGCCAGCTAACTAGTCACTGCCTATTTGTCTGGAACATACCAGAGTAAACAAGAACAACATAAAACAGTCCCAGGACCCACCGAAATATACACCATTGGTAGAATAAATATATAGTAAATTGAGAATATAATTTTTTAAAAAATCAAACAGGGAAATCACCCATCCACAAACAAGTGGGGGGGGGACAGCAAAATAGCAAACATACAGAGCCCACATTTCCAAAAACCAAGAAAAGCAGGCCAATAAAAGCAAAACATGTGAGCAAATCTCTGCCAACCAAAGCTACTAGAATATGGAGAAAGATCTCTCTCCCCAGTACTATATGCCTTCTCTTGTCTTCTGTTTCGATCCAGCAGGTAGCAGCAAGCTGGCCAGGCAGGCAGCAGCAAAAATAATCCAAAGCAATGGGGGGCGGGGAGGCGAGAACTGCCCAAAAATGAATATTTGTTTTCCAGTTTACAACTTAACACCTGTCAAATGAAATGTCTTCATGACAAGAAATTATGAAAGCAGTCATGTAGTTAACAGTTTCTCCTGAGTTCCACCCTGCACTATACATTGTAAAGGTGAAGATGTAGGTGGTGAGAAATACAGAGAGAAGAATGAGAGAGAAAGGGAGGTATAGGTAGAATTACATCACCTACTCTATTTTTAAATGAGGGTGGATGCTATTCTCTACAACATGAGTCTCTGAACATATATAGGCTAAGATCATGTGAGATTTCTACCACCCTGAGGTTAGCTATAAGTTGATTGAGCTATTCCGGAACACAGGTTTTTTTGGGACTACAGAGCTCAGATGAGGAAGATGCCTTTTTAAAAATGAAACCTAACATCATGAGAGAGACTTGTGTTCATTCTCCTGGATGTTTTAATTGGCTTTCCATCAAGTAATGTAATTCATTTTTAAAAATATATATTTCTAGAACTTGTACTGCTACCTTGAAATCATTTACAAGAACCTTTCTACTTGTCTGACCAGAGAAAAGGGATTCAGATATTATAGGAATGTAGAACAGGGCAATATCCCAAATATAGAATCCCAAGTCAGCACCAAAGAAGTGAGATTAGCACCTTTCCTAATGACATTTAGTTGTATGCCAAAAATATTCTTATTCTATATATCTAGTACTTGATTTTCAATTGACAGTTTAATTCTGCTAGTTTGGATTTTAAGAATTCAGTTTTAATTTGTGATGATAACCAGCCACACACATCATAATCCCTCCCATTAAGTAATATAATTAATAATTAATAATTAATTAATTATAAATTAATAATTATATTGAAAGTATCTTCACCCCACCTTTCTCCTTAAAAAGGATCCAAAGCAGCTTACATAATTAAAAGACAATTTTTAAGCGAAAAACAGTAAGTACACAAATATTTACAAAGAGTCAAATAACAGTGCAACACAGTAAAGAAAAACAACACCTAAAATACATTCAAAATGGTGAGGCACAACAATCTGTTTAGCAATTCCACTCAAGCAGCCCATCACTGAGGAAATTCTGTCTGAAGAGAAAGGTTTTTCCTTGCTTTCAGAAGGAGAGCAAAGATGGGGCCAGCCTGGCCTCCTGTGGGAGAGAATTCCAGAATCTGAGAGCAGTGACAGGGAAGGGTGTCTCCCATGTGCCCTCCAAACACACCTATAAAGGTAGTGGGATAAGAGAAAGGCCTCTCCTTATGGTCTTAAGACCCAAGCAGGCTCATAAAGGGAA
Source organism: Pogona vitticeps (assembly GCF_051106095.1). Classification (NCBI taxonomy): domain Eukaryota; kingdom Metazoa; phylum Chordata; class Lepidosauria; order Squamata; family Agamidae; genus Pogona; species Pogona vitticeps. The sequence goes on from NC_135786.1 coordinate 99,633,705, forward strand.
ATGTGGTCCTTGAGATAGCTTGGCCCCAAGCCATTTCTGAAGTCCATGTATAAACACTTCTGAAAGTGTTCAGAGCACTTTTATCATAAAAGATTTAAATGTTATATACAAATATATATACATATAAAATATTATAAAACATATAATATTCTGCTTTATAATATTTTATATGTATATATGCTTTATATTATATGCTTTATATACAGTGGTGCCTCGCTAGACAGTTACCCCGCATGACAGTTTTTTCGCTAGACATTGGCTTTTTGAGATCGCTATAGCGATTCGCAAAACAGTGGTTCCTATGGGGGAATTTCGCTGGACAATGTTTGGTTCCTGCTTCGCAAACTGATTTTTGCTAGACGACAACTTTGACAGCTCCCTCCACACTCACAAAACAGGTGTTTTTGGGACACAAGCTTCACAAGACAGCGATTTAAACAGCTGATCAGCAGTTCGCAAAGTGGCTTTCCTATGGCCGATTTAGACAATGACGATTCCTCCCCATTGGAACACATTAAACAGGTTTCAATGTGTATATACACACACACACACACACACACACACACACACACACACACACAGTGGTGCCTCGCATAGCGAGGTTAATCCATTCCGGATTAACCTTCGCTATGTGAAAACTTCGTTAAACGGTAAGCAAAAAGCCATTGGAATGCATTAAACTTAGTTTAATGCGTTCCAATGGCTTCCGTACTCACCGTTCAGCGAAGTTCCACCATACCGCCGCCATTTTCGCGCCCTCGGTAAGCGGGGTGCGAAACTGGCAGCCATTTTGGAACCGCCGATCAGCTGGGAGGCGGGCTCTTGCAAGGAGGGAGCCACCTCCCTCCTATGCAAGAGCCCGCTGCCCAGCTGGGTAGAAACGCCCGCCGGCTCTTGCGAAGGAGGGAGGTGGAGGTCCCTGCTCTCCTTCGCAAGAGCCTTTCTACCCAGCTGGGAGGCGGGCTCTTGCAAGGAGGGAGCCACCTCCCTCCTATGCAAGAGCCCACTGCCCAGCTGGGTAGAAATGCCCGCCGGCTCTTGCGAAGGAGGGAGGTGGAGGTCCCTGCTCTCCTTCGCAAGAGCCTTTCTACCCAGCTGGGAGGCAGGTTCTTACAAGGAGGGAGCCACCTCCCTCCTATGCAAGAGCCCGCTGCCCAGCTGGGTAGAAACGCTGGCCGGCTCTTGCGAAGGAGGGAGGTGGAGGTCCCTGCTCTCCTTCGCAAGAGCCTTTCTACCCAGCTGGGAGGCGGGCTCTTGCAAGGAGGGAGCCACCTCCCTCCTCTGCAAGAGCCCACTGCCCAGCTGAAACGCCGGCAGGCTCTTGCGAAGGAGGGAGGTGGAGGTCCCTGCTCTCCTTCGCAAGAGCCTTTCTACCCAGCTGGGAGGCGGGCTCTTGCAAGGAGGGAGCCACCTCCCTCCTATGCAAGAGCCCGCTGCCCAGCTGGGTAGAAACGCCGGCCAGCTCTTGCGACGGAGAGCAGGGACCTCCACCTCCCTCTTTCGCAAGAGCCAGCCAGCGTTTCTACCCATCCTGGGCTTGGATCCGCCCCGTGCTCGGCTGAGCGTGGGGTGGATCCAAGCAGCGGTGGCGGCGGCAGGGGGGGTGTCCGGACCCCCTACCCTGCCCCAGCCGCCGGGAGCCGACCCGCGCCGCCTATCCCAGTCATGCTAGCATGACTGGGATAGGCAGCGCGGGGCGGATCCAAGTGGCGGCGGTGGCAGCGTGGGGGGGTGTCTGGACCCCCCTACCCTGCCCCCGCCGCCACTGAGAGCCTTCCAAGCTCTCAAAGGGGTTCTCTCCAATGTCGGAGGGGGGCCCTTTGAGAGCTGGGAAGGCAAAATATCGGCAGTCGGGCGGCGGCTTCGGGGTCCTTCCGAGGCCGCCGCCCACTGCTGACATTTTCCCCCAGCTGAGTGGCGGGAGCGGTCCTTCAGAGGCTCCCGCCGGTCAGATGGGGGAAAATGGTTGCCTATGGGGAAAAATCGCAAAGCGATATTTCCCCATAGGCAACACCGTAATGCGATCGCAAAAGCGATCGCAAAATCCGCATCGGTATGCGGATTAATCGTTAAACGGTGCACTCGTTAAGTGAGGCACCACTGTATATCTGTACATATACCACTGTACATACATACATACATACTTGTGTGTGTGTGTGTGTGTGTGTGTGTGTACAGTGGTGCCTCGCTTAACGAGCGCCCCGCTGAGCGATTAAATTGCTTAACAAGGGGCTCTGAGCCATCGCTGGAGTATATTTTTCTCTCATAGTGAAACATCGCTAAACGGAATTTAAAAAGCCATAGAAACACATTGAACTTGATATATATATATGAGAGAAAGGCCTTCCTTATGGTCTTAAGACCCAAGCAGGCTCATAAAGGGAAATGTGGTTCTTGAGATAGCTTGGCCCCAAGCCATTTATATGTAGTTTCCTGTAAAAGGCAGAAGAAACAGCAAGCTACACAGGATGGATAACAATGCATCCACGGAAGAAATGCCAAGTTGCATGGGATGGTTTCAATACCTGTGCAGAATGCCATCTTTTCTGTGCAGGGTTCTTCAAAAGGGCATTAAGTTGTGTAGAATGTGGCAGAACAATGAGCATTGGAAATGGGAAAGGGCAGTGAGACAAGACTGGGGTCTTGGTTTCACAAGAAGTCAAGAAACCTTGCTGATGTAGGCAGAAGTCATGTCAGAGATTCTAGGCATGGTGAGACACAGCTGTGACAACCCCAGACCTACTGGGATATACCACAGTTTCACTAAGCTGCCACCAACCATTCCCTGTAAGGAGTCACACAGACCAGGAATGGATTTTTAACAAATAAAGGAATAAGGTTTATTTAAATCACACACAGGGAAAAATAAAATGATCAAGTGAATAAGATACAGTAACGTGGCTTAGTCTCAATCATACATACACTAGTTTGGTTCACACAGAACACCTTTAAATAAAGCACAGACCCTGAACCTATCAGTTCTGGCTAACCATACAGACACCTGAACCCATCAGGTTGGTACTGACTGACACACAGTAGTACCCTGTCTGACACACAGACTTCCACCCCAGCTTCTTCTCTCAGCTCTCCTTCAGCTCTCCCTCAGCTTCTCCTACTTCTCCACACAAGATCCCCATATATATACAGTACAGCCCCTCCTCCTGATGTCCCGCCTTCCACTTCCCATAGGATGGAACTTTCCCTCCAAACCCATGACAGACAGGTAACATCAGTGCTGTATGTAACACCTCCCCTCTTTATAAGTTGTTTTGTAGGGGGAAAGCTAAAAGTGCTTTTCTCCAAAAAACAACCTGGATCCAAAACATACAAAACCAGTTATACATTAACATACAATACCATACTTACTTATACTTACACTAGGATAACCATATCAATTAGGCATTTAAATATTTACCATTTACAATACATCAAGTTACCTTTATTCATACAAACAGGCATATTTAATAACCAGATACATTTAACATTTGGTCACCAAAATATATACATAGTCCATGTTTCTTTCGCCGTCTTCATTCTTCAGGTCTTCTTGACAAGGCGTCAGCAACACAGTTCACTGACCCTCTGACCACCTTCACTTCAAAGTCATAGTCTTGTAGGTTTAAAGCCCACCTCATAAGTTTGCTATTGTGGGATTTCATTGTCTTTAACCATTGCAGTGAATGGTCAGTGCACAGAATAAAATGTCTTCCCCAGATGTAAGGCTTGGCCTTCTGGATCGCGTAGACTATGGCCAGGCACTCCTTTTCCACGGTTGCCAAATGTCTCTCACCTTTCTGGAGTTTCCTACTCAGGTAGGACACTGGATGCTGGTCACCATTCTCATCCTCCTGGCAAAGAACTGCTCCTACCCCGCTGTTAGACGCATCGGTGTAGATGATGAACTCCCGGTCGAAGTCTGGAGCACGCAGCACTGGATAATTGATGAGCGCCTCCTTCAACCTCCGGAACGCCTCCTCACAGTCGCTGGCCCACGGGATGCGGTCATCAGTCTTCTTCCGCGTCAGATCGGTCAGCGGAGTCGCTATCTCACTAAACCTCGGGATGAACTTTCTGTAGTAGCCCACCAACCCAAGAAATGATTTGACTTTTTTCTTGGTGTTGGGCCTGGGCCAATCACGAACGGCTTCTATCTTGGCCTCTAGGGGTTTGATCACTCCTCCCCCTACTATGTGACCCAAGTATTTTATTTCTGGGCTACCCAGCTGCAGTTTGTTCTCTTTGCAGGGCCTAGGCCAAAGCACTTCCTCCCCTGGGTTAAAGTGCCTCTCCCTGGCTTCCTGGTCATCCCAAGCTTTCTTTCTGACCTTTTGAGCTTGCAGGGTCTCTGCTGCTAGCTCTAGGTTTCTCTTTAGGTCATTCCTTAAAGAGTCTATATATGTCACAACATCTTGTGGGTCATCCTGGGTGATCTGCTCCCAATTTTGTTTGATCAAATCAAGGGGCCCTTTCACCCTTCTCCCAAACAAAAGTTCAAACGGACTGAACCCGGTACTGGCTTGTGGCACTGATCGATAAGCAAACAAAAGGGATTGCAGCTTCTGGTCCCAATTGTTTGGATTCTCTGCCAAGTAAGCCCTAATCATGCGCATTAGAGTCCCATTGAACTTCTCAGTTAACCCATTACTTTCAGGGTGATAGGCAGTGGTTTCCTTGTGTTTAATTCCACAGATTTGCCATAACCGTTTCATGAGCTTTGATGTAAACGATGTGCCCAAATCTGTGATTATTTCTGAGGCAAATCCCATCCTGGACATATACCCCACCAAGGCATCTGCCACCATGTTAGTTTCAATGTTAGACAAGGGAATGGCTTCAGGGTACCTCGTGGCATGGTCCACAATGGTGAGAATGAACCTGTTCCCCCTCTTTGTGGCCTTGGGCAAAGGTCCCACAATATCCACCCCTATGCATTTGAACGGAGTGTCAATCACAGGCAAAGGGCACAACTTTGCTTTGGTCCTGTCACGGTTATTCCCCTGCCTCTGACACACATCACATTGTTTACAGAACTCCTTGATCTGCTTCCCTATTTCAGGCCAGTAAAAATTCTGTGTAATTCTCTGTTGTGTTTTGTTCACCCCTAAGTGCGCAGCAAACATGTCAGAGTGCCCCCTTTTTAAGATCATGGGGCGATACTTTTCAGGTACCACCAGCTGACTTCTCAACTCTCCCCCTTTTGAGATATTCCTCAGGGTCTCTCTATATAAAATTCCCATTTTCTCTCGAAATCTCACTGGGGTTTCAGGTGTTAGCTGGGCGTCTGTCACCTGTTCAAAACACTTTTGGAGAGTGGCGTCTGCCTTTTGCTCTTGGCCAAATCTGCTGTCTGTGGTTAAAGTTTCCACCACAGCTTCGGAACTCCCCTCTGCTTCCGTCTCGGGCTCTCCAATACCCCCCTGAACTGTCCCCGTGTTAGCTTGTGAGCGGGTAATCACTAGCACCCGTTTCACCTGTTCAGCCAGGTCATTTCCCACGAGCAGTGCTGCTGGCAGAGTCGATGAAATCGCTAGCCGCCAAACTCCCCTCCAGCCTTGAAAGTTCACCGGTACCTCAGCTACTGGCAGCGAGATCACCTGTCCCTCAATCCCTGCCACCTTCATGCTCTCATTTGGGATTATATACTCCCTAGGAATAATATCTGGATGGCACAGGGTCACCTGGGAACAAGTATCCCTCAGCCCCCTATACTGATGGTCAAGTATTCCTACGTCCACCCCTGCGGTTTCAAACAACTGTGAATCTGTTCTCACTAGTAAGCAGCGCTTGACCTCCACAAGAGGACCATTTTCCTCAGCCTGATCAGCAGATGTAACTGTTCCAGATTGAGTAGCCATGGCAACAGGCTCCCTCAGTGACAAGGAGCTTTGCTCTTTCTGTACACAGAACACAGCTTTTGGCTTGGTTCCACTCAAATCATGAGGCATATTTCCTTTCAGCTGCTTTAATTTCTCACACTCTGAGATTAGATGGCCCTTTCCTTGACAGAAATAACATTTTCTGCTGTATTTTGAGTCTTTCTCATCTTGTTTTGGTTTTCCCTCCAAAATCTGAGGTCTTGGTTTCGTGTCTGAGGGCTTCCCTTCACCATGGGCTCCTCCCACTTGCTGGTTTCTCCCTGGTCCCTGAGAGTACTTGCTGTAGGTTTCTTTGGGTTTACCTACAGATTTCCCCTCACCTAAGGGCTTTCTTATTTGGGAAATAAAATCTGCGATTTCGGCCGCCTCTGCCACAGATTTCGGTTTCCTTTCCCTCACCTGGAACTTCAGTTCCCCATGCAGGAATGAATAAAACTGTTCCAGCGCTATCAGGTCTTTGAGCTGCTGGAAGGTCTCTGTCCCCTCCTGAGACAGCCATTTCTCTAGCAGCCTCACCAGTTGGGCCCCCACTTGGGTAAAAGTCTGCTCTGGTTTCTTGGTGAGTGACCTGAATCTTTGCCTCAGCTGTTCCGCATTTATCCCATGTCTGGCAAACACCAGTTTTTTAAACTCTGCAAAATCTTTCATCAGTTCCTCTGGCATCTCTGCATAGACTTCTGCCAGGCTGCCACTGATTAAAGATCGCATGATGGTCATCTTCTCAGTTTCCCTCACTGAGAAGTCCACAAACGCTCTTTCCACTAAGGAAAAGAATACCTCAGGGCAATCTCCCTTGTGGTATACAGGGAATTTCTTCAGGTCAGTTTTAGACAATTGGCCTCCCTCAGAATCCCTATTGTTATTATTATTCTGGTTCATCAGTTCCAATTTTCTTAACTCAAACGCCATTTTCTCTCTCTCCAATTCCAATTCAAATTGTCTTTGCCTTTCCCTTTCCTCCCTTCTTTCTTCTCTTTCCAACTGCCTCATCCTCAGTTCATGCTGTTGGGCTATGAGCATTTTCCTGAGTTCTGGGTTCTGTTCTCCCGTGCTCTCATCCTGCACTGAGCCAAATTCATCCTCAGAACCTTGGTCTACCTGTGGGTCTTTCACTTCACCCATTTCTGCCATCTGGCTTCGAGTCAAGGGCATAATCCCCCCCCCAGAACAGGCTGCTTTCAAAAGTCAAGCCTCAAAATAAAGCAACCACTTTTTTTTTCTCTTTTGCCTCAGAACCAGCCTTCTATAGATTGCTGCTGTTCTTTCAGCACTAACTTGCAACTGTTGCCAGCCAGAGTCTACCCCCCTCTGCTAGGCCTCTCAGCAGACAAGCTAGATCACTGCTGCTTCCCTCAGCTTTGCCTCAGCTTTTTTCCCGCCAAAACAGGTTGCCTCAGAGCTCCCTAATCTAGTCCCACCAATCTGAGGTCACACGTTCTTCCACTAGCTTACCTCCCCGTGAGGTAAGCCTAGAAGATTACCTACGCGCTCTCAGATTGTCCCTGACTAGACCCCCCTCGCTCTGGGCACACTTGCCAAGGCTTTGCTGGACCACTGGACAACTGGACCAGTCGTATCCCACACGCTGGACACCAATCAATGTGACAACCCCAGACCTACTGAGATATACCACAGTTTCACTAAGCTGCCACCAACCATTCCCTGTAAGGAGTCACACAGACCAGGAATGGATTTTTAACAAATAAAGGAATAAGGTTTATTTAAATCACACACAGGGAAAAATAAAATGATCAAGTGAATAAGATACAGTAACGTGGCTTAGTCTCAATCATACATACACTAGTTTGGTTCACACAGAACACCTTTAAATAAAGCACAGACCCTGAACCTATCAGTTCTGGCTAACCATACAGACACCTGAACCCATCAGGTTGGTACTGACTGACACACAGTAGTACCCTGTCTGACACACAGACTTCCACCCCAGCTTCTTCTCTCAGCTCTCCTTCAGCTCTCCCTCAGCTTCTCCTACTTCTCCACACAAGATCCCCATATATATACAGTACAGCCCCTCCTCCTGATGTCCCGCCTTCCACTTCCCATAGGATGGAACTTTCCCTCCAAACCCATGACAGACAGGTAACATCAGTGCTGTATGTAACAACAGCAAGTTACCAAGAAAGAGAAATTTTGCAAGTATCTATCATATCATTATCCTCAGGTAAGCTCACATTCGTTAGGGTGAGAACAAGATGGGGAGGAAAATAATCTGAAGCACCAGAGTGGAGGAAAAGGAAAGCAATTTTTTTTTTAAAAAAAAAAGTCACATTCTTGGTGTTATTTAGCTCTACATTTTCAACCAGGGGTTGCCAGACTTTCTGCCCACAGGGCCCCTTGAAAGAGCTAGATATGACTGAGGCCTAATTGTCCCAAAATGATAATACCAAAGCAGTGCCAATCACAAATTTGTTGCAGATGGAAGCTAATGTTGGCTTCATAGGCTGGCAATTAGTCATACAATGTTACAGAATACTGATAATTTATCTCTCTTTGGAAGTCGCTAAATCATTTGCCATAGCAATTCCCTTTTACCAATTTTCCTCAAAGTATAGCAGATGCTGGTTCTGGAAGTATGACTATACAAACATTTCCTCTGTGTGTGTGTGTGTGTGTGTGTGTGTGTGTGTGTGTGTGTGTGTGTGCACGCGTGTGCGCGTGTGCGTGTGCGTGTGCGTGTGCGTGTGCATCTTCAAATACTACTATAATGGATTCTGCTTCAAAACCAACAAACTGCTGGATTTTTCTCAAAATTCAGGAACATTACTAGCTTGTTTCAATAATAGTAACAGGAATCAAAATATTCTAAAATTCTCTGGTCTGCCTCTGAGGTAAAATGCTTCCACCTCTCCATTCTCTACCATCCTCCCTGATAACCAGGCACAGCTACTCTCATCCTATAAACAGTTTATGAAGTCCATGTGATAATATGGCCCACAAAATGGCATTTTCAATAAAAATTACAAACATTTTGTTAGATTGCTAGAGTACTTCCTTTACTAGATCTTCTATCTCATCTAAAATAGCAAACTGTTTCCTGCTGCTTAAATAGAAAAACCAGCCAACAATTCCAACCCTGTTAGTCTTTGGAAAGACCTAAACAATAACAGTTAAATCACTGAAAGTCACTTTGAACTTTAAATTTCTAGCCTTTCTTCTTCCAAATGGCACAGGACATCCTCAGGCCAATCTATTCTACACTGTTAAGATTCACGTTTGTTGAGAAGTCCTGAGTGCCAGCTATAGAACTACTCCTGCCTATTTCTGCCTACAGTATTGGAACACAAATTCTTCAGAGCACCCAGAAATGCCCTGATATTGCTGCACCCTGTATCATGCCCACATTTCCAGCAGGAAAAGGATGTTAAGATTTACATAGCAAAGGGCAGCCTGAATGTTGACAACATCAACATCAGCAAGATGGTCTATAGGATACCTTCTGGTCCTCGTTCCTGCTTTGAAGACTTGAATAACTTGATAACTCTGCCCAAGCTCCCCAAATTTGGCACAAAGCAAGGGCAGATCACTTGGTACCTATGTGCCTGATTTGGTTCTGATCTGAAGTCCAGTTTTAAAGTCACATATTTTGTGGTGGTGGGGCCTGCTCCCATTGTTAGAATTGCCTCGTAGAATGTTGATTTGCTCTGGTGCAGAATAACATAGGTAGAGCAGCTACAATAAATCTACTCTCCCTCCACAAAGGGCCCTCAGTGATGCTGTAATTCAATTAGCAAGCTTTCAATCAGTGACTTCACCTATGAACTGACAGAAAATCCATATTTCCACCTATTCAAAAGGCTTCCCCCAAACTCCTGTTTGTCATGTCTGTAACTTTCTGTGTAAGATCAGAGTTAAATGTAGTAAAATATGCTATTGAATGTAAAAAAGATGCTTAGATTGTGGGGAGGTGTGGCATAATGCCAGGGCAGAATATGTTGTGGCTGCAGGTAGGAAGAGAACAATAAGACGTCTGTCACGAGTGGGTGGGATGGGTGCTCATGTTCCATTCTTGCATTGTTTGTGTGTTGCCATTTGAAAATCTTTGGCTGCTCATCATGTTAACTGCAGGATACAAAACAAATTGTAAAGGGAATGTTTAAAGTCAAGAAGCATCAAAGTATTCAATGCTATACTACTGTCCAGTCCACTGACAAGGCTCTTCAGCAGCGTGGGGCGCCATTGTCTCCTTCCCTGGATAGTGTGAGACCTTGCAATCTCACAAGTGACCTGAGAAGGGAGGGGGAAGGAGTAATATATTTAAAGAAGCTTCCCACCTACCTTGGGCCTCTTCTTTTTGGATGACCTACCTGCCCGCCCTGAATACTAGTGTGAGTTTTACTGGTTGCCTTTTGGGGCTGGATAAGAATTTTTGACCCACACCCTGATTGGTCTTGGAGGTGGGGATTTTTTGCCTATCCCACACTGGTCAGGGTGTGTTGTCATATTTAGAGGAGGTCAAATTTGGTTACACTAGTGGGTAGTGTGGATAAAAAAGGTTTTGATGAGTCCCCCTCTCAACCACAGGTAATGTATAGCTCATCTGATCTCCCAGCACTGCAGTTACAGTACTTGGGGGAGAGGATCTGCTGGGGCCATTCCTGGACCAGTAGTCAACAAGAACAAGGGGGGGGGTTGAGGTCCGGGGTGGTCAAATTTTGGCCAGCCAGGTTCTTGCTGTTTTCATGACTGCGACAGCTTGGGGCTTAGGACTCGCCCATAATTTGGTAGGGGACCATTCAGACTCCTCTGCAGAACCTGATTCTGCACTATGGAAGGACCCCCCTTTTTTCATTCAGGATAACTATGAATATTCAATAAAGTGTGACCCATGTTTATTCCATAACAGTTGTCTTTCATCTTTATTCCAGGGTAAGGGAATAATGAGGCTTTGAGAAGGAAATAGAAAAGACAATGATATTACTTTACAGTCACCTGAGAAGAGCATTCTTGGATGTAGAGCTAGTGGACCTGAGGTAGAAAGGAGAAGAATCTGGGTGAGATTGTGGTTTTAACTAGAAGAGGCTACAAATCCTGTCTCTTGTCCCCAGTTGTGAATTCCCCTTTAAGATGGTGGACAGTACAAACAACAATGGGGAAGGAAAACAGGGTGTTACACCTTATTGCTTCTAGCCTAGACTGGTCTTTGGACCTTAAAGGAAACCTGACTATTACAAAGAGAAGTTTGATGGTCTTATTTCGGCCCCTGAACTCTCTCTTGCCAAAAATCTGACACCACGAGTGTTAATGCAATCTTGTGATAAGAGTTATCTGTTGCAGGAGTTGAAGAAGCTACCCTCATTGTTGACTCCAAGAAGAGGGAAGGTAACTAAAGAAGAATCTCCAGTTCAAATACCAGGTGGAGATGTTTTAGTAATTGAAACCTGGCTTCTCTAAATAAGGGATGTACAGCATATTCAATCCTTCTTAAATGAAGCTAACAAACTTTTAATTATCCTGGTGGGCATCTGCAAAAGGCCATGGCTAAAATCTGATATAGAGGGCATGAACAGCAGAACTTGTGCAAACCTAGCTGCTACTACTTTTATGATATGTAAAAAAGCATGTGAAAGAAGGTTACTAAAAGGCGGATCATGAATAAAAAGAAGCAAAAATGTTAAAAATCCCAATACAGCTTGATATAAAAAGATGCAGTTTGAGAAACTCTTTAAATTGCTGGATAATAGCTCAGCACAGAAAAGCATTAATCATATTGAGAACCCAACTGTAAATAAGGAAGCAAACTCAGAAGAATATGTTCACCTCTATGTCAATGCAAAGGGATTTCTCACCCAAATTCCTGTACCAACATCAGTTGAGGTATGGGAATGTGTTATTTTGAACTCACAGGCTTATGTCTCAGAGAAACCTAGACGCTTACAGGACAGAATCGTGATAGATTATGGCTGGAAATTAGTCTTGAATGGACAAAAGCTAGTTTTGGTAACTTTTCATAGACCAATAAAAAAATAAATTGCACTTGCTAAATCTTTTACAAATTGCTTTTTCAAGAGCTCTTACCTTAGCTGATGATATCAGTGTTTTTTTTTCCCAACAGTCTCTGTGCTCAGGCAGTGGTCACATTCACAAAAAGGTGTTCAGCTGAATGGGTGTATGAAGTTAAAGATGCACCGACTAAGATGGCATATCTGTGGTAAGAGTTTTTGAGAACTGGGCTCCTCTACCACTTGGGAGTTTGCGTTCCAGATTATGTTAAAAGTCCTCAAGTGATAGAAAACCATTTGTTGTTGTTTAGTCATTTAGTCGTGTCCGACTCTTCATGACCCCATGGACCAGAGCACGCCAGGCCTTCCTGTCTTTAGAAAACCATAGCACTAATTTAATTTATCTGGATATTACTGACATTACTGGAGGGAAATCTCCATCAGGAAAAAAAACCAAAGTGCTATGGAGTTGGTAGAGAAGAATCCATTGCAGCCAATGGAGAGGGCAACAGAACCCATAGAACCTTTGGAACTGGAAGAGAAGAACCTCTTAGACTCTATTCTCTCCCTTATGAAGCACAACATTACATAACAAACTTGAGCTTCTAAGGGACCATTCAATAAAAATGAGGGAAGAGTTGGAGTGAGATGGCTTTGTAAGTTATTTATTAAAAGCTAATCCTAAATCTAGAGGAGCTTGCTCTAAGGGAGACCTTGGGATCCCGGTTTCTACTAAGCTTTGAGCTAGCCATGTCAGCTTAATTGCATTATTGCAATCTCTCTGGTGACCTCTTGTAACTTCTATGTAATTGCTTAACATGTTTTGTTCTCTGAATTTTCTTTGTTGATATATGTTTGCAAACACTTTGCTCCAAGATCATAACTATTAATAGTATCTGGGTTACTACTAATAACCATATAGAATATCTTGAATCTTTATATCCTAAGGCAGTATTCATTACTGCAGGAGATTTTTAGACATGCTTAGGTGCTAATTATGAAAGCTTATATAACCACTTTTGTCAGGTATTCGATTCAGATGATTATATATTGGGAGAAAGTTGCCAAACTTTCAAAGATAAAATATGTAATTATGCAGGGTATTGCTTTACATGGGAAGGAGAAATCTCTTAATATTAAAGGGTACTGTGAATGGGGATTCATTTGGAAAATACATTTAGTGGCAGTGTGATCACCTATATAGCAAACTCGCATGTTACATATGAATATGTTGCTCAGTTTGAAATTGGTAACGATAAATAAAATAATGATTTGCCCCTGACACTGATGCTAACACACCCAAATATAGCAATCCTCCATTAGAATTATAATATTACCCCAACAAAGATTTAGAAGTGACTAGCAGCAAGGAATTAAATGGTCACCAGTAGCGGATTTTGTGCTGACTCAACTCAACTACTGAGGACTGAGAAATATATGAATGCCCGAAATGCCATTCTCGCTGTCTAAAAATGAAGGCAACCAAAGTTGCCTCTGGAAAAGCTTCAGAAACATCTGGTTGGTTTGATAGTGAATGTAAGCAGGCCAAAAATCAAATGAGGGAAATGTATTATAAATACAGGGAAATTCATTTTCAGTCCTTGTTAGGTGAGTATGTTGCCAGTAGACAAGCATATAAATTATTAATTAAAGAGAAAAAGTAAATAGCGTGACCAATTTTGATAAAAGCCTCCAGTGACAGAGATACTGGTCTTTTCTGGCATGCAATAACAGGTTTAATGAATATTGGCTGACTGGTTCAAAAGTGAATTAAGGTCCCAATGAACGGATGGAGCACTATGAGGCATTATTCTCTATATTCCTCAGGATACTCAAACAACAATAGCAATGGGAAATACCCTTAACTGGTCACCAGTTTCAGCAAATGCAGTTGAAAGTCTTATTCACCAACTGAAAAGCAACAAAGCACCACAAACGGACCTTTTGCCCCCAGAACTTATAAAATCCAACATTACCTGGTGGGCCCCCTTGCTCGCAGTTTTACAGTCATGTCCCACTTAACGATTACCCCGTATAACGACTAATCCACTTCACAACAATGTTTTTGTGATCGCAAAATGATGTTTTAATGGGTTTTTTTCGCTTTGCGACGATCGGTTCCCCGCTTCGGGAACTGATTCTTCGCATTACGACAATCAAAACAGTTGATCATTGGGTTTTCAAAATGGCCACCAGCTGCTCAAAATGGCTCCCCACTGTTTTTAGGAGGCATTTTTCACACTACAGGCACCTGAAAATGGCCACCATATGGAGGATCTTCACTGGACAAGCAGGTATTCAGCCCATTGGAATGCATTGAACGGTTTTCAATGCATTTCAATGGGCTTTTTTATTTCGCTTTATGACGTTTTCACTCTACAGCGATTTAGCTGGAACGAATTAATGTTGTGAAGTGAGGCACCACTGTATTTTTATTCATTGATCAAACAGGATTACTACTCCAGAGTTGAGGCACATCTCTAAAAGTTCCCATATACTAAAAAGGAGATAAAACTGATCCTGCCAATTATCAGCCAATCAGCTTACTGTGTGTAATAAATATCTAAATATCTCTGAAATAAATACATTGATTGGATCAAGGATGAAAATATTATGGCAGTAGAGCAAGCAGGATTTCGTTAGGAGTTATCCACTCTAGATCATTGCTTTTTATTAGCCCACCTTACTGATAAATATATAAAAAAAGAAATGTAAAAAAGAAAAGAGGCATGGTGTACGTAGCATGTATGGATCTTAAGGCAGCATTTTATTCCATATGTTGGGCACAACTATTCGAAAATATCACTCAAAACTATGGATAAAAGATTTCTCTTTCTAATTAAATGTCTTTATAATAATACCTGGTTGAGGTTATATTGTACTAACGATAGGCACCTTACAGATCCCATGTCATCCACAAAAGGTTGTGTTTTAACTCCAATTCTATTCAATTTTTATGCGAATGATATTTTTGAGCATTTGTCATCCACAGTGTTTCATGCTCTTAAACTGGCAACTAAATCCATTTCAGCCCTACTATATGCAGATGATGCAGTACTGCTATCGTCATGCACATAAATTATTGTCATGCCTTCAGTGTTCCTCAAGGGTCCCTTCAAAGGAATTCCATTGCAAAATAGCATATGCATATGTGGTGATGGTGTTGAAACACTTGTCCATGTAATGCCGTTTGACACTCTCTATAGGTAAAAGGTTCCCCTTGACATTTAGTCCAGTCATGTCTGACTCTAGGGGGCGGTGCTCATCCCTGTTTCCAAGCCACAGAGCCAGCGTTTGTCCAAAGATGGTTTCTGTGATCACGTGGACAGCGCAACTAGACATGGAATGCTGTTACCTTCCCACCTATTTATCTACCTGCATTTACATGCTTTTGAACTGCTAGGTTGGCAGGAGCTAGGACGAGCGATGGGCGGTCACTCCATCATGTGGATTTTATCTTACGACTGCTAGTCTTCCAACCTTGCAGCACAGAGGCTTCTGCAGTTTAACCCGCAGTACCACCAAGTCCCTGATGGGTGTGCAAAGAGCTAATTTGCCCCTTGTCAGTTAAAAAGCCAGGTTGTTCATTTGATTTTGATGTATCTTTTAAACAGGTAATGGTACAGTCCGCTAAATGTTAACAGTAGCAATTAAAATTAGGTCAAATCTGATTTTAAAATAGTAACCTTTTATATATTTACTTGCTTAATTTGGCATAAGTATATATATCTGATGTATATGAGTTTACCATCTTTATTTTAATATTTTACATCTTTGTACATTTTATATTCATCATGCTCAGGCATACAGGTAATGCAAATGAAATGCTAACTGTTTAAAGTCTATATCTGATTATATAAGCAAGGGATTATATAGTGGATGATGTCCAGTTTGTGCAACTGCACCGTGTAAACAATGATAAAGTCATCACCAGGCAACAGAAATCTTAAATTTAATTACATTTAAAACTTCTTATCTGCCTGCTCAGGTTCCAAGCTTTCCTAAAGATCACTTTTGCTCTAGCCTTTGATTGCTTTGGAATGGGTGGGAGGAGCCTTTAAGATTGGAAAATTCCCATCAGATAGCAATCAGCAGTCCTGATCTGGTAATAAAATCACCATCAGCAATATATTTTATTTTATTTTTGCCCTGCCCCTCTAGTGGCCAGTCCACTAGATGGGCAGGGTGACTTTCAATTAAAGATGGGCACAAACCACTGATTTGGCAATCTGTGATGGTTTGTTTATTGCCCAAACAGGCTTTTTGATGTTTCTAAGCCCTGCCTCCTCTGGTGGGTGTCCACTCAGAAGCAGCTCTCCAGCTTCCCTACGGGTAACTGCTTCTGAGTGTTTTGAGTATAAACAAATCAACACAAATCATCTCTACTTACATTAAAAGCACCCACAGCACAAATAAAGGTTCAACAATTTTTTAAAAAAATTCAACAGAGGAGATAAAGCAGATTTATTAAAGTTCAATGGAAGGAATGTATACTCACATTTCAGAGAATTACATTTACTGGACTGTAGGACCTAACTGCTTGATAGGATATGATGTAGTTTCCCTATAACAACTGTGCCTTATATACCTCTTGCATCACTCACGAGGCCTACAGTTAGGCATCCTTCAGTCTCGAAAGACTATGGTACCGTGCTCTGTATGGAGGACTTGGAACAGTGTCTAGTGTGGCTGAGGAGGCCGATTCGAGAGTGACAGTCTCTTCCACACTGAAGACAAATACAATCTGTCCCCTGTCCAGCTCCCTGGTTTTGCTGCTTTTGTGACTTCCTCTTTGCCTCAGCCTGCTGGGCAAGGGTCTCTTCAAATTGGGAGAGGCCATGATGCAATGCCTGCCTCCAGGCTGAACGCTCAGATGTCATATATGATAAATTCTACATCACACGTGACAGTCTTTTTTCTGAAGCATCTAAATGACTACAAAGCAGGGAATATATATTTTGATCCACTTTGATCCACAGTTTTTCAAAGTGGGTCTGGGCTGTTTTTTTTTTGTGTGTGTGGATGAAATTGCTGCATGCTCTCTGAATGACAAGCAGGCAGTTGCAGGAGTCAGCAGGGGCAGAGTCAGAGAAAACTGTCAAATGTTTGCATGGAACTCCAACAGTGGAAGCTGCCTTTGATTTGAGGAGGGGTCAACTGGCAATGTTCACTGGGAGCATGCCTTTGCTTTGCCTTCCTGTTCCCCAACTGAGCTGACATATCACTTACCTCAGAAGAAGAAAAAACAATTGCTTGGAATCAACAGGTACTCAGTTGAGGGGAACTGACAGCCCCCCATGAGCACCTCAGGCTGTCACACAAAGCAGGAGAAAAGGAATGCCAGTGGATTGGAGCAAATGTAAATCAGCCCTGCTAGCTCAACAAAAAAAGACTATTCCCTTGTAACAAGAGATGATTCCCCACCAGGTTTACCTGCCTTGTAGTGTAGTTGCTAAATTTTGATTCAACTTCCTCTGCACCAAATCTGATGCTAACTGCAGAGTAAATGTCCAGTACACTACCCAAATTCAGAAGCAGAATAATTCCACCCATTAATGCTGACATGGATAGTGACTTTATCTGTCACTTCTTCCCATCCAGATGCAGATACCTGTGCAGCCATACCTTAATGATATGCATCTTGCATCTTCAGGCTATATTAGTATTTATTAATTTTATCTATATTATTTCTCTATTGCCTTTTTCCCAATGAGAAGACCCAAGGCTTCTCACAAATTCCTAAAAGACAAATCCATTTAAAACTTAGTAAATTATCCAATATTGTTATTTTCTGTATAAAAACCTAACACTTTATCTTTCACATATCTAGATTTTAATTGGGTTTCTGACCCCTAATCTAGAGTGATACCTTCTTCTAATAACTCATTTTTTCCTTTTAAGTTGACACCTTTGTGTAAAACATCTGCGTATCTAGAGCTTCTTCTTTTTTTTCATTAGTCTTGGATTTGAAAATGCTTCTAAGGGTGCCACCCAGATTGGTATCTTTCAATAATTTTATTTTTGACTTGATGACCAAATCCATATTAAAGCTTTCCTTATTAAATGATGGTTGAATTACTTAAACTGTTTTGCTTTTTGGTACCACAGAAATGCATGCCAACCCAAGCACAGGTCATGGGGTTATTAGATAAGAAAGAAAAATTATGCCTGTACAGTATCTTACTAGATCAAACAATGCAAGATGAGATTGTCAAAGACTGTATGATTAAATGGGCCCAAAACATTGGTCATAATATAAAATTAGATGCCTGGAGGCAAATATGGAATATTAAAATGACAAAATCAACAAGTCTTAAAGAAAATAATACAAGATGTTTTACAGGTGGTATTTAATACCAGAAAAATTATCAAAATGTATAAAAATATACCTAATAAGTGCTGGCAATGCACTTTTTAATTTTTATCATATGTGGTGGATGTGTAGGGAGGCAAAAATTATTGGAAGTTGGTACATAAGATATTACAGAAGATTCTATTAATTAAAATTCCATTGATACCAAAACTCTTTTTTTAACTAAACATTGTACTAGGCTCAGTCGATAAAGGGAAGATATATTTAATACTCCATATTGTGACAGTGGTGAACATTTGATATGCCAAATACTGGAAGACATCAAGGACGCCAATGAAGGGCGACTTTTTGGAAACAAATCCTGGAAATCACAGAGATGGATACTTTAACAGACACACTAAAAGATAGGACAAGTGAGACAAATAAGAAGAAATGGGAGCCAATCTACATCTGGATCAAAGAGAACAATTAGAGCAAATATTGTATAGTGAGAAGATAATAGTAATGAAGTACAGGTATGAAATTCCTAACACACCCTGTAATTTTTTTACCCTTCCCCAAAACCTTCTTCCCTTTCCTTAATCCTATGCCATTGTTTTTATTTGATAATAATAGTAAAAAAAAAATATCAGAAAAAATAAAATATTGTAATTATTATATTAAAAAGCAATTAAACATATATTACTATTAGTAATTAGTTAAAATGTTTTAAAACACCTTAAGGAAAGATTTAAACATGCATAAATAATATTCAGCACCTGACATTAAAACTTCTCACTGCCCAATTGACTGTTAAAAGGGGGCCTAAAAATGCAGTCTTCACCTGCTGTTAGAAGCACAAGAAGGGAAGGAGAGGGAATTCTGCAAGCTGGGAGCAGCCATGGAGGATAACCTCTCTTATGTCTACACTAAACATTCTTGAGAGGAAGTGGGACGAAGAGAAGGGCTTCTACTAGAAATCTCAACAGATTTATATGGGGAGACATGGTCCCTCAGATAGTCTGGCATGCAATGGAAGGTAAGTGGCCCAGCTGCTTTGGGGGTAGGAAAAGTGTATGCACAGCATCTGTGCTGCTGCACTGATGAATTTCATCAGGGAAGACCGAATTAATTTGGTACCATCTCTAATGATGACAATGGGCCTACTCTGTTTGCCACTTACTAGTGAATTCAGCCATTCTGTGATATAATGACATTACTAAACATTAGTAAATAAAATCATGATACCACCAGCCATGTTTCTCAACATTATGATATCACTTCAGGAAAATAGGGGGAGTCAAGTGTAAGAACAATCTTGCAAAAAAGCAAATATTTTTGTGTAGTATTTTAAAATACTCACCAATTAAGCTCATACTCCATTGCTGAAGTATGAAAAAATGATGGGTGGTTTCTGAAATTTAAGCACAACAAATAATTAAGAACGCCACTTAATTGTATACACATACCTGGTTATACGTCTCTCTAAACACAGTGCTACTTACTTCTAAAAGAAGTAAGTGTGCAATTAAACTTAAAGCAAAGGCCACTGTTTCTCATATAGTATATTCAGATATAATTTTCTCCACTGAGCTGTATTTAATTTAACCAATTTCTTCTTGTTGGAGCCATTTTTATTAGATTCTCACTTAATTGTTTTTGTCAACAATGTAGTGAGACGCTCTGTGCTAACTGCTGGGCATTCACAGAAGACTAACAATTACCATCAACAGTTTTTTTAAATTCCGTCTCCTGATGCAGACAAGATCAATGGCTGGGAATCTGCTCTGATTGTAAAAAATGAGAAAAACAAATGAGTAAAGTATGAGGGATTACATTTTTTGTTTTCCATATTTATAAAATGAACTTCCCCTCATAAAAATATAGCCATTGTACAGATCATGTCTGATGTGGAGCGGTACCAGCCACTTCAGAATGGCATTACCTAAAGGGGCAGAAAGCACATCCCTCCCCTTGTTTCCACCATGGGGGGGGGGAACTCTTTCAATTATTTCTTTCCTAGATATCCTATCTGTCTAATGCATGTGTCATCTTACATGAACTCATGGCACGAAGACAGCAAATGTAACTTAAGAAACTGTCATGCTTCTTTCTGAAGTGAACATCCTGAATTGCAAAACCAGCATCTCTCTTGCAACAGACTTAGAATTTAAGCAGATGTTAAATTACTTGAATCATAGTCCTACTCCCTGGCATATTGGACATGGAAGAATGACTACGATACATCTCTGCCCAATTTTTGCCTCCCAACCACAGGGAAAAAATGCTGTACTAAGGGCTTCCCCAGGATCACAGGGATCCTCCATACCCCCATTTTTTTTTAAAAAAAGCTTTATTAAACATTGGCCACTAGCAGATATAAGGAGGCTTTGCCAGGGGAAAAACAAAAACAAACCACCTTTTTTTAGTCACTCCTATTTTTTCTGGGCTGCTGGCAAATTTGTAAAATGGGCTTGTTCCCCACTGAGATCACCCACTATTTGAATGGACAGCACCAAGTATCCTGTAACTTGGCGGGCTACTCCACAGGGGCTTACATCCCTTTGGCACACTATTTCACTTGTAACGATTTCATTTTCTCCCTGTGCAGCACAGAGTACTTGTGAAGAGGAAGGCATGACTGGTAGCACCTGGCGGAACCTTAGACTGAAGAAGCAAATTATTAAGAAGTTTCCTAGGGTTTAAACACATACAAATAACACTCGTGTACAGGTAATGTTTTCTATCCTGAGAAAAAGGCTGGTTAGCCCCTCTCTCTCCTTTATTTATTTATTTATTTATTTATTTATTTATTTATTTATTTATTTATTTATTTATTTAATTTCTATCCCGCCTATCTGATCGTATTAGACCACTCTAGGCGGCTTACAATAAAAACAACAATGTAATTTTAAGACATTACAGCTAAAACGTAAATAAAGATAAAGAACAGAGTAAGAAAAGGATTGTCAAGGGTTTTCTGTTGGGAAGGCCTGCCTATACATCAGTGTTTTTAGTTGTTTCTTAAAAATGCCCAGCGAGGGAGCCGCACGAATCTCAGGGGGCAAGTTGTTCCAAAGGCGAGGAGCCGCCGCCGAGAAGGCCCGATTTCTGGTCTTTTCCTTTCGGGCCTCTCTCGGTGTTAGGTTCCTCAGCCTTACCTCCTGGCTCGCACGAGTGACACGGGTAGATCTTGGTGGGAGAAGGCGTTCCGCCAAGTATAGAGGTCCTAAACCGTTTAGGGCTTTATAAGTAAGCGTTAACACTTCGAAATCGATGCGGAATCGGATGGGCAGCCAATGCAATGCGGCCAGAGTGGGTGAGAGATGTTGGTATCTTCTCAACCCACTGAGTAGTCTGGCCGCCACATTCTGCACCACCTGTAGTTTCCGCAGCAGTCTCAAAGGTAGCCCCACGTAGAGCGCATTACAATGGTCTAATCTCGAGACTACAAGCGCATGCACCAGAGTGGTGAGAGACCCCACATCAAGGTAGGGCCGCAGCTGGGCTATCCGCCTGAGATGGAAGAAAGCGGAACGGACCATGGACGCCACCTGGGTCTCCATGGTGAGCGCCGGGTCCAGATGGATCCCCAAGCTGCGGACCCCATCCCTGGCGGGCAGAGTCACCCCCCCCCCAAAATGAGGGAGTTTCCCATATCCCCAGATGTGGGGGCGCCCACCCTCAGTACCTCCGTCTTATCCGGGTTCAGCCTCAGCCCGTTCTCCTGCATCCATTCCTGTACAGCCTCCAGGCAACGCCGAAGGGACAGAACGGCATCTCCTGCAGTTGGAAAAAAGGAGATGTAGAACTGTGTGTCATCCGCATATTGATGGCACTGTGCTCCACATCTCCTGAT
The DNA here is from genome assembly GCF_051106095.1 of Pogona vitticeps. Classification (NCBI taxonomy): domain Eukaryota; kingdom Metazoa; phylum Chordata; class Lepidosauria; order Squamata; family Agamidae; genus Pogona; species Pogona vitticeps. The sequence continues at coordinate 99,655,692 of NC_135786.1, forward strand.
GACCCCTCCCAGCGGCCTCATATAGATGTTGAACAGCATTGGGGAGATGATCGACCCCTGTGGGACCCCGCAATTGAGGCTCCACGGGGCCAAGACATTCTCCCCAAGCTGTACTCTCTGGGGACGGTCCTCCAAGAAGGAACGGAGCCAAGCAAAAGCCCGGCCACCTATCCCCAACTCAGCGAGCCTCCCCAGGAGGATACCGTGGTCAATGGTATAAAAGGCCGCTGAGATATCGAGGAGGACCAACAGGGACACTTTGCCCCTGTCGGCCTCCCTCAATAGGTCATCACACAGGGCGACCAATGCCGTTTCTGTCCCATGGCGCGGCCTGAAGCCCAACTGGAATGGATCCAGGGCATCTGTTTCATCCAGGAACGCCTGAAGCTGATCGGCCACCACCCTCTCGACTACCTTGCTTAAGAAAGAAACATTGGCGACGGGCCTATAATTGCCAATTTCGTCCGCCGCCAAACTGGGTTTCTTTCTTATGGGCCTAATGAGTGTTTCCATCTAATTCCAAGCAAGTTGTCTTACAGCTTGGCTAGACAGCTCAATTGGAGCAAGCTAGAGCAAGGGTCACTTAAGGTCACAGAGAGATCTGGTATGCCATTTGGTGGGATCCTTGAAACTGCTTTACATACCTGGCCTGATTAAGACTAGAGATGGGAATTTGCATGGCACTACAGGTGGCACTGAGTTCCAGCTCCCTCCCCCCAGGCCTCCTGGTCCACTTACTGGGCTCCACAAGCTGCTGGGGTCCTTTTCTGGCAGTGTTGCTCCAATCCAAGCAGGAGCCCAGACAGCCTTTCCCTGCCTCCTCAGGCAGCCAGCCACTCTGGCAAGAAGGCAGAATGGGGAATCTCCCTGCACAGCCCACGAGTGCCCCCTATAAATATAACATGTGGCAGGTCCCACGGCATGAAAAAAAAATATAATGCAGACATTATATGCATGAAAATACACTTAATTGTATAGCATGTGGCAAAAAAGAAACACATATTGTATGCAAAATCATATGTACAATCAAATTACCAGCTTCCAGCCAAATCTTGTGCTTTTGTACTTTAATTAATATACACAGATGTTTCCAGAATCTGTAAACTGAAAAGCTGAAACAAGATCTGAAAATCCCTTTGAGGGCATTTTCACCAGTAGCTGTTGTTTGGCTGGCACATATAATGCAGAGGCCATATGTCTAAAAGATGAGCCATTCTTTTTATCCTTATCCACACCCTACCTCCAAAAATGCAGAAATAAAAATAAAAGGGGAAAATCCACACCTTTTGTTTCCTCCCTCTGCCCATCCAAGGAAGAGCAGAGGAAGCTGAACATGGTGGAAAGGAACCAAAATGGAGTGACCCTGCATGGACCTAAAAAGAGTACCTGCTGGCAGAGACCCAGAAAGGTGAGGGTAGGAATGTTCTGGGGACAGATTGGTGTCCGGTTGCTGGGGAAGAAGTGAACCAACCCATGTAGTCACACACACACACACACACACACACACACACACACACACACACACATATTCTAAACCAGTGCCGGGTGTCAGTAATGGGCTGGATGAGGGGGAAGAAGTGAACCAACCCATGTAGTCTCTCTCTCACACACACACACACACACACACACACACACACACACACACACACACACACACACACACACACACACACACACACACACACACACACACACACACACACACACACACACACACACACACATATATATATTCTAAACCAGTGCCGGGTGTCAGTAATGGGCTGGATGAGGGCAAACAAGCTGAAAGTTAATCCATACAAGACAGAGGCACTCCTGATCAATTGAAAGGCAAGTGAGAACGTGGGGATTCAACTCTGCTGAATGGGATTATTCTGTCCCTAAAAACCCCAGTGCACACCTTGGGTGTACTCTTGAATTAATTCTCAAGCTTGGATGCTCAAGCTTTGGTGGTGGCTAGGAATGCATTTCCACAGTTAGAACTGGTATTCTGCTGCCCCTGTTCCTTTAGGTGTATGATTTGGCTACAGTGGCATGTGCCTTAGTCACATCCTGCTTGGACTAATGTAACATGCTCTCTGTGCAGCTGCCTTTGAAGATGGTTCAGAAACTTCAGCAGGTTCAAAAATGAAACACCAGGACTATTGACTGGGGATAGTTACCAGGAAGATATGGCCCTCTCCTGTTACAATACCTGTGTTGGCTTCAGCAGGAGAAAGATGGCGTAGAAATGAAACAACACCTCTCTAAGCTCACTAATGTGTGGGGATCAAAGTACACACTTTTCTTGCACTCTGCATGCAAAGAGATCAAAGAATCCAAATGGCTGCTCTAGCCACCAGTCATTACTTAATTCCAGAAGCCCTCAGACACTTCACCAAGTATCAGTGGTGCTAAGCTTGAAAGCAGAGAAGGCCCCAAGCTGCAGCTGAAGTGGGCACCTTCTTACTGGAGGAAGAGTGAAGTGGAAACAGAAGGGTGTATCTGATGATATTGAACACTTCTAAGTAGGAGATGAGTTGTTCACCTCTTTCTTCCATGCTTGCTCTGTGTGTGTGTGTGTGCAGGCATATGTGTGTTCTTTTTTCAAGGAGAAAAGACTAGTTTTCTACAGCTATGTTTTGCAGAAATTACTGAAACCTTGTCATACTTTCAGCTGGAGTTAAAAAATTTCACAAGTCTTGTCAAAATATTTTGCATCATTGAGACAGCCTAATTAAGTAATGTGATGGCACTGTGGGCTAAACCGCAGAAGCCTGTGCTGCAGGGTCAGAAGACCAGCAGTCGTAAGATCGAATCCACGTGACGGAGTGAGCTCCCATCGCTTGTCCCAGCTCCCGCCAACCTAGCGGTTCGAAAGCATGCAAATGCAAGTAGATCAATAGGGACCACCTCGGTGGGAAGGTAACAGCGTTCTGTGTCTAAGTCGCACTGGCCATGTGACCATGGAAGATTGTCTTCGGACAAAACACTGGCTATATGGCTTAGAAACGGGGATGAGCACCGCCCCCTAGAGTCAAACATGACTGGACAAAAATTGTCAAGGGGAACCTTTACCTTTACCTTTAATTAAGTGAGAATGAAGAATTCAATGAGTATTCTTCACATTTCTGCCTCAGATACTGCTATCATGTTATGGACTGGCCATCAAATCCTTCACATGGTGAGTACCCTATGGTTATACTAAGCTTGGATCATCTACCCAGCAGAAATCTCCCTCTTGTGTAGAGAGCTACACACATTCATGAAGAATAAACATGTTATAAATTATAGCTATGATTACTATATGCTACTATGATGAATGGGCCAAACTTTCACCTTCTATTTGCAAAGTGGAATGGCCTCATATGTATGACTTCCTTATACTAACTAACTAGCTGTCATTTTTTTCCTTATTCTAACCAGATGTCTAGACCGGTATATTACCTGAAGAAGGGTCAGTAAATTACAAGCATAATATCCTCAACTAGCATGCATATTTCATAGGAAGCAGCATAGATTCCTCAGTCACACAAAGATGAAGGCTAAAATGCTTTGATCAGAATCCTATTGGGGGTTTACATGTGTGTAAGTGAAACGGTGTAAGGCACAGCAACAAAATGCCTCTAATTAACAAAGTACTGGTTATATACATGGTCACACCCCCAGCATGCTACTGGGAATATAAGTGGCATTTAAGTTACTTTACACTAGATTGTAAATTGCAAACTGTCATGCCTCACCTTGCTGAGTCAGTTTCAGAAAAGGCAAAACACTTCACATAGCTGGGGTGGCTGATGTGGAAGGGGAAATTAGTGCTCCAACTCTCAGTGTTATTCCAGAAGCTTCTAGAAGCAGCACAATTGAGAGGGAATGCTCAGAAGGGGCAGCAGGTGTGAGGCCGATTTGTCCCAAGGAGAGATGCAGCTTGAAAAGATTAGACCAACGGTACAGCCAGCATTTCAACACTTTCCTAGTGGTCTTTGGAAATAGCTGGACACCAGGGAGCGGCCATCTGGGAGTTGTAATTCTGTATGTGTTGGCAGCAGAGCTTTTGTGGAGACAACATGGACATTCACCTCTTGCCTTCTTTTTGTGCTGCCTGTCCAAACTGGCAGAATCATTGATGAATTGATCATTGATTACTTTGCTTCTGCCTACTCCCTGTCATGAAAGTGACTGATCTGTTTGGGCTGAACTACCGGCTCAACCCTTAGAGATTACTGACTTTCTGATTTGTGAATAAGGACTGGCTTAAGAGGATGCAACTGGCTGGGTAGTTCACTGCATTTGGTATCTGGCTGCAGAGTCAGAGGTTGGGAGTTCCATTCTATACTGTGCTTGAGGCCTCTTTAAATTACCACAGGATGATAAGAGCATTGCACTTATTTATTTGGATGACCCTAAAAGAATGTATTCATCTTCTTGGGTCTTTTAAAAAATGGTTTTGTGCACTTAAAAACCTGGAACACAGAAACTGACAATACTGCACAATTGCAAAATTGCATTGTCCTCCCAACCCCGAAATAAAACGCGAGACAGTGATAGGGATTAAATACGGGCCACACTTTATTAATATACACTCATATTCAAAATTTGCCATTCAGAAGGTGGGGCCTGCCGTAGTGCGGAAACAGTTAAATGACATGAGTAACTAAATACTCCTAGATCAATGAAAGGACGAGTCCCCGGCCCCAGGCTCCAGTGATCTTAAGGATAGCAGGACCCTGGACGGCTGCTAACGAACACCCCAAAACCTTTATTCAAGGGTTGTTAGTCTGGAGGTGGCCCAGCGCATCATCCCACCAACAGGCACTGTAATCGCACAATCCACAGTGCCAGGTGGTCAGATGTACTGTTGGCTTACTTGAAATTACAGTGGGACTCCCCATAAATACCTGTTTTTTCCACACTACCCTCCAGTGTGACCAAAGTTTATTCCACCAGCTTCTCACAACCCTCTTCTAGTGTGGGATAGGCAAAAACTCCCCCATCCACAGGCCAATCAGGATGAAGGCCAAAATTCCTATCCGGCCCCGTACTGGCAACCAGCATAACTCACACTAGAAATAGGGAGGGTGGGTGGGTGCCTGAAAAGAAGAGGGTGTTCCAGAGAGGAAAGCCTCTTTAAATACCCTGGCTTTCCCCTCCCACCTAGGCATCATGTGAGACTAATCCATCTTGCAATATCCCAGGTGGAAGCCAAGGCCAGCTTCTCTGTTCGAGGTCCAGGGACCCTCCAGCAGCTGGATCATTGTGCTTCTGAATGTCATGTAAGGAAACGGCATTAAAAGGTCTGCCTTGAACTTGAAAAACAGTTCACTGTCTCTAAATATGGAATCTGGTAACATGCTTGTGTCTTCCTTTTACTTTTGTGTGTGTGTTTGTATGTTTGCAAGTGTTTGCAAGCACTACCTCAAGAAGTTCATTATGTATCTAATGGAACCAAATCGAACTTGAGAAATCCTAACAATAACAAGAATGTATTCCCAACAACACATGGAGGGCCTCCAGGCCGAGAATTACCAGAGCAGAGATCCTCACAGCCTCTAAGGCGTTTTTTAGACATGCGATATCCATATTCATATCCGGGGGGGGGGGATGACAGGTCCCCCCACTCAGCTGTTGAACGGTTCGCTGTGTGGATAGGTGGGGAAGGGCCGGTCGGGCTACTACCACGATTGGTACAATGAGAACAATGTCAGCCCAATGTCAGCCGGCTACCAATTACTGGACCTGCCAATACTGGACCTGCCATTGGAGGTGGGTGGGTGCTGAACTTCCCAGGCACCTATGGTGCTGGTATACATATTCATATCCTTATGGATATGAATATGAGTATCCCATGTCTTGTGTTTTTATAAACAATGGCTACTTCCCCCTCACTTCCCTCCAGTCTTCCCTGATGTTGGATGGAGTAACCTTAAGGACAGGGACAGGCCAACCAGCTGCTCTGCCAACACCCTACTTTCCCCTGCCCATAACTATGTGGATGTAACTCATTATGCCCTTTGCTTGGGGTGGCAGGCTATCAATATTCTCCTGAATGTTAAGGTGACTAAAAAAGTGAACAACCAACCACAAAGTGCAATACAGTGGAAGAGAGAAGGAAAAAAGAAAAGGAGTTAATAAATAAGTGAACTATAAAAATGGTAAGATAGAATAATTTTTTATATATTTTGCAAAGACAAGGAATAGCAAGATTTCCCTATTTACTCCAGGAAAGGGCATTTCCACCCCCAGTGCTAATGATTCAGTCTTTTACAGGAACTGTACATTTGTGCATATTGCACAAAACTGTGATGCCTGAAGGTTTGTTTCATGGACTTCTAAAAATCTGAAGCAACAAATAGGTTCTTTTAATGGGCAGGTAGTGGTTCCATGCTTTCTGTGTATGCTTCGCTTCTTAACAGGAAAGGACACCAGTTTTACATAGACTGTGCAAGAAATATTTTGTAAAAACTGCAAAAAAAAAACCAAAAACCTTGACATGGAAACAAAACCATTTCTTGTTTCACTCATTCTGGAGGTGAGGAATTTTCTGTGGCTTGGAAATTCTGCTTCTATGTGTCTCATCATGTTGATACACCCTAAGCAGATAAGAATGAAGAATTTAGTGAGCATCGTTTCTATCCCTAAACCTGAAATACAAACTCTTACAAAATTTTCTCCCTCTTGGGAGTAAATATCAAGTAACACAACATTAAGAAAAAAAACTCTCTAAAATGTACTTTTCAACTTGATATTTGAGGTGGTGCTCACCTCACTCACACTATTGATAGATGATGCCTTGGTTTCTCACCACAAGCTACATCATCTTATAGTCTAAAATGTGTGGCTTTAAAAGCTCTGCACTTTAGATACATTTTTTTAATTTTTCCCAAAAAGGTATTACATTAGAATTCATATATAATACCTTACAATGCTATCATACCAAACATTAGAACATCCAGCTTTAATGCATTAATTCCCTTGTGTAATTTTTTACCCAATAAGATAAAGACTCAGTTAAAATCAAGACAGACTACCATACTGGTTGCTTTCAGATCTCTGACCCAGAGCTCTTAAAAGCCAACTCTGTGACAACCTTAATGCTTAAAACCCTCTGCAGTTGAGGAAAAAAAGTCAGCAACTTGAGATCATCACAAACCGCTGAACCAGAGGTTCATGCCAGTTTGTTTTTTGGCTGAACAGATGTTCCATGCTTTCCAACCTCACTACCTCTTGCAGGTGTCCACTCAGAGGCAGTATCCAGAGGAGGCACTGCAGGGAAGCTGGGGTCACTGCCTCTGAGTACAAACCACCAGTTCAGTGGTTCATGTCCATCTCTACCCACATCCCTTCATATCTTTAGACTAGGGCTTCTTCCTTGAAAGTAAGACAATGCTTCTCAAATTTGAAGTTGAGGCATTTTCTACAAAACAATGAGAAGAATACTTTTTATGTGTGTGCAAAGCAAGCAAAATCACACAGAACTACACTTTACCACACATAACACTTTAATGCAAATAATGCAACTTACTCATTATCTAAAGGGCTAATGATTAGCTTGGTTAACCTCCTGTCTGCAGATCATTGTATTCTATAAAGTTGTCTTGCTCATATATATTTTTTTCTAGTGGAATGACAATATTCTCTACAGTAACCCTGCCTTCCATTCTGCGAAGAAATTTCTGAATAATACTGTCTCGTCCACTCAGTGTCCCTTGTTCGTTCTCCCCAAACTCTCAGGTCCACCCTCTGGATGTGTTTCCTCTTTTTACGCTGCCACCAGTGGATCTAATCCACACTATACCAAATATATGTAACTCAGACGCGTGCTGCCAATACAACTGGTTTATTGATCTCTTCGTTGGTAAATCATAGATGTTCGTTTATTACTGTTTAAGATCTCTCATTAAAGTACTGGGGTCTGATTACACGTTTGCTTGCATATACTTATCTTATTCACAATAACCACTTCAACAATACTCTTTGACTATCTGTTTATTCACTATTCCTTCTAACTCTTTCCTATTCTCTTTAAACCCCATCTTTCCAAGCTGTGTCTTAACTCTCTCAATTCAATCTTCTCCCTCTCCCCATTCCTCTCTAGCTGTCTAACCATCACTCTAACTCTGCCCCTCCTGTCCTATCATAGGCTCCTGCACCTGACCTCCATATGATGGACAGGAGTGACATAGTGATGTGGGCATTCCACCATATATGCATATCTTAACTATTAGACTTGCAGATTAGGGCCATATTTACTCTCCAGTGACCAGTCACAGAACAAAACACACTAAATGCAGGATGTATTAAATGAGGAAGATCATGTCCTATGACAAACAGATACATACAAGAGAGCCGTTCTGAAAAAGTTGGGGGGGGGAAGGTGGGGGAAGAGAGCAATAACTGTCATCTTGTTATACACAGAGATATTTTCTAATATCATAAATGTCAGACTTGTGTTCCAGTCCACATGTCTTTCTACATCAGCAGGCTGCATTTATATAGTACATCTCTGTGTATGGACATTCTGTATTTCCCTGAATGACAAAGTGGGTGCTAGTGAGTTGTGGGAGAAGAATGCCTTGGAATTAGAGTACATTTAAATGGAAGTATGAGATCAATGAGTCTGTGAAAATATGAACAAACGTATCATACAGCTGAACCAATAACCCAGTTTTGCCTCTGAGTTTTCTAAATCTAGCATACTTCAAAGCTCTGTTCACTGATGCCTTTTGTACATTTTTTCATACCTCAAAAATCAGCTCTCCATTATTTTCCTTTCAGCCACAGGTGTGCCTCCTAGCCTACAGACACAGTCTGGTGAAGTGGAACCTCTTACTCTGGGGCCGCTGCAGTTTATCTCATTTATCTCTGCCCTGAGCCATACATTTATTTTCCTTTCTGGAGAATGAAGCAGCAAATCTTTGTTACCCGATGGACTCCAACTGGCATGACCTCCAGAACATTTCGCTGTTTATTTCCTTCCTGCTTCAGAAATCCTGCCAGAAATGCAACTGTGGTTGGAAGCATTGTAGACTGTGACCTCTCAGCCTGACTTTCAACATCCAGAGCACAGCAGTGTTAGAGTTATCTGATGTCAAATACCTCTTTAGTAACAATAAAAACAATCGAAGTTTTTCCAAGACTGGCAGACATTAAAGTTGTAACCTGCACTCATTTGTCAAAGTTGGTCTGGAAGTGGGGCAGCAGGATTAGCCTGTTCTATGCTGTGTGAGTTGCAACCCGTTTGAAGCTTCTGAAACCTTTTGTATTTAGAATTCAGCAGCATGGCATATCATGGGAAAGGGAAAATTCAGAGACCAGAATGTCTGAATATGCAAATAGTCACTAATCAAAGGAGGAATATATATTTTATACAGATGCTCAAAGAGGTTCACATGCCTTGTTTTAGCATTCCTTAGAGCAATGTTTTCCGAGCTGGAGGTCATAACCCCCAAGGGGGCCACAAAACATTTTCTGGGGTACATGGATCACTTTATATGTGTTGCAATTTCTTCCTTGACCTTTCTGAGAGGAATGTCAAAGTTAGTGTTTATGTGAGAAAAGCAGGCCCTTTAAGGGAGAAAGAAGCCTCTACTTTCTGGGAAGGAATGACTTTAACTCATTAAAAATTCATTTTGATGCAAATATGGTGGGGAGAGTTGCAGGTTACTTGGCTATTATAAATGAGCTTCCAATCATCTAACACATTGGTCAGGAGGCTATGTCTCTCTTGGCCTTTTGGGGCTCTAGCCTTTATCCCCCCATCAGAAACAACGAGTTACAAATTATCATTTACTTGCAATAGATTCCTTTCTCAAATAACAAAAGCATAATTGACAAACATTATGTTTACTTAATGGGTGAGTTAACTTTCAGCATCTCTGTTACTGTCACAGGTGTGTGGCTAAATGATGGAGGAGCAATATTATCCACCATTGAAGTGCTGAATCGAGTTGCGCTTCATGCTGCTTTCTCATGCTCAGTTCTGGGTGCTGTGTTGCCAGAGGAGTGGAGAGCAGAAGAAGACGTTCCCTACCACAGAACAGTGACTTCAAGCATTCAAATTTTTTTAAAAGAAACAACTAAAATTAACTAGCTATTAGAGGAATCTCTGAGCAATAGTTATGACTAACTACTTTTTAGAAATAATTTTCCAAGATAAATTATCTGCCTTTGCCTCAATCAAAATGGCTAATGGTCAAGGATGATGGAAAATGTGTTCCAACAATATATATCACAACTACACTGGCACGATGTCCTGAGGGAAGCAGCCATAATCCCTTACTGGAGAGATAAGATACTGTCCAGGAGCCAGAATTATTCTGTGGAAAGGAGATGCAACAGTCCAAGTATTAAGGACATCAAAAAATAAATCTGAATTTCATTGGTGTGTGTCTTGTGATAATTTCATAATGAAGACTTATGGCTGTACATCTCCCAAAGGAGGGCCCCACAACTAGATATTGGCATGAGTATTTGTAGATACACTGTGATTTAAACATGATTTGAAAGTCTATATGCTTGGAACGTATAAACATTCAAACATCAGCTCAGGGAGCATGTCATGTGTTGTCAAGTCAGTTCTGATTCTTGTAGACCCTCCTCAATGAGCTTCCTGAACTCCTGTTTATGGGATTCGCCTGCATTCTGTTGTTGGCTGCTCTTATGACAGCTAATGCTTGAAGTAGTATTTGTGCATGTGAATGCTACAAATGTTGCTGTCACCATCTTACAATGATTGATGCAGGATTTTATTTAATAAGGCATGTACTCCATTATAATGAAATCAGATTTCACAGGATGGTAGCCTTAAGAGTTCAGACCTAACTCTAGAAAGACAAGAACATTAAAGGAGTAACTTGGACCCTCCAAAGAGGGCAAATCAAGACTAACATATTTTTGACAGTCCTAGTGAGCACCAGTCTTGCAAGTGTTGTTTGCTTAGAGGTACTTGAGGAATTTAGTCTCCTTGAATTCCAGGACAAACTAATTTGATGCACATTTTCTGGATGAATATAGAGAGTGAAATGTTACCTTCTGTCAGATTTTGGGCCACACTGCACTTTGCAACATACGGTATTTTTTGCTCCATAACACACAGTTTTCCCCCCAAAAGGGGGGGAAGTATGTGCATCTTATGGAGCGAATATTGTAAAAAAGGGTTCAAAACCTCTTCAGCCACCACCACCCAGAAGCCTCCCACCGCCGTGCTGAGAGGCCTCTGAACTGGCACCAGAGGCTGCTCGCCATGGCAGCCGCATTGGATCTCACCACTCTGCCATCTGCGCTGCTGGCTTTCCAGGATCTGCCTCCTGGTGCCCACCTGGAAAGCCAGCAGGGCCAACAGGCCTATGGCAACAAATCTAAATGGCAGAGGGCAGTGAAAACAGCCAAGGACCAAAGGGGAAAGAGATCAAAGTGAGTCTATAAAGACCAGAGGAAAGCACAAACGCAGTCCCCCACTACCACAAATTATGCAGTTGAGTTTCCCACATTTGGGGATCACAGGGATCAGCACACCCAAAGTGCAATGGATGAGCCTCACCCTGGAAAAACCACCTTCATGATCATGGTATCTCCCCTGCCGGGTAAGTATGAGTTGGAGCAGCCCCTGCACCTCCTGCCCTCTTCTGTGCCCTGCCCCCCCAAGGCATGGTGATCTCCCTGCCTGCACCTCCTGCTCAGAATAGGGCTACACAGTCCTGGTCCCGCCAGAGGCCAAGAGAGCTCCTCTGTGTCTTGGGGTGCCCCGTGGGACCCCCATCAGGGGCCAGGTGTCCCTCCCACAATCCACATGATCAGGAGCCAGGGGACTGCTTTGAGTCCTTTTGCTCTCTTCCTTTGCTGCTTGGGAGAGAAAGAGGGGGAATGCCATCCAAGACTGAGACCCACTGCATTTCCAAAGGCAGTGCAGGCAAGGGGATCACTTTTCCCCACGCTGCTTTTGCAAAGGCGGTCTTGGTGGCTTGGATCCGGCATTCCCCCTCTTTCTCTCCCCAGCAGCATGGGAAGAGAGCTATTTGGTTCAGAATATTTTTTTCTATTTTCCTCCCCTAAAAATTATGTACATCTTATAGTCAGGTGCGTCTTATGGAGCGAAAAATACAGTACTTCACACTACCAACCTCCCCTACAAAAAACCCAATACATAACATGTGTTGATGTGCATTTTTAAAAGAGAAAGTATGCTAACAAATGTACATTTAAGAGAAGGAATGTTAATGTTATGTAATAGGCAAAGGCCTAAATCTAATGTGACACTCATAGTAATACCTTGGGGTTTGGCCACTTTCTTTTGCAGCTTTATTAAAAACATGTGCCTACAAAGAAAGTTTTTGGACTACTTGGGGCAGGGGGCTGTAGCAGACAGAAGAGACTAACTCTCCTGAATTCTGCTTTTTATAGGGGCCAATGGCCACCACTGATCAGCCCAATATTAAGCAAAGATCCCAACAATTTGCAATCACAAACATGTTTTAAACAAAGATACCACATTATTTGTTTGTTTCTTATATGCTGCCCTTCTCCCAACAAGAGGACGCAAGGCTGCTCACAGTGTTAAAAAGACAGAATTGAAAACACAATTATAAATTAAAAACAATAATACTATAATAGCAATTAAAATTCATTGAATTATTATAAAAATTAAAACTTTAAAATGTCAAGTAAAAAAGACATTCATAGACAAGACTATAATTGTTAAAAGCCTGTTTGCATTAATAGATACATGTTGACTTATGATGCCATGTATGATATTCAAAGAAAAAGAGGCAATTCTCTCATAAGTAGCGATCACCTTTTTATTCAGCCAGATAAGATGAATTTGTCCATTCAGTGAGCCTCATAATTAGAAGAACAGTGAGTCTCATAACTAGGAAGAAGCAGGAGCGTCACATTAGCAGTGAGTTGAAGAACTGAAAATGAATGATGAACTCTGAAGCAGAGGGACTGGCAAACTGCTCTGTTTCTGACTCTGCATCCATGAATTAATTCTATCTCATTTCCACAATATTATGTGACACATTTTTTAATTACACACAAATATTTGCATTTAAACATGGATTAAAAATGTGTAATGACATTTTCTCTCAATCTACATATTCTCATTTATTTCTACCCAAAGTATATATTTTAAAATGCACTTCAGTTCTGTTTTTGAACTCAGAATTATGTCAGAATCAGTGGACACTTAATTTTTGGTCCACATATTAGTCCAACAGGTGGAGATCATATTGGTTAATACTGGAATTCACAACAATGCCTCAGACATCTCTGTTTGTATTGAAATGGAAACCAATTAACATGCACTTTCATCCCTGTGTACCCCCCCCAAAAAAAACACAGAAAAGATACCAAGCAATAATTCTGTGTTCTTCTGAATGGATCCCACAGAAATGGATGGAAGTAGCTGAAAACTGCTGTTACTTGGTAAGCCCTTGTCTTCTTGTTGCTGTGCAGGACTGAAAAATATTGCATTTTCCCCAAACAGGCTGTCTCAGTACGTCAACACACCCTTTTTGGTCAAGTTTGAGAACATTTGCAAACATTTATTACATCCTTACTATGTGGTGATTTCAGAGGACATACAGGTGAATGATATGTGTGAATCAATACTTGTGAATCAACTGATGGTCTGCAGGCAATATTTCAGTCTACAAATCTACAAAGGCTAGCATTGCCTCAAGATACAAGTAAACACAATTCAAGTTTCAGTCAATTTAATTCTGAATGTTTGCTCTTAACTTCCCTCAATTGGGAAATAAGATCAGGTAAGCATGTTTGCATATTCAGAGTGGGCTACATTTAAAATCCTTCTGAATATCTAATACTATATAATGGGACTTACACCTGCGGAAGGCCAATGCTGTGACAGGTAGGGTGAAATTTTCAGCAATTAAAAAGTTTTTTTTACTTATTTCTGGTGACATTTCCAACTCCCAAGTAATTTATTTCATTGTGTGGAAGCAGTGGGAGTCACAGTACAGGAAAAAGAGGTCTTTAATTAACAAAAAAAAATCACTGCTGCTAGACAATGCTACCAACAGGAGGAATATTTCAGTAATTAGAAACTTCTTCTTTCTGTTTGTGGGTCCTGTAGCTCCTATGTGATGATTACTTAGATACTGGAAAAGCCACAAAACAGAAATAGAAAGTTTTTAATTACTGAAAATTGCCCTCTGCCTATGACATCAGACTGTCATAGGTGTAAGGCATAGAACAGGGTTTCAACCATCAGAATGTTTTCTTGGAGGAGGAAAGTACTTTGCTGAACATAAATTTTATTGACTTAAACTGAAATTTTAGCTCGTCCTTATTGATACTGTGTGGCTGCATCAACAGGTCTATCTAAATAAAAGTGCTGGAGTAAGTTTCTATTACTATTGATGCTTGGTTGGTTTGCACATGCATAGCTATCACATGAAGAAAACAAGGTCCAGCATGTGTCCAGAGGAGCTAGAATACCTTTATTATCCATGTTCCCTCACTTTTCATACTTTGAAATGCCCTATTCAGCTGCATGACACTGAATGTTGAATAATGACAGGATAAGAGGAGAGACACTGTACAAGCATGCATGAACTATCTGAAGAAATGAAGGGCGCTGGGAGCCAAACCAAATGAGATACTACTTTTGTATTTGCATTTTGCATAAAGGATGGCCAGTAAGGGACTTCAATGGAAAGAAAGAAAGAAAGAAAGAAAGAAAGAAAGAAAGAAAGAAAGAAAGAAAGAAAGAAAGAAAGAAAGAACCTATCCAGGTTCAGTTATTCATCCTCCTCACCTGTTGTGCATCTAGAAATTAACAATCCCACTTCCAATAGTTGCAAGTAGCAGCTTTTAAATGTCCATGATAAGTAGGAAGATATATTTTGACACAATGTCTATTTTTCCCCTTCAGTTAGCAATCTAGATGCCAATGGTCATGGATGCAATTGTACCCTCTCTTGTGAGATGATACAGTAGAACCTCAGTATCCATGTGGGATCAGTTTCAATCCCTTCCCTTGCAGATGCCGGAAATTGTGGATAAGTGAACCCTAGATATAGGATTGTTTCTGGTTCCCTCTAGTGTCCAGTTCTGGCAATATGTCTTGGAAACACACATTTCTAGTTCTTTATTTAATATTTTCAGGCAGTGGATAGGTGAAATTGTGAGTACTGATCCTGCAGATAGAGTGGCCCTACTGTATAGAAGAGTCTCCCAGAAGCGTGTACACAGTCTAGAGGAACTTGGCCTTCCAAAATTAATGCCTCAAAGGAATGCAATTTCTTTCTGGAAGGTCTAGGGACCATTCTTGGACCTGCCATAGAACACCTCACATATTGCTGAAAGTCCACAGAAATGGACAGCAATTCCATGTGAAGGAAGAATTTTGCTTGCCTTAACTGTGCTGTAGTGTACCAATTTTGTGGCATTGCACCAATGCCACAAAAAAACTATATCATGTTTAAAAATAGAAAAAGAACTGTATAAAATGTCCCTCACCTATCCAGGTTTCTGTCAAATCTCGGTATTTTGGAAACCACAGAAAACTGTCTTGATGGTCACATGTGGTGCTGGGTCTACAAAATTCTGATTTAGATCATTTGAAAAGAATTCAGAACAAAACCTTTGACTGTACACCTTAACCTTATTGGCTTAATGGCACAACTGGTCCTTGTGTGCAACAAGAGAGCCATTATTATAAGCCTTGATGAGGAAACTGTGTTTTGTAACCCATAATAAATATCCTTTGTCTGTATTTGGCGATCCTTGTTCAGGAGAATCTCATTCTGAGCCCTTTCTCTACCTGTTGAGGACCCTTGATTCCATGTTGCATTTTTCCTTGGTATGTCTCCTTGGTATGTCTATCCAAATGCCTAAATCTCTATGAAAGAATTAAAAATAGTAATAAAATTGAAATATGCAAGGTATAAGATGAATGGAATTTGTCTTACCATAATATTAAGATTAAGCAATTACTACATCATCTTGGCCTATCTAGGGTTTAACTTAGAGTTGTCACAGCTGCATCTTTATCCCTATATAAAAGAGACTAGAATTACAGCTTTTCCCAAGGTCAGGATAGTCTGTCTTGGCAAGCGATAGACATGAAAGTGATTTATTGTTCAGCTCCATAGATCTATGCATTTTTTATTTTTCTATAATATAAACACGTAAGAGGTGCTTGGAGGAGGGATCCAAATGAATTATAAATGGAGATAAAGCCTAATTTGATTCCAAAAAGACAGGGTTGTCTCATATAACATTTCCACTAATGCGGATTACATTTTAAACTGAGCAGGCTGTTTTCTGTTTGACTGTATGCTGCACAGAATAAGTTCCAAAGTGAGGGAGAGAAATAAAAAGGCTTCAGGAGTGGGCATACGAATTAAATTAAAACAAGTGAATACACCAAAAGACTGTAAGACTGATCTGCTATCTAGCTGAGGGTCAAAGTAGATATGGATTAAATGTGACTTTGCTTTCACATGTAGGTATTTGTTTTTTGTTTGTTTTTAAAAGTAAATGACATCTGTAGTGTGGGGGAGGAGTGAGAGAAGAGGCTGGCAGTGATTTGGTTCACACAGCTGGACCCTTTCACCTCCTGCAGTGGTCCTGAGGAATATTTCCACTTTGACACTTAGATTTACTTGATATCAAATGAGAGCCATTGGATCAGATTGGAGTCTATGATACAGGGGTGGATGATATCTGACTGCTAAGCTATCTGGTGGTCCCTGGACAGAAGCTCATGGATCCAGGATCCTCACGACAATTTTTGTTTTGTTAAAAAATGAATTGATATTCTTGTAATTTTCTTCGAAAAGAAAGGACCTGTGGGCAGACAGAGTTTTTTGTTTGTGCAGCCAGAAGACCATATTCAATCTGTTCCTGTTTTTCAACAAAATACACACACACACACACACACACCTTTATCGTGAGTTTCTTTATTTAAAGTATTTTTACTCCATCTTTTTCAGAAAAAAGGACACAAGGTAGCTTACATAATTAAAAATACAATATTTAAAAGCTGAAAGCATTAAGTATACAGATATATAAAAAGAATTAAACTAAGGGAAAGCCTGCCTCAAGATAAAGGTATTTGTCTGCTTGGGCATGAACATAAACACACAACCAGCAGCAGCACTCATCCCTCTCCACCAAGTTTCTCTCCCAAGATACTTTTTTTTTTAACACTTTCCCCAGGGCAAGCAGGCTTCCCGTTTACTTATTTATTTTACAGTTTAAGAAGCATTTGTACTGGCAGGTGCAATAGAACTGCAATTAGTAGCTGGCTGGACAGCTCAGTGGTTTAAGTATATGGCTGTGGAGTCAAAGGTTAGGCGTTCTGTTCCTCCTGAGAATATATAACCAGACTATGTAAGCCTTGGGCAAGCTGCACAGTCCCAGGATGACCCAGAGTGGGATGGTAAATATCTTGATATTGTTCCCAAAGCCCAATGACTACGGGGACCACTGCAGTGTGTTTCTTCCAGATTTGAGATCTGATTGCCAGGTCCCTGTACTTTGTCAGATTTTCCACTTCTTTATTTCCAACTCAGGCATCCTCTGAAATTGCAACATCAATGATCCAGAACTTTCTTTGTTCTGTTACTGTTATGTCTGGTGTGTTATGCTCAAGGTGTCTATCAGTTTGGATCCAGACATCCCACAAGATCTTGACTTCCTCATTTTCTGATGCCTTCTCTACTTGATGTTCCCATGGGTTTTTGAAGGCTGGCAAGTTATATTTTTTGCATAATGACCAGTGCACTGATTTTGCCATTCTATCATGTCTAACTTTGTAATCTGTTTGTGCAATCTTCGGATATTCACAGATGAGGTGTGACACAGTTTCATCTTTTTCTTGGCACAGTTGACATTTAGCATTAATTCCTTGGATCTTAGCTTTCATCATGATGGTTTGGAGTGCTTGTTCTTATGCAGCAAAAATCATGCCTTAAATTTATTTCTTAAAAGTCCCCAGTTTTAGCCATGTCCATGATGATGATGATGATGATGATGCTTTTACTCTTCCACCTGTGTGGCCAATAATATCAAAGAGAACTGAATCTCCTGGTACAACTGCACAGCAATAGAAAATGTTAATTCACATTTCCTTCATTTTGTACTCACACTCTGACTTGCCTGGAAAAATTAGAAGCTAACTGAGGATTAGACAATTACTGTATTACTAATAATGATGAGGAGCTGATACCTGCCTCTGCATTCTGCATTAGAATGTTCAAATTTCAGAAGCATCATCAACTGATTAAAATAAGCCTGATACAACTCAGGACTTCATGTTCTCCACAATGATCATGGGTCTGACTCAAATGTCTCCACTCATGCTGCAGGGCACACTTTTGTCCTGCTTTTTTGTACTAGGGTAGATGTTGGTGATCTGCTGTGGAGGACTCTCTGTAGTTCTACTGTCATGGTCAGATTATCTTATATGTTGGTTTTTAGACCCACTGGAACTCGGAGCTTCTTGAAGAGTGGAGGGGGCATGATTAAGATGGCCCACCCTCAGAAAGCTGATGGCTCCAAATAGTTTTCTGATGGCTCTTGTGGAGTCTCCTGTTGCCTTGGCAGGCTGTTAAAGCCTTGATTGACCTCTAGAAAGGGGAAATTGCAAGGACTCTTGACACAATCACTCCTAGGCATCCCCTCCAATGAAACAGACTCAAATGACACAGCCCACCCCCACCAGCTTACTGTGGAGCTGGTGGTGATGAAATGAATGGGATAGAGAGTACGATGATGGCAGAAAACTCAAGAGTGAATCTGGCTGAACATGGGTTAGAGCCCATTGGAAGGCCTATTCCATGGCAGTAGCAGTGGTGAAGAAGTCATTCTTCTCTGTTACCATTGCTTCTGCAGAGCTCTTTCAAGTGGTCAAGACTATTACAGGCTGGCCCCCAGGAAGATACTGCAGGCCAGACTGCTGTTCACTGCAGGAAAACATGCACAACACTTTGCAGGTAAAACTGTTTAGATTCTTCTGACTTAGATGTTGTATAATACAGGCCCTGTGGATGTAAATATCACCCCTGGTTGTCCCGTGCTAATGGATATCTTTTAGGTTTTGGAGTCTAACGATGTGGACAGGACCCTTGGAGATGTGAAGGCTACCACTTGTCTTCTGGACCCTTGCCCTTCCAGGCTTATAAAAGCTGCCAGAGAGGGTCTGGCCAAGTGTGTGCAAGGGATGGTTAATGCTTACTTACGGCAGGGTAGGATCCCAGCATGCCTAAAAGAGGCAGTAGTAAAACCATTATTGGAAAAAAAAACCCCTCCTTGGACACTGGATAATTACTGTTCAGTTTCTAATATCCCATTTTCGGGCAAGGCGCTGGAGTGGGCTGTAGCCTCTCAGCTCCAGGGGTTCCTGGATGAGATGGATTGTCTAGATCGATTTCAGTCTGGCTGTAGGCCTGTTTATGGGACACAGATTGCTTTGGTCACCTTGGTGAATGACCTACATTATGAACTGGATAGGTGGAGCATGTCCCTGTTGGTTCTGCTGGACTTCTCAGCAGCTTTTGATACAATCAACTATGGTATCCTTCTGGGGCATCTCTTTGGGATGGGACTTGTAGGAACTGTTTTACAGTGGTTTTAGTCCTTCCTGGAGGGAAGAACCCAGGGGGTGGTGCTGGGTGTCACGCACCCATTCCCTTGTTTGTTTCTCCACACAACCCAGGTTCACTTTCGGGTGTGACATTTATTTTTCAATCCTTTTCAGCTGCCACCAGAGGAGATATTCCTCACTATATCAAATAGGACTCTTCAAACAGGATTATTCAATTAAACAATGTTTATTAAAGTGTTCACAAGTAAATCATATAAAGTAAATCATGGATGGTCTTATTTTATTCATGCAATCAACTGTGCTTTTATAACATTTATATTTGCTTAGACAGAATCCTGTTACTTCAAGTATTTATTCATTTCACATCTTATTCTCTAGCTCTCTATTCTTCTCTAATACCAGACTGGTCCTAACTGCCAAAACTGCATCTCTCTAACTGAAGTCCCTAACTCATCCCTACTTCTTCCCTAACTGCTACCTAACTTCAAACTGTCATCCATTCTCTTAAATATCCCTAGTCCCACCTTTTCTGTACAGCCATTGGCTCCTAAATCAGTGTTCCATTGTGATGGACAGGAGTGATTACTGACCTGTCCGTCACATACCTCCCCCCTTGGAAAAGTTTGTATCATGGGGGTAAACTCTACAGTGATTTACTCTCATGTACAATGTATAAGAGAATTATTTTTTTTTCAATATACAAACCTTCTTTAAACATAGAACATTTATGCCTTTTATACTTTTACATTTTCTCTATTACCTCTTTTAAACTTATTAATCTTTTTTCCATTTTACTTTTCATTACATGTACAGTATCACCATTTTTATTACTTATATCATTACACATTTAACATTTCTTATACTATATAACTTACATTTTGAATTTTTTTTCCATTTCTTTTACATTTTCCATACAATTATAACATTTTAATTTTGACCAGTTTGCATTCTATTACATTTACATTTTCATATATTTATTACTTGTCATCAATTTTAACACTACGTTGCATGTTACATTACTACATTGCAAAACATAACCAGAACCTTTGATTACAGTTTCACTTCTAATATTTATTATTATAAGTTTTTTTTCTCTTCGGTCTTCTTGTGCAGCTTCTCATTGCTTTTTGTTATTCATTGGGTCTTCGAGACCATGCATATGCAATCTTATTTTGAGTCTCTCTTTTTCTTTGGGTCTCATCAACAAAGTTTTTTAGTTTTAGTGTCCCTTTTGCAATTTTGTTGGTTTTAGGTTTCACGGTTCGCAATGTCCCATAAAGTTTTTTTCTTTGCAATGTCCAGTCAATCAACAATCTTTCCTTCCAGTTGCCAATTAAATGTCTCTCACCTGCTTGGTCTTTCTTGTTATCTGCCTTGCTGCGCATGGCTCCTGGTTCGAATCCTGCCATAGCGATGATGTTGAAGACACTCTGGACCTCTCACGACATGAAGATGTCTCTTGACACGACCTCTCTGGATATGATGATGTCTCTGGACACGACCTCTCTGGATACGATGACCTCTCTGGATACTACATCGACCTCTCTTTACTGTAGTCTGCAGCTTTTCCAGGGCCTTTTTACATCTGCTCAACCCCTGGATCTTCTTGTCTTTTCTTATAACTTTTATAATTTTTAAAGGAGAGGCTACACATTTGGCATTTCTTTCCCCACTCTGGGTATAGCTGCTATCCTTATCATAGCTTTCTCTCTAGCTTCTTTTCTTTTTTCTATGACTAGAGTAAATTTACTTAGTACTCCTTGCATTTCCATTTTGTCTACTTGATTAATTTTAGATGCACCTTTAACTTTATCTAGTTCTATTTCTTTATTCTTAAATTTCTTAGATAGGGTTTCTTGTTGTTCAGTTTTAGCTATGGGTGCAGACACAGAATTATCAGCCTTTTCAGTTAGCTGTATCTTTTCCTTAGATACTACTTCTGCTGACTTCAATTTACTTCCCTCTAAAGTTTTCAGTTTTCAGTTTCACCGTCTCAGGGTAGCATGATGTTTCCTGATCCTCATGTAAGTTTTCCTCTTTTTCAGGAGTCATCACTAAGGAGTTTTCTTTAGTTACAAGATCTTTGTCTGCATAGATTTTCTCAGGACTTTCAGAGTATAATAGAGTGACACTGGGGAACTATTATTTCATACCCTGGTCACTGACTGTGGTGTCCCTGTTTTATCCGCTATGCTATTCAACATCTATGTGAAACTACTGGGAGAGGTTGTCCAGAGTTTTGAGGTTCAGTGTCACTAGTATGCCAATGACACCCAACTCTCTCTCTCTCCTTTCCATCTAAATCCGAAGAAGCTGTTTTGGTTCTAGATCAGAGTCTGGTGATAGTAATGGACTGGATGAGAGCATAAAACTGAAATTTAATCCTGACAACACAAGAGGTGCTCTTGTTCAGTCAAAAATCAGATCAAGGAATAGGGATGCTGCCTGTACTGGATGGGGTTACTCTCCCTCTGAAAACACAGGTCTGCAGCTTGGGGGTGCTCCTGGATTCATCTCCGAGCCTGGATGCCTAGGTTTTGGCAGTGGTCAGGACTGTACAGTTAAAACTAGTGTGGCAGCTGCACCAGTTCCTTGACAGGTCTGATCTGACCATGGTGATACATGCCCTAGTTACTTCTCGGCTGGATTACTGTAACATGTTCTGTGTTGGCCTGCCTTTGGAAAGTGTTCAGAAACGTGAGATGCAGGGCTTGTCGTGGTGCAGCCAGCAGTTCCAGGGGAAAGCTCCCGAAAAAAGCTGGAACCACCCAGTTTGGGGTCCCATTAGAAATAAGGGGATTGAAGGAGAGACCAGGAGAGGTTTCTCTGAAGCATTTGGTGAGCAACAGATGGGAGAGAGCAGGCAGCAACCTAGTATTTTTTCCATCTGTAAAATTCACTCGAGCACAGATCGGATGCGGGAGCCATCTTGGCACTGAGCTGTGAGTACCCCTCCCAGAGGAGAATTATGGCATGGAAAATATATAGAAACAAAGTAAGTTGAAGCTTTTGATTTATGAACAGCCCCATTAAGCTGAAAAAGAAAGCAGAGTGACAATATTTGGCCAAAAGAAGGAAAGGAGCGGTGAGCTTTTCCTTACCTGCCTGCTTCTTCAAAAATGAAACTGACTCTTAAACAGCAGGCTGGCTCAAGGCTGAAAGAGAGACAGTGACGGAAAAGATTTTTGGTCCTGAAAAAATCCCAGAGGGAAATACCGATGGACAGGATTTATGAGACTGAAACTCTGTGAATGCAGTTCAGCTTAGATCTCTCTACCTAGACTGTGTGGGACTCTGAAAATAGTTTATCTAGTTTTTGGAGAAGGAGGAATGAGTTTCTTTTTTTAGAAGCATGAGAACAGACTGAGAAACAAATAAAACATTGAGACGTGACCGACTGGACTGAGGAGCTAGGAAAACCAGGACTGGAGTTTTTCTTTATGGATTCTTTGGACCAATGGAAAGAGTATAAGTCAGATTATAAAGAGATCTATTGGAGAGACTGAAACCTTGTGATTGCAGTGTAGTTTGGACTTTTTTTTTTGGCTTGACTGTGTGGGACTCCAACAATAGAAATTTGTTGGCTTTTTGCAGAAAAAAAGGATATTTTTGCCACGGTTGTATTTTAAATTGCTGGGCTAAAAGTTGATTTATATATGATAACATCTGTGTATGGATGGGAGGAAGAACCTAGGGGAAGTTAATGATTGTGGGTTTGGTTTGTGAAGGGTATAGTATTATTTATATAAACCCTACTCACTGGAATGATCGAAATGGCTCAAAATTTGGGAATAATGGCACAAAAAACAGACAATGGATGGCAGATTAACATGCAGAAGATAATAACAGCAGGATTTCAGCAAATAAATGAACATTTTAATCAGATAAAAAATCAGATGAAAGAGAGGTCATCAGATGCTAAACATCAGTTAAGTGAAACTGTATTAACTCCAGAACAGCACTTATTAAGTAAGATACCAGGTAACATAGATGGGGTAAAGAGTTATCCAGTGATTTATTCAGTTACTACAGTCAGCAAATGTGATACTGAAAATTGGATTGTTGTTTTGGATTCATTCTCCTCTTTCAAAAATTGGAAGAAAGCAGAATCACTGAAACAAGAGGAGCCTATTGAGAAAGTATGGGATGAGACAGAAATGGATATTTTTTTCAGATGTGATGAATAACTGTCCAATTCAAAAGGAAATTGAACGATGGGATTTATTATACAATGGCTATGGTTCTCAGATAGTGTTGGAGTACCATAGATTTAAACTAAAATAAAGCTGTAAGTGGATAGCTGGAGGGCAACCAAATTACAAAAAAGCTGAAAGTCGATTTGTTATTGTAATGACTAGATTGGATGATTGTATATTTTGTGTTCTTCTATCCCCCTAACCCTTTCCTTTTCCTTCCACTCCCTTTTACCTTTTGTATCCCCTACCCTATTCTTAGATAAATTTTAAAAAACTGTTTAAAAAAATAGAGAAAGTGTTCAGAAACGTGAGTGTGCCCAAAATGCCACAGTGAGATTGTTAACTGCTGCTGGTCACAGGGGACACAGAACTCCCCTGATACAGCAGTTCCACTGGCTGCCAATCTGTTTCCGGGCTCAATTCAAAGTGCTGGTTTCAACCTGTAAAGCCCTAAATGGCTTGGATCCAAGCTATTTAAAGGACCACATCTCCCTCTATGAGTCTGAGAGTTAAGATCATCAAGAGAGGCCTTTCCCTTGGTCCCACCATGTTCATAGTTGCGTTGCGTGGGGTCATGAAAGATGGCCTTCTCTGTCACTGTTCCCCAACTCTAGAACCCCCTCCCATGGGAAGCTAGGTTGGCCTCATCATTGCTGTCCTTCCGTAAGTGGGCAAAGACTTTTGTTTTTAGGCAGGCTTTTCCTTAGTGACTGGCAGCCTGCAAAGCTTTGTTTTTAAATGGTTTATTGTGCTCTGTTGTTTTTAAATGTGTTTTTAGCATTGATTTTATTGACCATTTTAAATATAATATTTGTTTAATTTTTTAAAAAATATTTCTGTACTCACTGTGTTTAGCTTTTAAATATTGTCTTTTAATTGTTACAAACCATCTTGGGTCCTTTCAAAAAGAAAGGTGGGGTATAAATATTTTAAATAAACAGTGGCAGTTTTCTAATGCATTACAGTCTCTTCCGTTGAATGCAATTATTATTTCTAAAAAACAAACGTGTGCATTCCCTCACATATATGCCTTCACACACACACAAACATCAGAGGAAATGGGTTATGAAATTGACATAATACGTACATTTAACATAAGTTGGATTGTTTTCTGTACACGCAAATGTATATAAAATATTTTGGAATCTGATTACATTAGCATCATGTACTCATCTGGAGTGTTTCACCTACATTTAATTTATCAACTGTTTCTTTATATGATATTAATTTTGTACTCCTATAAGCAATAAAACTAAGTGGCAACATGAAAAGTCTCCATAAGTATTGCAGTAATTTCTCTCCTCCATCCCTTCTCTCAGCAGATCTGATTACATTATATAAACATTGCACTGATTCCCCCCTCTTCTCCCCCCTTCTAAGAGTATTTGATTATATTATAGTATTGAAAGCTAAATGTATTACTTAGCACTACATCATTTAAACACTGTGGCATCAGCATTTTGTTGGACGATAACTTGTTATAGAGCCAAGCCAAAGATCATATCTGAAAGAGGGAGGTGATTAAATATGTTAATATGGGACTAACAAAATAATCAAACTCCACCCTCCATAACATCCTGAACATACCAAATCATGATGGATTACAGAAACTAAGCAGAATTAGGTCTAGTTATTAGTCAGATCGGAAAACAGCAGGTAACACCAGGAATGTACTGGCAGGGCTAGAAAAGCATACTGGTTGAAATCCTACAGAGGCTCAGTCAATGATAGCACTGTCCAAGATGGAACTGTGAACTGAGGCTACAACTACACCGTCCCTTTTGGAGCAGAATGGTATGGTCTAAATAGGGTCACCTGAGTTTGGAGGGAGAAGCTATTGGTCATATGGTGCAATCCTCACATGCAAATGGCATAAAGACCTCAAGCAACCTTATTTAGTCAAGCTCCCTGGTAAAAGCAAAGTGTGCTGCTTATATACCGCCCCATAGTGCTACAAGCACTCTCTGGGCGGTTTACTATTTAATTATGCAGGCTACACATTGCCTTCCCAGCAAGCTGGGTACTCATTTTACCAACCTCGGAAGGATAGAAGGCTGAGTCTACCTTGAGCCAGCTACCTGGGATCGAACCCCAGGTCGTGAGCACAGTTTTGGCTGCAGTACAGCAGTTTAACCACTGCGCCACGAGGCTCAGTAGTCAATTTCCGGTATTGTGAAGGAGCTTAATAAATGAGCCACTTCCGGATATTAGCAAATTGAACACTTGTCCTGCTCCTCTGGGGAGAGGAAGGGAAAGTGAAATAACTACTACTACTACTGCTGCTGCTGCTGCTGCTGCTGCTGCTGCTGCTGCTGCTACTACTACTACTACTACTACTACTACTACTACTACTACTATTAGCCTTCTGCTAGGCCATCACTGATGCATTAAATCACTGAGATTAAATTATATATATAGCACAAATCAAGAAACTACTGGCACCTGCAGTTTTAATCAGCACTTCAACCAAATGGAAATAAATATTTTAAAAATTATTTAATCTAGTGCATTAAATATGGTTTAGCAGAGGCAACATGATGGTGATGATGATTATGAATTAGAAGAATTGTATTGAAAACCACAGAAACTAATGAATATGCATCGTGCACTACATCCAAATAGTAATATGTACAGATTATATTTACCATGAAAAATTGGAGGCTGTGGATTACTCTCAATTCAGCAGAGGGTAGAGGAGGAAAAAAGAAGCTTAAATGATTATATAAGTACAAGTAGATAAACATTACTTAAGGCAGTGAAAATGGAGAATATTTTGCAAACAAAAGAAACAAAGGCTCAATATAAGAAAAAACAATTTGAAAATAAATTAAACAGTTGGAAAAATAAACCACTACAGGGACAACACCTGAGAAATATTGATGGAAACTATGGAAACTATTGATGGAAACTAACAATTCAACATGAGCATGGCTAAAACTGGGGGCCCTTAAGAAAGAAACTGAAGACTTGATTTTTGATGCATAAGAACAAGCACTCCAAACCAATATGATGAAAGCTAAGATCCGAGGAATTAGTGCTAACAGCAAATGTCAACTGTGCCAAGAAAAAGATGAAACTGTGTCACACCTCATCTGTGAAAGTCCAAAGACTGCACAAACAGATTACAGAGTTAGACATGATAAGAGTGGCAAAATTAAGGCACTGGTCATTATGCAAAAAATATAAGTTGCCAACCTTCGAAAACCCATGGGAACAACTTATATTGTTCATGGCTTATCATTTAAAAAATGGAAGAAGAAACTCATGTTGATAACAGGTGGCTGTGTAGCTGTACCCAGTTATTCACATTAAAAACATAATGTCCCTTTCTTCTAGCAATCATAATATGTTGCTCTTCACCACTGTATTCTTTTTTTAAAAAAATAAAAACACAACACTCCTGTGAGGTAGGTCATGATGAATGTGAAGTGATCCAGCATATATCAGTGGCCACCCTAGTTGGACGATTCTTGGAGTTGTGACAAAAAATTACCTTTCTGAGATTTAATATCTGAAGCTACATTATATTGAGCTAGAACCCTGCTGCATCAGGCTGAATACTGTCTTCACTAATTACCAAGGGGTTTCTAAGGTCCCAAAAGAACATCTCTCACTATCCTGCTGCTTGAGTTTGTTTTAACTGGAAAGGTAGACGGCTGCAGCTAGATACTTATTAAAGTGAGACCTTAGCTTTGAAAAGTGGGTCCCTTCTTTTCATTCATCATCCTTCTCCCTATGCTGCTTTATAAAACCCATAAGAATAAATTGTGAAGCTAATCAGGGTCAGATCCTATTAGTACCGTATTTTTCCATGTATAAAAATACACTTTTTTCTAAAATAATTAGAGGAAAAATTGAGGGTTGTTTTATACATGGAAGTAAGGAGGGGGAGGGATTAAAGCTCTTTGGTCCCTGCTTTCCCCCTCCACTTTTTGCAAAGAATGTGGAGGGGGAAAGCAGGTTTTTGCAAAGAAAGTAGTCAGGGAAAGCACTTTCCTTGCAAGAAAGTGGAGGGGGGAAATTATTCCCTTCTTTTCCCCTCCACTTTCTTGAGAGGAAAGTGCTTTTCCCCTCCATTTTCTTTCTTTATTTAAAAAAAGCTGCTTTCCCCCTCCACTTTCTTTGCAAAAAGCTGCTTTCCCCCTCCACTTTTGGTTAGTTCTATGCTCCTATATTAATATATATATATTTATCTCACAAAGATTTTCTCATTTCAATCCCCCTAAATTCTCTTCCTGATTCCTGATTCTATTAATCTCCTGCCACTGTGTGAGATGATCAGAGAGCATATATCTTTCCTGCCCACCCCCATCATCAACATCTTTCAGCAGAATTGTTTCAGGGTGAACTTTGGGAACCCAGCCTTGACTGCTGCCCTACTTTCAAGAAAAATAAACCAGGTGATACAGCTCAGTGAACTGTGCTTCACTGGAAGACACTGGCTAGACCCATCAAATTAGATCATTACAGCCCTCCTCCCCAATGCTGCTGGAGTTCCTGAGTGGACACTGCTCGTTAGAGGACACTGTATATTCATTTATCACCAGGCTCACTGGAAAGGATCACATCCAGCCTGTGAGAGGAAACCATGTATCCACACTTTCTCTGTGAATGAAAAACCACTTGGTAGAAAACGGCTTTATTGCTGCTTTGCACTCAAGAGTTTATTTATAACAATAGCACTGCTCATTCTTTTGAAGACTAAATTAGCCCCTGCAGATGTTGATATTAAACAACAGCTATTCAGGATAATAAATCAAACATTGAGTAACAACTCTTGATTGCTAGGTAGGTGCAATGTATTTTTGTAGCTGTAAATTATATTAATTGATCTGTAGGCCAGAAGCTTAATTCAGGCAGATTTCTCCCCCCCCCCCCCTTGATTCAATGAAGACATTTTGGAGCAACTACAATCAGATGGGCTTGTGTATTCACCAGGGTGAGTGCAAACAGTGGAGAAGAGAGGGTGATAATTCCCACCAATTTAGGCTGTCACAACCCAGTGAGGTACCTCAGCGAGGCATTTTCAAGCCCTGTGAGATTTCTCCTGTACAAACAGAAGTGAGACAAGGCTTATATTCTAGACCCCTCGCAAGGACTCCATAATTCCCCATAGGGATTGGCTGGCTCAAAGAAGCTTTTAAATGGGACATTATACCTTGTTGCTTTGAATCTAGGTGTTAATTTGGTTTACCATTTTGAGTGTGTTATTTGTTTGATTTTTTAAAAAAATATTTGTATACGTGCTGTTTTAGCTTTTAAATGTTGTCTTTCAATGATATAAATTTGTACAAGCCCTCTTTGCGCAAATCCAGTGTCCTTTCCCAGTCAGAAGCAAAACATGCACATGCATGCCTGCACGCGCGCATGCACACACACACACACACATACACACACACAGAGAGAGAGAGAGAGAGAGAGAGAGAGGAGAGAGAGAGTCATTCACTTAGACACACATGGAGGAAACACAGAAAGACTGGATAATTTGTTTTGTTAAAGACACAACTCCTTCAGTGTTGCCAATTTTTAAAAGTCTATTGAATGGTACAGGAGTCATCTACATTTTGCACAATGGCTGAACTTCTGTTTACATAAATTACAGGATATAAGGCATCACCAGCAGTGGAGATTTTTATAGGCAGTACTCTTTTCCAATTTGTCTCTAGAAGATCCTATAGCTCTTTTGAAATACCCTTCATTGCCAGGAAGCCATGGGAGCCATGGAACAGGAAAGGTGTAACTTTAATTCTTCAAAAATTGGCACCATCCTGGTGGCTACAATTTTGGGTAATTAAACACTTCTCCCTTCCATTCCATAACTTCCAGGGCTTCTCAACAATGAAGGGAATTCCATGGGAGTTTTGGGCCCTCAAGAGAGAAGTTGGAAATGTTTAATTTTTGAAACATTGCCACTGATGATGATGCCATCAACTGTACATAGGATAAGTTATGCAGTAAGATTTCAGCCATTTTGTGTTAAAACATACTCTGCCTCTAGTGTTCAGGGCTCCTCATCAGTCCCGATATGCCTCGCAGAAAGATGCCTTATTATTGCATTTCACAGGACCTCAAAGAATCTTGGAGGGCTCATAAGGAACAGTGGTTTGATACTTATGGGTCTTCCAGTTAAGTAAAGGCATATTTCAGCCCCCAAAATTCCTCACCTCTGGGGCAGAGAAATAAGCATGTCTCCTGCTGTACTGCAGCCACAACTGTGCTCACAACCTGGGCTTCAATCCCAGATAACCAGCTGAAAATTCACTCAGCCTTCCATCCTTCCAAGGCTGGTAAAATGCCTATTCAGCTCACCGAGGGGTGGGGGAACAATGTGTAGCCTGCACAATTTAGGTAAAAACCAGCCAGAGAGTCCTTTCAATGCTATGGAGCAGTATATAAGTAGCACACGTTGCTTTTTTACAACAATGTGCATTGATTAGAAAGGAGAAAAAGAGAGAGAGAGTGAGTGAGGAATACTATGGTGTGATCACTCCAAGATTCTTTGAGGTCCTGTAATTTCTCAATGCACATATGTACATTCTGTTACATCAGCAACATAGAAGATGGGGAGACAGAGGGAGTCTGAAAACTACAGCAAAAGGTTGTTCTGCATTTATGTACCTCTGTGTGCACAAATGCCACAATTTAGTTTTTAAACTTTTAATCCTTAACAGTAAACTGTTTCGCAGGGTGCTTTACAGAGCAGAAAGAGAACACAGAAGTCAGTGGTGTCTCCCCCCCCCCACACACACACACACACATCTACACTTTCACTCAGCAATGGATAGAGTTTGCTGTCATTCTCTGACTTTGGTGTCTAGCTGTTCTGCCTGTTGAGCAATGATAGGCAGAGGGCATTAAAGGGAGCTAATTTTCTTTCATTTTAAATATTTGGACTGAGGGGCCAGGAATGACTAGAGAGACAGCACTAAGATGCCATGTTTATTGCCTATAGCATTTTTACAGCCAGGTGTCTCCATATCCTTAGTTAGCTAAAAGCTGCTGCTCTAATAGCTGTTACAGGCGGCTGTACATGTTAATCAGGTCTCTTAAATGATCACAGCAGGAAAGCATGAAATTCAAAAATGTGGGAGCTTGATGCATAGCAATGGTACATGTCTGTCTTTGGGGAGAAGGCAGGTGCATGATGTTCTCACAAGCTAAACAGACTTTGACAGATCTTCTGAATTGCTTCTAGGCAGCCTTTGAGCCCAGTGTGCCTTCTTTCACTGCAAAAGTCATGTTTCCATTACATTGGTGTGAATTAGCCACCTTGACTGTAAACCACCAGAGTGGCAATGACTGCAGAAAAATGAAGGCCATTGTAGTTTTTGTTTGTATCCAGACTATGCACCCTTATTTTAAAAGGTGACTGAAAGAATATGAAACAGCACAATATCAGCACTGCTATTCTAAAATGAGAATGGGGATGATGAGGATGTGAGACAAGTGAAGATATGGTGAATAAGGGAGGGGAGAAAGGTTCAGCTTGTTAAATAAAACTTTTAGAATTATTGCATGAGTCAGAGTGTACCACACAGAACTAGAGAAGTACCTTGATAATAGTCTGATTTAGTATCCTTGCCTAATAGCTATTCCCATTTGTCATCATTTCAGTTCTTTTGTGATTTATTAGATTATTGTCTGCAGTATTTGTGTACACACATAGTCTATATTTTCAGATACCATTTGTGATATATCTTATGCTTCTGTTATGTGGAGTTAGTCAGAGTAGTGTCCAGCACTAACTGGCATGGTACACAAGTGCAGTAAATAAATAAGTTATACATAATTTATGGTTATGTTTTAAATAAAATATATTTTAAATTTTATTTTAAATCCAGAAGATGGTAAGTTACTTTTAGGAAGCAATTAGTTGCCATTTCAGTTCTATGTTCTCCCTTAAAACCTCTTAGTTTTACTCATATCATTAAATGTAACTCTTTATTTTCAGTATTTAAAGATACCTAGAACAGAGCCAGCCTATGTGGCCTTGGGCAAGCTGCACAGTCCCAAGATGTCCCCAGAAGAAGGGAATGGTAAGCCACCTTTGAGTACTCTCTACCTGGGAAAAGGGTCACCATAAATCAGATGAGTCTCTCCAACCTTTCCCAGTTAGAGGTATATGTCTACTGATTGATTGAGAATAGTTTTAGTTATTGTTTTTTGAGAATTGTTTTATTTATTGCTTTTTCAAAATCAGAAATGTTGAATGTTGTTTATTGTTTCAGTATAATTGTAATGTAACTTATCTATGGCTTAGTTATTATGAAAAGAAATCCATTATAAGTAGAGATGGGCATGAACCACTGGTTGTCGGTTTGGTGTGGTTCATTCGCTGGCCAAACAGCTGATCTGCATCTGTTGTGTGAAGAAGAAAAATTGTTAGTTTCTTTTCATAGAATTTGCTAAAGTACACAAATCATATAGTCAGAATAGCAGAACTTGTTTAAAATGTTTTAATACAGGAGAAATTGAAACTGGCGGGTTTTTGCTCCTGTTTCCTCCTCATACAAAGTACATTATGAAGAGGAAGAGGAAGAGGAAGAGGAAGAGGAAGAGGAAGAAGAAGAAGAAGAAGAAGAAGAAGAAGAAGAAGAAGAAGAAGAAGAAGAAGAAGAAGAAGAAGAAGAAGAAGAAGAAGAAGAAGAAGAAGAAGAAGAAGAAGAAGAAACAGTTCAGTAAATGTTTGGTACTGCCTAGTCACTTCAGACATAGAACTACCTTCATAGGATTTTTGAGGTATGCATGAAATTCAAGGAATCATAAACTCCTTGAATTTCATGCATACCTCAAAAATCCTCCAGTGAGCTTTTACAGATGATTGCTTGATTCCAAGCAATGATTGGAACCCAGGACTCCTGAGTCCTAATCTGGCATTTTATCCACTGCAGGCTCACTGGCTCCTATTTAATGTATATTTTATATTATGTGCTGTCAGTTCAGAACCAACTTACAATGACTCTAATGGGGCTTTCAAGGTAAATAAAACATTTAAGGAATGGTTTTAAAAGTTCCACTCCTCCAGTGAGTTTCCATGGCTGAGTAAGTATATGAACCTAGGCCTCCAGAATCCCGGTTCATTGGTCTGGGTCGTGGCGCAGTGGTTAAAACGCTGTACTGCAGCTAAAACTGTGCTCACGACCTGGGGTTCAAATCCCAGGTAGCCGGCTCAAGGTTGACTCAGCCTTCCATCCTTCCGAGGTCGGTAAAATGAGTACCCAGCTTGCTGGGGGGGGGGGGCAATGTGTAGCCTGTATAATTTTAAAAAAAATTGTAAACCGCCCGGAGAGTGCTTGTAGCACTATGGGGCGGTATATAAGTCCAATAAATAAATAAATAAATAAATATGTATAGTTTATATACAGCACCCTGTATTTTCCATATATTGAAAAATTACATATCCCGAGGCTCATGGCCACAGGTCCTTTGATGAGTTTTGCTACATCTCAAGGCAAGACCATTGCATTTAGAAAATCTGAATAACTCTATAGCGATTAGTTCTAATGTTAGCATAAGTGACAGGGAATTTTTCTGCTCTTTTCTGTTGATTTAAATGGGTACTTTTTCTCAGAAACAAGTTATATTAAGCACAAATATGCTCAGGATTGCAACCAGACAGAGCAAACATATACATGGTTACTCAGAAGGAAGTCCAAATGAGTTCAGTGCAGTTTCCCACAAACAGGATTACAGGAGTCTACATCTAAACACCGATTACCATATTTCCCCATGTATAAGATGATACTTTTATCTAAAACCTTTAGACTAAAAATTGAGAGTCATCTTTTACATGGCAGTAAGCTGAGAAGAGAGAGAACTGCGCGATTGCAAAACTGCCCATACATTGCTTCTGCAAACAGGCTTCCTTCACAAGGCTTAGCTGCCTCCAATCACAAGGCTTAGTTTCCTACAGTCAGGAGACTTAGCTTCCTCCAGTCATGAGCCTTATGTAACTGACATCAGCTGATGCTGAACAAACCAATTGGAACACACCTTGTTGGAGGTGTAGCCTGTAGGCACTGCTCAGATGCAACAGGGACAATGCTGGTATGTAAATGTTACCTAATTACTAAATAAAATGTATTCTGTTTTATGTTTCAAATATTGATTTCTTAATTTGGGGTTAGAAAAGTGGGGGGAGCATCTTATACATGGGGACATTGTATACATGGAAAAATCCAGCAGCTGTAACTGAGGGCACACTAGAAAATTATGTCTATA
The DNA here is from genome assembly GCF_051106095.1 of Pogona vitticeps. NCBI lineage: Eukaryota > Metazoa > Chordata > Lepidosauria > Squamata > Agamidae > Pogona > Pogona vitticeps. The sequence goes on from NC_135786.1 coordinate 99,689,661, forward strand.
AGGCAGTGTTTTGCTTTCCCAGACAGAACTGCATTTTCAACTTTTCCTGACTTTAAAAAATCCTTAATTAAATAATGTAGAAAGGTTGAATTTCAGGTGTTCTGCTCATCTTCGAACTGATGAAAAAGGGTGTACCAGTTGACAAGTATTTGGACTTAAAAGAGAATACATCTTTGATGTCAAGTGTGTCTAAAGGATTCACAAGGAAGACTTATATGAAAATGGCCTCACCACCACTCAATCTATTCCCAACCGTTACGTGCCGGTCTGTGCGCCTCAGTACCATTATAGAAATCTGTCAAGCATTCAAAACCAATTACACACAGGATGTCAAGAGCTGTCATACCAGATGTCCCCTCAAGTCCGCAGAGGCTATTATTGCCCATTTCCATTTTTAAAAAAGAAATTACATTCTGCTCCCTTTTTGTGTTTCTAAGGGTTGGTTTGGTGTACAGTGCTAATTTCCCATCCATTCCTAGATTCATAGGACCAATTCTTTGAAAAGGCAATCCCAGGGACAAAACTAGAAACGTATGTTTTCTGATTACCAATACTCTTCAACAGAAAGAATTCATGTTTTCCGCTGAAGCACAGTGGGTTAAATGTGGGCTGAGAACTCCACTTCTTGCTCAGTTGATAGATAACCTTGGGCCTAACCATACCTTGGAAAGCTACTTAAAAAGTAATTAATTACTGTTCTACTTCTAAGAACCAAAAATATTTAGCTGCTGCTGCAGTTCTAAGAAGAAAAATGTTTTTTTAAAAAATAAAGTGTTTTTTTAAGTAACACTTCTCCATTTCTGAAATATAGCTACAATTGTTTCTTTTTAGTTACAAAAAATTAAAATTAAAATGATGCTATGAACTCTTGGTCTATGGTGCAAAAATATACTTTCCTCCCATCTACTTCATTGTCTCCTCAGAAACAGGGATGTCATTCTTGATCAAATTCAGATCAGAGATTTCTCAAGAGGGGACTGAGAAATGCTCACAATGCAGCCTCAACATGTGGACACAAGATACGAGGAGAATATTGCGAGCATTATAATGTGAACCATATGCTGTTCTTTATATATATTTAGTAAGGCCACACTCCAGTAATTGTAAAAATAACTAGGAGGTAATTATCACACTGGGGAAAAAAGTTGTTGTTAATAGTTAAGTCATGTTAAAACTTTGTTTTTCAGGAAAAATGGAATTAATTCTAAGCTCTGTCCCTATTACAGGAGTCTGAAGACAAAATGGTACGTTTCATGTGATATATCTGTGAAAATTCTCAGTCATCCAGGTGAGGTTATCTGGAAATTGTGTCATGGGTTTCATGTGATACTTGTATACTCCTTTTCCAACAACAAAACTATGCACTGCACAAAAATAACAAGGGATCAAAAAGATAACACATAGATTTATCTCATTCAGTATGTCCACAGCACCATAATACAAAACCCAACAGCAAACCAGTAGTACAAGGAAAAAGGAAAGAAGCATTTTAAAAAACAGTGAATATGTAATACAATACTTTGGAAGGAACTTCTTAGAAAAATCCATTGTCTCAATATAAAGCTTGTCAATGAAATGTATTGCCTGTGGGCAAAAAAGTCAGCAACATAATACAAATTATCTGAATGCAAAAATATAAAATGTAAAGCACCTGCATATGCAGAAGAGCAAGCCTTTTAGTGCAAACCTGACACTGTTCACAACTCCACTAGGCTCAATGTTGCTTAATTCCAGACAAATGAGCATAGGATTGTATTCAAAGATATTCACTGAAATTAGCCTAAATTGTCCATTCCACAAGCAATCCTCCTCTAATAACTCTTCCTGAACCTCTGTTGAGGAGGTTACACAACTAATAAAGGTTCAGAAGCTCCATCTTTTTCTTTTTGTCACCAGCCAAGCCGCTGTTGTTGTAAGAGAACCACAAGCAAATGTGCAACTTCTCTCACAAAATACTGATAATACAATCAATATGTCTTATCAGTGCTGCCCTGATCTCTTGAGAGAAATGGAAAGCTGTAGTCCAAATTCAAATCAGACTACTTTGGACATTGTCAAAAGTGAGACAAGGCTTGGACAAGGCAGAGACAATTTAACCACCTCTGGCAATTAGAAGCAGAGAGAAACACGATACAACACATGGCTTCATTTTCTTGAGGCAGACAAAAGAGATGGGGAAAGTCCTGAACTCAGAAGACTTATAAGGGGAGGGTGAAGGACCCTCTTTCGGATTGATGGACTGACCAAAGGGAAATCTTCTGGAAGAGGATGCTTTAACAGTACTTATATTTGTTACAATTTGTAGTTACAGTGAACTCTCGACTTACAGAGGGCTCCACTTACAGACTTTTTGAGTTACAGACTTCTCTGGCCGCAAAATGTAGGTTTGACTTGCAGAAGGAGAATCGACCTACAGACCAGAAAAAAAACCCAAAAATGGAACAAAAATGGCCGGTTACAGATTAATTGGTTTTCAATGCATTGTAGGTCAATGGAGACTCGACCTACAGACTTTTTGACCTGCAGCCACCGTTCCAATATGGATTAATTCCATAAGTCAAGGGTCCACTGTACTTTGTTATCTGCTTTAGCAAGGTGGAGGAGCAAAAGGAATCTGGACTCTGACTCTTCTGTCTGAAGCAGTGGGCCCCTTTTGGGGTACCTCTCCCCATGGAGGCATGTACACTGTCTTAGTTCCATCCTATGGAATCCTGAGATTTTCAGTTTGGTGAGAGGGATAGGCCTGGATTGAACTGACAGTCTCAACTTGAGTGGATTCATCACATGTCTACATATGTATTGACTCACCATTGAGCAACTCATTTAATGAGTCTACTGTAGCTGGGTTTAGGTCACAGAATTCTCTACTAGAAAGCATAAGTGTACTCAACAGAAGTATCACTTCAGAGTTCTCTACGAGAGAATTCTAAGTGCTTCACCAAAACATAAAACCCAGGGTTCAGTAGGATGGGGCTTTATACCTAAAGTAGTATCAAAGGACTGTCACTGGATAGTGCAGACCAGACACATTCTGTTTCAGCAGGATTGAGAGAAATGCTGGACAAAGTAACCACCGTTAATGACACCTCAACTCCAAGGTCTTCTGAAAAGGAAGATAGCAAGCAAAGGAGAAGGAAAGTAAATGGAAATCAGCGGAGAAGATTGTACATCCGTTTGTCACCTGGTTCCATGGAGTAGTTTACATCCAATCTATTCCAGAAACAAGCAAACATCCAAATATTGTCAGTGAATGAAAACCTCATAGCTAAAAAAAAACTTTATTGCTGCATCACACTATGGATAAAGTTATATCAATAGCACCACTCATTCTTTTGAAATGTAAATTATCACCTTCAGATGTTTACATTATATATTCATGGAAAGGAAGGTGTGTAGATTCATGACTGGCAGCTCTAAATTTCCAACTAAAGTGTAACTTTGATAGGATTTTTTTTAATTTTTTACTTCCAATCCAGGACTTTTAGGAAGGATTTAGAAGGAGTTTATCAGCTGCTACCCATGGGATGGGTGGCTGAAGGTTGGGGTGAGAGAAGCCTTAAAGGTTATCTCCCCATTCATCACAGTGCCTTAAGCTCAGTGTACCCATCCTTCTGAAATGTTACCAACTACTTGTCTATGTATAAATCTAGAGAGCATACTTGTGTTCAAACTAACTGCTCCTAAAAACAATTTTGAAAGTGCTCCACTTTCCTTTAAACTTTTAAAGATTCCCCTATTACAGGTCTTTCCTGCAAAAACTATCTGTCCAAGGTTCAGAAGCTTCATCCCTTGAGAATAGGGATGTCACAGGTACTTGCAGGTATCTTGTTACAATGATGTGACAAGTACTTACAGGTACCTTGTTCTTGTTTTTCCAAGTCTTGCTGTGTCAAGACTCTTCTCCAAGACTTCCTGGAAAACAGACCTCAACCTCCTTTTCTCTTTTATTAGGTGATCTTTTTTTTTTCATCCTGCCTGTTGTCCTCCTCAGCAAATTACCACATTGCCCACCCAGCCCAGAAATAATGAGACAAGACACAGGTGTTGGGTTTATTAACTATTTAAAGTCATCCCCCAAAATGCAAGGGGGGCTACCATAGTGCGATATTCTTTAATGTCCAGATAATCATCGATCTCCAGACATTTCTTGAATCATGCAGTCCGCTGTACAGCATGCCACACAACATTCTAACCACAACAAATCCCAATCAATAACCAAATACAAAGCTTCAACTATTAAGAAAATGAAGAAGAAACTTAAGCTGAACAGCTGATGAGTGTTCCTGATGGAATGAAGTGAATGGGAACTGTGCTTGGTGAAAACGAAAGCACTCCATCTCACATCAACATGAACTCCTTGCTGGAAAGGCAGCAAAAGAGGCTGCCTTAAAGGGACCCAGCCTTATTAAAAGGCTCAGTCCCTCCACCCCCTAGAGGCTGCATCACCTGCGATGCTTGTGTCCATGCAGACCAGCAAAGCCTTCCCGAAATGGCAACCCAGCGCCATTTTGGAGAGGTCATTCTGTGTAGATTCATTCCCTTTCCAGTGAATTCTATGCAGGAAAGATGCTATTTTATACAAGAATTATAATAGCCCTGCACAGCTTCTCATTTCCCCCCTCTTCCCACCAAGCCCCCATAAAGTATCTGAGACATCCCATGAGATTTCCCTTGAGGTTTCTTCAGAAGAAAACCTTGCACAGAAAAATCTCACACCATGGAGAAAGTGTGATGCCACTCTCTACCCCAAGTTTTTCTGTGAAAGCAAGAGGCTACAAGAGTCACATCTCTACTCAAGAAGCAGCTGTGCTGGGAGATTTCATCCAAATCCACACAGAAAGTTACAGCTTTTTTTCTGTTTCCACATTTACAGCAGTGGGAAGAGATTTGGATTTGCTCTTCTTTAGATCCAATGTGAAGTAGGGCATTGTCCAATTAACCTAGTCAACCTTCCCAGTTTGGAGAGTCCAAATATGTTCTTATCATTGAAGCATATGCCTAGTAAAATGTAACAGCTAAACAACAAAGTTTATAACAAACCAAAGGTATAGTAAACAAGCCAAATTCACTTATGCATGAATACATCATATGTTCCTTCCACAAAGCTTTGCATTCTACATTTTAATCAATACAGTATCAGTTTGCTATCACCTGAAGATCCCATGTTGATGGTTTTGATGTGATGTCATCAAGAAGCACCATGAACTATTGCCCAAAATGAACTGCTTCTCAGGAGTTGTCTACATGGCTCTTTTGGAGAAGGCTGGTGCAGGCTAAATAGGGTCACTTAGTGTTGGGGAGAGGTCTGGTATGCCATTTAGTATGATCTTCAAATCCAAATGGCATACTTGATTTCAAGTGAATCACTTTGGTCCAGCTCCTTCCGCTGGAAATTTCCCATATTGTGAAGTGGATTAAGAAGACAGTCGCTTCAGGACATTGGCAAATTAAACACTTCCTCTGCTCCATGGAGGAGCAGAGAAAGTGAAGTTCTTTTTAGTCTGTATTAGGGAAGCACAGATGCACTACATCACTTGTAAAAAATAAAAAAAATAGAAAACTTCCTCCTTGAAATGGAAAGAGACAGGAGGGGGCAACAAGAAGGATTCCCCCCTTTTCTTTTGATTTGTCTTTAAGGCCAAGTCAAGAACAGCAAAATCCACCACTGAGTACCTGCTAGTGGTGTATTTGATTGTGGGCAGGTTTTTGATCGGACCTCTAAAACAAGTCAAAAGAAAAGGGTTGAAATCCTCCTTGTTCTTATCATTGTGTCTTCTCCCACTTCTAGGAGGAAGTTTTCTATTTAAAAATAATTTATAAGTGTTGTAGGGCATCTGTACTGCCTTAATAATGTAATAAGTCCACCTCTTCTGTCCCTCCATAGAGCAGAGGAAGTATTTAATTTGCCAATATCTTGAAGTGACGGTCCTCTAAACCATGTCACAATATGAGAAATTCCCAATGGAAGGAACCTTAAGAGCTTCAAGCTTGCTTTCTTTTTTCACCCAAAGATACTGGAAACCAATAAAAATTGAGTGATCCTACCCAGGCCAAAAAAGGAGAAGTGCCAGACAGGGGCCCAGAAAGGTATGGGTAGGAACACTTGGGGGACTGGTTGGTTTGCTCCAGTGATTATGTTATATGATCTCCAGAAAAAGATGTGAACTAACATGTCACTGCAGCAGACCAAACAGGGGGCTCCTTCCAGTGAGCACTCAGGGTTGATTTCCTTTAGAATGGATAGGTTTGTTCACCTTGCAGTCCAGGGGACTCTCAAGAGCCTCCTCCAGCACCACAATTCAAAGGAATCAATTCTTCGGTGGTCAGCTTTCTTTATGGTCCAGCTCTCACTTCCATACATCACGACAGGAAAAACCATAGCTTTGACTATTCGGACTTTTGTTGGCAAGGTGATGTCTCTGCTTTTTGAGATGCTGTCAAGGTTTGTCATCGCTTTCCTCCCAAGAAGCAGGAATCTTTTAATTTCGTAGCTCCTGTCTCCATCTGCAGTGATCATGGAGCCCAAGAAAGTAAAATCTGTCACTGCCTCCATATCTTCCCCTTCTATTTCCCAGGAGGTGATGGGACCAGTGGCCATGATCTTAGTTTCAGGCCATTTTTTTCACTCTCCTCTTTCACTCTCATTACAAGGTTCTTTAATTCCTCCTCACTTTCTGCCATCAGAGTGGTATCATCTGCATATCGGAGGTTGTTGATATTTTTTCTGGCAATCCTAATTCCGGTTTGGGATTCTTCCAGTCCAGCCTTCCGCATGATGTATTCTGCATATAAGTTAAATAAGCCGGGGGACAATATACAGCCTTGTCATACTCCTTTCCCAATTTTGAACCAATCAGTTGTTCCATATCCAGTTCTAACTCTTGCTTCCTGTCCCACATATAGGTTTCTCAGGAGGTAGATAAGGTGGTCAGGCACTCCCATTTCTTTAAGAACTTGCCATAGTTTGCTGTGGTCCACACAGTCAAAGGCTTTTGCATAGTCAATGAAGCAGAAGTAGATGTTTTTCTGGAACTCTCTGGCTTTCTCCATAATGTAGTGCATGTTAGCAATTTGGTCTCTAGTTCCTCTGCCCCTTCGGAATCCAGCTTGTACTTCTGGGAGTTCTCTGTCCACATACTGCTGAAGCCTACCTTGTAGGATTTTGAGCATAACCTTGCTAGCATGTGAAATGAGTGCAATTGTACAGTAGTTGGAGCATTCTTTGGCACTGCGCTTCTTTGGGACTGGGATGTAGCCTGATCTTTTCCAATTCTCTGGCCACTGCTGAGTTTTCCAAACTTGCTGGAATGTTGATTGGAACACCTTAACAGCATCATCTTTTAAGATTTTAAATCATTCCACTGGAATGCCATCACCTCCACTGGCCTTGTTGTTAGCCAGGCTTTCTAAGGCCCACTTGACTTCCCTCTCCAGGATGTCTGGCTCAAGGTTAGCAACTACATTGTCTGGGTTGTCCGGCATATCCAAATTTTCTGATTTAATTCCTCTGTGTATTCTTGCCACCTCTTCTTGATATCTTCTGCTTCTGTTAGGTCCCTCCCATTTTTGTCCTTTATCTTGTCCATCTTTGCACAAAATGTTCCTCTAATATCTCCAATTTTCCTGAACAGATCTCTGGTTTTTCCTTTTCTGTTATTTTCCTCTATTTCTTTGCATTGTTCATTTAAGAAGGCCCTCTTGTCTCTTCTTGCTATTCTTTGGAAGTCTGCATTCAATTTTCTGTAACTTTCCCTATCTCCCTTGCATTTTGTTTCCCTTCTCCTCTCTGCTATTTCTAAGGCCTCGTTGGACAGCCACTTTGCTTTCTTGCATTTCCTTTTCTTTGGGATGGTTTTTGTTGCTGCCTCCTGGACAATGTTACGAGCCTCTATCCAAAGTTCTTCAGGCACTCTGTCCACCAACTCTAGTTCCTTAAATGTGTTCTTTACTTCCACTGTGTATTCATAAGGGATTTGGTTTAGATTATACCTGAGTAGCCCAGTGGTTTTTCCTACTCTCTTCAGTTTAAGCTTGAATTTTTCTATGAGAAGCTGATGATCAGAGCCGCAGTCAGCTCCAGGTCTTGTTTTTGCTGACTGTATAGAGCTTCTCCATCTTTGGCTGCAGAGAATATAATCAATCTGATTTTGATATTGCCCATCTGGTGATTTTACACTCCTTTACAGGTCGTCTAATCACAACATGTGTCACCAAAACTACAGCTGACTTGCAGATTGGTAAATATAAGAAAAGGTCTAGCATAAGTGAAATGCTTTATACACCCATTAATTTCCCTGGGAAACCATTACACATTTAACCTTAAGGTCATAAAAGGTAAAAGTAAACATTCCCCTTGACATTTCAGTTGTTTCCGACTCTAGGGCATGGTGCTCATCCCCGTCCCCAAGCCCTAGAGCCAGCGTTTGTCCGAAGACAGTTTCCATGGTCACGAGGCCATCGGGACTAGACATGGAACGCCGTTACCTTCCCACCATGGTGGTACCTATTTATCTACTCGCATTTACATGCTTTCGAACTGCTAGATTGGCAGGAGCTGGGACAAGCAATGGGAGCTCACAGATCTTACAACAAGGTCTTTTCGCCTTGCAGCACAGAGGCTTCTGTGGTTTAACCCTCAGCGCCACCATGTCCCTCTACACATTTAACCTTAAGGTCATACTGGAGGTTATTCTAAAAGCAACCATCATGGATTCAGTTTCTTCTATCCTTCTGTAAAACTGAGTCATATAATCATGAGGCAGCAGCTCTACTCAATCATTCTGAAATGGAATAAAGGATGAACAAGCATGTGTACATGCATTTTCATCACTCTCTTCACATGTACAGACAATTTCTAAGGGGATGAGCCATCCTTATGCATGTTCTAAATGACACAGAGAGCCTCTGTTCAGACAGCTTTACACAAGGGGAATAGAAACAACAGTGACACAGTGAGAGCTAGCATGCTCCCCTTCCCTACATGTTCATTTAACCTCCATTCCATGACTGACTATGGCTTTATGTTGCATCTTTAGTTCCATAACGTGGAACACCAGTGTATTTTGGGAGCCAATATAGGGTAGTGGTGAGAGATTTTGTATGGAACCTGAAGATTCAGACTCTAGTCTGCACTGAGCTCACTGGCTGAAATCCTGTTGCTCAGCATAAAAAAAAATGCACAAGACTCAGGCTGTTCCTAGCTGGCAAATAAAAGTCCCTGCTATAAATCTTCAGGGTATGCAGACACCCCCCCCCATGTCAGCATGTATCCCCAATAATGACATTAGGGACTTTTTAATTCACTGGCTACGAATAAACTGAAAGTTACGAATTTTCTTATGTTAAGCAACAGGACTTTGATGGGCTTTTTGAATTTTTTGTACTATAAATACCATAGTTCTCCATTTAGGGAGTGCTGCCTACCTTACAGGCACCTTAGAAACATCTCAATGTGATGCCCCAAGAAAAAGGCCTAAATTAAAAGGCTTCGAGGCTTAGCTAGGTCAAGCTTCATCCACACTTTCTTCTCATAAAGAAAACTCTTCCTGTTCCTGTCCCAACCGGGTTTCCTTTTTTTGTTTGTTTAAAACTCAATATGAAATAGTATGTTGTTTAAATATTCTATTTCAATAGTTCTTCCATCAGCTGCTATTTACATATCCTATGGTGTTGGCTTTAGCTCCTTGGCTTGTGCTTTAATGGCTGATTTCATCGTCGTATACAACTTTTTGCTTTTGTTTCGGAGTGATACAAGATGTGCTTGTGCCTTTGCTGGAAGTCATAACAGTCTTTTTTTAAAATGATATGACTCCATGGAGCCATGCGGTGGAATAAAAATCCCCCCATCACAAATATATTAATTAAAGCGTGTATCATGCCTTGAATATACTGTAGTGTATTTACTTTCTGATGATAGTTTTATTACCTCAAGCTATCAGCCCTATAAAATATGGCCATCTTTATGTTTGCCTGTAGGTTTGTATTTCTTCTGGAAAATCAGGCTATGAGACTTCAGCTTAATGGACAAGAGAAGTGAATTTAACCACTCACATTTTATCATACCTGCATGGCCACTGGAGACACTATGAAAAGAATAGAATATGGTCTGTAGTCATTTCTAATCTACATGTCTGTTTTGCTATTTGTGTTCTCTGTCACCAACAATCTATGAAGGATGCAATATGAGAATTAAAGAGCCTCCAACTTTAATTTCTCAATGTGTAATATAATCTAATTGTGCACGAGCCAAGTGGATTTGTGTGCAACCCAGAACCAAAGTGAGGACTTTTTACATAGTAGCAAAAAATCCAAAAACACAAATCCACCCAACCCAGATGAAGTGCAGGAACTTCGAGAAATCAAAGCAGGACTCTTCAGTTTACTGGAATCTGCTGCTAGGGATGACATTGCTTCCCTTATATGGGTATAACTTACACAAGAGAGTTTTGATCTGTAACTACAGAACTGTAAGAAATAAAATGGTCAGAGGTAGAATTAGGAAAGAGGACATGGTTAAAAACATGGAAAATCAATAGCTTTATAAAACAAACAAATAAATCTAGACCTTGGAAGTAACAGAAACTGTTTTAGTCAAAACTGGTTTTAACATTAAGTAATGAGCTCTGTCTAAATAGAGTGTACTTGAAAAAGGGTATTTCTTTTGATCAGGGAAAGAGATATAGCTTTGAGCATTAGCCCCGGTGTGCTCTCCTATTCTGCAGAATAAAAACCTTTGAAAAAGTCCCACTTGGTTTCGGATATTCTGATCCTGATTCGCCACTCTTGGGGTGTAATTGGCTACACAAATCAGTTTTTGCAACAGTTTCAAAAATTGTGTCCCACCCAAGAAACAAACGAATAAACAAAACCCAGTAATAATTCCCAGTATATTTTGTTCCATTTCCACCCCAGGTTGCAGCTTTAAAATATGCGTGCGTGCGTGCGTGCGTGCGTGCGTGCGTGCGTGTGTGGGTGGGTGGGTGGGTGGGTGTGTGAACAGAGAGACAAACCATATTTGAATGGTATTTGAATATTAAATTAATAATTCTCCCAGATACAAATCTAGATTGTGAAGATTTCTTACTTCATATTTAAACTGGCATGCTCTTTCAAAGCAACCACAATTAAACTATGATTGCCTACAGTTTCATTGTACAGGCTAGTGAAGGAAGAATCCGGTAAGCCCCAAGGTAGAAAATCTTCAAGCTGCATAGTACTATCACAGTGCTATCATTATAACATTGTGGATTCCCTACGTTCCTCTGTAAAAGTAGTATGTGTGACCATCCATTAGAAAAGAAAGTTGAAAAGTACGGTGTCAGTATATTTGAAATTTTGATGTGTCTGTAGGAGGTTTTTATGCTTAGCCTGCCCCTTCTTAAGGGGTTCATCCTTGCAAGTTAAAAAAGGATGAGAAATGTTGTTTGCTTAAAGAGATTGTCCTTTCAGTGACCCCATCAGTGTTGGGAAATGTCACCTTCTATCAAAATCACGATTGCAACACAAAGCAGATATTCCGGTCCACAGAGAAATTAGAATTGATATAAGCATCTCTGTAAAGTGTGTAACCGTCTGCAAATCACTCCTTTAACAAAATTGGTCTTTTGACTAAAACAGTATTTCTATAGATAATGGTATAAATTGATAATTGGTTCATATACTTACTGGGCAGGAGATGAAAGGTGCAACACAGTCAGTGGTCGGGGACTGAGAGAATTGTGACCAAACATCTGGAAGGCATAGATTCATCATTCATGATCTATATATTCAGATGTTTACTGAATTGTTCCCAAGCAAACTCTTCTGTAGCTTTTGGGGTTCTGAACTAACCTCAAGTGGGAATCATCCATTAGAAACCCTCAGTTCTTTCAGTTCTGATTTCTAGACTTTATTTAGTGCAATTTCCCTAGTTTTCCAGCTTCTTCCATTAAATTTCTTATGGGTCATCAAAGCATAGCTGTGCAAACCTACACTGGCTATATCATTTGGGACGAGGTGTGAGCCATCATGTGACTGTAGCTGGGATGAGGAACCTCTGGATTTTGACACACTGCTAGACTCTGGCTGCTCAGTTCCAGTTAGATAGAGATAATGGGAACAATGGTCAAAAAACATTTGAAGAACCAAAGTTTCCCGTTTCTTTGGGAAGCCATAAAGAGGCAAAGGAGTGCCACTGTAGTTAAAGGAGGCCACAAAAAAGATCCCAAAATGATGCTGCTATAAAAATGATGCCCATTGAGTGAATTGTTTTGCCCCTTACTGGAGTCCTCATAAAGCTTATTTCTTCAGGAGTTACTGGAAACCAGTGTCCTGGAGAAGTTGGGCTATCAGTCTGAAGTGGAAGGAAGCTATTCAGCAGCATCAAAAAGAGCTGCCTATCATTCCCAGAGTGGTGATTCTCAATGAGGCAGAAAAGAATTGCCAGAGGTAAAAGGCAATGACACAGACCTTTTCAAAGCTAGCCAGAAGACTTGCAGGATACAATCTGAGCCCTTTGTGTGAATTCTCTTTCCTCAGGACCATGTATATTCATACACTTTTTTTCTTTGAAACTGGCAATGGGAATCTGAGACTCGGTAGCTGGTTGCTCCAAAGTGCTGATAACCATGGTTAAGAAGTTGATGCCTATACCTAAAAGTCATGGAACATGGAGTTGGCAACATGCTCAAATTCATCCAGGCAGAGATGACTTGAATGTGATGCCATCAAGATATCACAATGTCGACAAAACTTTGAGATTGAGCACAATGTTTTTCTATATAGTTCCTTCAGCTTTCAGTCATCAAAGAACATCAAGTAATTAAGTGCAAGAACATCAAATGATGAAAATGTAACATATAAATGAACATGACCACTAATTGCATTGAAAACCATTGTGTTTATTTACTGATTCCATTAATACTGTACCTGTCTTCCTTCAGTGAGCTCAAGGTAGCATAGATGGTTCGGTTCTTCTCCACTTTATCAGTACAATAACCTTGTGAACTATTTCATGAGAATGTAATCCTGCTGGTCCTTCTAGATCTTTCTGCAGCTTTTTATACTACCATATCAACCATGGTATCCTTCTGAGACAGCTACTGAGTTTGAGGCCCAAGGGCTCCTTTTTTAGTGGTTCTAGCTTTTCCCCAAGGGCCTATTTCTGATGGGGAAGTTTTGTCCATTTCTTGTTATGGAGCGCCATAGGGATTGGTCTTCTCCCTAATGCTTTTTAATATCTATATGAAGCTGCTGGGAGGAATCATATGGAGATCCGCAGTTTGTTGTTATAAATATGCAGATGACAAACAGCTCTATCTCTCCTTCTGTTCATCGCTAAGTGATGCCATGAGTGTCCTTTAGTGTGGCTTGGCGTCAATAATGGACTAGATGAAGGCCAATAAACTGAAATTGAATCCAGATAAGATGGAGATTCTACTTTGGGAAGATCATTGGACCGATTAAAGCAGTTTCCCCCGACCTTTTTGAAGTCATGACCCCCTTTTATAATAGCAAAGTAACCTGCAACTCCCCTGCCATATGTGCATAAAAACGTATTTATAATCTCCTGAACTGCAAAGAGAACAAACCTATCCATTTTGAAGGAAATCAGCCCTTAGTGCTCACTGGAAGGACAGATCCTGAAGCTGAGGCTCTAATACTTTGTCCATCTCATGAGAAGAGAAGACTCCCTGGAAAAGAAAGTGTGAAGGCAAGAGGAGAAGGGGATGACAGAGGACGAGATGGTTGGACAGAGTCACCAAAGCTACCAACATGAATTTGACCCAACTCCGGAAGGCAGTGGAAGACAGGAGGGCCTGGAGTGCTCTGATCCATGGGGTCACGAAGAGTCAGACATGACTTAACGACAAAACAACAACAACAACAACAACAAAGAAAACACATTAAAAATATTATTTTCAGAATGTAATTCTATCCAAACATATGAAAAATAGTGTAATAATATATAATCATGGTGGGGGTTATAAATCTGTCTTACCAGATAACATTTGAGAAGGAAAAAAATGTCAATGCACTTCGAGTTTAATTTATATTTTGAATGTGGCAACAATACCACACCTGGAAGAGCAGGAGACTCAGGTAGAGTAAAAAGCATTTCTGCCATGGTGGCAACAATTTTTCAATTTTGCTGCCATCTTTGGCATCAGAGTTCCTGGTGTGCCTGTTGCCTTTGCAAAAGAAACAAATTGATAACATGATACTTTGCAGGTCTTTGGCACAGTGTCAGGAGGAGGAAATGTGTTTTGAAAGACTTACAAAGTATTGTGAAGAGCAGGGTTTAAAAAATGTTCCTTTCTTTACAATTAAAATCAGGAAATGTATCTGCTCCAGCTCTTTCACCTGCAAAGAAGGAGGGAAGGCTGTGTCCTTTGAGCTGTCTCCTTCTGAGCAATGTACTCATGTTGTTTTTGCTAGCAGCAGCAGTTACTGGCCAATATAATTTTAAAAGAAATACAATTTTTAAAAAAGGTACACGTGCAATTGCCATGAAGTGGCCACAGAGCCAAGAAACCCAACCCCTTTTCAAAGGAAATAAATTGACAGCATTTCATCATAGGTTAAAATGATGAAATGATAAAGAATGAAGTGATTCATCATTGCTACAAAATAAAATGAGCCTCCTGGTAAGGAGGAAATAAACCGGAAATAAACCATTAGCTGAGGCAATGAGTTACTCTTGACCATGCATTGTGTGCTCGGAAATTTATGAAAGAATCTCAAAAATGGCCATATCAGTATAACTGGGGTTCTTTTGCCAGGTTTGATCAAGCCCTAATAGAAAGCTGCCTTCTACTAGTGTGAATAGTATCCTGACATGTTCAAATTGGGTTTAATTTGTACATTTTTATTTGAAGGTTGGTTTAACTAGCAGCAGGGCTTATTGTATTTTCTTGTATTTTTTTTTATTTATTACATTGTGTTTATAGTGTATGGTTTTATTGTATATTGTGAACTGCCCAGAGAGTGCTATAGAAATGAAAATGAATGAGTGACTGAATGAATGAATTCAAGTCAATGTGAACATTTTCAGTGTGTGGTGGTGCTGTGGGCATGGACAGGCATGAGTAAAGCAACTTGTATTTAAGACATAAGACATAAGACATAAGAAATTTATTTGTCATTGCGCTCACAAGTGGGTGCAACGAAATGAGGTGCTCTTCCCCAAGGTAAAACTGGACAACACTACAAAAAAAAGTTAAAATATACACAACTTGCACCATCCAAATATAGATACCCCGTTTTCTCTCAGCAATTAAAATTCCACCAAAAACCTATGGCCCCGCATTTAAACTCAATACTGCACTTGGGTAAAAACTGTTGTTGAATCTGCTTGTCCTTGCTTTCAATACCCTGAATCTCCTTCAGGGAGATTATGGCTCAGATATAACTTGACCTGTCCACAGAGGATTCCTGAATACATGTAGGGGGGTTCAACATGTTCAGGCATACATGTGAACACTCTCTTTGTGCTCTAATGAAAGTTGTGGGTCAAAAACAAAGCTTGCGAGTGATATATGCTAACATCCCATAACATACACTTGACAAAGGCTAGAGAATAAATAATAACTTCTATCTGTAACAGGAATTCAAAATTTAACAAACTTCTTTTTGGTTTGGCTCCTTAATATTTAATCTTTTCAAGAGCTCTAGTGATACATGGAGAGCCAAGCTATTAGACCAGAAATGCAAGTTTTTTCATTCTCTACTACCATCTCGAGTGGAGTGGTAGGCTGGGGACAGAATTGTGATGGTGAGAGCATTCTTCTGAGACCATTCACCATTTGTATCCGTGTTCAATAAGCTGTAATATTATTCCCTAGATAATGGGATTTAGTTGCTTAGCAACAGGTTCTACATGTGTGGCCAAGAGAATCCTCTCCTAATTTAGATATAGGTTAAAAATAATGATATTAGCAAATATGAATAGTTATCAATGCTATTATTCAAGACCAAATGGGAGAGAAGAATTTGTGTTTTTTGTCCCCCATATGAATGATTACCCATGTTGTTGTGCATAAGAAATTGGGGTGTTTAAACATTTTGAATGAGACAGCACCTGGTAGTACACCAGTTCTGAATAAGGACAATACAAACACAATGAAAAACTGCCTGGAAAAATGATGTGAAGGTTCTGCCCCTCCCTCCACCAGGATGGGAAATAAGAGTTCTGTGCTGAAAAGATATGACATATTCTATGTAAAATAGAGGAACAATATGTAAACAATTTAGATTTTAATTTTATTTTGTAGATGGTAAACCTGGGAGTAGAAACTGATGTTGTTGCTTTTAGTGGATCATATGCAAGATGCTCTGGGGGTCTTTTTGGCAGAGAAGGGATGCAAATGTTTTAAATAAATAATTTAAAAAATATTTCAAATAAATAAATTAAAATGTGCCTTAATGGTGCAGACAATGTTCGTATTGCAGCATGCAAAGTCTTCTTGTATGCTGTGTACATGAGTATCAAACCCTGAGCGGAGTAGGGGAACTGCATTAGGCTGTAAATTTAGGGTATAGCAAAAAGGTAGCAAATTGTTTGCCATTTGGTTGTTGTGGGTTTTTTGGGCTCTTTGGCCGTGTTCTGAAGGTTGTTCTTCCTAACGTTTCGCCAGTCTCTGTGGCCGGCATCTTCAGAGGACAGCACTCTGTGCTCTGATGTAGTTTGTTTGGGAGTGGAGTATTTATGGCTGTGAGATAGGCTTTTGTCCTTTTCTGGAGATTGGTGATTAGTGTGTCTTGTTGTGGGTGTATTGTTGTGATAAGGAGCCGAGATTATCTGTCACTGTGATTGATGGGTGTCATTAGCTGGTCTTTTGTGTGTAGTGATCCCCGGTCCTTGTGGCTGTTTGTGTCTTTTTGCTGCCAGATTGGAGGGAGAGGTTTTTCTGTCTTCTGTGTCAGAATCGCCTGACTGGCTTTGGGCACTATGTAATTGGACCACGGTGGTAAGAGCACCCTTTACTGTGCTGCTTCGGGCAATGGAATTATTCAGCTGGCCCTGTTGGATGTGGGACCTCAGACAAGCCCTGCCAGCTGTTGCTGGCTGCAGTCAGTGGCTTTTTCCTTTAAATATGCAAGTTTTCATGAGAAGCTTCAGGTTAAATCATGCACCCTGTGAGACATGGAAAACACTGAATTGTTTGGGATAAGGCCTTGAGGGTTGGTCAAATTCCAGCTAGGAATTTGTAGATAGATGCAGGAAAGATGAAAACTGTGTGTGAAAGAGTGAGTGAGTAAATAGACAGCGAGCAAAGAAAGAGGAAGCATAATTAGTATTGATGTGATTTTAATATAACATTCTAGTTATGGCATTTCATGAGACCATAATTATTTCTATTGATTATTATATGATGTGTTTTATCTTTGTAGGTAACTTAGTAAGGCTTTATTTTAAAAGGAAGAGCTATATTGTTATTACTATTGCAATAATAATGTCTTTCTTTCCTTTTTCTTCCTCTTCCAGGACCATGTGGAATTTGGCCAAAATCTTCAGATCTAAGTGGTGCTTTCTTCTTGACTGTAAGAATTTCACAGGCTAAAATCCTGTGTAAATCTAATGAGATTTACCATAGTAAATCTCACTAGATTGGGCCCATTGAATCCATAGGGATTTGGTGAGTCAAGGTAAAGGTAAAGGTTCCCCTTGACGATTTTTGTCCAGTCGTGTTCGACTCTAGGGGGCGGTGCTCATCCCCGTTCCCAAGCCATAGAGCCAGCGTTTTTGTCCGAAGACAATCTTCCGTGGTCACATGGCCAGTGCGACTTAGACACGGAACGCTGTTACCTTCCCACCGAGGTGGTTCCTATTTATCTACTTGCATTTGCAACCGCTAGGTTGGTGGGAGCTGGGACAAGCGACGGGAGCTCACTCCGTCACGTGGATTTGATCTTACGACTGCTTGGTCTTCTGACCCTGCAGCACAGGCTTCTGCGGTTTAGCCCGCAGCGCCACCACGTCCCTGGTGAGTCAACTCCTCTATAAATTCCACTGATTCAAATGGGCCTACTTTAACTGCAACTTATTAAAATAAGTCACTGTTAAAGTAGGCCCATCTGAATCAATGGAATTTATGGAGGCATAGATTCACCAAATCTCTATTAATTCAGTGGTTCTACTCTAGTGCAATTTACTATGGTAAGCAACTGCATTTTGGCCATTTCATCCATTTCATTGTGCCAAAGCTTTGTCTCATGTCATGTGAGGGGCAACCTCATGCCCCATAACTCTCTGACTTTGTGTGAATCTTTTTTTTTAGTTGCTTATTTTGTTTTGCACAAAAATCCTACTTCTTTTTCCCTCAGATAACCACTGCCTGTCCTTGGAGAAGTGAGTGGCATGTCAATAGAAACTTCCTAGCAGTTGCAACAATGGCAAGGGCTGACTTGGGCTGAGTTGCACTGCCCTACATCTGTCCACTCACCAGTTATTACAGTCACAATGTAATATGGCTAATACCCTTGAACCTAACGAAAAGCCTAATATGGTAGGATTAGCATATATTTAATATCTGAAATATTTAATCTTTTTACACACAACTTCTTTGCTAGTATTATTTAAAACAACCAGTTTTATGCTGACTTATTTTGGTAAAAACCTGTGAAAAGAATTAACCTCCAAAACTAGAAGGCAGATGTTATAACAGAAGATATGCATCCAGTAATAATTCCTTTTTAATGAAGGGGAAGGAAGAAAGACAGACAGACAGACAGACAGACAGACAGACAGACAGACAGACAGACAGACAGACAGACAGACAGACAGACAGGTTGCATGAGCAACCCCCCTGAAGGTTTCAAAGGAAAAAGGAGCTGCAGATGGATTATATATTTGTGTGTGTGGAGGAGAACCTGATCAGGGCAACTACTTCAAAATTACCTACTAAGACTTATTGTTGGTCCCATAGGTAAAAAACATACACATTTGGCTAGTTAAAATCCTGTTGGCACAACACCACATGCACAAGGCTGATGAAGCCATCAGACTTGTGCCTGCAGAGATGCACCAACAGGATTTCAGCCTGGATATCATAATGCTCCCTACACCTACATGTGAAAAATGAATAAGGGATCTAACTTCGGAAAAGGGAGCAAGTACAAATGATTAACTCCTCCTTCCCTCTGTTTGGTTGCCCTCATCTGATTCCAGAGGGGAGGGAAAGCAGGGTCAAGTGGGCATAACTGCAGGAGACCAGATGCACAGATCTTGGGATGTCATGTCTGACTCAGCTCAGAGTTCTGCAGTGTTGCTTCTATGGCATCCAATTATCTGAGAAGATTGAAGGAATGCAAATAACAGTAATAATATTAATCTAGGCTATATAAATTTGATATGGTAATTTAATATGGCGCATGATGAATTTAGGAAAAATGTGATTGATTTTAAACCTCTTTTCCCTCCAGTTACATATAGTTTTCTTTCCTTGTCAAGTGCAATTTTGGAGCTATTTGTTTGTAAACAGAACTGCACATGGGAAGCAAAATACTGGAAGGGAGCAGGATTGTCTTTTGCTATTGATTTTAATGCTTTCTGCAAAAATTCCTAGCAATTTTTCTATACTGTTAAATGTCAGGTTAAGTATCATATATCAAAGTACATTTTTCACATACATTTAGACTGTGATCTGCTTGTTATCTAGTGAATAGCATTCTATCTGAAAATGGTTTTTCTCTCTCCGAGGCAGTGTTCTCACATCCCTCCCCTGTAAAACTAGACAAAGAAAAGAAGCTTAGCATTGGTGAAGATAAAGCCACTTAGGCTTATTGATTTTTTTTTTCAAAACTAGGATAACTTAGTTCATTCAAGATTACATAAATGAAATTTATAGAATGGAGTATGGCAAGGAGGGAATGGAGATAGGTAAACTGGGAGGAAAGAGAGAGAGAAAAAAAAACTCTTGTACAATTAATGACCTTCAAGCCACAGCTTTTTGCTTCAAGGGTTTGAGCAAATTTTTGTTCTCGCTGCCTGCCTTGGGCTGCAAATACTATGTTGAGGGGTGGGAGATTGAACATGTGATAGGCCACAATACATGGCTGGAGGACTGAACCACACTTGAGGGTCACAAGTTGTACAGGATTATCATAGGTCCAGGTCATTAGGGGCCCAGTCGGCAATCTCCATATACAACTCTGGCAAACAGACTTAAAACGCAAGTGATTGCCATGGGCCATAGTAAACACCAGAAGCTTAGCACCAGGTTTACATCCTGAGTACATTCTGGGTCTTCTAGAGTTGCTTATTTCTGGGGGGGGGGGAACCATTGGTGTTGCAATCCCCTCTGAAGTCCCTATCACCCCAGGCCTTCACAAGGTTCTCACTATTCTTTCTTCTTCGCTGCCACCAGATATTAATGCTTTAATTTCAATTAAGTACAGCAGTGCCCCACATAGTGATGTTAATCCGTTCCAGGAAAAACGTCGCTATCCGGAAACGTCGCTATGCAGGGGGAAAACCCCATAGGAATGCATTAAACTCCATTTAATGTGTTCCTATGGGGACAAAACTCACCGCTAAGCAGGAATCCTCAATCCGGCCGCCATTTTCACTGCCTCGGTAAGAGAGGAATCAACGCAAAAACGCTGTGGGCGGCCATTTTCTTCTTCTGTTCCAAAACATCGCAATGCAATGTTTACCCTATTCAGAACATTGCAATGCGATCGGTTTTTCGATCGCAAAAAACGTGTTGCTATGTGGATTCGTTGTTAAATGGTGCGCTCGTTAAGCGAGGCACCACTGTATTGAGATGCATATACTGTCAGAACATAAGTCTTTTATTTAATCAGGGAAGTTAATAATCAATAGATACTCCTGGGGTAGATTACAGGTTGTGAATCACTCATATTTGAATCAGTTAGGATATTACCTCAAGCTCTTGTAACCCTCTGCTTCAGTCTACCCTCTTACAGTTCTATAATTCACTCTTCTCTCACTTTTAAGCCACACACAGTCTCTCTCCCTCAGACTCCATCCACCAACCTTTTTATTCTGCTCCCTTCCCCCGGATTCTGCCTTCTGTTCACTGGCTCCTGTGTCAATGTTCTGCGGTGATGGGCAGGTGAGGTCAGAGCTGTTCGTTACACATTGGCTTCAACAATTGGGAACAAAAGTGTCAGTTGTTCCTTTGAAGGCCTATGGGTTAGGTTACAATTTAGCTGGGATATACTGAACCTGTGAAGGTACTTCATACTGCATCAGGCCATTGTTCTGGTTTTCTGCTTCAGGTGGTAGCAACTCTGCAAGATGTTAGAGGGGTTTTTTATTCAAGCCACATCAATTTGTCTCATCAAACATTTAGTAGCCATAATTCTATTATTTACGTATACTGTCTTTAAGTCAAAACAGCACAAATCACAGAAGTGAACTGCTGTTAGTCAAGGTCAAGATTTGCATTCCTCATCATGCTCCAGTCACATGACTCAAATACAAGCCTCAACTCTTTAACAGCCAGCCAGGTAAGAAAGAGATTTGGAATACAGAAACTGACACTTCAACCCTTGGTAAGGTTTAACTATGTAAGAAAGGACTAAAAAAGCCTGAGGAACAAATGAATTTACAGGGGTTTAAGCAGGCCTAGTCTCTGAGTTTCCACTGGCAGGGGAAAATATACCAGCAGGGCACTAATGGCTCTTTAGGAAGTGAAAATAAAAGCAGACAACACATTTCCGGTAACATGGTTCCAGCCACTGGACGGACGTTTTAACATCCTGGAATGGCACAGCTGGTCTTTGCCTTCCTTTCCGGAGGATGAGAGACTGCCCAGGTCACATGCCTTGAGGGATGGGCGAGTGCAGCTATTAAAGGAAGTGCTCGCCCTCTCTGCGCCCTCTTTCCTGTTTGGGACTCGGGAGGAAGAGTAGCTGAGTGGACGAGTTGGAGTGCGGGCGAAAGGAGTGGTGTTTCACAGAGACTTTGGCTTGTCTGGTCTGAGGGGAGGGCAGCGTGTTGCTCCCTCCTCGGGCTGTTCTGTTTTTTGTTGTTGTAAAATTAAGTCCATAGTTTCTTTAGAGCGGACTAAATTCCCTTTTGGGTTTCTTGTTGAGTTGCAGGCTAAGCGGAGCAGGAAGTAGCGGGGCGGGCTCACCCCGCCACTGCAAGCTCACAATTTTGGCAATTTCATTGGGTCATGTTCAACTTCCTTTGGGTATTAGGGGATTTCTTTTTGTCTTGGGTTTGGTGGCTGTTCCGTGGGTGGATAGTCTGATGGACCCCATTTTGTCAGTCATCCTTTTCCCGCCCCTTTGTTTTACTCTTGCTCACCACTTTGTGTTTGCCTGTGGGAAAGACCTTAGTTCACCCTCAGCCACAGCAGCAATAATGGGGTTCATTGTCATAAATAATTAATCACAGGTTATAGTCTTTGCAATTAATAGTTTATTGGATGTAATTAAATTGTTGTGTGTGCAATTTTTAATATATTATGAATTAATACTAGTGTAAGCCGGGAATAAATCTCCATCTAATTGTCTCATTTAATTAACGGGGGAGGGGGGGCTAGGTTCGATTTATTAAAAATCTCTTTCCTGATCGGACCACATAGGAAAAGAGTGGCTGTGCCAAAGGAGCTTCTACCTGACGCGATTGGAGGCAGCAGCGTGCATCAGCTGTGGATAGGAGGGCAGCTGTCGCTCCCTCCCTGGGTTAAAATTTCTGTTTTCGTTTCAATTGATTTGTATTGTGTTTAAAGTTAATTATTGCCTAATTCAAATTGTTTACGGCTTGGGATTTAAAGATGGGAAGGGGCGGGTCAGCTTTGCCCCACCGCAGCATGGCCTAGCGTTAACCTTATTGTTTTAATTAATTTGGCTGGAGTTTTATCTTTCAAGCATCCTGATTTTCTGT